>NC_053390.1:382073507-382673507 GCF_905171765.1 Bufo bufo
TCTGCTATGACATGAAGACTGATTCTCTGCTGACATGAAGCCAGATTCTCTGTTACGGGACCTCTCTCCTCTGTCTGGGTGCCGGGGCCTAAATATGTGACAGTGGCCTGTTCCAGTGGTGGGTGACGTGAAGCCTGATTCTCTGCTATGACATGAAGACTGATTCTCTGCTGACATGAAGCCAGATTCTCTGTTACGGGACCTCTCTCTTCTGTCTGGGTGTCGGGGCCTAAATATGTGACAGTGGCCTGTTCCAGTGGTGGGTGACGTGAAGCCTGATTCTCTGCTATGACATGAAGACTGATTCTGTGCTGACATGAAGCCAGATTCTCTGTTACGGGACCTCTCTCCTCTGCCTGGGTCTAAATATGTGACAGTGGCCTGTTCCAGTGGTGGGTGACGTGAAGCCTGATTCTCTGCTATGACATGAAGACTGATTCTGTGCTGACATGAAGCCAGATTCTCTGTTACGGGACCTTTCTCCTCTGCCTGGGTGCCTGGGCCTAAATATGTGACAGTGGCCTGTTCCAGTGGTGGGTGACGTGAAGCTTGTATCTCTGCTATGACATGAAGACTGATTCTCTGCTGACATGAAGCCAGATTCTCTGTTACGGGACCTCTCTCCTCTGCCTGGGTGCCTGGGCCTAAATATGTGACAGTGGCCTGTTCCAGTGGTGGGTGACGTGAAGCCTGATTCTCTGCTATGACATGAAGACTGATTCTCTGCTCACATGAAGCCAAATTCTCTGTTACGGGACCTCTCTCCTCTGCCTGGGTGCCTGGGCCTAAATATGTGACAGTGGCCTGTTCCAGTGGTGGGTGACGTGAAGCCTGATTCTCTGCTATGACATGAAGACTGATTCTTCGCTGACATGATGCCAGATTCTCTGTTACGGGACCTCTCTCCTCTGTCTGGGTGCCGGGGCCTAAATATGTGACAGTGGCCTGTTCCAGTGGTGGGTGACGTGAAGCCTGATTCTCTGCTATGACATGAAGACTGATTCTCTGCTGACATGAAGCCAGATTCTCTGTTATGGGACCTCTCTCCTCTGTCTGGGTGCCGGGGCCTAAATATGTGACAGTGGCCTGTTCCAGTGGTGGGTGACGTGATGCCTGATTCTCTGCTATGACATGAAGACTGATTCTCTGCTGACATGAAGCCAGATTCTCTGTTACGGGACCTCTCTCCTCTGCCTGGGTGCCTGGGCCTAAATATGTGACAGTGGCCTGTTCCAGTGGTGGGTGACGTGAAGCCTGATTCTCTGCTATGACATGAAGACTGATTCTCTGCTGACATGAAGCCAGATTCTCTGTTACGGGACCTCTCTCCTCTGTCTGGGTGCCGGGGCCTAAATATGTGACAGTGGCTTGTTCCAGTGGTGGGTGACGTGAAGCCTGATTCTCTGCTATGACATAAAGACTGATTCTCTGCTTTACATAAAGCCAGATTCTCTTTTATGGGACCTCTCTTCTCTGTCTGGGTGCCGGGGCCTAAATATGTGACAGTGGCCTGTTCCAGTGGTGGGTGACGTGAAGCCTGATTCTCTGCTATGACATGAAGACTGATTCTCTGCTGACATGAAGCCAGATTCTCTGTTACGGGACCTCTCTCCTCTGCCTGGGTGCCTGGGCCTAAATATGTGACAGTGGCCTGTTCCAGTGGTGGGTGACGTGAAGCCTGATTCTCTGCTATGACATGAAGACTGATTCTCTGCTGACATGAAGCCAGATTCTCTGTTATGGGACCTCTCTCCTCTGCCTGGGTGCCTGGGCCTAAATATGTGACAGTGGCCTGTTCCAGTGGTGGGTGACGTGAAGCCTGATTCTCTGCTATGACATGAAGACTGATTCTCTGCTGACATGAAGCCAGATTCTCTGTTACGGGACCTCTCTCCTCTGTCTGAGTGCCGGGGCCTAAATATGTGACAGTGGCCTGTTCCAGTGGTGGGTGACGTGAAGCCTGATTCTCTGCTATGACATGAAGACTGATTCTCTGCTGACATGAAGCCAGATTCTCTGTTACGGGACCTCTCTCCTCTGCCTGGGCCTAAATATGTGACAGTGGCCTGTTCCAGTGGTGGGTGACGTGAAGCCTGATTCTCTGCTATGACATGAAGACTGATTCTGTGCTGACATGAAGCCAGATTCTCTGTTACGGGACCTCTCTCCTCTGTCTGGGTGCCGGGGCCTAAATATGTGACAGTGGCCTGTTCCAGTGGTGGGTGACGTGAAGCCTGATTCTCTGCTATGACATGAAGACTGATTCTCTGCTGACATGAAGCCAGATTCTCTGTTACGGGACCTCTCTCCTCTGTCTGGGTGCCGGGGCCTAAATATGTGACAGTGGCCTGTTCCAGTGGTGGGTGACGTGAAGCCTGATTCTCTGCTATGACATGAAGACTGATTCTCTGCTGACATGAAGCCAGATTCTCTGTTACGGGACCTCTCTCCTCTGCCTGGGTGCCTGGGCCTAAATATGTGACAGTGGCCTGTTCCAGTGGTGGGTGACGTGAAGCCTGATTCTCTGCTATGACATGAAGACTGATTCTCTGCTGACATGAAGCCAGATTCTCTGTTACGGGACCTCTCTCCTCTGCCTGGGTGCCTGGGCCTAAATATGTGACAGTGGCCTGTTCCAGTGGTGGGTGACGTGAAGCCTGATTCTCTGCTATGACATGAAGACTGATTCTCTGCTGACATGAAGCCAGATTCTCTGTTACGGGACCTCTCTCCTCTGCCTGGGTGCCTGGGCCTAAATATGTGACAGTGGCCTGTTCCAGTGGTGGGTGACGTGAAGCCTGATTCTCTGCTATGACATGAAGACTGATTCTCTGCTGACATGAAGCCAGATTCTCTGTTACGGGACCTCTCTCCTCTGTCTGGGTGCCGGGGCCTAAATATGTGACAGTGGCCTGTTCCAGTGGTGGGTGACGTGAAGCCTGATTCTCTGCTATGACATGAAGACTGATTCTCTGCTGACATGAAGCCAGATTCTCTGTTACGGGACCTCTCTCCTCTGTCTGGGTGCCGGGGCCTAAATATGTGACAGTGGCCTGTTCCAGTGGTGGGTGACGTGAAGCCTGATTCTCTGCTATGACATGAAGACTGATTCTGTGCTGACATGAAGCCAGATTCTCTGTTACGGGACCTCTCTCCTCTGTCTGGGTGCCGGGGCCTAAATATGTGACAGTGGCCTGTTCCAGTGGTGGGTGACGTGAAGCCTGATTCTCTGCTATGACATGAAGACTGATTCTCTGCTGACATGAAGCCAGATTCTCTGTTACGGGACCTCTCTCCTCTGCCTGGGTGCCTGGGCCTAAATATGTGACAGTGGCCTGTTCCAGTGGTGGGTGACGTGAAGCCTGATTCTCTGCTATGACATGAAGACTGATTCTCTGCTGACATGAAGCCAGATTCTCTGTTACGGGACCTCTCTCCTCTGTCTGGGTGCCGGGGCCTAAATATGTGACAGTGGCCTGTTCCAGTGGTGGGTGACGTGAAGCCTGATTCTCTGCTATGACATGAAGACTGATTCTCTGCTGACATGAAGCCAGATTCTCTGTTACGGGACCTCTCTCCTCTGCCTGGGTGCCTGGGCCTAAATATGTGACAGTGGCCTGTTCCAGTGGTGGGTGACGTGAAGCCTGATTCTCTGCTATGACATGAAGACTGATTCTGTGCTGACATGAAGCCAGATTCTCTGTTACGGGACCTCTCTCCTCTGTCTGGGTGTCGGGGCCTAAATATGTGACAGTGGCCTGTTCCAGTGGTGGGTGACGTGAAGCCTGATTCTCTGCTATGACATGAAGACTGATTCTCTGCTGACATGAAGCCAGATTCTCTGTTACGGGACCTCTCTCCTCTGCCTGGGTCTAAATATGTGACAGTGGCCTGTTCCAGTGGTGGGTGACGTGAAGCCTGATTCTCTGCTATGACATGAAGACTGATTCTGTGCTGACATGAAGCCAGATTCTCTGTTACGGGACCTCTCTCCTCTGTCTGGGTGCCGGGGCCTAAATATGTGACAGTGGCCTGTTCCAGTGGTGGGTGACGTGAAGCCTGATTCTCTGCTATGACATGAAGACTGATTCTCTGCTGACATGAAGCCAGATTCTCTGTTACGGGACCTCTCTCCTCTGCCTGGGTGCCTGGGCCTAAATATGTGACAGTGGCCTGTTCCAGTGGTGGGTGACGTGAAGCCTGATTCTCTGCTATGACATGAAGACTGATTCTCTGCTGACATGAAGCCAGATTCTCTGTTACGGGACCTCTCTCCTCTGCCTGGGTGCCTGGGCCTAAATATGTGACAGTGGCCTGTTCCAGTGGTGGGTGACGTGAAGCCTGATTCTCTGCTATGACATGAAGACTGATTCTCTGCTGACATGAAGCCAGATTCTCTGTTACGGGACCTCTCTCCTCTGCCTGGGTGCCTGGGCCTAAATATGTGACAGTGGCCTGTTCCAGTGGTGGGTGACGTGAAGCCTGATTCTCTGCTATGACATGAAGACTGATTCTCTGCTGACATGAAGCCAGATTCTCTGTTACGGGACCTCTCTCCTCTGTCTGGGTGCCGGGGCCTAAATATGTGACAGTGGCCTGTTCCAGTGGTGGGTGACGTGAAGCCTGATTCTCTGCTATGACATGAAGACTGATTCTCTGCTGACATGAAGCCAGATTCTCTGTTACGGGACCTCTCTCCTCTGTCTGGGTGCCTGGGCCTAAATATGTGACAGTGGCCTGTTCCAGTGGTGGGTGACGTGAAGCCTGATTCTCTGCTATGACATGAAGACTGATTCTGTGCTGACATGAAGCCAGATTCTCTGTTACGGGACCTCTCTCCTCTGTCTGGGTGCCGGGGCCTAAATATGTGACAGTGGCCTGTTCCAGTGGTGGGTGACGTGAAGCCTGATTCTCTGCTATGACATGAAGACTGATTCTCTGCTGACATGAAGCCAGATTCTCTGTTACGGGACCTCTCTCCTCTGCCTGGGTGCCTGGGCCTAAATATGTGACAGTGGCCTGTTCCAGTGGTGGGTGACGTGAAGCCTGATTCTCTGCTATGACATGAAGACTGATTCTCTGCTGACATGAAGCCAGATTCTCTGTTACGGGACCTCTCTCCTCTGTCTGGGTGCCGGGGCCTAAATATGTGACAGTGGCCTGTTCCAGTGGTGGGTGACGTGAAGCCTGATTCTCTGCTATGACATGAAGACTGATTCTCTGCTGACATGAAGCCAGATTCTCTGTTACGGGACCTCTCTCCTCTGCCTGGGTGCCTGGGCCTAAATATGTGACAGTGGCCTGTTCCAGTGGTGGGTGACGTGAAGCCTGATTCTCTGCTATGACATGAAGACTGATTCTGTGCTGACATGAAGCCAGATTCTCTGTTACGGGACCTCTCTCTCTGTCTGGGTGTCGGGGCCTAAATATGTGACAGTGGCCTGTTCCAGTGGTGGGTGACGTGAAGCCTGATTCTCTGCTATGACATGAAGACTGATTCTGTGCTGACATGAAGCCAGATTCTCTGTTACGGGACCTCTCTCCTCTGCCTGGGTCTAAATATGTGACAGTGGCCTGTTCCAGTGGTGGGTGACGTGAAGCCTGATTCTCTGCTATGACATGAAGACTGATTCTGTGCTGACATGAAGCCAGATTCTCTGTTACGGGACCTCTCTCCTCTGCCTGGGTGCCTGGGCCTAAATATGTGACAGTGGCCTGTTCCAGTGGTGGGTGACGTGAAGCCTGATTCTCTGCTATGACATGAAGACTGATTCTCTGCTGACATGAAGCCAGATTCTCTGTTACGGGACCTCTCTCCTCTGCCTGGGTGCCTGGGCCTAAATATGTGACAGTGGCCTGTTCCAGTGGTGGGTGACGTGAAGCCTGATTCTCTGCTATGACATGAAGACTGATTCTCTGCTGACATGAAGCCAAATTCTCTGTTACGGGACCTCTCTCCTCTGCCTGGGTGCCTGGGCCTAAATATGTGACAGTGGCCTGTTCCAGTGGTGGGTGACGTGAAGCCTGATTCTCTGCTATGACATGAAGACTGATTCTTCGCTGACATGAAGCCAGATTCTCTGTTACGGGACCTCTCTCCTCTGTCTGGGTGCCGGGGCCTAAATATGTGACAGTGGCCTGTTCCAGTGGTGGGTGACGTGAAGCCTGATTCTCTGCTATGACATGAAGACTGATTCTCTGCTGACATGAAGCCAGATTCTCTGTTATGGGACCTCTCTCCTCTGTCTGGGTGCCTGGGCCTAAATATGTGACAGTGGCCTGTTCCAGTGGTGGGTGACGTGAAGCCTGATTCTCTGCTATGACATGAAGACTGATTCTCTGCTGACATGAAGCCAGATTCTCTGTTACGGGACCTCTCTCCTCTGTCTGGGTGCCGGGGCCTAAATATGTGACAGTGGCCTGTTCCAGTGGTGGGTGACGTGAAGCCTGATTCTCTGCTATGACATGAAGACTGATTCTCTGCTGACATGAAGCCAGATTCTCTGTTACGGGACCTCTCTCCTCTGCCTGGGTGCCTGGGCCTAAATATGTGACAGTGGCCTGTTCCAGTGGTGGGTGACGTGAAGCCTGATTCTCTGCTATGACATGAAGACTGATTCTCTGCTGACATGAAGCCAGATTCTCTGTTACGGGACCTCTCTCCTCTGTCTGGGTGCCGGGGCCTAAATATGTGACAGTGGCCTGTTCCAGTGGTGGGTGACGTGAAGCCTGATTCTCTGCTATGACATGAAGACTGATTCTCTGCTGACATGAAGCCAGATTCTCTGTTACGGGACCTCTCTCTCTGTCTGGGTGCCGGGGCCTAAATATGTGACAGTGGCCTGTTCCAGTGGTGGGTGACGTGAAGCCTGATTCTCTGCTATGACATGAAGACTGATTCTCTGCTGACATGAAGCCAGATTCTCTGTTACGGGACCTCTCTCCTCTGCCTGGGTGCCTGGGCCTAAATATGTGACAGTGGCCTGTTCCAGTGGTGGGTGACGTGAAGCCTGATTCTCTGCTATGACATGAAGACTGATTCTCTGCTGACATGAAGCCAGATTCTCTGTTACGGGACCTCTCTCCTCTGTCTGGGTGCCGGGGCCTAAATATGTGACAGTGGCCTGTTCCAGTGGTGGGTGACGTGAAGCCTGATTCTCTGCTATGACATGAAGACTGATTCTCTGCTGACATGAAGCCAGATTCTCTGTTACGGGACCTCTCTCCTCTGCCTGGGCCTAAATATGTGACAGTGGCCTGTTCCAGTGGTGGGTGACGTGAAGCCTGATTCTCTGCTATGACATGAAGACTGATTCTGTGCTGACATGAAGCCAGATTCTCTGTTACGGGACCTCTCTCCTCTGTCTGGGTGCCGGGGCCTAAATATGTGACAGTGGCCTGTTCCAGTGGTGGGTGACGTGAAGCCTGATTCTCTGCTATGACATGAAGACTGATTCTCTGCTGACATGAAGCCAGATTCTCTGTTACGGGACCTCTCTCCTCTGTCTGGGTGCCGGGGCCTAAATATGTGACAGTGGCCTGTTCCAGTGGTGGGTGACGTGAAGCCTGATTCTCTGCTATGACATGAAGACTGATTCTCTGCTGACATGAAGCCAGATTCTCTGTTACGGGACCTCTCTCCTCTGTCTGGGTGCCGGGGCCTAAATATGTGACAGTGGCCTGTTCCAGTGGTGGGTGACGTGAAGCCTGATTCTCTGCTATGACATGAAGACTGATTCTCTGCTGACATGAAGCCAGATTCTCTGTTACGGGACCTCTCTCCTCTGCCTGGGTGCCTGGGCCTAAATATGTGACAGTGGCCTGTTCCAGTGGTGGGTGACGTGAAGCCTGATTCTCTGCTATGACATGAAGACTGATTCTCTGCTGACATGAAGCCAGATTCTCTGTTATGGGACCTCTCTCCTCTGCCTGGGTGCCTGGGCCTAAATATGTGACAGTGGCCTGTTCCAGTGGTGGGTGACGTGAAGCCTGATTCTCTGCTATGACATGAAGACTGATTCTCTGCTGACATGAAGCCAGATTCTCTGTTACGGGACCTCTCTCCTCTGTCTGGGTGCCGGGGCCTAAATATGTGACAGTGGCCTGTTCCAGTGGTGGGTGACGTGAAGCCTGATTCTCTGCTATGACATGAAGACTGATTCTCTGCTGACATGAAGCCAGATTCTCTGTTACGGGACCTCTCTCCTCTGCCTGGGTGCCTGGGCCTAAATATGTGACAGTGGCCTGTTCCAGTGGTGGGTGACGTGAAGCCTGATTCTCTGCTATGACATGAAGACTGATTCTGTGCTGACATGAAGCCAGATTCTCTGTTACGGGACCTCTCTCCTCTGTCTGGGTGTCGGGGCCTAAATATGTGACAGTGGCCTGTTCCAGTGGTGGGTGACGTGAAGCCTGATTCTCTGCTATGACATGAAGACTGATTCTCTGCTGACATGAAGCCAGATTCTCTGTTACGGGACCTCTCTCCTCTGCCTGGGCTGGCCTAAATATGTGACAGTGGCCTGTTCCAGTGGTGGGTGACGTGAAGCCTGATTCTCTGCTATGACATGAAGACTGATTCTCTGCTGACATGAAGCCAGATTCTCTGTTACGGGACCTCTCTCCTCTGCCTGGGTGCCTGGGCCTAAATATGTGACAGTGGCCTGTTCCAGTGGTGGGTGACGTGAAGCCTGATTCTCTGCTATGACATGAAGACTGATTCTCTGCTGACATGAAGCCAGATTCTCTGTTACGGGACCTCTCTCCTCTGTCTGAGTGCCGGGGCCTAAATATGTGACAGTGGCCTGTTCCAGTGGTGGGTGATGTGAAGCCTGATTCTCTGCTATGACATGAAGACTGATTCTCTGCTGACATGAAGCCAGATTCTCTGTTACGGGACCTCTCTCCTCTGCCTGGGCCTAAATATGTCACAGTGGCCTGTTCCAGTGGTGGGTGACGTGAAGCCTGATTCTCTGCTATGACATGAAGACTGATTCTGTGCTGACATGAAGCCAGATTCTCTGTTACGGGACCTCTCTCCTCTGTCTGGGTGTCGGGGCCTAAATATGTGACAGTGGCCTGTTCCAGTGGTGGGTGACGTGAAGCCTGATTCTCTGCTATGACATGAAGACTGATTCTCTGCTGACATGAAGCCAGATTCTCTGTTACGGGACCTCTCTCCTCTGTCTGGGTGCCGGGGCCTAAATATGTGACAGTGGCTTGTTCCAGTGGTGGGTGACGTGAAGCCTGATTCTCTGCTATGACATAAAGACTGATTCTCTGCTTTACATAAAGCCAGATTCTCTTTTATGGGACCTCTCTTCTCTGTCTGGGTGCCGGGGCCTAAATATGTGACAGTGGCCTGTTCCAGTGGTGGGTGACGTGAAGCCTGATTCTCTGCTATGACATGAAGACTGATTCTCTGCTGACATGAAGCCAGATTCTCTGTTACGGGACCTCTCTCCTCTGCCTGGGTGCCTGGGCCTAAATATGTGACAGTGGCCTGTTCCAGTGGTGGGTGACGTGAAGCCTGATTCTCTGCTATGACATGAAGACTGATTCTCTGCTGACATGAAGCCAGATTCTCTGTTATGGGACCTCTCTCCTCTGCCTGGGTGCCTGGGCCTAAATATGTGACAGTGGCCTGTTCCAGTGGTGGGTGACGTGAAGCCTGATTCTCTGCTATGACATGAAGACTGATTCTCTGCTGACATGAAGCCAGATTCTCTGTTACGGGACCTCTCTCCTCTGTCTGGGTGCCGGGGCCTAAATATGTGACAGTGGCCTGTTCCAGTGGTGGGTGATGTGAAGCCTGATTCTCTGCTATGACATGAAGACTGATTCTCTGCTGACATGAAGCCAGATTCTCTGTTACGGGACCTCTCTCCTCTGCCTGGGTGCCTGGGCCTAAATATGTCACAGTGGCCTGTTCCAGTGGTGGGTGACGTGAAGCCTGATTCTCTGCTATGACATGAAGACTGATTCTGTGCTGACATGAAGCCAGATTCTCTGTTACGGGACCTCTCTCCTCTGTCTGGGTGTCGGGGCCTAAATATGTGACAGTGGCCTGTTCCAGTGGTGGGTGACGTGAAGCCTGATTCTCTGCTATGACATGAAGACTGATTCTCTGCTGACATGAAGCCAGATTCTCTGTTACGGGACCTCTCTCCTCTGCCTGGGTCTAAATATGTGACAGTGGCCTGTTCCAGTGGTGGGTGACGTGAAGCCTGATTCTCTGCTATGACATGAAGACTGATTCTCTGCTGACATGAAGCCAGATTCTCTGTTACGGGACCTCTCTCCTCTGTCTGGGTGTCGGGGCCTAAATATGTGACAGTGGCCTGTTCCAGTGGTGGGTGACGTGAAGCCTGATTCTCTGCTATGACATGAAGACTGATTCTCTGCTGACATGAAGCCAGATTCTCTGTTACGGGACCTCTCTCCTCTGCCTGGGTCTAAATATGTGACAGTGGCCTGTTCCAGTGGTGGGTGACGTGAAGCCTGATTCTCTGCTATGACATGAAGACTGATTCTGTGCTGACATGAAGCCAGATTCTCTGTTACGAGACCTCTCTCCTCTGCCTGGGTGCCTGGGCCTAAATATGTGACAGTGGCCTGTTCCAGTGGTGGGTGACGTGAAGCCTGATTCTCTGCTATGACATGAAGACTGATTCTCTGCTGACATGAAGCCAGATTCTCTGTTATGGGACCTCTCTCCTCTGTCTGGGTGCCGGGGCCTAAATATGTGACAGTGGCCTGTTCCAGTGGTGGGTGACGTGAAGCCTGATTCTCTGCTATGACATGAAGACTGATTCTCTGCTGACATGAAGCCAGATTCTCTGTTACGGGACCTCTCTCCTCTGCCTGGGTGCCTGGGCCTAAATATTTGACAGTGGCCTGTTCCAGTGGTGGGTGACGTGAAGCCTGATTCTCTGCTATGACATGAAGACTGATTCTGTGCTGACATGAAGCCAGATTCTCTGTTACGGGACCTCTCTCCTCTGTCTGGGTGCCGGGGCCTAAATATGTGACAGTGGCTTGTTCCAGTGGTGGGTGACGTGAAGCCTGATTCTCTGCTATGACATGAAGACTGATTCTCTGCTGACATGAAGCCAGATTCTCTGTTATGGGACCTCTCTCCTCTGTCTGGGTGCCGGGGCCTAAATATGTGACAGTGGCCTGTTCCAGTGGTGGGTGACGTGAAGCCTGATTCTCTGCTATGACATGAAGACTGATTCTCTGCTGACATGAAGCCAGATTCTCTGTTACGGGACCTCTCTCCTCTGCCTGGGTGCCTGGGCCTAAATATGTGACAGTGGCCTGTTCCAGTGGTGGGTGACGTGAAGCCTGATTCTCTGCTATGACATGAAGACTGATTCTCTGCTGACATGAAGCCAGATTCTCTGTTACGGGACCTCTCTCCTCTGCCTGGGTGCCTGGGCCTAAATATGTGACAGTGGCCTGTTCCAGTGGTGGGTGACGTGAAGCCTGATTCTCTGCTATGACATGAAGACTGATTCTCTGCTGACATGAAGCCAGATTCTCTGTTACGGGACCTCTCTCCTCTGCCTTAGTCTAAATATGTGACAGTGGCCTGTTCCAGTGGTGGGTGACGTGAAGGCTGATTCTCTGCTATGACATGAAGACTGATTCTGTGCTGACATGAAGCCAGATTCTCTGTTACGAGACCTCTCTCCTCTGCCTGGATGCCTGGGCCTAAATATGTGACAGTGGCCTGTTCCAGTGGTGGGTGACGTGAAGCCTGATTCTCTGCTATGACATGAAGACTGATTCTCTGCTGACATGAAGCCAGATTCTCTGTTACGGGACCTCTCTCCTCTGCCTGGGTGCCTGGGCCTAAATATGTGACAGTGGCCTGTTCCAGTGGTGGGTGACGTGAAGCCTGATTCTCTGCTATGACATGAAGACTGATTCTGTGCTGACATGAAGCCAGATTCTCTGTTACGGGACCTCTCTCCTCTGTCTGGGTGCCGGGGCCTAAATATGTGACAGTGGCCTGTTCCAGTGGTGGGTGACGTGAAGCCTGATTCTCTGCTATGACATGAAGACTGATTCTCTGCTGACATGAAGCCAGATTCTCTGTTACGGGACCTCTCTCCTCTGTCTGGGTGCCGGGGCCTAAATATGTGACAGTGGCCTGTTCCAGTGGTGGGTGACGTGAAGCCTGATTCTCTGCTATGACATGAAGACTGATTCTCTGCTGACATGAAGCCAGACTCTCTGTTACGGGACCTCTCTCCTCTGTCTGGGTGCCGGGGCCTAAATATGTGACAGTGGCCTGTTCCAGTGGTGGGTGACGTGAAGCCTGATTCTCTGCTATGACATGAAGACTGATTCTCTGCTGATATGAAGCCAGATTCTCTGTTACGGGACCTCTCTCCTCTGCCTGGGTGCCTGGGCCTAAATATGTGACAGTGGCCTGTTCCAGTGGTGGGTGACGTGAAGCCTGATTCTCTGCTATGACATGAGACTGATTCTGTGCTGACATGAAGCCAGATTCTCTGTTACGGGACCTCTCTCCTCTTCCTGGGCCTAAATATGTGACAGTGGCCTGTTCCAGTGGTGGGTGACGTGAAGCCTGATTCTCTGCTATGACATGAATACTGATTCTCTGCTGACATGAAGCCAGATTCTCTGTTACGGGACCTCTCTCCTCTTCCTGGGCCTAAATATGTGACAGTGGCCTGTTCCAGTGGTGGGTGACGTGAAGCCTGATTCTCTGCTATGACATGAAGACTGATTCTCTGCTGACATGAAGCCAGATTCTCTGTTACGGGACCTCTCTCCTCTTCCTGGGCCTAAATATGTGACAGTGGCCTGTTCCAGTGGTGGGTGACGTGAAGCCTGATTCTCTGCTATGACATGAAGACTGATTCTCTGCTGACATGAAGCCAGATTCTCTGCTATGGCATGAAGAGACTGATTCTCTGCTGACGTGAAGCCAGATTCTCTGCTATGGGACCTCTGTCCATTTGATATTGGTTAATTAATTTATTTTTTTTATTTTAATTCATTTCCCTATCCACATTTGTTTGCAGGGGATTTACCTACATGTTGCTGCCTTTTGCAGCCCTCTAGCTCTTTCCTGGGCTGTTTTACAGCCTTTTTAGTGCCGAAAAGTTCGGGTCCCCATTGACTTCAATGGGGTTCGGGTTCGGGACGAAGTTCGGGTCGGGTTCGGATCCCGAACCCGAACATTTCCGAGATGTTCGGCCGAACTTCTCGAACCCGAACATCCAGGTGTTCGCTCAACTCTAATTAATATGTTTTAAGAAGTAGAGAAATTGAAACTTGTAAATTTGCTAATTTTTCTAAATTTTGGGCAAAATGAATAAATAAAAATGAATTTTTTGGACTCCATTTTACCAGTGTCATGAAGTACAATATGTGACGAAAAAACAATCTTAGAATGGCCTAGATAAGTCAAAGCGTTTTAAAGTTATCACCACTTAAAGTGACACTGGTCAGATTTGCAAAAAATGGCCTGGTCCTTAAGGTGAAATAAGGCTTGTGTCCTTAAGGAGTTAAGCATTGAATAAAAGGAGGTGGCGCGCATCAATTAAAGAAGAATTTCTTTAATTTTATTCCCTGTCAACTATGCAGAGCAGGGGTTTCTATGTGGTAAAATGTGAAAAATGTCACCTGACAATGTAACAGACGATTTTTTAAAATTTATGTTCTTGTCACCTATGCAGAGGTGCCCCAGTGACATCCACTATCCATTTGGATATCTTCTCTATCAACTTTCAATGTTCTTTTCTGCGCCTACCATGTTGATCACGGTTATCGGTGAATCGGGGTTCCACACCGGAGAGGGAGCGTGAGAAAGAGAGACCACATCCAAGGGAGATAAATGTATTAATTTTTTTTGGGATTGAGCGGAAATATGTGAAAAGTTATTGAGGCACAAATGTGGGACAAATTACTGTAGAGCAAATGTGGGAAAAGTTATTGAAGCGCAAATGTGTGACAACTTTTTAAAGTTTAATCATTGAATGAAAGGAGGTGGCGCGCATCAATTAAAGAAGAATTTCTTAAATTTTATTCCCTGTCACCTATGCAGAGCAGGGGTTTATTCACGTCCAAATTTGTAAAATGTCAACCCAAGAATGTAACAGAAAAACAGAAATTTATTAACCTGTCCACTTGGTAGAGCAGGGGTCAATGACAGAAAAAAATTGTTTATGGTCACCCGAAAATGTAAAAGAAAAATTATTGAAATTTATTAAGCTGTCAACTAAGTAGAGGAGGGGTGAATTACACCCAAAAATTTGTGAATTTCAACTGAAAATGTAACAGACAAATTTGAAATGTAACAGACAAATTAGTTTTTTTTTGTTTTTTTACCTGTCTACTAGGTATAGCAGTGGTACATCACACCCAAAAATTGGTCAATATCACCAGAAAATGTAACAGACAAAGTAGTGAAAATTGATTTATGAGGTGGAGTTCCATATGGAGTAGAAGTTTGAGGAGGCGGTGGACGTAGCGGTGTAGGTGGAAGCGGCGGTGGAGGAGGACGAGGTAGCCAATACTGTTTTTTTGTTTTAATTTTAATTTTATTTTTAATTAGGGTACACTCCAAAATACAAGAATGAGCAATTGCGCTGCAGTATAACAATGGCTGGTTAAGGCCGGTATACATGTCTATTCTGCACAAGGTACGGACAAGTCCTGTGGGATCCATGCCTGGTTCATTTTAATGAATGTGAGCTTGTCCACATTGGCTGTGGACAGGCAGCTGCGCTTGTCTGTGATGACGCCCCCTGCCGTGCTAAGCACACGTTCAGATAATACACTGGCTGCAGGGCAGGCCAGCACATCTAAGGCGTAAAGGGCAAGCTCAGGCTATGTGCCCTATTTGGAGACCCAGAAGTTGAAGGCAGACCCATCATTTAGTACATGTAGGCGTGTGCACACATACTGCTCCACCATGTTGGTGAAATGCTGCCTCCTGCTAAGACGTTCCATTTCAGCTGGTGGTGCTGGTTGTTGTGGCGTGCTGACAAAGCTTTTCCACATTTCGGCCATGCTAACCCTGCCTTCTGAGGTGCTGGCGGTGCCCCAGCTGTGTTGGCAACCTCTTTCTCGTCCTCTGCCTTCGCCTTGTGCTTCCACTGTGCCCCCGCTGTCAGGTGGGAATGCCACTAGCAACGCGTCTACCAGCGTGTGCTTGTACTCGCGCATCTTACGATCACGCTCCAGTGAGGGAATTAAGGACGGTACGTTGTCCTTGTAACGGGGATCCAGCATCGTGGCCACCCAGTAATCAGCACAAGTTAGAATATGGGCAACTCGGCGGTCGTTGCGGAGACACTGCAGCATGTAATCGCTCATGTGTGCCAGGCTGCCCAGAGGCAACGAAAAGCTGTCCTCTGTGAGAGGTGTATCGTCTGTGTCCTCTGTATCCCCACAGCCACGCACCAGTGATGGCCATGAGCTGGTCTGGGTGCCACTCTGCTGTGAACATGGTTCCTTCTCCTCCATCTCCTCCTCCTCATCCTCCACTTCGTCATCCTCCAGAACTGTGCCCTGGCTGGACAATAGTGTACCTGGCGTTTGTGGGTGCAGGAACCCACCCTCGGAGCCACTTATGAATGACTGGCCAGAAATGATCCCTCTTCCTCCTCCTCCTCCTGTGCCACATCCTCTTCCATCATCGCCAGGAGCGTTTTTTCAAGGAGGCATAGAAGTGGGATAGTTACGCTGAGAACGGCTTTATTGGCACTGGCCATGTTGGTGGAGTACTCGAAACAGCGCAACAAGGAACACAGGTCTCGCATGGAGGCCCAATCATTGGTGGTGAAGTGGTGCTGTTTCACAGAGCGACTCACCCGTGCGTGCTGCAGCTGAAACTCCACTATCGCCTGCTGCTGCGCTTGCACAGTCTGGCCAGCATGTGCAAGGTGGTGTTCCACCTTGTGGCCACGTCGCATATGAGGCGGTGAGTGGGAAGGCCGAAGTTACGCTGCAGCGCTGACAGGCGAGCAGCAGCAGGGTGAGAACGCCGAAAGCGCGAACAGACGGCCCGCACTTTATGCAGCAGCTCTGACATATCGGGGAAATTTTTAAGGAATCTCTGCACCACCAAATTCAGCACATGCGCCAGGCAAGAGATGTGCGTCAAACCGGCTAGTCCCAGAGCTGCTACGAGATTTCACCCATTGTCGCACACCTGCAGGCCGGGCTTGAGGCTCACTGGCACCAACCACTCATCGGTCTGTTGTTCAAGGCCCGTCCACAGCTCCTGCTTGGTGTGGGGTTTGTCCTTCAAACAGATAAGTTTTAAAACTGCCTGCTGTCGTTTACCCCTGGCTGTGCTGAAGTTGGTGGTGAAGGTGTTACTCTGACCGGATGAGGAGCCGGTAAAGGATGAGGAAGCAGAGTAGGAGGAGGAAGCAACAGGAGGCAAACTGAAGCGCCCTGCAATCCTCGGTGGTGGAAGGACATGCGCCAAACTGCTATCCGCCTCAGGCCCAGCCGCCACTGCATTTACCCAGTGTGCTATTATGGAGATATAACGTCCCTGGCCGTGCTTACTGGTCAACGTATCCGTAGTGAGGTGCACCTTGCCACAGATGGCGTTGCGCAGTGCACAGCTGATTTTGTCCCCCACTTGGTTGTGCAGGGAAGTAATGGCTCGTCTGAAAAAGTAGTGACAGCTGGGCACGACATACTTTGGAGAGCCACCGCCATAAGGCCTTTAAATCTGTCTCCAACAGACGGAATGACAGCATTTCAAAGGCCAGTAATTTTGAAATGCTGGCATTCAGGGCTAGGGATCGCGGGTGGGTAGTGGGGTACTTCCTATTCCTCTCTAGTGTTTGGGAGATGGAGAGCTGAATGCTTCCGTGGGACATTGTGGAGATGCTTGGTGACCCAGGTGGTGGTGATGCTGGCAGATACTCTGTTTGCGGGGTGGCAGGTGGCACTGTCACTCCAGAGGTGGATGAAGAGGCCGAGACTGCAGCAGAAGAGGAAGCAGGAGGAGCCAGAGTGGAGGGTTTTTGAGGTGTCTACTCCACTGCAGCTCATGCTTTGCACTTAAATGGCTGGTCATGCAAGTTGTGCTCAGGTTGAGAACGTTTATGCCTCGCTTCAGGCTCTGATTGCACAGCGTGCAAACCACTCGTGTCTTGTCGTCAGCACATTGTCTGAAGAACTGCCACGCCAGGGAACTCCTTGGAGCTGGCTTTGGTTTGCTCGGTCCCTTGCTGCAGTTTGCAGTAGCAGGTGTACAGTCTAGGGGACGGCCGCTCCGCTTTTGCACCCAGCTCCCTCTTCTGCTGTGCTAGTGGCTCTGTGCGACCACTGCCTCTTCATCCGAACTACACAGGTCACTCGCATGACCTTGATTCCATGTGGGGTCGAGGACCTCATCGTCCTCCACATCATCTTCCACCCAGTCTTCACCCCTGCCCTCCTTGTCAGTCTGCACACTTTCAAAAGCCCCAGCAGTTGGCACCTGTGTTTCGTCATCATCCAAGACATGCTGTGATGGTCCTCCCATGTACTCATCTTGAAACATAAGTGGTTGGGCATCGGTGCACTCAATCTCTTCCACTTCTGGGGCAGGGATAGGTGGATGGCCCTGGGAAACCCTCTAACAGAGTCATCAAAAAGCAGAAGAGACTGCTGTATGACTTGGCTGATTTGCAAGGGGGTGAGGTGAAAGACTGATGGACATCGGCTGCAGGTGCCAACTCTGATGTTTCAGCAGGAGACTGGGTGGGAGACAATGTGAAGGAACTGGAGGCACTGTCAGCAACCCAATCTACTATCGCCTGTACTTGTTCTGGCCTCACCATTCGGAGAGCCGCATTAGGCCCGACCAAATACCGCTGCAGGTTCTGTCGCCTACTCACACCTAAGGAAGGGGTTTCACTTGTGCGTGTAGCTGGCACAGATCGACCACATCCTCTCCCTGCAACAGGAGCTCCACCAGCCGCACCACGACCGGGGCCACGTCCCTTATTTGACGTTCTCCTCATATTTATCTAATTTAGGAACTTGCCCTAAATGGGTGTTTTTTTAATAGCAAAATAGAAAAACAGTATCTAAATGGTGTATCTCACACGTACAGATGTAGACTTGGCCGCAATTTAAGATTTTTGCCCCAAATGGGTGTTTTTCTAATAGCAGAAATGTCACGGATGGTGTACAGGAAACAAGATGATACAAATAACATACGATGACTCACTGGATCCACAACTAAGGAACAAAAAGGGAGACCCCTGCAATCGACCTGCCCTCTCCCTTATTGCTCAGCCTATGCGACCACTCTAAAGGTGAATGGGCGCATATCCACGTACCTCGGCTATCTGAACCTGAAGGCCCTACAATAGTGAGGGGACACGACCACCGGCTCCCTACACAGACACGGAGGGAGTCAGGGTCACCTGGATCCAGACAACAGAAAATCATAAATACTAAAACAACACTTATCTGCAGACGAACTGAGAACTGGTAGTTGGGAGCTGAAGACAGCATGCACACCCATTCCAGGAAGTTGTATCAGCCACACCCAACTACCTTATGGGGGAGAATATAAAGGGAGGTAATGAGTCTGACTGCATGACAGCTGAGATAGTCTAACGAGGTGAGGAACAGAAACCAAAACAAAGAAACTCAAGGGGGAGGATCTGAACGGCTCCTGTCAGAACTTCTCAGCTGTCTGCTTGTGACAGTACCCCTCCCTCTAGGAGTGGACTCCGGACACTCAGGGCCCACCTTCTCAGGATGGGACCTATGGAAAGCCCTGATGAGGCGAGAGGCCTTAATGTCCGTCACTGGGAGCCACATCCTCTCCTCAGGACCATAACCCTCCCAATGAACGAGGTACTGGAGGGAACCACGGACAAGACGAGAATCCACAATCCTAGAAACCTGAAATTCAAGATTCCCATCAACCATAATCGGAGGAGGAGGCAAAGGTGAGGGTACAATAGGTTGAACATAAGGTTTCAATAAGGACTTATGGAAAACATTATGGATCTTCCAAGTCTGAGGAAGATCAAGACGGTAGGCAACAGGATTGATGACAGACAGGATCTTGTAAGGCCCAATAAACCTAGGACCCAACTTCCAGGAGGGAACCTTCAATTTGATATTCTTGGTAGACAGCCACACCAAATCACCAACATTCAGGTCCGGACCAGGCATACGTCTCTTATCCGCCACACGCTTATATCTCTCACTCATATTCTTTAGATTATCCTGAATATTTTGCCAAATAGATGACAAAGACGAGGAGAATCTGTCCTCATCAGGCAAACCAGAAGAGCCCTCTCCAGAGAAAGTCCCAAACTGCGGATGAAACCCATATGCACCAAAAAATGGTGACTTATCAGAGGACTCCTGACGACGGTTATTTAAAGCAAACTCAGCAAGGGACAAAAACGAACACCAATCCTCCTGATTCTCCGCCACAAAACAGCGCAGATATGTCTCCAGATTCTGATTGACACGCTCTGTCTGGCCATTCGACTGCGGATGGAAAGCAGAAGAGAATGACAAGCGAACCCCCAAGCGAGAACAGAAAGCCTTCCAGAATCTGGAAACAAACTGCGTGCCCCTATCAGAGACTATGTCAGAAGGAATCCCATGCAATTTGACAATGTGGTCAACAAATGCCTGCGCCAGCGTCTTAGCATTGGGCAAACCGGGAAAAGGGATAAAGTGCACCATTTTGCTAAAACGGTCCACCACCACCAGAATCACAGACTTCCCCGAGGAACGAGGCAAGTCCGTTATGAAGTCCATGGACAGATGTGTCCAAGGACGGGAAGGAATGGGCAAAGGAAGGAGAGGACCTGATGGCCGTGAGTGAGGGACCTTGGCACGAGCGCAAGTCTCGCAAGCTGCCACAAAACCCTCAACCGACTTACGAAGCGCAGGCCACCAGAATCTCCGAGCAATGAGATCCAGTGTGGCTCTTGTCCCCGGGTGCCCAGCAAGGACCGTATCATGGTGTTCTTTAAAAATCTTGTGTCTCAAAGCGAGAGGCACAAACAACCTCCCAGGAGGACAAAGATCAGGAGCTTCTGACTGGGCTGCCTGCACCTCTGCCTCCAATTCAGGAAAAAGAGCAGAGACCACCACACCTTCAGCTAAAATGGGACCCGGGTCTTCAAAATTCCCACCTCCCGGGAAACAACGTGACAGGGCATCTGCCTTCACATTCTTAACCCCAGGGCGGAACGTAACAACAAAATTAAACCTTGAAAAGAACAAAGACCATCTGGCCTGTCTCGGGTTCAGACGCTTGGCTGACTCCAAGTAGGCCAGATTTTTATGGTCAGTAAACACGGTAATAGGGTGTCTGGCTCCCTCTAGCCAATGGCGCCATTCTTCAAAAGCCAACTTGATGGCCAACAATTCCTTATCTCCCACATCATAATTTCTCTCTGCGGAGGAGAGAGAAATTGAGAAAAAGGCACACGGTTGCCATTTGGCAGGAGAGGAACCCTGAGACAAGACCGCCCCCACCCCTACCTCAGAAGCATCAACCTCAACTATGAAGGGTAAGGAAACATCAGGTTGTACTAGGATGGGAGCGGAAGCAAAACTCTCCTTGATATCAGAAAAGGCCTTACGCGCCTCTACCGACCAGGAAGAAAAATCTACCCCCTTTCTGGTCATATCCGTGAGTGGTTTAACAGAGGAATAATTCAAAATAAATTTCCTGTAATAATTAGCAAAGCCCAAAAAACGCATCAGCGCCTTCTGATTCTCAGGAAGCTCCCACTCAAGCACAGCGCGGACCTTCTCGGGGTCCATGCGAAAACCAGAAGCGGAGACAAGAAACCCCAGAAATTGGATCTCTGGAACCGCAAACACACATTTTTCCAGTTTCGCGTATAATTTATTCTCCCGCAGGATGAGTAAGACCTGACATAAGTGTTCCTTATGAGATTTGAAATCAGGAGAACATGGCCAAGGTAAGAAAGGCTGAAAGACGACCACCACTGAACAAGACACACAAGCTGAAATGTCAAGACTGGGCCAAGAAATATCTCAAGACTGATTTTTCTAAGGTTTTATGGACTGATGAAATGAGAGTGAGTCTTGATGGGCCAGATGGATGGGCCCGTGGCTGGATTGGTAAAGGGCAGAGAGCTCCAGTCCGACTCAGACGCCAGCAAGGTGGAGGTGGAGTACTGGTTTGGGCTGGTATCATCAAAGATGAGCTTGTGGGGCCTTTTCGGGTTGAGGATGGAGTCAAGCTCAACTCCCAGTCCTACTGCCAGTTTCTGGAAGACACCTTCTTCAAGCAGTGGTACAGGAAGAAGTCTGCATCCTTCAAGAAAAACATGATTTTCATGCAGGACAATGCTCCATCACACGCGTCCAAGTACTCCACAGCGTGGCTGGCAAGAAAGGGTATAAAAGAAGAAAATCTAATGACATGGCCTCCTTGTTCACCTGATCTGAACCCCATTGAGAACCTGTGGTCCATCATCAAATGTGAGATTTACAAGGAGGGAAAACAGTACACCTCTCTGAACAGTGTCTGGGAGGCTGTGGTTGCTGCTGCATGCAATGTTGATGGTGAACAGATCAAAACACTGACAGAATCCATGGATGGCAGGCTTTTGAGTGTCCTTGCAAATAAAGGTGGCTATATTGGTCACTGATTTGTTTTTGTTTAGTTTTTGAATGTCAGAAATGTATATTTGTGAATGTTGAGATGTTATATTGGTTTTACTGGTAAAAATAAATAATTGAAATGGGTATATATTTGTTTTTTGTTAAGTTGCCTAATAATTATGCACAGTAATAGTCACCTGCACACACAGATATCCCCCTAAAATAGCTAAAACTAAAAACAAACTAAAAACTACTTCCAAAAATATTCAGCTTTGATATTAATGAGTTTTTTGGGTTCATTGAGAACATGGTTGTTGTTCAATAATAAAATTAATCCTCAAAAATACAACTTGCCTAATAATTCTGCACTCCCTGTATAGAGGCTGGGTCACATGCTGCACTGACCAATCACAGCCATGCCATTAGTAGGCATGGCTGTGATGGCTTCAAAGGGCACAGAGTTAAACGCTTGTTGATTGGCCTATCAAAAAGCACCAAGAAAGCGCCGAACACCGAACCCGAACACAAACTTTTACTAAAATGTTCGGGTTCGGGTCCGGGGTCCAAAAATCCTAAAGTTCGGTACGAACTCGAACTTTACAGTTCGGGTTCACTCAACCCTAGTGATAACTTTAAAACGCTTTTACTTATCCAGGCCATTCTTAGATTGTTTTCTCGTCACATATTGTACTTCATGACAGTGGTAAAATTGAGTCAAAATATTTCATTTTCATTTATAAAAAAATACTAAATTTACAAAAAAATTTGAAAAATTAGCACATTTCCAAATTTCAATTTCTCTACTTTTATAATAGATAGTAATTAGTGTTGATCGAGCATGCTCAGCCGAACACGGGTTCGGCTCAAGCATCGCGATGCTTGGCCGAATATCGAGTGTGCTCGAGTCTGTGTATTTAAATCTTATTTAGACTCTATTTCTGAAAAATTGGTGGCAGGATTCACTCACAACCTTCTACATTAGATCCAAGAACTAGTAGTAAGTATTCCTATACAGCAGAAGTCTCATTTTTTTTTTTTTTTTAAGTAACTGGCCATGTAGCTCTATAGTGTGGTGGATAAGATTCTTGGCTGTAATATAGAAGGTTGTGAGTTCGAATCCCACCAGAAACGTTTCAGAAATAGAGGCTAAATTAGATTTAAATACACTGGGTGTCCCCAAGCACTGACTACATATATGGACATATCTATATATGGAGTACAAAACTAGAGTCCCGACACCCTCCCCTCTTCAGAGCAGGGGGTGCCTGATTTAATGCTTGGGTTCTTCCATTGTGCTCGGGTGCTCTGTAGGGCACCCGAGCATTGGTAAGTGTTCTACTCAAGCACACGAGCACTTTGGTGCTCGATCAACACTAATAGTAATACCTCCAAAAAGAGTTATTACTTTACATTCCCCATATGTCTACTTCATGTTTGGATCATTTTGAAAATAAAATTTTCTTTTTTGGGGACGTTAAAAATAGCCTTCAGTACCATTTTTTTCAGTACCAGTTCAGTTAAGAAACCATCCATAAATCACCCCATTTTAGAAACTCTACCCCTCAAGCTATTCAAAACAGATTTTACAAACTTTGTTAACCCTTTAGGTGCCCCACAAAAATTAAAGGAAAAATGGAATAAAATTTTAAAATTTCACATTTTTTTGCAGATTTTAAATTATCTATTTTTCTGCAGCACATCAAGGGTTAACAGCAATCAAAACTCAAAATCTATTAACCTGAATCTGGAGTTTACAGAAACACCCCATGTGTGCTCAAAAACTGATGTATGGGAGCACAGCAGGCTTTAGAGTGGAAGGAGCACCATATGGCTTTTGGAGAGCAGATTTAGCTGAAATGGTAATTGGGAGCTATGTCGCATATGATGAAACCCTGAGCTGGCCTTACAGTGGAAACCCCCAAAAAGTGACCACATTCCAGAACCTAAACCCCTCAAGGAATATTTCAAGGTGTGTAATGAGTACTTTGACCCATCAGGCGTTTCACAGAATTAAAATTTTTAGGTGCCATGTTGCATTTAAAAGATTCCTGAGGTCCCCAGAAATTAAAAACCCAAAAAGTGACCCCATTTTGGAAAGAGCACCCCCATTCGAACATTTTAAGTGGTAGAAAGGGTACTTTTTAGCAAACAGGTGTCTCACAGAAGGTAGAAACACTTGATAAAGGATTTAAAAGGCGGCTCTCCACTGGTTTTCTGGAAATAGGTGCTCTTGCCCAAAATGACTCACCCTTGTCAGTTGCGTATGGTTAAAAATAGAATAATAGTGGGCAGGCACTCCAATTATGGGTTCATGAGAATAAGTGGGAATATTTATTCAAAGATACAATTTAAAAATACAAATGGCATTCATAACAATAATAATAACTGGTAGTAAAATAAAATAAAGTAAATAGCGATAACAATACTATAGCAGCAGTTGATGGCAATAAAAAAAAATATATATATATGAAGATATATACACTCACCTAAAGAATTATTAGGAACACCATACTAATACGGTGTTGGACCTCCTTTTGCCTTCAGAACTGCCTTAATTCTACGTGGCATTGATTCAACAAGGTGCTGATAGCATTCTTTAGAAATGTTGGCCCATATTGATAGGATAGCATCTTGCAGTTGATGGAGATTTGAGGGATGCACATCCAGGGCCCGAAGCTCCCGTTCCACCACATCCCAAAGATGCTCTATTGGGTTAAGATCTGGTGACTGTGGGGGCCATTTTAGTACAGTGAACTCATTGTCATGTTCAAGAAACCAATTTGAAATGATTCGAGCTTTGTGACATGGTGCATTATCCTGCTGGAAGTAGCCATCAGAGGATGGATACATGTTCTCATTCTGTTTACGCCAAATTCGGACTCTACCATTTGAATGTCTCAACAGAAATCGAGACTCATCAGACCAGGCAACATTTTTCCAGTCTTCAACAGTCCAATTTTGGTGAGCTTGTGCAAATTGTAAATTCAAATATTTAGAGAGGGCTCACCTACTGCTCAAGAAATGAAAAGGGTGCACCTACAAAAGGATTCACCCAATCCCTTAAAAAGATTAAGAAAAAAGTTTAAAATAGTAGGGCACACCACCACCTGATGTCTCACGGATATTTATTATAACATATAATATTTATGACATATACAGTAAAATTATTAAAACATATAAATTACTACTAAAAAATGGTCATCAATGATATAGTCAGCTAGGCTATGAACACAAATAAATATATTCGACTGGACCGTAATAAAGTTGCAATCTTTCTTAAGGGTTTGTAACCCCGATGTAATGTCCCAGGAAAAAGTTCAATCCAATGGTTAAATTCAATGATTATATGGAAGTCACTTATATATATGTGTGTAGATTACCACTGGATCGCGGTAATGTCGCAGATAAAACGCTGCCTAATTGCAAGACTATGCCGGAGTGGTTTTACTCACTATTTTAGATGATGCCGGTTTCCATATCACTCGTGGCGTCCCACGTATAGTGAAAGTCTTTTGTAGGCTGCGGTATAGTGCGGTTTTCAATTGCGGCAGAAATAAATGGAAGAAAAACTTGCGGGATCCTCGGTGGTTGTAGTTAGCTGTGCCGTCTCAGAGGTCTCCTGGAAGTATGTACCTTCTGCGGTGTTTGTTCACAGTATGCAGGGTTAACTTTCACCAGGAAATGAAGAGCTCAGCGTAAAAAGACGGATATCCAGCTTTTCTTTACAACAGGCTACAGGTTCACCGATCCCTTCCTTAAAGCGCTTATTGGTCTTCAGTTCTGTACTTTCATATCATGGGATTAATTACCATACGCGTTTCGGAGACTACGGCTCCTTCTTCAGTGGTTAAATTTCCCATGAGAATGGTCTATCTTTATATACCTATACAGGTGTGGTGACGTAGATTTCTTTTAAAGTTCATGATGACAAACTATATATTTAAAACATTTATTTCTTATTTAAAACGTGTATTAAATCAATATATCACTTTATATAACACATATGTCATGAAATATTCAAAAATGTAATGTAATGATTTTTATCCTTACATTTTTAAATATTTCATGACATATGTGTTATATAAAGTGATATATTGATTTAATACGTGTTTTAAATAAGAAATAAATGTTTTATTTCACAAATTTTTTATTTGAAAATTAGAGCATACAACATCTTCTATAGTGTTATATTACCGTACATTACAGTATTATTTGCTCATCACATTACAAGTTTTCAGGATAGAAGATATCGTATGAAAAGCCTTCATTTACAATAAAGAAGAAAACAAGGCCGTGAAAGACGCCCAACAAACAAACAATAATAAACACTGCACCACAGTTAAAATCAAGCAATATAATTGAGGTATACATCTTTTATACTTGTAGATTTGGCAAAGATGGGTAATGTTTAGACATATAAGACGCCCAGTCACGCCACCTGACACTGACACTTGATAACCGGCAAAGTTGTTTTGCAATCAGTAGTTCCATGCCGTAATTATAGTGAACTTTAGCAATGATTTCTGGTATGGTTGGGATATCCCTACTCTTCCACCTTTTGGCTATCGCCACTCTTGTTACTGTTAGTATATGAAAAGCAATAGTGAGGTCCTTCAAATCTAAACATTCCAGCCCCAAGGAGAGTAGTGCTATTTCCGGGGATGCGGGAAGTGTCTTCCCTATTACAGCACCTATGAGTGACAATATGTTGGACCAGAAACGGTTGACAGCAGGGCAAGTCCACCAGATGTGCATTAAATTGCCAACTGCTGATAGGCATCGCCAGCAAACGTTTGAGGTGGTTGGATATATGATGGATAGGCGATAAGGAGTATAATACGACCTATAAAGGAGCTTCCTTGAGGCCTCTAGGTGGTCGACACACTTTGAGGTTTTAGAACTCAGGGAGAAAACAAAGGCCCAATGTGCTGGTGCAAAAGTTTTATTTAAATCTTTCTCCCATTTAGTCTGGAACGGGAATTTTGATATAGTAACTGAGAGCTGCAACCCCCTATAGGCCTCAGAAATACCTCCCTTTTGTAATCTGGGGTTTTGGAAATATGCAGTATACATAGAGGAATGAGCAGTGTGTGCAATGTTCTGGGATGCTAGGAGATGGCGTAGTTGGAGGTACTTGTAAAAATCAGACCACTGGATTTGGTACTTCTCTCTTAATTCTGTGAATGATATAAGGACCCCATTAGTTAAAATTCGGGACACTGAAAGGATTCCCTTAGATTCCCATTGTGAGAAATCAGTATCCGGCAAACAGGCGCTGAAAGCTGACAACGGAGCATCCGTAATCCTGAGTGGGAGGACTTTTGGGATAAGTGGACACTTGGTCCATAGTGACATTCCAGCTTGACTAGCGATAGATATAGATCGAGGAGGCGTTTTGGAGAGTACTCCTTGCCAAAGTAAGTGCTGCAATGAGGGTGCACGAGTTAAACTAGTTTCCATTTGTACCCATTTCTTCGCGGTATCATTAATCCACCAGCTTTTGAGCTGGTCAAGCACAGTAGCTTGGTAATATGTAAGAAGGCATGGACATCCCAGTCCCCCCAGTTTAACAGGTTTGTATAGGATATCGGCCGCTACTCTCGCCCTTTGCTTTTTCCATATGAATTGTAATATAAGGGTTTGGAGTGAGGCAATATATCTGCGGGGTACAATAACAGGCAAGTTCCGAAATAAGTACAAGATCTTTGGCAAAAGAAACATTTTGGACGCAGCAACTCGGCCCATCCAGGAAAGAGGGTAATGCGAATAGGTCACTATATCATTTTTAATTTGAGCAGTGATAGCGTTGTAATTAACAGACTGGAGGTTACTTAGGGGGAATGTGAGGGTTATACCTAAGTAAGGAATACTTCCTTCGGCCCATTTGAAGGGGAATTTAGCTGAGATGGCCCTTTTGGTATCTAGCGAGAGCCACATTCCTAGTATAAGCGATTTATGAGAATTAATTTTATAGTAGCTCACCTGACTAAACTGATCAATGATATCTGAGACAGCTGCTAATGAGGTTAAGGGGTCTTTAATTGAAATAATGACATCGTCCGCGAACAAGCCTATTTTGTGTTCTGTTTCACCAATAGTAATTCCTTTAATGACTGGGGATAACCTGATTTGATGAGCCAGAGGCTCCATCATTAGTGCAAATAGGAGGGGGGAAAGGGGGCACCCCTGTCTTGTGCCATTAGTGATCCCAAAGGATGCGGAAAGGGCTCCTGAGGAATATACTCTGGCCGAGGGCTCGGAATATAGCACTAAAATGGAGGATAGAAGCCTTGGTGGAAAACCGAATTTGTCCAGCACCACTTCAAGGTAGCCCCAGTGGATCCGGTCGAACGCCTTCTCGGCATCCAATGATAGAAGCAGAGAAGGCGCTCGACGTTCAGCCACTACCGACATAATATTTAAAAACCTGCGGGTGCCATCCACTGTCTGTCGGTCTTTGACAAACCCGACTTGATCAGCGTCAATTAACGTTGGGAGAATTTTTGTCAAGCGGGTCGCGATCACCTTAGCATAGATTTTTAGGTCCGCGTTAAGAAGTGATATTGGCCTAAAATTAGAGGGAACATCTGGGGACTTCCCAGGCTTCGGCAGGGTGACTATTAATGCGTTTAGCATTTCTTCAGGTAGAGAGCCTGAGGATGCGGCATTATTAAATAACCTTGTTAGGTAAGGAACTAGTAGATCTTTATGGGCCTTGTAAAATTCATTGGTGAGACCATCCGGCCCGGGTGACTTGCCAGTTTTCAGGGTTTTAATTGCTGCAGAGATTTCCTCTGGAGAAAAAACAGAGGATGTGTTTAGCTTTTGACTGTCTGTCAATGAGGGTAAATTTAGGTGGTCTAAAAATGTTTGTATAGAGGGCAGAGAAGGCTGAGGCGTGGATGTGTCAGTTGAAAGATTATACAATGCCGCATAGTACTTAGCAAACTCATCAGCAATGCCCTGCGGATCAAACACCCTGGACCCATCAGCGCAAGATAAGTAAGGAATTCTATTTTTGGCACTGCGCGACTTCAATTGTTTAGCGAGTAATGCCCCTCCCTTATTACCCTGCCAGTAATGCTGAAGCTTAAGCTTCCTTAGCATCAAGTCGTACTGATAAGAATTTAGTTCATGTAGACGGGATTGTATTAACGTAATTTCTGCTGCTCTATGTGATAAGTAGGAAGATTTATTTAAGCGGTGCAGTTCAGCTAGCCTGGATTGCAATTGGAGTAACAACTGAGTTCTACATTTTTTATCATAGGAACATTGCTTAATAAAATGACCTCTGAGAGTCGCTTTCATGGCACACCACAAAATACCATCAGAGATGTCATCAGTGTCATTTTCCCTGAAATAATTGCGCAAACACTCCAAGGTTTGAGGTGAGTAGCGCGGACTCTGCAGGATATAATTATTAAGCCTCCATATAGATTGGTGTGTAGAAGTATACTGTTCTGTTATTTTAATTGCAATGGGCGCATGATCTGACCAAGTAATGGTATAGACTTCTGAGGAGGCCACGCAGGGCAATAATTGCCTATTAACCAAAAAATAATCGATCCTAGTATACACTTTATGGGCAGCAGAAAAAAAGGTGAAATCACGCTCAGTGGGGTGCTGGATCCGCCAGGCATCATACAGATCATGCAATTGTGTAAGTTTAGCCATTGCCGATGGTTCCCTAGCTCCAGTTGAGGAGGTAGAGTCCATAGACGGCCACATCACCGTATTAAAGTCCCCCAACACAATGAGACGTCCCTTCTGAATTCTGGACACTTTACGCAGCAGAGAAGTACAAAAGGCAGAAGGACGTTGATTAGGTGCATATAAAGAGACAATTGTATATTGAACATTGTTAATAAGGCCTATCACAATGACAAATCTCCCATTATTATCCGTCTCAACCTTCTCTACTTGAAGTGCAATCGAATCTCTGAACGCAATAGATACCCCCCTTTTTTTCCTCCCTACCGCTGGTGCTGAGAATATATGGGGAAATTTTTTTTGCCTTAATCTAGGAACATCAATAGGCAATAAGTGCGTTTCTTGTACGCAGAGTACGTCAGCCTGAAGGTGCTTAGCCTCTTTCCATAGCAAAGACCGTTTGAAGGGAGAATTTAACCCTTTAGCATTAAGAGAAACAATCTTAAATACCATGATAAAAAACTATTGGGGATGCGTTTAGCTGGAGTATCTTAAGCGAGACGATCCCATACCTTATATGCACAAGAATCCTCATAGGAGAGGCGGAGTATACCTGAGAAGATGTAAATGTGGTGCTATAAACAGATAAATAAGTCAGAACAACAACATAACTAAAAGAGTATATGGCGGTGGTGACCGCTCGGATACAAAGAAATAGGTAAAATATACAAATTTTTTGTAAAAAGGGTAATTGCAACATAGGGGTAGTATACAATAATACTAGTCATATTCACGAGCTAAGATCGGCCTTAGTCAGCCAAAGTAGCACCCTGCAAGAAAAATTAGCGGGAGGTAAAGGGAGAGAAAATAAGAAACAGGCACAAAGTGAATGTTAAATAAGGGCGAAATTTTTCCACCCGACCAATATTCACACAGTCTTGCGTTTACGGCGCTCCACGGTAAACCATTCCTCCTCGACGCGTGCATTTGGCGAATGCGGATGACGGTCGCCATGGGATTCCGGGTCAGATAGGCCCCATTCTTGGCACAGACCCAGTGCAGACGCAGGAGTAGAAGCCACTTGCATTGAGCCGCTGTAGGTAATAAGCAGCTTAACTGGGAACCCCCATCTGTAAGGGATTCCATGCTTGCGGAGTAAGGCAGTGCTGGAGGAAAATTCTCGGCGCCTTGCCAAGGTGGCCGCTGATAAATCGGCGAAAATAGAGATGTCCCGAAATTTCTCCGGTAAAGCAGGGGAGATTCTTGCCGCTTTCAGAATCTGTTCTTTAGCATGGAAGAAGTGAATGCGCGCAATAGTGTCACGCGGCACAGAGGAAGGCAAGGATTTAGGCTTAGGTAACCTGTGCGCTCTATCTATGAGCAATTCTGCAATTGGAGCCTGAGGTAACAGGCAGACAAAAAAATCTTTCAGGAAAGCTGCAAGATCATCGCCTTTCACAGTCTCCGGAACTCCGCGGAATCGTAGATTGTTCCTGCGAGAACGGTCCTCCATATCCGCAATTTTGAGTTTCAATGCTGCTATTTCGTCTTCGTGCGAATTAGTAGTGTCCACAATCTTATTGTGTGCAGAGGTCAGTTCCGCCATTTTAGATTCCACATGTGCGGTTCTAGCCCCCAACGCTGAAATATCATGTTGAATTTGGGTAGTAGCGTCCCTGAGGTCCTGTTTCAAGGACTTTTGTAAATCAGCCATGAGCACTTTCATCCCCTTTAATACTGCTTCAGTGACATGAGCAGGATCTGTTTCTCCTCCTGCGATTTCTAGCAAAGCAGCAGAGGTGAGCTGTTTAGCTGCCTTATGTGAGGCACTGTGTGCCTGATATGCTGGTGTGTCCTGCTGCATAGAAGGGTCATGCTGGGGAGAGTATGCGACCTGTGCAGGAGACATTGAGGCAGAGGAGGAGGACGGAGATCTCCCTGAGAGCGGAAGAGACACAGGCTGCGCTGTGGAGGGAGAAGGTGCCGTTCTAACTGCAGCTGCTGAGGCGCGAGAATCAGAGAATCTTGGAGCGCATTCACAGCTGGGAAGAAGCTGGTGAGTTTTGCCGGACTGCGGCGTCTCTTACCCCTCGGCATGGCTGAAACTTCCACCACTTGTTGTGGGAAGCTTGGGCACTCCTCCGGTGGTCACTGCAGGCAGATATATAAACTTGCAGGGCTGTTTTCTGCTGGTTTGATGCCGATGGCTCAGGAGCTCAGGACTTAGCCGTCCGTCTCCATGCGCCGCTAGCCACGCCCCATGATAGAAACTTTTAAATACATAAAGGGAGTCAACAAGGTAAAAAAGGAGAGAATATTTAAAAGAAGAAAAACTGCTACAAGAGGACATAGTTTTAAATTAGAGGGGCAAATTTTTAAAAGTAATATCAGGAAGTATTACTTTACTGAGAGAGTAGTGGATGCATGGAATAGCCTTCCTGCAGAAGTAGTAGCTGCAAATACAGTGAAGGAGTTTAAGCATGCATGGGATAGGCATAAGGCCATCCTTCATATAAGATAGGGCCAGGGGCTATCCATAGTACTCAGGATATTGGGCAGACTAGATGGGCCAAATGGTTCTTATTTGCCGACACATTCTATGTTTCTATGTTTCTATGAAAGGGCTGCCAAAAATTACAAGGAACCGGCACTCCAATACACCCTTTATTACACATAAAGGAGGGCATCATACACACCCTTGAAAAATTATGATTGATGGCCTGCTGGTGACCCTCAAAAACATTAGGAGCAAGGGCCTGCTGGTGACCCTCTAAAACATTAGGGGCGAGGGCCTGCTGCAGATCTGACCATCTAAAACATTAGGGGTGAGGGACTGCTGCTGAGCTGACCCTCTAAAACATTAGGGGAGAGGGCCTGCTGCTGATCTGACTATCTAAAACATTAGGAGCGAGGGCAGCTTAATAAACATGTTGATATGATGAAGGAGGAGGACGAGAAAAGGAAAATTGAACCATATACCTTTATTTCTGGTGGAAGGGATGCATGGGAATACAGTGTATTCAATATACCATAATAGCCACATTTAAAGTGCCTTTATGTTCAGCCGCTTTCCTCTGGTGGAGTAGAGAAGTCAGGGACAATCCCGGCCTTGTTCATTTTGATAAGAGTCAACCTGTCAGAATTTTCAGTTGACAGGCGGATGCGATTATCAGTTATTATGCGCCCAGCAGTATTAAATACCCACTCTGACAAAACGCTGGTGGCAGGGCAGGCCAGCACCTCCAAAGCATAGAGCACCAGTTCGTGCCACGTGTCCAGCTTGGACACCCAATAGTTGTAAGGCACAGAGGGATCACTGAGGACACTGACAAGGTCTGCTACGCACTCCTTCACCATCTTCTAAAACTTTTTCCTCCTTGTGACACTAGGCCGCGCATCAGGGTGAGGGTGCTGGCGGGGTGTCATGAAACTGTCCCAGGCCTTGGAGAGCGTTGCCCTGCCTCTGTTGAAACTACTGTGTGTTCCCCTCATCTCCCCTCCTCGGTTGCCCAAGGAATTATATACTCTGCCGTCAGCATTGTCAGCTGAAAATTTTTGGAGCAATTTTTCCACAAGGACCTTCTGGTATTGCACCATTTTGCTATTTCTCTCTTCCACAGAAATGAGAGATGAGAATTTCTCTTTGTAGTGGGGGTCGAGAAGGTTGAACAACCAGTAATCGGTGTTGGCCAAAATGCATATAACGCGAGGGTCATCCAATTCGCGCTGAGAAGACAAACTGAGGGTGGTCTGGCTATCACCTTGTGTACTGTCTTCCCCCATTTCCACCTCTTCCACATGCAAAGCGTCGGCCTTCATTGTGAGCAGCGAGCATTTCAGTAGACACAGAAGTGGGATGGTTACGCTGATAATAGCGGCATCGCCGCTCACCATCTGTGTTTATTCCTGAAAGTTGCGTAAAATCTCATAGAGGTCAGACATCCATGCCCACTCATCGGTTGTAAAGAGCGGAAGCTGACTGGAAAGATGACGACCATGTTGCAGCTGGTATTCCACTACTGCCCTCTGCTGCTCACAAAGCCTGGCCAACATGTGGAACGTGGAGTTCTAGCGTGTGCTCACATCGCACAACAGTCGGTAAGCTGTCAATTGCAAGCGCTGCTGCAGCATTCCCAGACCTGTGGCAGCTGTAGATGACTTTTGGAAATGGGCACACACGATGCACCTTCACCAGTAGCTCAGGCAAATTGGAGTAGGTTTTGAGAAACCGCTGAACCACTAAGTGGGCTAGGCATAGTATGTGTATTAACTTGCTGAGCTCCAAAGCCGCCACCAAGTTACGGCCATTATCAGACACAACCATGCCTGGTTGTAGGTTGAGTGGCGAGAGACACAGCTCAGTCTAGTCCCTTATACCCTGCCACAGCTCTGCGGCGGTGTGCTGTTTGTCACCTAAGCGAATTAGTTTTAGCACGGCCTGTTGCCGCTTCCCCGCTGCAGTGCTACACTGCTTGCAGCTACTGACTAATGGCTGACTGGTGCTGCAAGATGAGAATTCAGAGGTGGAAGTGGAGGAGTAGGTGGAGGAGGAGAAGGGGGGGGTTGCAGCCACTAATGTAGGTGGTGGCGGAAATACTGATGGAAGAAGGGCCCGCAATCCTTGTAGTTGGTAGCATCTGTGCTATCCCAGGGTACGACTCTCTCCCGGCCTCCACAACTTTCACCCAGTGTGCCGTCAGGGAAATGTAGCATCCCTGGCCAAAAACACTTGTCCATGTGTCAGTCATTAAGTGGATCTTCCCAATTACTGCGTTGGTCAGGGCACAGGTGATATTACAGGACACATGCTGGTGTAAGGCGAGGACGGCACACCGACATCAGGCTGCAGAAAGCTTCAATGTCCTCAAGCCTAAATGGCAACATTTCCAGGGCCAGCAATTTGGAAAGGTGCGCATTTTGTGCTATGGCCTGTGGGTGGGTGGCTGGGTATTTGCGCTTTCATTCAAAGGCCTGAGGTATGGACATCTGTACGCTGGGCTGGGACACAGAAGTGGATGTGCTAGCTGATAGTGATAGTGCTTGCTAAGGTCCAGGTGCAGGGTGGGAGGCATCCGGGCCTGCTTCTTGGACAGGGGATTGGCCAGCACGTAACACAGGGGAAGAGGAGGCAGTGGTGTGACCCGCAGACACTAATTGTGGACCCAGGCATTCGGCCCACCTATTAGGGTGCTTTGATGCTATGTGGCGTATCATGCTGGTGAGGTTGCTAGTGTTCGCGCCCCTGCTAATTTTGGTACGGCACAGGTTGTAAATGACAGGTTGTAAATGACAATTCTTTTATCATCCGCACTTTCCTCAAAAAAGCACAAGACTGCGGAACACCTACCTGTTGGCAAGGAAGATTGCCACAAGGGGGTGATCCGCAGAACAGTTGCGGGCCTCTTTGGTGTGGCCCGCCTTCTCCCTTTTGCCACCCCACTGCCTCTTCCAGCCTGTTGCGGTGCTGCGGATCCCTCCCCCTCTGTACTGCTGTCCTCGCTCGGTTGGGTCAGTGATTTCATCGTCCACCACCTCCTCTTCCACTTCCTCACTCTGGTCATCCTCCTGACTTGTTAGGTCATAACAAGAACCTCACTTATTGACAACTGTGTCTCATCCTCATCATCAACCTCTTGAGACACCAATTACCGTTGACTTATTGACAACTGTGTCTCATCATCATCATCATCATCCACCTCGTGAAACACTAGATGCTGTTCCCCACCGTCATCTTCTTAAGACTGTGGATTCTTAAGAGTTTGTGAATCAGTGCACAATATCTCCTCATGTCCCTTTTCAAGTGGGCTTGGCGAGAGGCCCAAATCAAGGAATGGCGATGAAAAGAGCTCCTCGGAAGTGTGGGATCACTTGTTTGCCAAGACTCTCCATGGTGGGAGGAAAGAGGATCAGGGTTAGGATTCTGTTGACCAGACTGTTGGCTACTGAGACTGGACTTTGTTGAAGACAGGGTGGTGCTTAAACGACTGGAAGAATTATCTGCTGCAATTCAACCGACCACCTGGTCGCACTGGTGTGACTTTGAGACTGGTGTCCTGCGCAGCCCTGCAAACTGGGACATGAAGCTAGGTATCGTGGATGAGTGTGTTTCTTGTGCTCTGGCAGCAGGCACAGTTTCACCCCGCCCAGGGCCACGGCCTCTGAGTTTACCATCAGCAGCACGGTCACTTCCCCGTCCCTTACTGCTCGCCTTAAGCATATTAAATGGTATATATGCTTGAAGTATGTCACACATACAATAGCGCAGATTTTGTAAGTGTATGCACAAATAAATTACACTAAATGTCACAGATATTTAGGATGCGCAAATGTTATACAGGAGATGTAGCGCAGGTAATGTCACTGTCACCAGCGGCTAAGAAAAAATTACACTAAATGTCACAGATATTTAGGATACGCAAACGTTATACAGGAGATGTAGCGCAGGTAATGTCGGTGTCACCAGCGGCGGAAAAATTACACTGAATGTCACAGATATTTAGGATGCGCAAACGTTATACAGGAGATGTAGCGCAGGTAATTTCGCTGTCACTAGCGGCTAAGAAAAAATTGCACTGAATGTCACAGATATTTAGGATGAGCAAATGTAACTCAACAGATGTAGCAGAGGTTGTGTCACTGTCAGCAGCAGGCAAACAATTAACTGCAATTTAGCGCAGGTTGCGCTAATAATATATATTGCAGCCAGATAAAACAATAGTCCTTAAAAGGACTTTTGGGTCTCTTACACTTTTAAACACTAAACCCTGCCTAAAAAAAATAAAATAAAATCCTGTCCCTACACTATCTGTCCCTTCTGCTGCAGCTCGCCCTGACTAAGACTAAGCCGAACCACATGTCATCGGGTGCTATATAGCACCCGATGACGAGAATCGGCCAGCTAATCACTGTAATGCCAGTAACCAACATGGCTACGGCATTACAGTGAGTGACAGTACTTCCCCGCACGTTTATTGGCAGCCAAGAAATGTGCAGGGAGGAGACTTGAGCATTGCGCTAGAGCACACATGGTGTGGATGCTCGAGTCAAAATGGTGTTCGGCCGATTATGCTCGCCCAACACTACTCAGGCCCTTTGAGGGGGCCTATTTATTGTTCAGTCACCAGGACTACGTGATAAATTATGTAGTTCAACTCCTTCATGTCCTGGAGCAGATGCTGATAAATCTGGCTGGCCAGGGGACAGGAGCAGTGGCGCCTACATTTCATGGCCACCTGAACCCGGTGGGGGCTGAACTGGTGGAGAAGTGGAGGAGGAGGTGGAGGAGGAGAAGGGGGGGTTGCAGCCACTAATGTAGGTGGTGGCGGAAATACTGATGGAAGAAGGGCCCGCAATCCTTGTAGTTGGTAGCATCTGTGCTATCCCAGGGTACGACTCTCTCCCGGCCTCCACAACTTTCACCCAGTGTGCCGTCAGGGAAATGTAGCATCCCTGGCCAAAAGCACTTGTCCATGTGTCAGTCATTAAGTGGATCTTCCCAATTACTGCGTTGGTCAGGGCACAGGTGATATTACAGGACACATGCTGGTGTAAGGCGAGGACGGCACACCGACATCAGGCTGCAGAAAGCTTCAATGTCCTCAAGCCTAAATGGCAACATTTCCAGGGCCAGCAATTTGGAAAGGTGCGCATTTTGTGCTATGGCCTGTGGGTGGGTGGCTGGGTATTTGCGCTTTCATTCAAAGGCCTGAGGTATGGACATCTGTACGCTGGGCTGGGACACAGAAGTGGATGTGCTAGCTGATAGTGATAGTGCTTGCTAAGGTCCAGGTGCAGGGTGGGAGGCATCCGGGCCTGCTTCTTGGACAGGGGATTGGCCAGCACGTAACACAGGGGAAGAGGAGGCAGTGGTGTGACCCGCAGACACTAATTGTGGACCCAGGCATTCGGCCCACCTATTAGGGTGCTTTGATGCTATGTGGCGTATCATGCTGGTGGTGGTGAGGTTGCTAGTGTTCGCGCCCCTGCTAATTTTGGTACGGCACAGGTTGTAAATGACAATTCTTTTATCATCCGCACTTTCCTCAAAAAAGCACAAGACTGCGGAACACCTACCTGTTGGCAAGGAAGATTGCCACAAGGGGGTGATCCGCAGAACAGTTGCGGGCCTGTTTGGTGTGGCCCGCCTTCTCCCTTTTGCCACCCCACTGCCTCTTCCAGCCTGTTGCGGTGCTGCGGATCCCTCCCCCTCTGTACTGCTGTCCTCGCTCGGTTGGGTCAGTGATTTCATCGTCCACCACCTCCTCTTCCACTTCCTCACTCTGGTCATCCTCCTGACTTGTTAGGTCATAACAAGAACCTCACTTATTGACAACTGTGTCTCATCCTCATCATCAACCTCTTGAGACACCAATTACCGTTGACTTATTGACAACTGTGTCTCATCATCATCATCATCCACCTCGTGAAACACTAGATGCTGTTCCCCACCGTCATCTTCTTAAGACTGTGGATTCTTAAGAGTTTGTGAATCAGTGCACAATATCTCCTCATGTCCCTTTTCAAGTGGGCTTGGCGAGAGGCCCAAATCAAGGAATGGCGATGAAAAGAGCTCCTCGGAAGTGTGGGATCACTTGTTTGCCAAGACTCTCCATGGTGGGAGGAAAGAGGATCAGGGTTAGGATTCTGTTGACCAGACTGTTGGCTACTGAGACTGGACTTTGTTGAAGACAGGGTGGTGCTTAAACGACTGGAAGAATTATCTGCTGCAATTCAACCGACCACCTGGTCGCACTGGTGTGACTTTGAGACTGGTGTCCTGCGCAGCCCTGCAAACTGGGACATGAAGCTAGGTATCGTGGATGAGTGTGTTTCTTGTGCTCTGGCAGCAGGCACAGTTTCACCCCGCCCAGGGTCACGGCCTCTGAGTTTACCATCAGCAGCACGGTCACTTCCCCGTCCCTTACTGCTCGCCTTAAGCATATTAAATGGTATATATGCTTGAAGTATGTCACACATACAATAGCGCAGGTTTTGTAAGTGTATGCACAAATAAATTACACTAAATGTCACAGATATTTAGGATGCGCAAATGTTATACAGGAGATGTAGCGCAGGTAATGTCACTGTCACCAGCGGCTAAGAAAAAATTACACTAAATGTCACAGATATTTAGGATACGCAAACGTTATACAGGAGATGTAGCGCAGGTAATGTCGGTGTCACCAGCGGCGGAAAAATTACACTGAATGTCACAGATATTTAGGATGCGCAAACGTTATACAGGAGATGTAGCGCAGGTAATTTCGCTGTCACTAGCGGCTAAGAAAAAATTGCACTGAATGTCACAGATATTTAGGATGAGCAAATGTAACTCAACAGATGTAGCAGAGGTTGTGTCACTGTCAGCAGCAGGCAAACAATTAACTGCAATTTAGCGCAGGTTGCGCTAATAATATATATTGCAGCCAGATAAAACAATAGTCCTTAAAAGGACTTTTGGGTCTCTTACACTTTTAAACACTAAACCCTGCCTAAAAAAATAAAATAAAATCCTGTCCCTACACTATCTGTCCCTTCTGCTGCAGCTCGCCCTGACTAAGACTGAGCCGAACCACATGTCATCGGGTGCTATATAGCACCCGATGACGAGAATCGGCCAGCTAATCACTGTAATGCCAGTAACCAACATGGCTACGGCATTACAGTGAGTGACAGTACTTCCCCGCACGTTTATTGGCAGCCAAGAAATGTGCAGGGAGGAGACTTGAGCATTGCGCTAGAGCACACATGGTGTGGATGCTCGAGTCAAAATGGTGTTCGGCCGATTATGCTCGCCCAACACTACTCAGGCCCTTTGAGGGGGCCTATTTATTGTTCAGTCACCAGGACTACGTGATAAATTATGTAGTTCAACTCCTTCATGTCCTGGAGCAGATGCTGATAAATCTGGCTGGCCAGGGGACAGGAGCAGTGGCGCCTACATTTCATGGCCACCTGAACCCGGTGGGGGCTGAACTGGTGGAGAAGTAGGCCATAAAAGCACAGAAATTGTATACAGAAATAGGTGGTTTATCTGCCCAAGCAACAGGAAAGGAACAGGAGGAGCATCAGGAGCTGGATGATGATAAGGAAGACAAGGCAGATGACCCCAACAGACCGTGGCAGTATGCAGTGGAGATGGAGGCAGGGAGTTCCTCCAATTCCCTTGTGCAAATTGTCAGATGCATGCTGAGTTGCTTGCATAGTAACAGTTGTATTATCACCATATGGCAGAGGGATGACTACTGGCTCTCCAACATGTTAGACCCTCGCTCCTAACAGGCCAAAATGGGGGCCTTTTTTCTACCTGCTGAGAGGAAAGATAAACGTAACTATTGAGACATCCTATGCCATCGCCAATACTCACGAAGGTCTGACCGGGGGAACCTTCTGCACTCACATTCCACTGCCATGACTGCTGGAGGGTGGGGGAGCAGGTGCAGCACCAGTTCCATCAGCAGCAACTTAAGTCTAGAGTCTCTAATAAGCACTTTTCTTCATCCATCTACTGAAGAAACCAACTAGCAGCAGCAAGACATGGATCTGCTGGGCAGTAGAGTTGAGCGAACACCTGGATGTTCAGGTTCGAGAAGTTCGGCCGAACTTCCTGGAAATGTTCGGGTTTGGGATCCGAACCCGACCCGAACTTCGTCCCGAACCCCATTGAAGTCAATGGGGACCCGAACTTTTCGGCACTAAAAAGGCTGTAAAACAGCCCAGGAAAGAGCTAGAGGGCTGCAAAAGGCAGCAACATGTAGGTAAATCCCCTGCAAACAAATGTGGATAGGGAAATGAATTAAAATAAAAAAAATAAAATAAAAAATTAACCAATATCAATTGGACAGAAGTCCCATAGCAGAGAATCTGGCTTCACGTCAGCAGAGAATCAGTCTCTTCATGCGATAGCAGAGAATCTGGCTTCATGTCAGCAGAGAATCAGTCTTCATGTCATAGCAGAGAATCAGGCTTCACGTCACCCACCACTGGAACAGGCCACTGTCACATATTTAGGCCCCGGCACCCAGACAGAGGAGAGAGGTCCCGTAACAGAGAATCTGGCTTCATGTCAGCACAGAATCAGTCTTCATGTCATAGCAGAGAATCAGGCTTCACGTCACCCACCACTGGAAGAGGCCACTGTCACACATTTAGGCCCTGGCACCCAGACAGAGGAGAGAGGTCCCGTAACAGAGAATATGGCTTCATGTCAGCACAGAATCAGTCTTCATGTCATAGCAGAGAATCAGGCTTCACGTCACTCACCACTGGAACAGGCCACTGTCACACATTTAGGCCCTGGCACCCAGACAGAGGAGAGAGGTCCCGTAACAGAGAATCTGGCTTCATGTCAGCACAGAATCAGTCTTCATGTCATAGCAGAGAATCAGGCTTCACGTCACCCACCACTGGAAGAGGCCACTGTCACACATTTAGGCCCTGGCACCCAGACAGAGGAGAGAGGTCCCGTAACAGAGAATCTGGCTTCATGTCAGCACAGAATCAGTCTTCATGTCATAGCAGAGAATCAGGCTTCACGTCACCCACCACTGGAACAGGCCACTGTCACACATTTAGGCCATGGCACCCAGACAGAGGAGAGAGGTCCCGTAACAGAGAATCTGGCTTCATGTCAGCACAGAATCAGTCTTCATGTCATAGCAGAGAATCAGGCTTCACGTCACCCACCACTGGAACAGGCCACTGTCACATATTTAGGCCCCGGCACCCAGACAGAGGAGAGAGGTCCCGTAACAGAGAATCTGGCTTCATGTCAGCACAGAATCAGTCTTCATGTCATAGCAGAGAATCAGGCTTCACGTCACCCACCACTGGAAGAGGCCACTGTCACACATTTAGGCCCTGGCACCCAGACAGAGGAGAGAGGTCCCGTAACAGAGAATCTGGCTTCATGTCAGCACAGAATCAGTCTTCATGTCATAGCAGAGAATCAGGCTTCACGTCACCCACCACTGGAAGAGGCCACTGTCACACATTTAGGCCCTGGCACCCAGACAGAGGAGAGAGGTCCCGTAACAGAGAATCTGGCTTCATGTCAGCACAGAATCAGTCTTCATGTTATAGCAGAGAATCAGGCTTCACGTCACCCTCCACTGGAACAGGCCACTGTCACATATTTAGGCCCCGGCACCCAGACAGAGGAGAGAGGTCCCGTAACAGAGAATCTGGCTTCATGTCAGCACAGAATCAGTCTTCATGTCATAGCAGAGAATCAGGCTTCACGTCACCCACCACTGGAACAGGCCACTGTCACATATTTAGGCCCCGGCACCCAGACAGAGGAGAGGTTCATTCAACTTTGGGTTGCCCCGCAATATAATGGTAAAATAAAAATAAAAATAGGATTCAATGAGGAAGTGCCCTGGAGTACAATAATATATTGTTAAGGGGAGGTAGTTAATGTCTAATCTGCACAAGGGATGGACAGGTCCTGTGGGATCCATGCCTGGTTCATTTTTATGAACGTCAGCTTGTCCACATTGGCTGTAGACAGGCGGCTGCGTTTGTCTGTAATGACGCCCCCTGCCGTGCTGAATACACGTTCAGACAAAACGCTGGCCGCTGGGCAGGCCAGCACCTCCAAGGCATAAAAGGCTAGCTCGGGCCACGTGGACAATTTGCAGACCCAGTAGTTGAATGGGGCCGAACCATCAGTCAGTGCGTAGAGGGGTGTGCACAGGTACTGTTCCACCATGTTAGTGAAATGTTGCCTCCTGCTAACACGTTCCGTATCAGGTGGTGGTGCAGTTAGCTGTGGCATGGTGACAAAACTTTTCCACATCTCTGCCATGCTAACCCTGCCCTCAGAGGAGCTGGCCGTGACACAGCTGCGTTAACAACCTCTTGCTCCTCCTCTTCCTTCGCCTTGGGCTTCCACTGGTTATCCTGTGACATTTGGGAATGCTCTCAGTAGCGCGTCTACCAACGTCCGCTTGTACTCGCGCATCTTCCTATCACGCTCAAGTGTAGGAAGTAAGGTGGGCACATTGTCTTTGAACCGGGGATCCAGCAGGGTGGCAACCCAGTAGTCCGCACACGTTAAAATGTGGTCAACTCTGCTGTCGTTGCGCAGGCACTGCAGCATGTGGTCGCTTATGTGTACCAGGCTGCCCAGAAGTAAGGACAAGCTGTCCTCTGTGGGAGGCGTATCGTCATCGTCCTGTGTTTCCCCCCAGCCACGCACCAGTGATGGGCCCGAGCTGCTTTGGGTGCCACCCCGCTGTGAACATGCTTCATCCTCATCCTCCTCCACCTCCTCCTCATCCTCGTCCTCCAGTAGTGGGCCCTGTCTGGCCACATTTGTACCTGGCCTCTGCTGTTGCAAAAAAACTCCCTCTGAGTCACTACGAAGAGACTGACCTGAAAGTGCTAAAAATGACCCCTCTTCCTCCTCTTCCTCCTGGGCCACCTCCTCTTCCATCATCGCCCTAGGTGTTTTCTCAAGGAGACATAGAAGTGGTATTGTAACGCTGATAACGGCATCATCGCCACTGGCCATGTTGGTGGAGTACTCGAAACAGCGCAACAGGGCACACAGGTCTCGCATGGAGGCCCAGTCATTGGTGGTGAAGTGGTGCTGTTCCGCAGTGCGACTGACCCGTGCGTGCTGCAGCTGAAACTGTACTATGGCCTGCTGCTGCTCGCACAGTCTGTCCAGCATGTGCAAGGTGGAGTTCCACCTGGTGGGCACGTCGCATATGAGGCGGTGACCGGGAAGGCCGAAGTTACGCTGTAGCGTAGACAGGCGGGCAGCGGCAGGGTGTGAACGCCGGAAGCGCGAACAGACAGCCCGCACTTTATGCAGCAGCTCTGCCATGTCGGGGTAGTTGCGAATTAACTTCTGCACCACCAAATTCAGCACATGCGCCAGGCAAGGGATGTGCGTCAAACCGGCTAGTCCCAGAGCTGCAACGAGATTTCGCCCATTATCGCACACCGCCAGGCCGGGCTTGAGGCTCACCGGCAGCAACCACTCGTCGGTCTGTTGTTCTATACCCCGCCACAACTCCTGTGCGGTGTGGGGCCTGTCCCTTAAACATATGAGTTTCAGAACGGCCTGCTGACGTTTACCCCGGGCTGTGCTGAAGTTGGTGGTGAAGGTGTGTGGCTGACTGGATGAGCAGGTGGAAGAAGAGGAGGAGGAAGCTGAGGAGGAGGAGGAGGAGACAGGAGGCAAAGAATGTTGCCCTGCGATCCTTGGCGGCGGAAGGACGTGCGCCAAACAGCTCTCCGCCTGGGGCCCAGCCGCCACTACATTTACCCAGTGTGCAGTTAGGGAGATATAGCGTCCCTGGCTGTGCTTACTGGTCCACGTATCTGTGGTTAGGTGGACCTTGCCACAGATGGCGTTGCGCAGTGCACACTTGATTTTATCGGACACTTGGTTGTGCAGGGAAGGCACGGCTTTCTTGGAGAAGTAGTGGCGGCTGGGAACAACATACTGTGGGACAGCAAGCGACATGAGCTGTTTGAAGCTGTCTGTGTCCACCAGCCTAAATGACAGCATTTCATAGGCCAGTAGTTTAGAAATGCTGGCATTCAGGGCCAGGGATCGAGGGTGGCTAGGTGGGAATTTACGCTTTCTCTCAAATGTTTGTGAGATGGAGAACTGAACGCTGCCGTGTGACATGGTTGAGATGCTTGGTGACGCAGGTGGTGGTGTTGGTGGTACATCCCATGTTTGCTGGGCGGCAGGTGCCAACGTTCCTCCAGAGGTGGAGGAAGAGGCCGAGGCTGCAGCAGCAGAAGAGGCCGAGGCGGCAGCAGCAGAAGAGGTAGCAGGGGGAGCCTGAGTGACTTCCTTGTTTTTAAGGTGTTTACTCCACTGCAGTTCATGCTTTGCATGCAGGTGCCTGGTCTTGCAGGTTGTGCTAAGGTTCAGAACGTTAATGCCTCGCTTCAGGCTCTGATGGCACAGCGTGCAAACCACTTGGTTCTTGTCGTCAGCACATTGTTTGAAGAAGTGCCATGCCAGGGAACTCCTTGAAGCTGCCTTTGGGGTGCTCGGTCCCAGATGGCGGCGGTCAGTAGCAGGCGGAGTCTCTTGGCGGCGGGTGTTCTGATTTTGCCCACTGCTCCCTCTTTTGCTACGCTGTTGGCTCGGTCTCACCACTGCCTCTTCCTTCGAACTGTGAAAGTCAGTGGCACGACCTTCATTCCATGTGGGGTCTAGGACCTCATCGTCCCCTGCATCGTCTTCCACCCAGTCTTGATCCCTGACCTCCTGTTCAGTCTGCACACTGCAGAAAGACGCAGCAGTTGGCACCTGTGTTTCGTCATCATCAGAGACGTGCTGAGGTGGTATTCCCATGTCCTCATCATCAGGAAAAATAAGTGGTTGTGCGTTAGTGCATTCTATCTCTTCCACCCCTGGGGAAGGGCTAGGTGGATGCCCTGGGGAAACCCTGGCAGCAGAGTCTTCAAACAGCATAAGAGACTGCTGCATAACTTGAGGCTCAGACAGTTTCCCTGATATGCATGGGGGTGATGTGACAGACTGATGGGCTTGGTTTTCATGTGCCATCTGTGCGCTTTCTGCAGAAGACTGGGAGGGAGATAATGTGAACGTGCTGGATGCACTGTCGGCCACCCAATCGACTAGCGCCTGTACCTGCTCAGGCATTACCATCCTTAGAACGGCATTGGGCCCCACCAAATATCCCTGTAAATTCTGGCGGCTACTGGGACCTGAGGTAGTTGGTACACTAGGACGTGTGGCTGTGGCAGAACGGCCACGTCCTCTCCCAGGACCAGAGGGTCCACTAACACCACCACGACCATGTCCACGTCCGCGTCCCTTACTAGATGTTTTCCTCATTGTTCCCGTTCACCACAATTTTGAAAATGGCAAATTTGGGAATAGTTTTTCAACCCAGAACAAAAACTGTGCTTTTACGGTCACTACAAATAATTTGACCAGCTAAAACAGTACTGATTTGGAGGAATATAAATGTCAGGCCTATTTTTTAGGCGCTGGGTGACAGGTATACCTTTAATCACAGAATTAGACTTGTATCTGCACTGGAGCGTGTGTTATGTTTTTCAGAATGACACTATCAGCACCTTGAATCTAATATACCCTTTTTGGGATAGATTTAAAGTAGGCCTGATATAGCAGAAACTACAAATTTTGAGAATGGCAAATTTGGGAATAGTTTTTCAACCTAGAACAAAAAGTGTACTTTTACGGTCACTACAAATAACTTGACCAGCTAAAACAGTACTGATTTGGAGGAATATAAATGTCAGGCCTATTTTTTAGGCGCTGGGTGACAGCTATACCTTTAATCACAGAATTAGACTTGTATCTGCACTGGAGCGTGTGTGTTATGTTTTTCAGAATGACACTATCAGCACCTTGAATCTAATATACCCTTTTTGGGATAGATTTAAAGTAGGCCTGATATAGCAGAAACTACTAATTTTGAGATCGGCAAATTTGGGAATAGTTTTTCAACCCAGAACAAAAAGTGTGCTTTTACGGTCACTACAAATAACTTGACCAGCTAAAACAGTACTGATTTGGAGGAATATAAATGTCAGGGCTATTTTTTAGGCGCTGGGTGACAAGCTCAACTTGCCCCTGATGTAGTATATGGCCAAAAAATAACCACACTATTGATGGTTAAATGCACTTGGGTGACACAGGCTCAGCCTGCACCTGATGTAGGATATATTAAAAAATAACCACACTATTGATGGTTAAATGCACTTGGTGGTAGCTTGTGCTGGTGCACCACAAGCCACAAAATGGCCGCCGATCACCCCAGAAAAAAGTGATATAAAAACGCTCTGGGCAGCCTAAAAAAAGTGAGCAATTCAATATCAGCACTTCAATGATCCACAGCTGTAGATCGATCACTGAATGAAGTCTTTTGGAGGAGTTAATCTGCCTAATCTTGCCCTAACGTCGCAGCAGCAACCTCTCCCTATGCTTGAATCAGCAGAGTGACGTGCAGCGCTACGTGACCCAAGCTTATATAGAGGCTGGGTCACATGCTGCACTGGCCAATCACAGCCATGCCAATAGTAGGCAAGGCTGTGATGGCCTCTTGGGGCAAGTAGTATGATGCTTGATGATTGGCTGCTTTGCAGCCTTTCAAAAAGCGCCAAGAAAGCGTCGAACACCGAACCCGAACCCGGACTTTTGCGAAAAGGTTCGGGTCCGTGTCACGGACACCCCAAAATTCGGTACGAACCCGAACTATACAGTTCGGGTTCGCTCATCCCTACTGGGCAGCCAAACTTGAATTGTGGCCACAACTGCTCTGGACAAACTTTCCCGGCCAGTAGTGTGGCATCAGAGAGGGGGCATGGTTGCCTCAAAGAGAACTCGCCTTTCAATAAAAAATGTAGAGATATTAAACTTTAGCCAGGATTTCCACACACAGGGGCCTGATGCATAAGACTAGATAATTCTGGCAGTAATGGTCTGACTGCAGTTTGCTTCAAACCAGAACATCGTGAAAAGTGGCCCGTTATGTCTGACCATGTGTTCCAGCCGCTATTCTGATGCTGCCACCTGCCTGATGCCACACACCTGCTGCCTCTGCTGCCATCTTCTCCAACTGCCACCATCTTGTGCTGCTACTGCCACTGCTGCTGCTCCTCTCCCCTCTGTGACTGGGCCACTATGTTGACTCCTCTTGGTGTTGCCACCCTCACCACTCTGTGACTGGGCCACTATGTTGACTCCTCTCACTGTTCCCACCCTCCCCACTCCTGTTTTTGCCTTACCAATACTGATGCCGAAAACTGACCAAATACTGACTGTGTGATAGAGGCCATTAAAGTCTTGCATGCAGGACTTCTTTTCCATCTGAATAAAACCGATTTCAGAGGCATTTGGCCAAAATGAGGCCTCTATCACACAGTCAGTATTTTGCATCAGGATTTGATCATGATTTGGAAGCCAAAAGCAGAAGTGGGTCCAAAACACAAAAGACATGCAAATATCCCCATCATGTGTCATCTTTGTTTTGGACCCACTCCTGTTTTTGCCTTACCAATACTAATCAATTTCTGACTAAATACTGACCATGTGAAGGCAGATGCTCAAAATACAGGATTTTTTTTTGGGGGGGGGATGTTATGATGGATCAAAAAATTTAAAATTAAACAGTGATACAGTCAACACAAACTTACTGCTGACACCCTCCCCACTCTGTCATGTGGCCACTACTTGTATCAGTGGCTAACAATATAGGTGTCACGGCTGTGTCATGGTCTGGTATTGTGGACCATGACACTTTTGCCATGCATGCTTGTTGCTGGTGGCAACATGTTGTTTTTGCATGTTTTGACACTTCCCCTTTAAGTTGTGTGTCCCTTCCCATCCTGGTGTGCACGGGGTTAAGGTGTGTTTGCTAGGTGTGGTGGGTGTGACCTCAGGCCTCCTTATATGTTGGGGTGGTGGAACCTGAGGTCAGTTTGATTTTGCTTGTCAGTCTGTGTAGGAGCTCTGCTCCCTGGCTGTATGTTTTAGTCTGTGTGAGCCACCCTTATTTGTTATATTGTTTCCCTTGCTCTGTCTGTGTTTCCCCTCCAGCGTGTTTCTGTTTTCCCTCTCCCACCTGGTGTATGTTGTTATGGTGTGGGCCTTGTTTGGAGGTTATTGTGTTGTGGTGTGTTTCCTCCGAAAGGGGGTTGCTTTCCCGGAGGGGTTTAAGCAAACATCTAGACAGTGCGTTTCCGGTCCATCTCGTCGGCGGCAGATAAGTTCTGCTAACCTAGGTTGTCTGTTGCCTTTTGTTACTTACCTGTCATTCGGCTGTTAACCCTGTCCAGTTGGTGGCCAGCTGCTCGGCTTCTGGAGACACCATGCATCCGTTGTGTAGGATGAATGGGTGGTCTCTGCCCTGTCTTCAGGCTTAGGGCATAGCAGGGATACTTAGGGTTCTAGGTTGGTAAGCATGAGCCCCCTTACCTTTGGAGGCGGCTCATGCATTAGGAGTTTAGGGAGATCTTCAGGGTCGCGTTAGGAGGTGACCTGCTCCCTGTTCCCTTCTATCCGGCGTAGCAGCGACTGATATTGCACGGTGGGGGTTTCCCCCACTCCCCGTCGTGACAATAGGTTATCTATTAATTTATGTGGAAGCAGCAGACAGTGTGAAATGAGACTGCTCTTTCACTCTATAGTAGAATCTTGGACTACTGCATGGTTAAGTACATTATACCTGATGATAACATTGACCTGTAAGGCTGAGTTCACACTTCAGTTATTTGGTTGGTTAATACCATCAGTTACTGTATGGTGATCTGAAATCAGGAGACAACCCTACTCTCAGATAAGGTATCAAGAAAAGATCTGTACCTGTTCTGTGTTTTTTACCCATAACTGACCAAATAATTGAACTGAGCCTAAGAGTGACGCATGTCACCTGTCTGTCATATTGATGCACAGTAACTGTTTCACTAGCAGAAATGACTAGATATAGTATGCATGCTGCTGCAATGCACAGTTATGTACCCCGAGATGCACTCTCCTTGCAGGCCGGGATATGGCTGATTTAACATGCTTCGTGACTAATTCATTCGGAACAAAGCTAATATTTGGGTAAAATTTGGCGAATCAACCAAATCTAATTTTTTAAAACTTCAATCATCTCTATTTATGATGAGCATGTCTTGTCATAAATTAACAATAACAGGGGAACAAAATAACTGTAAAAATAGAAAAACAGCGCAACATAGGGTAAATACGTTCTAGGCAATCAACCAAACACAACAGATCTCTAAATTGGAGGCTCACCTAGTGAAGTTGTGCTAGATATAAGCACAACTCTATTGTGGACTTGTATAAATCAGTATCCTCTGGCATCGCAGGTTTTGTGATCACGTGACCACACTGAACACCAGAGGTCTTATTAGTATTTTCTCTTTGCTTTTATGTTTTCTGAATCGATCCTGTGGCGATCAGCGATGAACGCGGCATCTAAGGAGTTTAATGTCGTTCCCTGTCATTGTGCCACTACATACAATAGTATGCGCTTTGTTACGAAGCAATTCTTAAAAAAATCTAATTTCTTTGTGAAATTTGGCAAAGCAACCAAAGCTCATCTCTAGTGTTTAACCCAAGGTTTACAACTTTTATTTTTACACCACAAAAAGATAAACTATTGTTCTTATTTAGACTTAAAATTAGAGCAGTGAACTAATTTGTAGATATGGACATCTTCACTCAATATTATGCATTGTGTATTGTCAGAGAGTTAGCCTTGAAGGCTAACAATATTTGCAAAGGTGTCTTTTAAATGATTTTCACTGTATGGGATGGACAACCTGATTTTTACATTAAAAATAAAGATCCTTCATCATACTGTTTAAGACATTTTTGCTGCCAATATTTCAAATGTAAGTACTCTTATACATGCTCTGAACACACAATAGTTCCTCTGGGTTATGTTTGGATATCAGCTTTGGCATGAGCTGCTGGTTGACACTAAACAGTAAGAGTGCAGTTGGATTTTACTAGCTGCAGGATGGAGGACATACAGTAGATGATAATGTGTGGCACTGACTAGGTGGTGACTCCCACCTTAAGACTGAATTTAGACCTTGCTTTCTATGTGCACTTAAAAGCAGCAGACAATTGAAGGCCATAATTAGAGATGAGCGGATTTTTCTAAAATTCGATTCGCCGTTCAACAAATTTTTCGGGAAAAAGTCAGTTCGATCTGAATATATTTGCGGCGACTTACGTAAAAAAAATGGCTATTTCCTGGCTGCTGAGAGCCTTTAAAGTGGTGTAGAACACTGTGCCTTGTAGTAACACGCATAGGGAGTCCAACTTTACAGGTCGATGTTAGTGCCAAGAAGAAGCACACTCCTTTCACACCGTCGCCAGATAAATTCCACATAGATGTTATTAGAACCTATTCTATTAAACCCTTATACAAGTAGAGCCCCACGGACAGAGTGGAGAGGGTGTAAGCAGTAAATTTGTGTTGACGTCACTAATTAGTTTGCCCTTCCTCTTAAGTATTTGTGTTTTGTACCCACTCCTGCTTTTGGCTACCAAATCATAAGCCAATTCTGATGGGACCATACAGGCCTTACAGCTGCTACACAGACAGGATCCGTTGTGCTTCTCATTTTTCCTTCCTTCTGACAGATCAGAAGGGTCAAACAAATGATGATGTCAGCCAGGCCAACAGGCAAAATAGTGGCCCAGTCATGAAGGGGAGAGGGCGGGAACAGCATGAGGAGACCACAGAGTGGCCCAATGACAGGGTCTAGAGGTTGCGGCAGCATCAGGAGGCCACATAGTGGCACAATGACAGAGTCTGGAGGTGGCGGCAGAAGCAGTAGCAGCATCAGGAGAAGACCATCGAGTGGCACAATGACCGAGTGTGGATGTGGCAGCAGCATGAGGAAGTCACAGAGTGGCACAATGACAGAGTCTGGAGGTGGCGGCAGCAGCAGTAGCAGCATCAGGAGAAGGCCATAGAGTGGCACAATGACAGTGTGTGGGGGTGGCAGCAGTATGAGGAGGCCACCGAGTGGCACAATGACAGAGTCTAGAGGTGACAGCAGTATGAGGAAGCCACAGAGTGGCACAATGACAGAGTCTGGAGGTGGCGGCAGAAGCCGTAGCAGCATCAGGAGAAGGTCACCGAGTGGCACAATGATAGAGTCTGGAGGTGGCAGCAGCATTTGGAGGCCACAGAGTGGCACAATAACAGAGTGTCTAGAGGTGTCACGGATAAAGGGGAAGGAGAAAACACAGACACACACAAAAGCAAAATACACAACAGTCTAGGCTTCAAAAGCTAAGGAAGAGGGATGATGACGTCCTAGTAATCCCTAGGCCTTTCCCTAACTCCTGCCAGTATGAGCAGATACTGATGGTGGAAATGCTCATATGCCAGATACCTATCTATGCCCTGCTAAAACTACCAAGCCCTAGGATAGGTAGCAGGATTTGAGACAGTTGGTTCCTTCCCAGATGAAGAAACCTGCGTCTCCCTGAGGCCTAGAATCAAAACACACCTGAGAACAACAAACAGAAAAGGCAACTAGTACTTAGCTTTGAGATGTGCTCTAGCAACTACAAGAGGAAATATCAACTGCATGGTCATGCATGGCGGACCTAAATAGAGCCTGATCACTGATAACAAGAAGAACCTGAGGAGAGGTGAGATCCTGCCAAACAACAACATACAAAGAGGAAAACAGAGAGACCTGTCAGATAGCCTCATGTGCAGCAAGTCTATCTGATCTTCTCACCTCGGGAGGGACCGTGACAGTACCCACCCTTCTACTGGTGACCTCCGGACACCCAGGACTAACCATATCAGGATGCGCCCTGTGAAAGGCCTTCACAAGGCGACTGGCATTAATGTCGGTCACCGGAACCCACATTCTTTCCTCTGGAGCGTAACCCTTCCAGTGCACGAGATACTGAAGAGATCCACGAAAAATATGTGAGTTCAATATTCTGGCAATCTGAAACTCAAGATTACCATCCACCATGACAAGAGGGGGTGGCAGGGAGGACGGTTCAGCAGGTTCGAAATACCTGTATTTTTTGCCCTATAAGACGCACCAGCCCATAAGACGCAGGTTTTAGAGGAGGACAATAAGAAAATAAAAATTTTGAACCAAAGGGTGTGCTTTTGGTGGGTTTTGATCTAATGGTGGTCTGTAGATGACACTATTATGGGGGATCTGTGGATGACATTGTTATGGGGGATCTGTGGATGGCACTGTTATGGGGATCTGTGAATGGCACTGTTATGGGGGATCTGTGAATGACACTGTTATGGGGGATTTGTAGATGGCACTGTTATGGAGGGGATCTGTGGATGGCAATGTTATGGTGATCTGTGGATGGCACTGTTATGGGGGGGATCTGTGGATGACACTGCTATGGGGGGGGATCTGTGGATGACACATATATAGCATCTTATGCTATTTATGTGTCATCCACAGATTCCCCCCCGTAACAGTGTCATCCACAGATCCGCCCCCATAACAGTGTCCCTATGTAAAATAGTGAATGACCCCCAATGCAGGGGGTGGGGGCCGGCATGTAGAATTGTAATGGCAGCGGGGCCCGGTGCAGACACTGTATTCTATTACACAGGGCTCCGCTCACTGTAGTATTAATAGATAACGTGTAGGCAGGGGCTCTGTTTTAAACTATAGTAATCCTCTGCAGCATAGATAAATCCATGTAGTACGGTAATCACTTGAAACTCTTGTAGTCAGGCCGTGCGGGCGGCGGCAGCGTAATGTCATTTACTATGTCACGTGCCTGCTCCTCCCACTTTATGAATGAAGCAGGTGGAGCAGGCGCGTGACGTAGTGAATGACGTTACGCTGCCGCCGCCCGGCCTGCCTATGGGAGTTTGAAGTGAGTACCGTACTACATGTATTTCTCTATGCTGCAGAGGATTACTATAGTTTAAAAACAGCGTTCATGCCTACACGTTAACTATTAATACTACAGCAAGCGGTGTAATAGAATACAGTGACTGCAGCGGGCCCCGCTGCCATTACAACACCAGATGCCTTTCAGAATCTGGAAACAAATTAAGTTCCTTTATCAGACACCACATCAGAGGGAATGCCGTGTAGTTTCACGATGTTATCGACAAACACTTGAGCAAGAGTTTTGGCATTAGGTAAACCTGATAATGGTATAAAATGTGCCATCTTGCTGAAGCGGTAAACAACCACCAGATTCAGAGGAATTAGGCAAATCTGTGATAAAGTCCATGGACAAATGAGTCCAGGGTCGGGATGGGATAGACAAAGGAAGTAGAGATCCTGAAGGCCGAGTATGAGTCACCTTACCACGAGCACAAGTCTCATAAGCTGCCACATAGGCCTCAACACATTTACGTAACCCTGGCCACCAGAATCACCGGGAAATGAGATCCACAGTGGATCTGCTCCCAGGATGTCCCATAACAACAGTATCGTGTCGTGATGTTCCTTAAACACCTTGTGTCGTAGTTCCGAAGGGACAAACAACTTCCCTGGAGGACAGGAATCAGGTGCCTCTCCCTGGGCCTCAAACACCCATGCCTCAAGTTCAGGATAAATGACGGATACAACAACTTAAATCAGCCAATATCGGAGCAGAATCCACCGAATCACACACCCCCCCACCCCCACCCCGGGAAAGCTACGCGACAAGGCATCCGCTTTGACGTTTTTAATCCCAGGGCGATAAGTGGCAATGAAATTAAATCTAGTAAAAAACGACCATCTGGCCTGTCTCGGGTTCAGACGTTTAGCCGACTCCAGGTAGGCCAACCAATGATGCCATTCCTCAAAAGCCAGTTTAATGGCCAGCAACTCTCTATTACCTACATCATAATTTCTTTCGGCAGAAGAGAGTATTTTAGAGAAAAAAGCACAAGGGCGTCATTTTCTAGGAGAAGGACCGTGCGACAAGACTGCTCCAACCCATACCTCTGATGCGTCAACTTCCACAATGAATGATTGTGACACATCAGGTTGCACCAGAATTGTAGCAGAAGCAAAACATTCCTTTATCGCTGAAGACCAGACTGAGAAATCCATGCCTTTCTTAGTCATATCAGTTAAAGGTTTAACAACAGTTGAGTAATTCAAGATAAATTGACGGTAGTAGTTGGCGAACCCCAAAAATCGCATGAGTGCCTTCAGATCTTTGGGTCGATCCCAGTCCAACACAACACAGACTTTTTCCGGATCCATACGAAAACCCGAAGATAAGAGTAGGTACCCCAGGAATTGCAGTTCTTGGACCGCAAATACACACTTCTCCATTTTAGCATACAATTTATTCTCTCTTAGGATCTGTAAGACCTGTCTCACGTGATCCTCATGTGTCTCCATATCAGGGGAATAAATTAAAATATCATCCAGAAAAACCACCACAAACCTGCCCACCAGATTATGAAAGATATCATTGATGAAGTGTTGAAAAACAGCAGGAGCATTGGTCACGCCAAAAGGCATGACCAGATTCTCAAAATGACCCTCAGGAGTATTAAATGCCGTTATTCATTCGTCCCCTTCCTTGACTCTTATCGAATTATATGCCCCCCACAAATCCAATTTAGAGAACATCTTGGCGCCGACAATCTGATTGAATAACTCTGGGATCAAATGAAGGGGATAAGGGTCACGAATAGTGATGCGATTAAGCTCATGGAAGTCCAAACATGGCCTAAGAGTTCCATAGTTTTTTTTTAACAAAGAAGCCTGCAGCCACTGGTGATTTGGATGGTCTAATATGACCTTTAGCCAAACTCTCGGTGATATACTCTCGCATGGCTACTCTTTCGGGTTCAGACTATACAACCGAGACTTTGGCAATCTAGCTCCGGGAATAAGGTTGATAGGGCAATCATCCTCCCGATGAGGAGGCAACTCCTGGTCTCCACCCTCAGAGAAAACATCAGAAAAATATGAAAGGAAGAAGCTAACATTTTAGTAGTTAGAACAGAAAGCGACTTGTTGAGACATTTGTCAATGCAGTAATAACTCCAATCGAGAATCTGTCTCGCTTGCCAATCGATGGTAGGGTTATGTTTGATTAACCATGGTAAACCTAGCACCAGAGGAGCAGGCAAACCCTCCAGCACAAAACATGAAATGGATTCAATATGAGAATCTCCAACTCCATCTTTAGGAGAATGTCCTGCACCATTTGAGACAGACACTTTTGATAGAGAGGGGCGGAATCAATTGCAAACACAGAAATATTTTTGCCTAATGCGCTTGTTGTCAAACTATGCATACGGACAAACTGGCCATCCACTGGGTTAACCCCTGCCCCACTGTCAATAAATACTTCCATTTCATCCGTTTTGGAGTCTAGCGCCACCTTGGCAGGCAGGAGAAATTGGGTACTACCGGTAAATGACAAAAGAACATTCTCAGATTCCCCACCCACACTACCAAGAGTGAAACACATTCTTTTTTTAATTCCTAATCACCTTGATGTTTAACATAAGGACATACGTTAACAAAATGTCCTCCTTTACCACAGAAAAGGCAAAGTCTTTTCTTAACCCTAAATTTTTTATAACCTGGTCCAGGAGTGACCTGCCCCAATTGCATTGGCTCATCACCAGACATGAGCTCGAGTGTCTCTTTACCCAGAGAGTCAGAAGACACCGCTTCCCCATATGATAGTACATCCCGGGCGAGAGAAAGACAAGACAGCCCCTTGGTGACATAGTGTGGAGGTGGCGGCAGGATCAGGAGGCCGCAGAGTGGCAAGGTGACTTCAGTGTGGAGGTGACAGCAGCATGAGGGGGCCACAGAGTGGCACGACGACGAGAGATTGTGGAGGTGACAGCAGCATGAGGAGGCCACAGAGTGGCTGCTTCATCTATTCATTTATAGGGAATATGGGACAGAACAGAAGGTTAAAATTTCTCAACTTTATAAAGTGTTGCTTAAAACACGATTTAAGAATATACTTTCTCCGGCACAAAAGGCTTGGCAAATTGATTGTGCGTTAATTTCCATCGAAGATTGGGATAATATATTGGCGAATTTAAGTTTACTTTCTTATAAAAGTTTAATCAAGTTTTGGTTCAATTTAATATTCAATATTTAATCAATTTAATAATAAAAATTAATTGTTGCCTAAGACAGGAGAGAATCCACCAGTCTTCAGTTTATTCGACGATTACGATGGAGAAAGCATTCCAAAAAACGATTTCTCTCCACCTGGAGACGAATCCTGTCAAGATTGATGCAAGTGCGGTATCGGCTGCTCATCGACCCAGATACTTCTGGGGGAACCTGCCTGGCATGAACAGGCCTACAGTAACTACAGACAAAGAGTCAAGATAGCCTTGAGCCCAGAAGAGTCGCAAAGTTAATCAAGATATGTACGTCACTAAAGATTTTACCGCATATAACAGCAGCACTGACCGCTGAATAAATTTTGTTTTTCGACCGAAATACTTTAATAAATATTTTACCACATATAACTGCAGCGCTGAACACTGAATTAATTTAGTTTTTCGACCAAAATACTTCAATAAAGATTTTACCACATATAACAGCAGCCCTGAAACCTGAATAAAATTAGTTTTTTGACCGAAATACGTCAATAAAGATTTTACCACAAATATTACTGCAGTGCTGAACACTGAATATATTTAGTTTTTCGACAGAAATACGTCACTAGAGGTTGTGCCACATATAACTGCAACATTGAACGCTGAATATGTTTAGTTTTACTACTGAAACACGTCACTAAAGGTTTTACCACATATAACTGCAAAAGTGAACGCTGAATATATTTTATTTTTGTACTGAAATAATAACTGCAGAATTGAAATGCATATATATTTTTCTTTTTGTATTGAAATAGGCCAGTAAACGCTTTTAGCAGAAATAAATGCACGAGTGAAGTGTGTATATTTTTTTCCTTTTTGTACTGAAATAGGACACTGAACGCTTTCACCACATATAACTGCAGAAGTGAAATGCGTATATATGTTTCTTTTTGTACTGAAATAGGCCACTAAACACTTTCAAGACATATAACCGCCACCAACATGAACTGAGAATATATTTTACTTTTTGTACTGAAATAGGCCACTAAATGATTTCAAGACATATAACTGCCACTGACGTGAACTGAGAATGTATTTTTCTGTTAGTACTGAAATAGGCCACTAAACACTTTCAACACAAATAACCGCCAAAGTGAACTGAGAATATATTTTTCTTTTTGTACTAAAATGCAAAATAACACATATAACCACCGCACTGACTGACTGCTACTGTTGCTACTTCCGTGAACCCCTGCACCACTACTTCCCAGGTAGGTAGGCTGCTGAGAAGCAGGTGGTCTACCCCAGGCACATTTGGCTCCCGACTTCCCCACTGCTGCCACTCTTCTGACTCCCAGCCATGCATTCAACACATATAACCGCTAAAATGAACTGAGAATATATTTTTGTACTGAAATAGGCCAGTAAACGCTTTCAGCAGAAGCAAATGCACCAGTGAAGTGCGTATATATTTCTCTTTCTGTATTGAAATAGGCCAGTAAAAGCTTTCAAGACGGATATAACTGCAGAAGTGAACTGACAATATATTTTTCTTTTGGTACTGAAATAAGCCAGTAAACGCTTTTAGCAGAAATAAATGCACCAGTGAAGTGCGTATATATTTTTCTTTCTGTACTGAAATAGGCGACTAAACGCTTTTGCCACAAATAAGTGCGCCAGTGAAGTGCGTATATTTTTTCTTTCTAGAATGAAATAGTCCACTAAACGCTTTTGCCACAAATAAGTGCACCAGTGAAATGCGTATATTTTTTTCTTTCTATAATGAAATAGGCCACTAAACGCTTTTGCCACAAATAAGTGCACCAGTGAAGTGCGTATATTTTTTTCTTTCTATAATGATATAGGCCACTAAACGCTTTTGCCACAAATAAGTGCACCAGTGAAATGCGTATATTTTTTTCTTTCTATAATGAAATAGACAACTAAATGCTTTTGCCACAAATAAATGCACCAGTGAAGTGCGTATATATTTTTCTTTCTGTACTGAAATAGGCCAGGAAATACTTTCAAGAAATATAACTGCAGAAGTGAACTGAGAATATATTTTTCTTTTTGTACTGAAATAGGCCAGTAAACGCTTTTAGCAGAAATAAATGGTTAGCAATGTTATTAATTTGAGTCAAAATATATCACTGCAACTTTTTAAAACGTTCTAGACAATTACACTTTTGTCTAGGCATTTCCAGACAAAATAATAAGGTCTAAAGATACACCAGATTAATCAAACAACGCGATATTTGATAAATTTGGCGCAAAATGCTCCAATGCAGATTCAAGCAAAATGGACTTCAAATATTGAAGTCATTATAAATTTCCCCCAAAGTGTATAATCAGAATAGATGTTACCTGTGAGTCACTGAATTTAACTGTACTGTATCACCTACAGTATACAGTGTACAGAGTGCCTGTGTAGAAATGGATAGTTGGGAAGTGGCAATGTAAAAATCATGAACAGAGCCAAAGCCAGTCTGGTTCTCATGCTACAGGGCCAGGAGAGTGGACCCACGAGTGAGATGGACCCTGGACAATTAGTAGGTAGCCAATTACAAGATCAGTGAGAGGAATCTGGGTTACTTAGACACCCTGTGAGCTAAGAGTAGTTGGGTTGAGCCCTGAGCCGCAGGTGAGAGAGAGGATGCCTTCTTTATCCAAAAGGTATGGAAGCACCTAAGTACCTGATTTATAAATAAAGTTTTGTGTTATTTATAATGATCAAACCTTGTGGACCTCCCTCTCAGGAAGAATAACCTGTTTATTGCAGTTTATTGTTACATTGTGGGTATGGGGCCACTGTGTCAACCAAACAGATTTGACCTGGGGTACTCTTTAGGGTGTTATCCTTGCACTCCCATGGTATCCCATGGTATTCACCCTTTAACCCCTGTACAGAAATTTGGACTTTGCTGCAGGAGAACCATCAGGCCACTACCTCCTGCAAAGGTGTCTTTAAAATGGTTTTCACTGTATGGGATGGACAACCTGTTCTGTTCTAATAAGAAAAAGGAAAAATATATCTAATACTTGCAAACAGATTTGGGTGCAGGGATCTGGACTTTGCTGCAGGAGAACCATCAGGCCACTACGTCTTGGAGTAGTTGGTTGAAAGCTAACCCACAAGGGTCAAGATACATCAATGCAGAGGACCAAGGAATCAGACAAAAATGTAGTCAGGTCACGCAGAGTATATGCAATCTGAGAACAGACTGATGTCAGGATGCACAGTTCAGGGTCAGTATGAAGATCATACAGAGGTCCGGATAGGCAGAGAAGGGTCAGATTCGGAAAACAGGCAGGTCGGTAAACAGACAAACATATACCAGCACAAATTAGCAGGATACTAGTGTACTAGTAACCTATTGCTAAGGTACCCTCCCACAGGGGAAGGTGCCTTAAGTATCCAGAGATGGCCAGCCATTGGCTGGAGAAGATAAGGGTGCATGCACACTGATCCTTTAAGAGCTGGAGTGAGCTTGCACATGCCCAGTGGGCAGAGAGTGATAAACTTAGTGGCTATAAGACCCCAGCCTGCGTAGTGGGACAGAGCTAATCTGGCGGCTGGGCCTGCCAGGAGGAAGAGGAGACTGGGAGGTCAGTCCTTGCCACCAGGACCGGAGCATGTTGTGTCCTCCATGAGTGTTAGACCTCGTGTACACCATACAGCCATGTAGCCATATTGCATATTTACTGTATGGATATGTAATACACTGTTCATAAAAGTCACACTGTACCTCTCGTTTGGAGGCATTCACCTCTATAAGCATGTGTGGCTAAATGTGGGTAACATTTTTAAAGAACATCAGGAAACAGCAGAACATGACCAAAGGCATTGCATCTTCTACAGCTCCTGAAATATGAATCATTTTATGGTGCTCCATTCTACTGCATAATTTCAAAAAAATACAACCCCTGCTCAGCATCATTTACAGTATGCTTAATTCTCCAGGCATTGCGTTGGAGTAAATGATAATTATTAGCAATCCAACAAACAGACAAAAAATATGTAAGTTGCATATTTATGTCAAGAAGAGATTTTACATCACTGTTATTTTTAACTGTAAGTTAAATGTACAAGTATAATTTCACACATGCCTTTTAATATGCAAAAGCCAACACATTTTACATACCGTATATGCTAATAATGAATTATTGTTTGCATATTGTTTTTCACATAAAATCTGTGGATAAGCAAATAATACTTGGCAGATTTTATAGCGGTAAAAGGCATCCCACTGCCAAACTGTTTGTGTTTACAGCGCACAACAAATCTTATTGCAATTTAACTTCCAAATGGCATCTTAATATATACTTGCATGCAAAGCTTAATTAGTTTTACTCACATAGTAACTTATTTCTTAATAAGGAATTCATTGCAAACGTGGCAAATAAAGGAGAGAAAATAATAGATTGTCTCTGCTGAGTTTCAAAGCCACACTGCTGAGCAGGATTTGTGAAACTATTAAATTAATAAAATTTGTATTTTAGGAATGTTTTTTTCTTATACGTATTGTCACACTTTTTTCATGTAATGTACATACATTTTTAGCATTTTTTTTAGCATACATAAACAATCCTTTGCGTTATATAACTATTTTTATTAACAGAATGCAAAAAATTACACATTTGTTTCTCCATACACTCTAAATTACATGCAAAATGTAATGTAAAGACGGTAAGAATGGGCAATAATATGTATTTATGCATTGCAGTATGTATTATTTGCTGTACTTTTTAAACAGATTATTTTAAGCTACTTTCACACTAGCGTTTCTATTTTTTGGTATTGAGATCCGTCATAGGGTCACAATACCGGAAAAAACGCTTGTTTTGTCCCCATTCATTTTTCATCGGGAAAAAACATAACGGAACAGAATGGAATGCTCCAAAATGCATTCCATTCCGTTCTCATTTCCGTCCTGGGATGTGGAGCAAGACAGATCTGTCATGACCCACAATGCAAATCAATGGGGACTGATCGATTTTCTCTGACACAATCTGACACAATAGAAAACGGATCCGTCCCCCATTGACTTTCAATGGAGTTCATGACGGATCTGTCTTCTATATGTTAATCTTCCTAGCGGTATTCCCGAGCGTGACTCGGGGTTAATTTTCGCTTCCAGGAGCGGTAACCCCGAGTCACGCTCGGGGTAACATTGAAAAGTTGTCAGCGGAGTCCCCTTACCTTCTCCGCTGTGATCGCAGGCGAGAGCGCCGGCCGGCATCTGACTTCCTGGTTTCATTCCCTGCGAGCACCTGCGGCGCATGGGAGCGGAACTGGGCGGGAAATTCAAAATTATAAAGTGACACACACACATAAAAGAGGTAATACATTGTAATCTAAGAGGATTGCACTGTATCACCTCAGATCTGACAGTTGATCACTGTAAAGTGCCCCTTGCCTGCCATTTTACTGCCACATTTGTGCTTATTTATAACATGGCTTCAAAAAAGCGCCACTGTACTACAAATGTGTGTTTGGACCAGTTAAGTGACAGCGACAGTGACACGGAGGTGCTCGCAGAACTGAGCAATAGTGAGTCGTGGGGAGATTTGTCGTCTGACACTGATCTGGAAAGTGACAATGGCGATGATCCTGCACCTGACCTCAGCCATGTGCACACTTGGTGCCCTATTGACTGCGATACGGACATGGTAGCGCCCCCAAGATTCCCGTTCACTGGATCACCTGGGATGAAGGCAGATGTTGAGCGTGACAACCCTCTGGCATACCTGCAATTATTCCTCACTGAGGAGGTAATTGAAAAAATTGTCACGGAGACAAATCCCTACCAACAGCAGCAATCCGCTACGCAGCATGCCACGTTTTCCAGAAGCAGAAAGTGGGAACCGGTGACCAAAGAGGACATGTGGCAGTTTCTGGGACTCATCATTCTTCAGGGGGTGATTGGGAAACCTCTCCAGAAATGGTACTGGACCACCAATAAGTTACTGGCCACTCCATTTTTTGGCACCGTGATGTCAGAACAAGGCCGGGCCGACACAGAGGCTCGGGAGGCTCCAGCCTAAGGGCGCAGGCCAGTCTGGGTGGCAGGCAGGCCACTGACCACGTAGCTGCTGCTGCCGCGCCTGCAATGTAACGTTACAGAGTTACATTACCCTACTTCGTGAGATTTCCCTACCTAGTACCTCCTAACTTCCGCTCGCACTGCTAATGACGTGAGGAGGCGTTCCTGAGTTTTGACAATCTGCGCATACGCAAACGGACAGTTTATAGAACCGGGACACTGCGCATGCGCCGGAGAGCCTCAGTAGGGAAATATTTTGGCCCAGTGCGCATGCGCGGCAAACTCCGGCCGGCGCATGCGCAGTATCCCGGTGTGAAGCTGAACTCCGCTGAGATTTTCCATAAACTGTCCGTTTGCGCATGCGCAGATCGTCAAAACTCAGGAACGCCTCCTCACGTCATTAGCAGTGCTTGGGCAGCTCAGCCTCTGTTGGTGGTGGACCTTGTCCCAGCCCTGTGTCAGAATACCGGTTTTCCCTCATCATGAAGTATTTCCACTTCACGAACAACGAAGAATTTGATGAGGCCACACATCCTGCGCCCAAACTAAAAAAAATCTGGGAGGTATGGCAAATGATTGTGACCAATTTCCAGCGGACCTACGTGCCAGAAAGGGATGTCAGCATAGACGAAAGTTTGATGGTCTACAAGGGACGCCTAAGCTGGATACAGTACATTGCATCCAAAAGAGCGCGGTTTGGCATCAAATCCTACATGCTCCGACGAGTCATCCACTGGGTACATCTGGAATTCGGTCATTTACACCGGTGAAGGCACGAAGTTCAACCCCAGGTACAGCGGCTATGGGATGGCCACATCATCTGTCCTTACACTGCTGGAGCCATTGCTGAACCAGGGATATTGTGTGACCACGGACAATTTCTACATGTCTCCGGAACTGTATGAGGTTTTGCTACAAAACAAGACTGATGCATATGGTACCGTTAGGCCGAACCGACGTGATATGCCATCTATGTTTGCCAAGAATAAACTCAAAATCGGAGAAATGGTTGCCTGGCAGAAGGGTAAGATGATGGCAATGCGATGGCGGGACAAGAAGGACGTGTGTCTCATGAGTACTGTGCACAATACCTCTACTGCCATGGTCCACACAAAAGGTGGGAAAGATGTGCTGAAGCCGCAAGTCGTGATAGACTATAATTACACCATGGGAGGTGTCGACAGAGCCGATCAGGCAATGACATTTTATCCGGCTATGCGCAAACAGAAAAAAAAATATTATAAGAAGATCTTCAGGCATCTTCTGGAACAATGCCTTTGGAATGCATATATCCTGTACAGAGCAAAGAGTGACAAGTCTCTTGTTCATTCTGACTTTATATGGAAGGTGGTTGAGCGGATTTTTGTCAACCACCAGACGCCATCAGTATCTGTGAACAGACCTGGACGTCGTGCTGTTGACAACCCAGAATGCCTGACTGGTCGCCACTTTATGGACTACATCCCGCCAACTCCAAAAAAGGCAGCACCTATCAGGATGTGCGTGGTTTGCTGCTCAAACAGAGATGGCAATGGAAAGAAAGTCAGAAGAGAAACCAGGTTCCATTGTCCTGATTGTGACGTCGGACTTTGTGCAGTCCCATGTTTCAAAATTTATCACACTCAGGATGTTTATTGAATTTTCTTTGTTTGACAAATTTCATTATTCTTTATTACATTATTGAATAAAATTATATTAATTAGATTATAATTCATGATTTTGTGTTTCAAACTTTAGTAAGTAATTAGTTTAGTAAGTAATTACTAAGAATTGCAGGCCTACAATACATAACACCAAATTTCCATGCAAAAAATTGTACCACTTTTGGTACAAAATTCCTGACATAATCATACCGCCAGGGAGGTTAAAGATAATACAACCAAATCCGTTCATAACAGATGCAGATGGTTGTATTATCAGTAATGGAAGCTAAATAACCAGTTTGACATTGGGCCAAACCCAAGGGCGTTAATCTGGTGCCTTCACAGTATTCACCCTTTAACCCCTGTAACGGGGTTAGTGATCAGACTGCTACCTCATAGGATGGTCCACTCCCTTTCAAGGGAATGTATCATCAGAAAATGACCTATTGTTTGAAAACTATCGACAATGGGGGCATTTTTAATGATTCTATTATACTAATTTCGATCTATGAATCATTACCGTATTTTTCGCCCTATAAGAAGCACTTCCCCCCCCCCAAAAGTGGGGGGAAAATAGCAGTGCGTCTTATGGGGCGAATGCTGCGATCGTCGGGTGTATCGGCTGAGAGGGAGGAGGGGCTGGGGGCCGGCATCTGGTTCTGTAATGGCACCGGGCCCCGCTCACTGTAGTATAATCATATCTAACTTGTGGGTATTGTTAAAGTATTCAAATCATCTGAAATCAAGCGCTTCTACTACTTACTACTAACTTCTTGGCAGTCAGGAGGCTGGGCGGGCGGGCGGGAGTGCTCACAGCTTAGCTCACTAGGTCATGCGCCTGCTCTGCCCACTTTATGAATTAAGGCCTCCTGACTGCTACGAAGTTAGTAGTAAGTAGTACAAGCGCTGGATTTCAGATGATTTGAATACTTTACCAATACCCACAAGTTAGATATGATTATACTACAGTGAGCGGGGCCCGGTGTAGTAGAATACAGTGACTGCACCGGGCCCCGCTGCCATTACAGAACCAGATACCGGCCCCCAGTCCCTCCTCCCTCCCGCTGATACACACGCCGGCCCCCATTCACTACACCGGGACACTGTTACGGGGGATCTGTGGATGACACATTAGATGCCCCTATAACAGTGCAATCCACATATGCCCCCATAACAGTGCCATCCACAGATCCCCCATTATAGTGTCATCCACAGACCACCATTAGTTCAAAACCCACCAAAAGCACACCTTTTGGTTCAAATTTTTTTATTTTATTATTTTCCTCCTCAAAAACCTAGGTGCGTCTTATGGGCCGGTGCGTCTTATAGGGCGAAAAATACAGTAATTCCATTTTCAACTATTTTTGTGACACAGCTTTAACTTTAAGTGCAATTGCAAACTAGCAGGCTTTCTGTTTTAGGTCCCTTTCACACGAGCGAGTTTTCCGCACAGGTGCAATGCGTCACGCATAGCACCAGCACGGAATCCGGACCCATTCATTTCAATGGGGCTGTGTACATGAGCGTTATTTTTCACACATCACTTCTGCGCTGCGTGAAAATCGCAGCGTATTTTAAAATCGCATCGCATTTGGAAGCAATGCATTGTGTTTTTAATGCAAGTAACTTAGCAACAGTGAAGGTATTTTAGAAAAGAAGTTGAGTTTCTCAGCGTCTGGCTCCAGGCAGCACATGAGCCAGAAGTTTGCTGCTGAATTTTACAGCCCTTGCGGACCATTTTTAAGCCATGCCAAAGACACCACGGGCTATTGGAGAGGCTCATTGTCCTCATCCAGAGGCCCTGCATTTGGGATACGCTGTCTGGGGACTACTACGACAGGTAAAAAAAAGATGCGGCCTGGGTGGAGATAACCCAGGAGCTTTTTCCACCATCTGGGAGAAAACCAAAGGGAAAAGTCACCAAAATTTGGTGTGATCCTTGCTGTCTTCCCTAGTATAGCACATGTGATACGTTATCCTCCCCAGTATAGCACTAGAGATGGCCTTGCGGTTCGCGGCAAACTTTGTTTGTTCGCGGTTCGCCAAACGGGCGAACATATGGCGATGTCCGCCAGCGCCATATTCTTTTACATTGTGAAGAACTTTGACCCATGACACATCCATCAGGTGGTACAGGACAGCCAATTTAAACGTTTCAGCACATGGACATACCCCCTACCTCATAAATAAACCTGATCTGGCCGCCATTTTACATTCAGTCTTTTGCCAGTGTAGGGAGAGGTTGCTGTGTGGAGCAGGGACAGACTGTTAGGGACACCAAACGCTAGCTAATAGGGCCACAAAAGTCTTTTTAAGGACTGGTATAGGTGTGCTATCTATAGGTGTGACTTACTGAGGGGTGTGATATACTTATAATATACTTTCTAACATAGAAAGTATATTATAGTGCATTTGTATTGTGCAGCAGTTGGGTGAGGTTCTGCTGCGATACTACAGCTACACAAAGTGCCAAACGCTATTGGAACAAATATTTTCTATGGTGTGATATACCAGTTGCCCCCCCAAAAAACTGAATGAAGCAGGGGCTGGATATACCAATAATATACATTCTATATAGTGCATTTGGGTAGTGCAGCATGTGTTTGTGGTTTTGCTGCGATACCGCTGCTACAGATAGTGACAAACGCCATTGGAACAAATAATTTATACTGGTGTGATATACCAGTTGCCCCACAAAAAAACTGATTAAAGCAGGGGTGTTATATACCAATTATATACTTTCTATATAGTGCATTTGGGTAGTGCAGTATTTGTTTGCGTTTTTGCTGCGTTATCTCAGCTCACAGAGTGACAAACGCTATTGGAACAAATAATTTCTTCTGGTGTGATATACCAGTTGTCCCCCAAAAAATCTGATTGAAGCAGGGGTGTTATATACCAATTATATAATTTATATATACTGCATTTGGGTAGTGCAGTATTTGTTTGCGAGTTTGCTGCGTTACCTTAGCTACAGATAGTGACAAACGCCATTGGAACAAATCATTTCTACTGGTGTGATATACCAGTTGCCCCCCCAAAAAACTGATTGAAGCAGGGGTGTGATATACCTTCTTCCACAAATACTGCTTTGCTATAGGGACTTTTGTCACAGGGTCATTTTGAAAATTACAGTCAGAGAAAGAGGCAGGCAATTCCGCAGGGGTGCTAGGGATCGGGCAGGTGCACCAGGTCGGAGCCTAAGTGGGAATTTGCAGAAGGTGTGTGTGATTACATCAAAGGACGCACCAGACTTGGTTGATTGGCTCAGCCTTCCGCTTCTGCACCCTCCTCATCTTCTCTATCTGTACCCTCTTAAATCTCTGCTGTGTGCAACCCCAAAGACACCACCATATCCCCTCCGCTCAAGTCAGAGGAATTATTTTCACATCCATTACAAGAACTTACCGATGCGCAGCCATTCTTGACATCGGATCAGGAAGGGGAGGTATCAACGGTCGCCACCCAGCAGTCTGACGACAATACCCAGATCAGCCGAAGGAGGGTGGTCCCCGCTGTTGCTGCCTACTCTGAGATCTCTAACGTCAGTGGTGAAGGGGACGATGATGACGTGTCTATGGACGTCACGTGGGTGCCCACAAGAGAGGAAGAGTAGGGGAGTTCAGAGGGAGAGACGGAGCAGCAGATAGGGAGGAGAAGGAGGAGAAGCAGGCAGAACTTACAGTGCACAGGAGGAAAAAAGCAGACTACTAATGTATCTGGAACGAGCCATCCACCATGCACAGTCACATCTGATGCCGGCATATGGCTCCGCAGTGTGGGCTTTTTTTAACGTGTCCGTTGCTGACAATAGTGCTGCCATCTGCAGCCTGTGCTGTCAACGCATAAGTCGCGGTAAGCCCAAAACTCACCTAGGGACGACCACCTTAAGAAGACACCTGGCCTCCCATCACCGAGCTCAGTGGGAGCAACGCTGTCAGAACCCACAAAGCCACACTCTCGATGCTCTACGTCCTGCCTCTTCTCCTTCTCCTCTCTCCTCCCATTTGTCCTCACCTCCAACTTCCACCGTGCCGCCGTCGCGTTCATCTGGCAAAAGGCATGCTTCTGTGGCCCAAATGTTCGAGTAAAAAAAGATGACGCCGGAAAATCGTCTTGCCCAACGGCTGACCACTGGCTTGTTGGAACTGCTAGCCCACCAACTATTGCTATATCAACTGGTGGACTCGGAGGCCTTTAAAAAATTTGTGGCCATTGGCACACCGCAATGGAAGGTCCCCGGAAGGAAATATTTCTCCCAGAAGGGCATCCCAGGGCTATATGGCCATGTTCAGCAGCAAGTAAATGTATTTCTGTTACACAGTGTCGGTGCCAAGATACATCTGACCACAGACTGCCCACTGGGTGAACCTTCTGACGGCCGTCAAGCATGCAACCCGTGGCACCAGTGTGGAATTGGTATTACCACCACAGATTGCATGCAGGCCTGCCTCTTCTTCTCCTCCTCCTACTCTATCCTCCGTCTCCTCCTCGACTGACTCCTCGTTTTCCACTGCTACCGCCTCTTCCGCTGCACACCCCAACTTCTCCAGAACCTATTTGATGTGCCAGGTGAGATGTTGCCATGCTGTGCTGCGGCTGTTGTGCCTGGAAGCCAAGAGCCACACTGGTCTTGCACTCCTTTCAGCTTTGCGGTCACAGACCAATCAGTGGCTTACCCCGCTCAATTTGACAGTTGGTAAAGTGGTAGGCGACAACGGTGCCAATCTGCTGAGCGTGCTGAAACAGAGCAAAATGACACACGTCCCATGCATGGCACACGTCCTGAACTTAGTCGTGTAGCGATTCGTTACCAAATGCCCCGTGGTCCAGGATGTTTTGTGGCAGGCCAGGAAAATATCTGGCCATTTTAGAAGCTCTTACACGGCCATGGCTTGCCTTGCTCATGTTCAGCGGTGACACCACCTGCCCGTCAGACGACTGATTTGTGACTGCTCTACACGATGGAACTCCACCTTGTATATGCTTAATAGGCTGCGGCAGGACAGGTTCTGGAGAGCTTGTTTTTTTTTTCACCACACCAATGGCTGCTCATGCGCGATGCATGCAGACTTCTGCGGCCATTTGATGTGAACACCAAACTGGTCAGTCGCAGCCAGTGCACCATCAGTGACATGGTACCTTATGCCTTCTTTATGGAGAATGCATTGCGCCATGTCATTGATCAAGCCGTCGAGGAGCAGGAGTTGGAAGATGAGGAAGTCGCAATGCTGAATGAATTCCCAGGGGGGGCTACTCCATCTGAGACAAGTCAGCAGGAGTCTGAAGAGGAGTCAGAGGTGGATGGTGCCTGGGGGAAGAAGGAGAAGTAAGAAGAGCAGGCTTTAAACTTTTCTGGGATCCCTGGTGTTGTCCATGGATGGGGGGAGGAGACCGAGGACGGCATTCTCCTGGGCGATGATCAGGAGCCAGGCCGCTGCACCGCTTCCAAACTAGTGCAAATGGGGGCCTTTATGCTCTAGTGTTTGAAGAGGGACCCTCGTATAAAAAGCATAAAGGAAAAGGATCAGTACTAGGTGGCAATGTACTTCGACCCCCAGGCACCATCGAAGCAATGCCTGGAAATGCTGCATTCTGACAGCCTTCTGTGATGATGGTAACATGTCCGCCAGACACAAAATGGTGGACATGTTACCATCATCACAGAGGGCTGTCAGAATGCATAATTTCCAGGCCTTGCTTCGAGAGATGCTGCATTCTGCTGTTGTGGGCGCTGGCAGAGGAATTTCCACCCACAGAGAAACAGTTGCGAGTACCAATCCTACATGCATGCAAAAAGATGGCGGTTTGAAGATGTGTTGGTCACTTCGGATATGAGATCATTTTTGCAAACAACCCATCGACAGCCGCCCTCCGGATCCAGTCTCAGGGAACGCCTAGACCCACAGGTGTCCGACTACATCGGGTTAACGGCCGATGTGGACGCTCTGAGAAGCGATGAATCCCTGGACTACTGGGTGTGCAGGCTTGACCTGTGGCCAGAGCTGGCACAATTTTCCATGGAACTGTTGGCTTGCCCCTCATCCAATGTCCTGTCCGAAAGGACGTTCAGCGCAGCAGGGGGGATCGTGACCGATAAGCACACTCGCCACTCACGACAGTGTGGACTACCTCACATTTCTAAAAATGAATGAGGCATGGATCTCGGGGGAATTTAACACCAGTGACGACCACGTTTAATTGAATTTCCTCACACCAGCCCACAAATATCTGCCACAACACACAACATATATTGGTTCCTGTCTTAGGTAAATACAGCGGCATAAAAGTCCTTTTCTGTCCGTTGAATGCCTAATGTTTTGGGCCTCGGAAGAATTCAACACCTGTGGCGACCACGTGTTTCAACTATTATCATTAAGGTTTTTTTCAAGAGAGGGGATTTCGTTAGCCATGTTTTTAATCCAATTTTATATTTTTAGTTCTTTTAAACATAAGTATTTGACCTGTATTTGTACTGGTCTTCAGTAAAATTAATATCCATTGACCGTCTAATAGACCTCCAGCCAAATACTTACTTGATTTTTTATGTTCGCTGAATGCATAATTTTTGGGGCCTGCATTACACTGGCCTGCTGTAAAATTGATATCCAATGACCATGTAATCTATTTTCAGCCACTTACTTACTTGTTCTTTTTTATACGCCGAATGCATAATTTTTGGTGCCTGTAGTACACTGGCCTGCTGGGAAATTGATATCCAATGACCGTGTAATCTACCTCCAGCCACATACTTGTTTTTTTATGTACGTTGAATGCATAATTTTTGGGGCCTGTGGTATACTGGCCTGCTGGAAAATTGATATCCAATGACCGTGTATTCTACCTTCAGCCACTTACTTACTTGTTATTTTATGTACGCTGAATGCATAATTTTTGATGCCTGTAGTACACTGGCTTGCTGGAAAATTGATATTCAATGACCGTGTAATCTACCTCCAGCCACATACTAACTTGTTCTTTTATGTACTCTGAATGCATAATTTTGGGGGCCTGTAGTACACTGGCCTGCTGGAAAATTAATATCCAATGACCGTGTAATCTACCTTCAGATACTTACTTGTTCTTTTTTGTATGCCGAATGCATAATTTTTGGTGCCTATAGTACACTGGCCTGCTGTAAAATTGATATCCAATGACCGTGTAATCTACCTCCAGCCATTCACATACTTGTTCTTTTATGTACACTGAATGCATAGTTTTTTGGGCCTGTAGTCCCCCGGCCTACTGTAAAATTGATATCCAATGACCGTGTAATCTACCTTCAGCCACTTACTTACTTGTTCTTTTCTTTCTGCTGAATGCATAATTTTTGGGGCCTGTAGTCCACTGGCCTGCTGTAAAATTGATATCCAATGACCGTGTAATCTACCTCCAGCCACATACTTACTTTTCTGTACGGTGAATGAATTATTGTTGGGGCCTCGGTGACGACCACGTGTTATCGAATTTAAACTATTATCATTAGTTTTTTTTTTCAAGAGGGGGGATTTTGTTAGCCATGTTTTTAATCCAATGTTATGTTTTTAGTTCTTTTAACCCCTTAAGGACACATGACGTATCGGTACGGCATGTTTCCCGAGTCCTTAAGGACACATGACGTACCGGTACGTCATGTGTTGTTCCGATCACTGCCGCCCGGCCGGCTGTGATCGGAACAAGGTGCCTGCTCAAATCATTGAGCAGGAACCTCGGCTAAATGCGTGGGGGGGGGGTCCCGTGACCCCCCCATGTCGGCGATTGCAACAAACTGCAGGTCAATTCAGACCTGCGGTTTGCTGCGCTTTCTGCAGTTTCTGATCCCTGCGGTCCCTGACCGCGGGGATCAGAAACTTTAGTATTCCTAAAATATATATGTTTCACCCCCCCTGCACCCCTGAATGATTTTATACTGGTGGGAGGTGCAGGGAGGGGCGTTGCGGGTGGTGCGGGAGGCGGGCGGTGCAGCAGGCGGGATCTCCTTGAATAATCGTTGGTGGCTAGTGGGTATACCAGGGTGTCAGCACATTGCTGACACTCTGGTATAAACGGCTGACATCTGTGATGCGATGTCAGCCGTTTAACCGTTTCCATACCGCGGTCCGTACGGACCGCTGTATGGAAAAGGTTAACAGCTCAGGGAGCTCCCTCCCTCTCCCATCGGGGGGCTGCTGTGCCTTTGCAGCCCCCCGATGTTACCCTTCCCCGTCTGCGCAGTTCTGGCCACTACTGAGCAGTCGGGGAAGGTTCCCATGGCAACAGGACGCCTTCTCAGGCATCCTGCTGTCCATGGTGTTTAACAGATCTGTGCTAAAGGCATAGATCTGTTCAGACAAAGTGTAAGTAAAATACAGTACAAAACACTATATGGCGTACTGTACTGTATTATACAGACATCAGACCCACTGGATCTTCAAGAACCAAGTGGGTCTGGGTAAAAAAAAAAGTTTAAAAAAAGTAAAAATCAAAAAACACATTTATCACTGATAAAAAATGAAAAAAATAAAATTCCCTACACATGTTTGGTATCGCCGCATCCATAACGACCTGATCTATAAAACGGTCATGTTACTTTACCCGAACGGTGAATGCCATAAAAGTAAAAAATAAAAAACTATGATGAAATTGAAATTTTGCCCACCTTACTTCCCAAAAAAGGTAATAAAAGTGATCAAAAAAGTCGCATGTACGCCCAAATTCTAACAATCAAACCGTCATCTCATCCCGCAAAAATCATACCCTACCCAAGATAATCGCCCAAAAACTGAAAAAACTATGGCTCTTAGACTATGGAAACACTAAAACATTATTTTTTTTGTTTCAAAAATGAAATCATTGTGCAAAACTTACATAAATAAAAAAAAGGTATACATATTAGGTATCGCCGCGTCCGTATTGACCGGCTCTATAAAAATATTACATGACCTAACCCCTCAGATGACCACCATAAAAAAAAAACGGTGTAAAAAAAGCCATTTTTTGTCATCTTACGTCACAAAAAGTGTAATAGCAAGCGATCAAAAAGTCATATGCACCCAAAAATAGTGCCAATCAAACTGTCATCTCATCCCGCAAAAAATGAGACCCTACTTAAGATAATCGCCCAAAAACTGAAAAAACTATGGCTCTTAGACTATGGAGACACTAAAACTTTTTTTTTGTTTTAAAAATGAAATCATTGTGTAAAACTTACATAAATAAAAAAAATTGTATACATATTAGGTATCGCCGTGTCCGTGACAACCTGCTCTATAAAATTACCACATGATCTAACCTGTCAGATGAATGTTGTAAATAACAAAAAAAAAAACGGTGCCAAAAAAGCTATTCCTTGCCGCACAAAAAGTGTAATATAGAGCAACCAAAAATCATATGTACCCTAAACTAGTACCAAAAAAACTGCCACCTTATCCCGTAGTTTCCAAAATGGGGTCACTTTTTTGGAGTTTCTACTCTAGGGGTGCTTCAAATGGGACATGGGGTCAAAAAAACAGTCCAGCAACATCTGGCCCACAAAACCATATGGCATTCCTTTCCTTCTGCGCAATGCCGTCTGCCCATACAGCAGTTTACGACCACATATTGGGTGTTTCTGTAAACTACAGAATCAGGGCCATAAATAATTAGTTTTGTTTGGCTGTTAACCCTTGCTTTGTAACTGGAAAAAAAATATTAAAATGGAAAATCTGCCAAAAAAGTGAAATTTTGAAATTGTATCTCTATTTTCCATTAAATCTTGTGCAACGCCTAAAGGGTTAACAAAGTTTGTAAAATCTGTTTTGAATACCTTGAGGGGTGTAGTTTCTTATATGGGGTCACTTTTATGGAGTTTCTACTCTAGGGGTGCATCAGGGGGGCTTCAAATGGGACATGGTGTAAATAAACCAGTCCAGCAAAATCTGGCTTCCAAAAACAAAACGGCGCACCTTTCACTCCACGCCCCGCTGTGTGGCCGTACAGCAGTTTACGGCCACATATGGGGTGTTTCTGTAAATGGCAGAGTCGGGGCAATAAAGATACAGTCTTGTTTGGCTGTTAACCCTTGCTTTGTTAGTGGAAAAAATGGGTTAAAATGGAAAATTAGGCAAAAAAATTGAATTCTCTAATTTCATCCCCATTTGCCAATAACTCTTGTGCAACACCTAAAGGGTTAACGAATTTTGTAAAATCAGTTTTAAATACCTTGAGGGGTGTAGTTTCTAGAATGGGGTAATTTTTGTGTGGTTTATAATATGTAAGCCTCGCAAAGTGACTTCAGAGCTGTAGTGGTCCCTAAAAATTAGGTTTTTGTAAATTTCAGAAAAATTTCAAGATTTGCTTCTAAATTTCTAAGCCTTGTAACTTCCCCAAAAAATAAAATATCATTCCCAAAATAATTCAAACATGAATTAGACATATAGGGAATGTAAAGTCATCACAATTTTGGGGAGTATTACTATGTATTACAGAAGTAGAGAAACTGAAACTTTGAAATTTTCTAATTTTTCCAAATTTTGGGTAAATTAGGTATTTTTTTATGCAAAAAAAAAATTTGGACTTCATTTTACCAGTGTCATGAAGTACAATATGGGACAAAAAAAAACCATCTCAGAATGGCCTGGATAAGTAAAAGTGTTTTAAAGTTATCAGCACTTAAAGTGACACTGGTCAGATTTTAAAAAAATGGCCTGGTCCTTAAGGTGAAATAAGGCTGTGTCCTTAAGGGGTTAAACATATGTATTTGACCTGTATTTGTACTGGCCTGCAGAAAAATTGATATCCATTGACAGTGTATCATACCTCCGTCCACATAATCACTAGATCTTTTCTGTCCGGTGAATGCCTAATGTTTGGGGCCTGTAGTCCAGTGGCCTACAGTAAAATTTTTATCCATTGACCGCATAATGTACCTCAAGCCACATAATCAGAATTTCTTTTATGTCAGGTGAGTCCCTAATTTTTATGGCCCGTACTCCCGTGACCTAAAATAAAAAATTTCTAGGCTCCAACAGGGCACATTTCTGAGAATTTAGTGGCTGCAAATATGAGCTGGTTTTACAGGTTTGCCTGCCATTAAAGGGAGTCTTTCACCAAATATGACCATTACAGACCACTCAGATCAGGTTCTCCATTACTTTCCCCAGATTACTATGGTACCTTTCATATTGGAGTCCATCGCCGATTTGCTCCAAAAAACACTTTTATACCATATGGTAATTAGGTTCTGAAGGTGCCCAGGGGCAGCGTTCATGCGGCCGGTGCCCAGGCCCCTCTGCGCTTTGCTTACCAAACCCCTCCTCTTTCACCCCTCTGGCCCGCCCTTGTTTAATCTGATTACCTCCTCCTCTCCGTCTGAAATCCTGTGCCTCCGCCGGCTGGAATCGGGTTGCGCAGGCTGGCGCATGCGCATTCAAAGTCCCTGTTCCTCTGCCCATAATTGTCAATGCAGTGCGCACGTGCCAGGAATGTGTGGAGCGGCAAGGACGGGGGATTTCAGAGAGAGAGAAGGAGGTAATCAGATTAAACAAGGGCGGGCCAGAGGGGTGAAAGAGAAGGGGTTTGGTAAGCAAAGTGCAGAGGGGCCTGGGCACCGGCCGCATGAACGCCGCCCCTGGGCACCTTCAGAACCTAATTACCATATGGTATAAAAGTGTTTTTTGGAGCAAATCGGCGATGGACTCCAATATGAAAGGTACCATAGTAATCTGGGGAAAGTAATGGAGAACCTGATCTGAGTGGTCTGTAATGGTCATATTCGGTGAAAGATCCCTTTAACCGTCCAGGTCGATGTTCGTCTATCACTGTATAGCACATGTGATACGTTATCCTCCATAGCATAGCACATGTGATACGTTATCCTCCCTAGTTTAGCACATGTGATACTTTATCCTCCATAGCATAGCACATATGATACGGTTTCTCCCTAGTATAGCACATGTGATACGTTATCATCTGTTGGATTGTATATTTAGCTAAATTTTCCTTTCATGTCTTTTTTTTACAAGTCGATGAGGTCAAGAATCGTTGGTGGAGCTGCAGCACCAGGGGCGGGGTGGTTCCGGGCCCCCAAAGAAAAGGCCATATATGTTTAGGTAACAACTCATATTCCTCTGTGAAGTCATGGAGCTGCGTCTGTAAGTTAATTCCACACAATGACCACTACATGTTTATCCATATACACTGTATGTAGACTATGTAGGTAAGTGGTTGGTAAAAATTGTTAATGTTGAAATGTCATATTTGCCAATAGCAACCATTCAAATTCCTCCTTTCATTAGCAAAAGTAGGTGACCAACATGACAAGTGCATTAGGATTTGTTACTATGGGCAGCTATAACACTTCTAGTTTCCCCAATGTAGCTCAATGACCCCATATGTAATATGTTGGTTAGTTCATGTAGTGCTATGTGCAAAAAGTATTTTGATGATGATAGTTATATGTGACGTGAATATTTATAAAACAAAAGAGTGTTCATATAGTAATGCCCAGGACCCAGCACGGCACCATCCAGGCCTCCAGCTTCTTCCAGAGGTGATTCCCCTCCCAAACCTTTAGCTCTACCCAGCCTGGCCAGACGCCGGCTGCCTCCAGAACGAGTACTGAGAACCTAATCGGCTCTCGGAATCGTCCTGGATGCAGCCATTCCCCACAACATTCCTACCGAAATGTTTGGGGCCCTGGAAAATTGGCGCCTCCATAAGCACTTGTTTGTACCCCTAGCCAATGCCAATTTCCCAGGGCTCACTGCCTCCACCACTGCCTCCTCCACAATTCCCCCCTCCAAGGGGTATATTATGGGCCACCTATTCGCCCATATGGCACACAATATCAGGTGGATTCCTTTATATGGGCAGCCTGTCCCCACCTCCTCACAAGCTGCCCCATCGCAGTACTCGGGCCCCCCTTCCCAACCAGCCCACCCTCTCCATCTGGGCGTTTAATTAATTTGTAAAGTCAATGGGAGAACCCCCCATGGAAGTCAATGGGAGAACCCAAGCATTAAACCAGGCACCCCCTTCTCTGAAGAGGAAAGGGTGTCTGGTTTACAGAAAAAGGTTAGAAATTGATGTAAACACCACAAAAATAGTTTGTAAACAGCATGGGGAGAACATCTGGAGGCCTCTTGGACTCCTATTACCTATGACATAAAATAAACATCTACACAAAGGCTATATGCCAAAAGCCGGGTATGTGCAAGCCAACAAGCTGACAGATACAGTCAAAACCAGCTCTCATCTGACTGAAAGCCAGTAAGCCTCAACATTGCATCTGTTGGATGGCTTGGGTGAACCTGCACACCTAGATCATTATCATCAGAGTGACAAAACGTTTTCTTTATGTAAGGATTGATGATGCTTTATATGTTATTGGTTTCATAGTCTTATGACAGGACTTTGAATCCAATAGATGGCGCTGTTCATGAGTAGTGTAGATCGCAAATGTTGCAATCGTGAATTTTTTCAGCTGAAAAACAAGGCATATTCTGCTCATTTGCATGTCTTTCCCATATGCCTCATTATCTTGCGAGTCCCTAACTGAAAAATACAAAAGCTAACTAAAAAATATCCATCCCTGTAAAAGAAATAACTAGCAAACACAAATGTCCGTGAGTCGAGAACTATTTCTGAAAAGGGAAAGAACTGATAGGGGACATAAAATATTCAGAAAATAAGCCCCCCACTCAGTCCAGCAGATCCAGATTTTCCGAGTTGGAAAGTGTCTATTCCTGATGGCGACCTATAGACTTGGGCATCTTCATCAGGTGTCGACTCATAGATACGTATGTAGTTATGCAGCACTACACACGCTTTGATGACCACATTAAAATTTTCTGGGGCCAGCTGTATGGACGGAAAAAAAAACTGCCATTAACTAGAAAAAATCCCAAAGGCACAATCCACAAACCTTCTGGCCCTACTTAACCAATAATTAAAAGTGCGCCTCTTTGCATCCAAACCTCGCCTAGGAAAGGGACGCATGAGGTGAGTAGAAAGGGCAAAACCCTCATCCCCTACAACCATATAAGGCGCTGGTGGGCCAGAGAAGCCAGGAAGGTTTGCTGGCTGTGGTTCATCCAGTTGGTTGGACTGAAGCCACCGACCCATTCTGGAAGCCCTAAAGATGCGAGCATCTGCAGTACTTCCATAGGACCTAATATCTACAATTATAAACCTGTAGTTTGTGTCAGCCAAGGCCAACAAAACTACAGAGAAAAACTGTTTATAATTATAGTATTTGGACCCTGAGTTCGGTGGCTTCTTAACCCGTATATGCTTCCCGTCAAGGGCACCAATACAATTTGGGAATTGAGCCCTCTCCTGGAAGCTCTGGAGTATATCAAGCCACTGCCTGGTTAGAAGTGGCAGCACTGAAGCTTTCAGTCTCATCCAAATAGTGGCACATGTAGCCTGTACCATGCCAGCAATTGTGAAGGTCCCCATTCTAAACTAAAAATGTAAAGAAGAAAACAAATTGCCAGTCGCCAGATATCTGAAAAAAAATTAAAAAAATTATAATATTTAATACACAAAATATCACATGTTTTTCTATCTAATACATTACTTTACATTATTTAATGGCAATATGTCTGGAAAGTTGAAATAACATTAGGCCAAGATTGGGACTGAATACTTGATATTGATATATACTTTAAAGTAAGGAAACCAGTTTAGCTACATCATCTTCCAGACCATTACCAGATACACACAGGTGACATATCCTCATCATTACAGCAAGGATTATAAAGATCTGGTCCCCGCGGAACTTGATTCTGGTGTGACTAATAAATGACTTGGCATAACACCAAGTGACTTTATACAAAGTGGCCGGCCCAAAAGCACACACACTTTCTTACTTAAAATGTACTATACAGTATACGTACAATACATGTGTACTACTTTTACGTGCTTATACATAGAAGAGGTAAAATTCTGAATACACAGGCCATAGACCAAACTACAATGTATTGGCATACAGTGGGTCATTCATGTATGAGTCTGATAATATAGTCTTACCTTAAAGTAATAATGAGACGTTCTTCATGTGACACACTCCGCCGCATGTTGGTGTCCTGGAAAGTCAAGGCAGGCCGCAACTCCCCCAAAAGCCGATCAAATGTAGCCACCGACATGCGGCAATAATTAAAGAACTTGACAGGGTACAAACCAACATATTGCCCTTTGCTGGACCGCTGCAAAATGATAGGATGCACTTACATCCGCTTCCTCCGCGGCTCTTCCTCTATCATTTCTGGCTGCTCTCCAAAACAGCGGAATACCAGCCAGTGCAAAAACACATGGTCAGTGGATGACACAGTGAAAGTGGACATCCTTCCAGGGGGAAATCCAATATCCAAACACACACCAGCCAAATGACCAAAACTCCCCAAACAAATGGAGCTGTCCAAAAAACCAATGCATGCTGGGGGTATTTACAGTATATGTGTTTGCAGTAACAGGTGAATCTAGAGAATGGATTAGTTTTCTTTCACATGCGTTAAAATCGCATGCAATCCGCATGTCATCCACGTGGGAAAAACACAATAACGCAACGCACTCGCATGCAAAATGTATGCCAGACGCAAGCACAATCGCACGATTATCACTGAACGCACCCTGAACGCATCCGGACCTAATCCGTGACGCTCGTGTGAAAGAGGCCTTACTGTGACTCAGTCAGAGAACTGTTCTGATGGCTCTTTAATGAGTGTTTATGAATAGAGATGTCGCGAACATAAAATTTTCCATTCGCGAATGGCGAACGCGAATTTTTGCAAATGTTCGCGAACGGGAGAACCGGGCGAACCGCCATTGATTTCAATAGGCAGGCGTATTTTAAGACCCACAGGGACTCTTTCTAGCCAAAGTAGTGATGAAAAAGTTGGACTGTGGCCTGCCGGAGGGAGATCCATGGCAAAACTCCCATGGAAAATTACATAGTTGACGCAGAGTTGGGTTATAATCCATAAAGGGCATAAATCACCTAACAATCCTAAATTTTTTTGAACAACGTGGTTTAAAACATCCAGTGTGTGTATACGATCAGGTATGATGTTGTATCGATCAGGTAGTGTAAGGGTTACGCCCGCTTCACAGACATTGACAGACCAAACTCCCCTTTTAATGCACCGCAAACAACCGCAAACAGTCCATTTGCCCAACCGCAAACTCCCCATTTGCACAAGGTTGGATACCAAGCTAGCCATGCTCCGTTGATGTCATTGAAGGTTTCTTTCTACACCCAGCCACGTACAACACCAAGGGTTCCTGAAAGGTGAATTTAATAGATTTTTCGAACGGGGAGATGGTTAAAAAAACGCTGGCTCCCTCCCCTTTGTTTGAATCCACGGTCAATGCGTCTGCGCCATGCAATTTACTCTCACACCCGATGTGAGTGTTATTTTCTGTAGTTCTCTTCTCATCAGTTTAATCCCTGCTACGTCCCCAATCTGGGGTCCATTTATTGAATAGATTTTTTGAACGGGGAGATGGTTAAAAAAACTCTGGCTCCCTCCCCTTTGTTTTAATCCACGGTCACTGCGTCTGCACCGTGCAATTTACTGTCACACCCGATATGAGTGGTATTTTCTGTAGTTCTCTTCTCATCAGTTTAATCCCTGTTACGTCCCATATCAGGGATTGCCTTTTGTGAAAAAAAAAAATTAGGCCGGGTACCTTCGACTGCCTTCACAGTGACAGACCAAACTCTGATACACCTAACTGAATTGATTTTAGGAACCGGGAGATGGAAAAAGCAGCTTGGTCGGTCCTCTTACTCCCAAGTTGGGGCACTGCGCGTGCACAGAGCAATGTGCTGTGACACCCTATATGAGTGGTGTCTTAACTAGTACTATTCCTATCAGTTTAATCCCTGTTACGTCCCATATCAGGGATTGCCTTTTGTGGAAAAAAAATTTAGTCCGGGTACCTTCCACTGTGTTGTCCCAATAGCGACAAATTTTTTGAAGGCCTCAGACTCCACCAGCTGGTATGGTAAAAGCTGGCGGGCTAAGAGTTCCGTCAAGCCAGCTGTCAGACGCCGGGCAAGGGGGTGACTTTGTGACATTGGCTTCTTACACTCAAACATGTCCTTGACAGACACCTAACTGTGGGCAGATGAGCAGGAACTGCTGAAGGCGAGAGGCGGAGTGGCGGATGGTTGAGAGGGGGCAAGGAGGACAGCAGTGGTTGACGTGGCTGAAGATGCTGGACCAGGAGGAGGATGGCAGCTTTGAGTTTGTGTGCTGCTTGTACTCATGTGTTGATCCCATAGGCGTTTGTGATGTGCGATCATGTGCCTTCGCAAAGCAGTTGTACCGAGGTGGGTGTTGGACTTCCCACGACTCAGTTTCTTTTGGCACAGGTTGCAAATGGCATTGCTGTTATCAGAGGCAGACACACAAAAAAAATGCCACACTGCTGAGCTTTGCAATGACGGCATTCTGGTGGTGGCAACAGCATGCGTTGATTGGCGTGCTGTCTGCCTGACCCCGGGTGCCGATACATGCTGTCTGACTGTGCCACTAGCTCCTTGCGACGACCTCCCCCTGCTTCCAACTCGTCTCCTCCTTCTCTCTGTCTCCCCTTCTGAACTTTCCCCCTCTTCTTTTCTTTGAGCAGGCATCCACGTGGCATCCACAGACACATCGTCATCATCAACCACTTCACTTGTATCTGACACCTCAACAAAGGAAGCAGCAGCGGGTACAACATCACCATCATCATCATCACACTGTACGTCCATGTGTGTAATGCTGCCTGACTGAGACATATCCCTGTTATCTACATCCTCTGGCAATAATGGTTGCGCATCACTAATTTAATCCAACTGATGTGTAAATAACTCCTCTGACGGATCAAGTGAAGCGGCTGTGGTGGCTGTGGTGGTAGTGGTGGTGGTGGCGGCGGGCGGGAGAGTGGTAACTTGAGAACAGGTGACCGAAGCTGAGCTGGAGGAGGATGGTGTGTCAAGGTTCTTAGCGGAAGCTGTAGAAGATTGGGTGTCCTGTGTAAGCCAGTCAACTATTTTCTCCGAATATTTCGGGTTCAGGGTACGTGGCCTCTGAACACTGGGCATTATTCCAGGGCCAGTGGAAATCACAGCACCACGACGGCCCCTGCAGGGTGGCCTGCCTCTGCCTGTCATTTTTTTTTAGATAAGTGGTACTATGCGTGCAAGGTACTGTGCCACCCTATATAAGTGGTGGGCAGTGGGCACAGTACAGTCTGTGTGGGCCTGACACACACTGGCTTGCAACTGTGATTATATCACAGAAAAATAATAAATGGACTTTTTTTATCTGCAAGGTACTGTCTGTGACACCCTGTATGAATGGTGTGCACACAGTACTGTCTGTGAGCCTGCAGCCTCTCACTGGCTTGCAACTGCGATTATATCACAGAGAAATAATAAATGAACTTTTTTTTATCTACAAAGGTACTGTCTGTGACACCCTGTATGAATGGTGTGCACACAGTACTGTCTGTGAGCCTGCAGCCTCTCACACACGGGCAGGCAACAGCAATATATATATATATATATATATATATATAAAAAATAAATAAAAAGCAGACTGATGTACCAGCCTGTCCTTACAGCAGATGAGTCTGTGGACACAAAACACTGCCCTAGCTAACACTTTCCCTATTAAATCAGCAGCAGCACTGTCCCTCCTCTCACTAAGAATGCAGCTTCCGAATTAATTTAAAATGGATGCTGTCCAGGAGGTGGGAGGGTCTGGGAGGGAGGGTCTGCTGCTGATTGGCTGGAATGTGTCTGCTGACTGAGGTACAGGGTCAAAGTTTGCTCAATGATGATGTATAGGGGGCGGACCGAACATCGCATATGTTCGCCCGCCGCGGCGAACGCGAACAAGCTATGTTCGCCGGGAACTATTCGCCGGCGAACTATTCGGGACATCTCTATTTATGAACTGTCAGGAGTTAAGAAATTTGGGCCACACATGGAACCTACTGTAAAACAAAAAAGCACGCTATTTTACAAATGCACTTAAAATGAAAGCTGTATCATAAAAACTGTTGAAACTTTTTAACAAAGATCAATAAAAAAATGATTTTTAGACCTAAATGAGTAAAATGCAATAATAAAAAATGCCCCTGAAGGTGTCCATAGCCTTTAAAAATATTTTGAAAGAATTTTTGGTGGTTATATTTTACTATCTGTATTAAAAAAAAAAAACTCTAAGCCTAATAATAAGTGCCACTTTTTAGTCTATACAGATTGCGGTACTTTTTTTTGCAGTCATCTCCTTATCATTGTCACTCCCGTGACAGGTGGTAGAAGATCTGAAAGATTGGCTGCACGTCAGTGATCTGACAGCTTCTTTTGGCTTCACTTTGTTTATGTGTTGCTGGGATGTCCACACCTCCTTTTCAGGTGTAGATCATGTGATCATTACTACTCCCTTCTTAGTCTGGCTTTACCCATCACTCCTTGTGGTTGATAGCTCATTCTGGTTGTGGATCGTTTGGTGTCTGGATCTTGGCTGAGTTCCTGCTTTCCATTTACCCGGAGTTAAGTGTCTTTCCTTTTTGTATTGGTACTTTGCCCATATTAGTTTTCCTTTTTGTATTGTGTTTATTTCCCTGTCTCTTGGTACCAGACCTGAGGCAGACTCTTGTTCCTTCAGCTCAGAAGGAACAGGTCGTCTGTGGCCCAATCACTATCTTCAGGGCCTTCTAGGGTGAGCCGAACTTATGTTCCTGTGGATGACAGTCATACCATCGGGGTCTGTTCATTCTGTTAGCAGTCAGGGCTCGGGTTGGGATTTATTAGGTGGTGACCTTCCCCCTTTCCTCTAGTTTGCAGGCCTGGTAACTTCACCCTCCCTTTTGTGTTTGGTGTGAAGTTCCCCTTCCACACCACGCAGTGACATTACACCATTTTGTTTGTGTCAGTGCGGCGATGGATCCAATCTCTGCACTAGTTGGACAACTACAGGGGTTGTCTTTGGAGGTAGCTGACCTCTGCAAAAATGTCTCGCAGATCCAGAGACCTCAGGTGTCTGGTTCCGACAGTGGCAATCGGTCTGTCCCTGAACCTAAGGTTGCTCTTCCGGAAAGATTTTGAGGGGGCAGTGACAATTTCATGCTGTTTAAGGAATCATGCAAATTATATTTTAAGCTACGTATGTCTTCTGGTGATGAGAGTCAAAGAGTGGGTATAATCATGTTGTTTCTTAAAGGAGACGCTCAGGCGTGGGCTTTTTCTTTGCCGACCGGATCGCAGTCCCTCCGGTCGGTAGATGAGTTTTTCGGAGCTCTAGGTCTTATCTACGACGACCCGGATTGGATTTCCCTTGCCGAGACCAAGTTGCATGATTTACGCCAGGGAAAGCGGTCTGTGGAGATCTATTGCTCTGAATTTAGGAGATGGGCTACGGATACAGAGTGGAATGATCCAGCTCTCCATAGTCGATTTTGTCTATGTCTGGTGTATGTCTGGTGAAGAGCCCAAGCAGTTGGAGGGAGCTACCACTAGACCTGTGGGAAAGAATGTTGGTCATAAGAAAGGAGCCTGTTTTTATTGTGGTAAAAAGGGACATTTTGTTAATGTATGTCCCTACATTCAGCGTCAAGGTGAAAACAAAAATAAAACCTTTAATTACCATTTTACTTTTGGTGGTGTGAGTGGAGAGCCAGAGAACTTAAATTTATCATTTACTGGTAGTACCCGATTTCTCCTGTCTGCTGAGGTGGTGCTAGAGTCCAAAAATTTTAAAAATTGAGGCCTTTATTGACAGTGGGGCAGGGGTTAACCTAGTTGATGGTCAGTTCGTTCGCATGCATGGATTGTCAACAAGTGCATTAAAAAAAAAGAAATTTCTGTTTTTGCAATTGATTCGTCTCCACTTACTCAAAAATACTTATCATTGAGGGAGGGTGATATTCATCAGGAATTAATTTCATGTTTTGTGCTGGAAGGTCTGCCTTCTCCGTTGGTTTTGGGCTTGCCATGGTTAAGTAAACATAATCCTACCATCTAATGGCAAGATTGGCAAGCGAGACAGATTCTCGATTGGAGTGATTACTGCATAGAAAATTATCTTAATACATCGATTTCTGTTGTAACCACTAAAGCTGTAATTTCATTTATATCTGAATTCTCTAATGTATTTTCTGAAAGTGGAGGCCAGGAATTACCTCTTCATCGGAATTATGATTGTTCCATCAATCTTATTCCCGGAGCTAAATTGCCCAAATCTCGATTATATAATCTTTCTGAACCAGAAAGAACGGCCATGCAAGAATATATCACAGAGTTTGGCTAAGGGACATATCAGACCGTCCAAATCCCCAGTGGCTGGGATTTTTCTTTGTTAACTCTCATAATGGAAACCAGGACGGATCCGTTATGCTTCCCATAGACTCGTATTATGATGGAATGCAAAACGGAAGCCTTTAAAAGGCATTCCGTTTTGCTTTCCGTCATAATAGAAGTCTATGGGCAATCATAACGGATCCGTCTGGTTTCCAATATGCAGAATGGAAAAAAAATCATGTCGACAGGACTTTGTTTTCTGTCTTGAATAACGTTATGATTGCCCATAGACATGTATTATGGCGGATCAAAACGGAATGCCTCTTAAAGGCTTCTGTTTTGACTTCTGCCTTATGGATTACGTTATTTTCTGTTATAACCATGTTATAACGGAAAACAATGACTAAATCCATAACAGTGATGTGAACAAGCCCTAAGTTATCCTGCTATTTAAAATAAAGTAATATTTCAGTATTTTTATTTTCTTAATTCCCGGAGAACCTCCTTAATGCTGCAGTTGATATTCGGTTTAGTTCAGGTTTGCTGAATTTTTGAAAAAGTTTAATTTGGATGTGAATCAATTTAGACTGAACCAAAGTTACACCAATTGCCCTGAAAATTAGTATAAAATACCCTCCCCTCTAGTCTCCTAGGAAAATGTATATTTTTTTCTTAATTTTTTTATGATTTTTTTTTCTTTTCGTCCCCCTCCCCAAGCTTCTGCACGCAATGACAGCAACTGACACACCTTCACAGGTATGGGTAAATAAACGTTTGATGGAGTTAAAATATAGCATGTTTAAAAACACATCGGCACATGTGTTATGCTTTTTCATATTTCAAAGCTTCCAAACATTGTCCTTTATTGAGAGCAGATGATGCTATGGGATAAAAATATATATATATATATTTTTAATGGTAGTAGCAGCAGTGCAGTGTGGATGTGAAAAGGGTATGGTTATAATGGCATGTGGCCACTATAGTAGCAGCAGTAGAAGAAGCATAGCATGAAACATACAAGGCAGTAGGTCAGGTATCTGTGGGTGGTTGTAGTAATAGTAGTAGTAAAAGTGGTAGTAGTCGCAGATGCTTTGCGTTAATACTGGTGGCAGTAGGGGATCAACAGTAAGGAGCAGCAGAAGCTGAGGTAGTGGCGGCAGCAGCAGCCATATGGTACATGTGGCCAGGCAGAAGCATGATGGAGGCAACAGCAGTCGTACAGAACATGCTGCAGCAGTGGCATGATGGTGGAGATGGCATGATAGAGGCATCAGCTATACAGAGCATGTTGGTTGGCAGTAGAGATGAGAGAATTTCTAAAAAATTCGATTTTCTGAAAAGAATCGATCCAAAGTTATTTGAGGCAAATAACGTAAAAAAACAGCTATTTCCTGGAGGCAGACAGCCTATATAGTGGTGTAGAACACTGAGCCTTGCAGTAACAAGCATAGGGAGTCTGCTGTGGTAGTGAAACAATACAGTGAGTCAGTATGACACGCACATGACAGATGTCGCTCATAAAATCACTTCCCACTTCACTTATTTTGGCAGTTATGGGGCCAAAACTGACCAAATTAGGCTACTTTCACACTAGCGTTCGGGTGTCCGCTTGTGAGTTCCGTTTGAAGGCTCTCACAAGCGGCCCCAAACGGATCCGTCCAGCCCTAATGCATTCTGAGTGGATGCGGATCCGCTCAGAATGCATCAGTCTGGCACCGTTTGTCCTCCGTTCCGCTCAGCAGGCGGACACCTGAACGCAGCTTGCAGCGTTCGGGTGTCCGCCTGGCCGTGCGGAGGCAAACGGATCCGTCCAGACTTACAATGTAATTCAATGGGGACGGATCCGTTTGAAGTTGACACTATATGGCTCAATTTTCAAACGGATCCGTCCCCCATTGACTTTCAATGTAAAGTCAAAACGGATCCGTTTGCATTATCATGAACAAAAAAATAAAAAATAAAAAATTTTTTTTTTTTTTTTTTGTTCATGCTAATGCAAACTGATCCGTTCTGAACGGATCTAAACGTTTGCATTATAGGTGCGGATCCGTCTGTGAAGATACCAGACGGATCCGCACCTAACGCAGGTGTGAAAGTAGCCTAACTCAATGGTAAACTCAGCCTTGCAAGTCGATGTTAGCGCCAGGTATAAAGAACCGTGCAGAGGCCCAAGAGCCTACTGTAGCGTGAAAGAGAGCACTCCTTTTACACTGTTGTCAGCTGATTCCATATAGATGTCTACAGAACCTGTTCTATTAAATGCTTATACAAGTAGAGCCCCCCCCCCCCGACAGAGTGGAGAGGGTGTCAGCATTAAGTTTGTGTTGATGTCACAGAATATTTTGCCCTTCCTTTGATCCGTCAGAACAATAACCCCCCAAAAAACGGATCCTGTGTTTTGAGCATCCGCCTTCAATCGGTCAGCATTTGGTCAATAATCCATCAGTATTGCTAAAGCCCAAAAAAAAATGGAGTTGACCCAAAACATAGAATGGAATATTTGCATGTCTTCTGTGTTTTGTACCCACTCCAGCTTTTGGCTACCAAATCATAAGCCAAATCTGATGAGACCATACAGGTCTTACAGCTGCTACACAGACAGGATCCGTTGAGTCTCATTTTTCCTTCCTTCTGACAGATCAGAAGAAGGGTCAAATTAATGATGATGTCAACCAGGCCGAAAAGGCAAAATAGTGGCCCATTCATGGTGTGGGGAGGGTGGGAGAACAGCTTGAGAAGTCCACAGAGTGCCCCAATGACATAGTATTGAGGTAGCAGCAGCATGAGGAGACGAGAGAGTGGCCCAGTGACATAGTGGGGAGGTGGAAAACGTATCTTAGCTTGTCACTGTGGAGTGATCAAGCTGGTAGACGATCATAAGGCGCATTACCACGACTCGGTACAGGATGCAATAAAGTTTATTTTGAGACAACGCGTTTCGGGGTCTCGACGGCCCCTTTATCAAGTCTACATGGAACATAGATAATAGGAAAAGTACAGTAAAAAATAATAATAATAAATAAAAACATATATATGTACGTTTCAAAGTTGTATATGGAATTTGGTATAGACAGATGTGTACATGTATATGTACGTTTAAGAGTCGTATATGGAATTTAGTATATAGTTATATATTTGCATGGATGAATATATAGATATTGATAAAACATATAGATATCGATAAAACAGGGGAAAACACACTCCATTGGGTGGGCGGGTGAATCAATAATTATAAGAATATATAAATAAATGTATATAAAAATATATAAAAAGAAGGCTGTAAGAAATCTCTCTGTATACATTCATAAATAAATAGGTTAATTATAAAAAATATATAAAGCATAGATGATAAAATATTCAAATACTCGGTTAGGTGAGTAGATATCTCATTGGTACTGATTCATTAGTACATGTGAAAATACTATATATATATATATATATATATATAATTAGTTGACGTATATTATTGGTAAGACTGTCATATGTTGGCACATATTTGGCAGGAAATATTTGCGTATTAAAAAATACCTGTGTCACCCTAGTTTTTTGTGCAGCTGGGTGTGTACTGCCTGGTTTCTTCTAAAAAAAGGCGCATGTCCGGTGGGGTCATGTGAAACAAAAGAAGGGGGGGTTCATTTAAGACTTTGGCTAAAATGGACCAACCAGTAAATATATATACACATTATGACCCTCTGACCCTATTTATATTTTATATTTTTTCCTTTTTCTTCCTTTCTCTCCTTTCCCTCCTCTCTCTCTCTCTCTCCTTGCTTTCTCCTTCTTTATCTCCCTTTCTCCTCCTCCCTCACTTTCTCTCTCTTCCCCTCTTCTTTTCCCTCCATTCCTCCCATATCTTTCTCTTCTCAATCCTATATATATATATATATATATATATATATATATATATATATATATAGGATGAGGGAGGGAAAAGAAGAGGGGAAGAGAGAGAAAGTGAGGGAGGAGGAGAAAGGGAGATAAAGAAGGAAAAAGCAAGGAGAGAGGGGAGGGAAAGGAGAGAAAGGAAGAAAAAGGTAAAGAATAGGGTCAGATGGTCATAATGTATATATATTTACTGGTTGGTCCATTTTAGCCAAAGTCTTAAATGAACCCCCCCTCCCACCCCCCCTTCTTTTGTTTCACATGACGCCACAGGTACGGACATGCGCCTTTTTTAGAAGAAACCAGGCAGTACACACCCAGCTGCACAAAAAACTAGGGTGACACAGGTATTTTTTAATACGCAAATATTTCCTGCCAAATATGTGCCAACATATGACAGTCTTACCAATAATATACGTCAACTAATTATATATATATATATATATATATATATATATATCTATATACATATACATACACTGTATACATATACAGTATTTTCACATGTACTAATGAATCAGTACCAATGAGATATCTACTCACCTAACCGAGTATTTGAATATTTTATCATCTATGCTTTATATATTTTTTATAATTAACCTATTTATTTATGAATGTATACAGAGAGATTTCTTACAGCCTTCTTTTTATATATTTTTATATACATTTATTTATATATTCTTATAATTATTGATGCACCCGCCCACCCAATGGAGTGTGTTTTCCCCTGTTTTATCGATATCTATATGTTTTATCAATATCTATATATTCATCCATGCAAATATATAACTATATACTAAATTCCATATACGACTCTTAAACGTACATATACATGTACACATCTGTCTATACCAAATTCCATATACAACTTTGAAACGTACATATATGTTTTTATTTATTATTATTATTTTTTACTGTACTTTTCCTATTATCTATGTTCCATGTAGACTTGATAAAGGGGCCGTCGAGACCCCGAAACGCGTTGTCTCAAAATAAACTTTATTGCATCCTGTACCGAGTCGTGGTAATGCGCCTTATGATCGTCTACCAGCTTGATCACTCCACAGTGACAAGCTAAGATATGTTTTCCAATATATACCCGAGTGGCGACTGGGCCTTCGTCCCAAGGGGCTTCTTGAGGCATCTGGCAGCACCGACCTGCACCTTTTAAACTTCACAGCTCACCTGCAATACGGTTGCACTTAACTTCGGTGCAACCATAACAGGTGAGTCTATCGCATCCACCAGCTCTTTGAAAGAAGCTGTTGTACCTCGATTTACTTACCCTATGAGCGCCTTTCTCACCCTTTGGCCGTTACCTTACTATAGGGGGCAGGTGGCAGCAGCATGAGGAAGCCACAGAGTGGTCGAGTGATATAGTGTTGAGTTAGCAGCAGCATGAGGAGGCCACTGACTGGCAAGGTGATATAGTGTGGAGGTGGCAGCAGCAGCATGAGGAGGCCACAGAGTGACCCGGTGACATAGTATTGATTTAGCAGCAGCATGAGGAGACCACAGAGTGGCAAGGTGACATAGTGTGGAGGTGGCAGCAGCAGCATGAGGAGGCCACAGAGTGACCTGGTGACATAGTGTTGATTTAACAGCAGCATGAGGAGACCACAGAGTGGCAAGGTGACATAGTATGGAGGAGGCAGCAGCAGCAGCATGAGGAGGCCACAGAGTAGAGAAGTGACATAGTGTCGAGGTGGCAGCAGCATGAGGAGGCCATAGAGTGGCACAATGACAGAGTGTGGAGGTGGCAGAAGCATCATAAGTAGTGATGAGCGGCAGGGGCAATATTCGAATTCCTGATATTTTGCTAATATTTGGGCGAAAATTCACCATATATTCGGAAATTCGTTATCTCCAGTCATTATTTTCTTGATTGCTGAAATCGGCAACTGAAAAATTTGCAATAAAAATTCGCAATCAACACTACTCCTAAAGTCAAAGATATTGCAGCCTTCTCATTGGCCCACAAGCTAGAAGCAGGAAGAGATCATGTGTACTGATTTAAAAAAATCTCGAATATTCTAAATTACGAATATATATCACTATATTCTAAATATTTGCAAATTTTCGAAGTGACGATATTCACGATAAAAATTAGCAATTCGAATATTCGTGATCAACACTAATCATGAGGTGACCTGAGTGGTGAGGTGGCATCAGCATCAGGAGACCACAGAGTGACCCGGTGACAGAGTGGGGAGGTGGGTGGCAATAACAGTACCCGCTGAAGATGGTGGGTGTAAGAAGGAGCACTTGGCATCTGATGTGTGGCATCAGCCGGGTAGCAGCATCAGATTAGTAGCTGAGGCAGGTAGCCATAAGAAACCGGTCTCTTTTTGTCAAGGATTGGGTGAGGCAGCATGGATGATCTAATCTGATGCATCAGGCATTGGTGGGTGGAAATCCTGGCTGATCCACCTTGACAAAGGTCAGTCTTTCCACATTTTGGGTGGAAAGGAGAGTTCTCCTTGGGTTAACTATAGCCCCTGCCACACTAAACACCCACTCTGATGCCACACTACTGGCCGGGCAGGACAGCTTTTCCAGGGCAAACTCAGCCAGTTGCGGCCACAAATCCAGTTTGGCTGCCCAGTAGTCCAGCGGATCTTCAATGACGGCTGGCAGGGTGCACCCCAAGTATGCCACCACCTGCTGGTTCAGGTTCTGCTCTACGTCTAGCTGCTGGTGAGTAGTTTCTTCACAATGCGGGTGAATAAAACTGCTCATCAGCAACTCTAGACTCAAGTTGATGCTGATTGAGCTGGTAATGCTCCTGATCCCCCTACCCCGCCACAGCTGCCATGGCAGTGGAACGTGAGTGCAGAGGGCCCCGCGGTCAGACCTGCGAGAGGATGGGCGATGGTGCAGATAGGCAGCGGTTAACTGACTACATAGGATGTCTCAATAGTAGTTCAGTTTGTCCTCCCTCTCAACAGGTGTAAAAAAAAAAAGGCCCCCATTTTGGACAGGTAGCGAGGGTCTAACATGGTGGAGAGCCAATAGTCATCCCTCTGTCAAATGGTGACAATTCGGCTGTCACTACGCAAGCAACTGAGCATGCATCGGGCCATTTGCGCAATTGATTTAGAGGGACTCCCTGCCCCATCTCTACTGCATACTGCAAAGGTGTGTCTTGGTCCTCTGCCTCCTCTTCCTCATCTCCCTCTTGCTCCTCCCGCTGCTTCTGCTCCTCCTCTCCTGTCACCTGTGTAGAAAAACCACCCATTTTGCTACATATTGCTTGTGCTCCAATGTCCTCCTCCTCCAGTTCATCCCCCACAGGGCTCATGTAAACGTGAGATGTAGGCGCCATGTCTCCAGTCCCCTGACAAGTCAGATTTACCAGCATCTTTTCCAGGACATGAATCAGTGGAATGACGTTGTTCATCCCATAGTCTGGCGACTGAAAAATAAAGTGGCCTCCTCAAAGGGCACAAGCAAACGGCAGTTGTCACTCATGAGCTGCCACTGGCTGACATCGAAGTTACACAGGGGAGTACCTCTGTCCGCTTGTAACATCAAGAAATCGTTTATTTCCTTTCTCTGTTCGTATAGTCGGTAAAACATATGGAGGCTGGAATTCCAACAGGTGGAAACGTTGCATATCAGCCTATGCTGGGGGACGACGTTCTGCCGTTGTAGCTCAAGCTTGGTGTACGGGTGGCTGAAGTGCATGCAAAGTTTCCTGCCCATTTTTAGGATGTCTTGCAGATGGGTGGAAGACTTCAGGAACCGCTTGACAACCAGATTGAACACGTGCGCCATGCAGGGCGCATGGCTCAGCCCTCCTTGACGCAGCGCCGACACCATGTTCTTCCCTTTGTCGGCCACCAGGGTTCCGATTGAGTTTTCGCAGAGAAAGCCAGGATTAGATTTCTTTATGAATGACATGGAGCAGTACCTCCCCTGTGTGACTCAGTTTGCCCAGGCAAACGAGATGTAGAACAGCGTGACACCACCATGCCCTGTGTAGCGGTTACCCCGGAGCGTAGAGGGGTTTTCACCACTGGAGGGTGTCCTTTTCTCAATTGTTGAGGAGTCTGCTCAGCATCCAGTAGTGATCAAAGTGAAGAAGCTCTGCCAAGGGCTATTGTGATAGCTGTATATTTGTTCCCCCCAATAAGAGACAAGAGTCTAGATTGATTGAGGGTGAAGTGAACTAACTTTATTGATGGCCACAGCTCGGCCTTTTATGCAGGAACACAAACTACAGCGGCCAATCAATATACAGTTAAAGATAACGCACTCACAAAACAGGGGCTTGGTCACATAGCTTACAAGTAGACACTGTGTCTTTACCCAGACAATGGACCAGAGTGTTATCTTGTGTATTGTAATTAAGTAGGTCAGTCTTGTGGTTAGAGCAGACTGAATGTCTGGAAGTGTGTTTTACACCTATGTCCCTGATACACATAGATGTCTGCATCCATTGTTAAGAGTAGGTATCCAAAGCCCTGGCTAAAAAACATCTTTAAAATGGGATCTGTTACACCTTGCACGTGTGGTATGCTGGAGGAGTGCTGTGATTTTTCCCTGCAGTGGAGGCTGAGGACACGGTGGAGGTTGAGGAGGCAGAGGCAGACTTTGTCCTAGGACCATCGGCGTGAGAACGTGGAGACGGAAGCGGCGTCACCTGGCCAAGTTGCTGGTTTGGCTAACTAGGAACCACATTTACCCAATGGGCCATAAAGGACATATATTGTCCCTGACCGTAGTTACAGCCCCACATGTCGGCGCTGCCGTGCACTTTGGCAGACACCGACAGGCTCAAGGACTGGCCCACCTTCTGTTCTAAATATTTGTGCAGGGCTGGTACTGCCTTTTTGGCAAGGAAATGATGGCTAGAGACTCTCCACCTCGGCCTGGCACAAGCCATCAGTTCTCTGAAAGGTACAGAGTCCACCACTTGGAAAGGTAGGGACTGCAGCACCAGCAACATGGCCAGGAGCACGTTCAGTTTGAGTGCACACATACTGTTGTCTCTTGGCAATTGCTTCGGTTCGATTGCTGACGGTATGACTGACTAGGAGGGCGAGGAGCAGGAGCATCAGGACTGGTAGATGATGGGAAAGACAGACAGCTCCCTTCGGCTGAGGTGGTGGAGCCTTGACTGCCTGAAATCGGGTGCGTGGCACTGGGTGATGCAGCGGTTGCTGCGGCAGGCTGGACCACCACATTGGAGCCACTGTTCTCCCAGGCTACTATATGGTGACGCTGCATATGTTGACGCAGGGCTGTGGTCCCAACATTGGCACTCTGGCCACGCATCACCAACAGGCAATGTTTACCTCCTCAGGCGGCATAACAAAAAACTGCCACACCCAACACTCTGCACTAACTGACTGCTACTACCGCTGCGTCCATGAACCCCTGCACCACTTCTTTCTGGGCAGCTAGGCTCATGCGAAGCGGGTGGTCTACCCTGGGCACGTTTGGCTCCCGACCTCCCACTGCTGTCACCATGCTGACTTCCGGCCACTCTACCGGCTTGCTGGCCTCACTCTGCCTCACTCACAAGCTGCCACCCTCTTCTCCCGATGATGATGAAGCCCCTTAGTCACCTGGCTCCCAATTGCGATTGGCTACATCATCATCGAGTACTGTCTGCACGTCAATGATGTCCTTTTCAATGGTCTATGAGCCAGGAGCCTGACCACTCGCAACACCAGCTCCCACGCCACTCTCCAACACTACTTGCCTGCCTACTGGAGAAAGCGGTGGATGTCTCCTTCAGATCTTGGCTGGGCAGTAGCTGTTGACTGTCCTCTAAAAGCCCACAGCAGTATACTACTTCATTGGAACAGAAAAGGACAGAGGCAGGTTGAGGACAGGTGAGGGCACAGGGCCTGCTCCTGGGCCATGCCAACTAAGGGTTGTGTCTGACGAACCCACCAACGCTTGGCTGGGGGTGTATGATGTCACTTGGGACAAAGTGGATGACCGAGTCAACCATTCAAGAACCGCTGGGTTGCTGGTCAAGACATGACCGCTAGCTGACACTGGGAGCTCAGGCCTCTGGAAATGACCCCTGCTGCCACGCCACCTTACTCTTCTGCAACCTGTGCCTGCGCCAGAAACATTTAGGCCTCTGCCCCTCCCTTGTGCAGGGCATGTCAGTTTTCTGTCTGACATACTGTTAGATCAAATAAGTAAATAAAAAGGAAATTATACACCCCAAAAAAGGCTGTAATTTTCTCACTTCACCACACAACAGCAAATTATACTTGCCACTAACACACGCCAAAAAAGGCTTTTGAACATATATCTGCACCGCTGAACGGCAAATAATACTTTTTTTTGCCACTAACACATGTCAAAAAGGGCTGTAATTCTCTCACTTCACCACACAACTGCTAATAATTAGAGTTGAGCGAACACCTGGATGTTCGGGTTCGAGAAGTTCGGCCGAACTTCCCGGAAATGTTCGGGTTCGGGATTGAAGTCAATGGGGACCCGAACTTTTCGGCACTAAAAAGACTGTAAAATAGCCCAGGAAAGGGCTAGAGGGCTGCAAAAGGCAGCAAAATGTAGGTAAATCCCCTGCAAAGAAATGTGGATAGGGAAATGAATTAAAATAAAAATAAATTAAAATTAACTAATATCAATTGGAGAGAGGTCTCATGGCAGAGAATCAGGCTTCATGTCATAGCAGAGAATCAGGCTTCACGTCACCCACCACTGGAACAGGCCATTGTCAGATATTTAGGCCCCGGCACCCAGACAGAGGAGAGAGGTCCCATAGCAGAGAATCAGGCTTCATGTCATAGCAGAGAATCAGGCTTCATGTCACCCACCACTGGAACAGGCCATTGTCAGATATTTAGGCCCCGGCGCCCAGACAGAGGAGAGAGGTCCCATAGCAGATAATCAGGCTTCATGGCATAGCAGAGAATCAGGCTTCACGTCACCCACCACTGGAACAGGCCACTGTCAGATATTTTTATGTCCCGGCACCTAGACAGAGGAGAGAGGTCCCATAGCAGAGAATCAGGCTTCATGTCATAGCAGAGAATCAGGCTTCAAGTCGTAGCAGAGAATCAGGCTTCATGTCATAGCAGAGAATCAGGCTTCACGTCACCCACCACTGGAACAGGCCATTGTCAGATATTTAGGCCCCGGCACCCAGACAGAGGAGAGAGGTCCCATAGCAGAGAATCAGGCTTCATGTCACCCAACACTGGAACAGGCCACTGTCAGATATTTTTAGGCCCCGGCACCCAGACAGAGGAGAGGTTCATTCAACTTTGGGTTGCCCCGCAATATAATGGTAAAATGAAAATAAAAAAAGGATTGAATGAGGAAGTGCCCTGGAGTACAATAATATATGGTTAAGGGGAGGTAGTTATAAATGTCTAATCTGCACAAGGGATGGACAGGTACTGTGGGATCCATGCTTGGTTCATTTTTATGAACGTCAGCTTGTCCACATTGGCTGTAGACAGGCGGCTGCGTTTGTCTGTAATGACGCCCCCTGCCGTGCTGAATACACGTTCAGACAAAACGCTGGCCGCCCGGCAGGCCAGCTCCTCCAAGGCATAAAAGGCTAGCTCTGGCCACGTGGACAATTTGGAGACCCAGAAGTTGAATGGGGCCGAACCATCAGTTAGTACGTGGAGGGGTGTGCACACGTACTGTTCCACCATGTTAGTGAAATGTTGCCTCCTGCTAACACGTTCCGTATCAGGTGGTGGTGCAGTTAGCTGTGGCGTGATGACAAAACTTTTCCACATCTCTGCCATGCCAACACTGCCCTCAGAGGAGCTGGCCGTGAAACAGCTGCGTTGGCGACCTCTTGCTCCTCCTCTGCCTTCACCTTGGGCTTCGACTTGTTCCCCTGTGACATTTGGACTGCTCTCAGTAGCGCGTCTACCAATGTGCGCTTGTACTCGCGCATCTTCCTATCACGCTCCAGTGCAGGAAGTAAGGTGGGCACATTGTCTTTGTACCATGGATCCAGCAGGGTGGCAACCCAGTAGTCCGCACACGTTAAAATGTGGGCAATTCTGCTGTCGTTGCGCAGGCACTGCAGCATGTAGTGGCTCATGTGTGCCAGGCTGCCCAGAGGTAAGGACAAGCTGTCCTCTGTGGGAGGCGTATCGTCATCGTCCTGCGTTTCCCCCCAGCCACGCACCAGTGATGGGCCTGAGCTGCGTTGGGTGCCACCCTGCTGTGAACATGCTTCATCCTCAACCTCCTCCACCTCATCCTCGTCCTCCTCGTCCTCCAGTAGTGGGCCCTGGCTGGCCACATTTGTACCTGGCCTCTGCTGTTGCAAAAAACCTCCCTCTGAGTCACTTCGAAGAGACTGGCCTGAAAGTGCTAAAAATGACCCCTCTTCCTCCTCCTTCTCCTCCTGGGCCACCTCCTCTTCCATCATCGCCCTAAGTGTTTTCTCAAGGAGACATAGAAGTGGTATTGTAACGCTGATAACGGCGTCATCGCCACTGGCCATGTTGGTGGAGTACTCGAAACAGCGCAACAGGGCACACAGGTCTCGCATGGAGGCCCAGTCATTGGTGGTGAAGTGGTGCTGTTCCGCAGTGCGACTGACCCGTGCGTGCTGCAGCTGAAACTCCACTATGGCCTGCTGCTGCTCGCACAGTCTGTCCAGCATGTGCAAGGTGGAGTTCCACCTGGTGGGCACGTCGCATATGAGGCGGTGAGCGGGAAGCCCGAAGTTACGCTGTAGCAGCGGCAGGATGTGAACGCTGGAAGCGCGCACAGACGGCCCGCACTTTATGCAGCAGCTATGACATGTCGGGGTAGTTGTGAATGAACTTCTGCACCACCAAATTCAGCACATGCGCCAGGCAAGGGATGTGCATCAAACCGGCTAGTCCCAGAGCTGCAACGAGATTTCGCCCATTATCGCACACCACCAGGCCGGGCTTGAGGCTCACCGGCAGCAACCACTCGTCGGTCTGTTGTTCTATACCCCCCCACAACTCCTGTGTGGTGTGGGGCCTGTCCCCCAAACATATGAGTTTCAGAATGGCCTGCTGATGTTTACCCCGGGCTGTGCTGAAGTTGGTGGTGAAGGTGTGTGGCTGACTGGATGAGCAGGTGGAAGAAAAGGAGGAGGAAGCCGAGTAGGAGGAGGAGGCAACAGGAGGCAAAGAATGTTGCCCTGCGATCCTTGGCGGCGGAAGGACGTGCGCCAAACAGCTCTTCGCCTGGGGCCCAGCCGCCACTACATTTACCCAGTGTGCAGTTAGGGAGATATAGCATCCCTGGCCGTGCTTACTGGTCCACGTATCTGTGGTTAGGTGGACCTTGCCACAGATGGCGTTGCACAGTGCACACTTGATTTTATCGGACACTTGGTTGTGCAGGGAAGGCACGGCTCTCTTGGAGAAGTAGTGGTGGCTGGGAACAACATACTGTGGGACAGCAAGCGACATTACCTGTTTGAAGCTGTCTGTGTCCACCAGCCTGAATGACAGCATTTCATAGGCCAGTAGTTTAGAAATGCTGGCATACAGGGCCAGGGATCGAGGGTGGCTAGGTGGGAATTTACGCTTTCTCTCAAATGTTTGAGAGATGGAGAGCTGAACGCTTCTGTGTGACATGGTTGAGATGCTTGGTGACGGAGGTGGTGGTGGTGTTGGTGGTACATCCTCTGTTTGCTGGGCGGCAGGTGCCAACGTTCCTCCAGAGGCGGAGGAAGAGGCCAAGGCGGCGGCAGCAGCAGAAGAGGTAGCAGGGGGAGCCTGAGTGAGTTCCTTGTTTTTAAGGTATTTACTCCACTGCAGTTCATGCTTTGCATGCAGGTGCCTGGTCATGCAGGTTGTGCTAAGGTTCAGAACGTTAATGCCTCGCTTCTGAACGTTAATGCCTCGCTTCTGATGGCACAGCCTGCAAACCACTCGGGTCTTGTCGTCAGCACATTCTTTGAAGAACTGCCACGCCAGGGAACTCCTTGAAGCTGCCTTTGGGGTGCTCGGTCCCAGATGGCGGTGGCCAGTAGCAGACGGACCCCCTTGGCAGCGGGTGTTCTGCTTTTGCCCACTGCTCCCTCTTTTGCTACGCTGTTGGCTCGGTCTCACCACTGCCTCTTCCTCCAAATTCTGAAAGTCAGTGGCACAACCTTTATTCCATGTGGGGTCTAGGACCTCATCGTCCCCTGCATCGTCTTCCACCCAGTCTTCCTCCCTGACCTCCTGTTCAGTCTGCACACTGCAGAAAGACGCAGAAGTTGGCACCTGTGTTTCGTCATCATCAGAGACGTGCTGAGGTGGTATTCCCATGTCCTCATCATCAGGAAACATAAGTGGTTGTGCGTCAGTGCATTCTATGTCTTCAACCGCTGGGGAAGGGCTAGGTGGATGCCCTTGGGAAACCCTGCCAGCAGAGTCTTCAAACAGCATAAGAGACTGCTGCATAACTTGAGGCTCAGACAGTTTCCCTGATATGCATGGGGGTGATGTGACAGACTGATGGGCTTGGTTTTCATGCGCCATCTGTGCGCTTTCTGCAGAAGACTGGGTGGGAGATAATGTGAACGTGCTGGATCCACTGTCGGCCACCCAATTGACTAATGCCTGTACCTGCTCAGGCCTTACCATCCTTAGAACGGCATTGGGCCCCACCAAATATCGCTGTAAATTCTGGCTGCTACTGGGACCTGAGGTAGTTGGTTCACTAGGACGTGTGGCTGTGGCAGAACGGCCACGTCCTCTCCCAGCACCAGAGGGTCCACTAACAACACCACCACGACCATGTCCGCGTCCGCGTCCCTTACTAGACGTTTTCCTCATTGTTACCATTCACCACAATAAGAAAAAAATTATTTGGCCCAATGTATTGAATTAAAATTCAGGCCTTTTCTTACAGGCACCTAACACTATCTGCCTATCTATTTAGGTACCGTATTACACTAATACAGGCACAGCAGTAACGACAGATTTAGCTGAATATAAATTGTAGGCCTAGTATTTAGGCGTTGGATGACAGGTATCCCTTTTATGGACAGAATTAGACTTGGAATTGCACGGTAGCGTGTGAAGTTATTGAGGATGACCCTATCAGCACCTTCAATCTAATATACCCTTTTATGGATAGATTTAACCTTGGCCTGATAGAGCCACTAATTTAGGGAATTGCTAAGTTGGGAATTGCATTCAACCCAGAACAAAAACTGTGCTTCAGACAGCAGACAGTATTACAATTGGCTAGCCACAGCTGAAACACCAGATTTAGGGTACTGCTATTTTGGCAATTGTATTTTACCCCTCAATAAAATAGCAAGCACAGCCAAGCCAAGCCACTATTGATGGTTAAAAATAGACTTGCTGGCGCACCACAAGACACAAAATGGCCGCCGATCACCCCAGAAAAAAGTGACTGAAAAACGCTCTGGGTAGCCTTAAAACAGTGAGCAATTGAATAGCAGAGGTTGTATGATACACAGCTGTATATCGATCACTTCAGTAAATAAATCCCTGCCTAATCTAGCCCTAACAGCAGCAGCTGCATCCTATCCTACACTGATCAGAGCAGAGTGACGTGCGGCGCTACGTGACTCCAGCTTAAATTGAGGCTGGGTCACATGCTGCACTGGCCAATCACAGCCATGCCAATAGTAGGCATGGCTGTGATGGCCTCTTGGGGCAAGTAGTATGACGCTTGTTGATTGGCTGCTTTGCAGCCTTTTGAAAAGCGCCAAGAAAGCGCCGAACACCGAACCCGGACTTTTACGAAAATGTTCGGGTCCGTGTCACGGACACCCCAAAATTCGGTACAAACCCGAACTATACAGTTCGGGTTCGCTCATCCCTACTAATAATTCCTTTTCTTTACCAACTAACACATTCTAAAAAAGGCTTTAGAACATATAACTGCACCACTGAACGGCAAATAATACTTTTTTTTTGCCACTAATACACACCAAAAAAGGGCTGTAATTTTCTCACTTCACCACACAACGGCTAATAAGCCCTTTTTTTTCCAACTAATACACGCCAAAAAATATAACTTCACCGCTGAACAGCAAATAAGCCCTTTTTTCCCACTAAGGCTACTTTCACACTCGCGTTTGGTGCGGATCCGTCATGGATCTGCACAGACGGATCCGTTCAGATAATACAACTGTCTGCATCCGTTCAGAACGGATCCTTTTGTATTATCTTTAACATAGCCAAGACGGATCGATCTTGAACACTATTGAAAGTCAATGGAGGACGGATCAGTTTTCTATTGTGCCAGATTGTGTCCAAGAAAATGGTTCCCATTGACTTACATTGTGTGTCAGAACGGATCCGTTTGGCTGTTTCGTCAGACGGACACCAAAACGCTGCAAGCAGCATTTTGGTGTCCGCCTCCAAAGTGGAATGGAGACGGAACGGAGGCAAACTGATGCATTCTGAGCGGATCCTTTTCCATTCAGAACACATTAGGGCAAAACTGATCCGCTTTGGACCACTTGTGAGAGCCCTGAACGGATCTCACAAACGGAAAGCCAAAACGCCAGTGTGAAAGTAGCCTAATACACGCCAAAAAAGGCTTTAGAACATATAAATGTACCGCACAAGGGCTAATAAGACATAGAAATATTTCCTAGTAATACACCCTGTTAATAGCTGTATCACACAGCACTTGCACCCTATTAAAAAGAACGGTTTGCTGGAATTACAGAGGTGCCATCTATTGCAAACCTTAAAGCAGCAGTATAATGGTAATTTGGATCCCCAGTCAGTGCAGCAAGGTGTAAAAGGATTGTTCCTATTACCCAGGCTGTAAACTCCCCTATTGAACCCTGTTCTGCTTCAATATTGTGTAATAATTCCTCCCTATCCTTTCCCTACACTTCTAATACTCTTTCCCTGAACTTCTATTCAGCAAAATAAAAGTCTTTCCTTGCACTTTCCCTAGCGCCTGCTGACGTCTCTCCCTGCACTAAGTACACTGGAAAATGACTGAGGCTATTTATAGGACTGTGACATCACAGGGCTGGCTGGCTGCTGATTGGCTGAATGTATGGCATTGTGGGTGGTCCCTTGTTCCCAGAGTTCTATTGCTCCATGAAATTTGGATTTGGTGTGAATCTAATTTTTCCTGAAATTCGGATTGAATTCCACTTCGTCAACTTTGATTTGCTCATCTCTAGTCGGCAGGCCACAGCATTGGCATGATGGAAGTGGTGGCATGATGGAGGCAGCAGCCATACAGAACATGATGGTTGGCAGGACAAAGCAGTGACATGAGAGCGGCAGTGGCATGATGGTGTCTGGCAGGCAGACAGCAAGATGTGACACAGCCAGATTGATTCATTGGCCTCAGCCGGAGCATTGTGAAAATTCTCCCCAATCCAGGCTTGGTACATTTAGGACACTGGCGGAGGACAACTTGGTTTGTTTGGGTGTCACTGAAAACCCTCTCCAAGATGAGACTGGAGACTGGGCAAGAAAGAAGAATGAGAGCGTTCTGTGCTAGTTTGAGCCACTGTTCTAGTCTGATGCCAAAAAATCCATGGGGTCAGTGAACAGCGTATGCACCAGAGACTGGCCAGATTGTAGGTAGCCCTGAACCCAGGCATTGAGGTGGGAGCTGTTGACTTGCTGACTGGCCTCAGCCTGGCGAGGCTTGTGGAAAAACTGCTCCATCATGTTCAGAAGTCTGAAATGGCTGCTACTGTTGCTACTGCTGCTGTAACTTCTGCTGGTTGTGGGGACTCTGTAGTTCTGCAGGGGGAATCAGAGAGGGGCCTCTGTTTCAGACACGCTTGTGGAAGACGTCTGCCCTCCTTAAGCTGCAGCAAGCTGCATACACAGTGTTTCCTGGTAATAATGTAATTTGTCATCCTTTCTTCGGTAGGAAAACATTCCCCCATTTTGCTTTGATACCAAGGGTCTAAAAGCATGGCTATCCAGTAATCATCAGACTACTTGATGTCACCGGTCTGCCTGTCACTGCGTAAGCAATAGTGATGAGCGGCAGGAGCAATATTCGAATTTGCAATATTTCGCGAATATTTTGTAGAATATTAGTCATATATTCGGGAATTCGAGATTATATTCTTCATTGCGAAAATCGGCAATGTAATATTCGTGTAATGCGCGCAAAATACAGGCGTAGGTCACTTATTTTTCAAACTGGTATAAGTTTTGAAGACCATTTTTCTGGAGAAAATGGTTGGCACGGCAGAACATTAGAATAGCTTTATATGCAGATAGAGTGCTCCAATATGTTCGCGCTTGCGAATTTTTGGCAATATCTGCTACACTATAGATCAATCTAACCTACACTGACGATCTCCCCCTAACTATCTGAATTATATACAGTTGCAAGAAAAAGTATGTGAACCCTTTGGAATGATATGGATTTCTGCACAAATTGGTCATAAAATGTGATCTGATCTTCATCTAAGTCACAACAATAGACAATCACAGTCTGCTTAAACTAATAAAACACAAATAATTAAAAGTTACCATGTTTTTATTGAACACACCATGTAAACATTCACAGTGCAGGTGGAAAAAGTATGTGAACCCTTGGATTTAATAACTGGTTGAACCTCCTTTGGCAGCAATAACTTCAACCAAACGTTTCCTGTAGTTGCAGATCAGACGTGCACAACGGTCAGGAGTAATTCTTGACCATTCCTCTTTACAGAACTGTTTCAGTGTTCAGCAATATTGTTGGGATATCTGGTGTGAATCGCTTTCTTGAGGTCATGCCACAGCATCTCAATCGGGTTGAGGTCAGGACTCTGACTGGGCCACTCCAGAAGGCGTATTTTCTTCTGTTTAAGCCATTCTGTTGTTTATTTACTTCTATGCTTTGGGTCGTTATCCTGTTGCAACACCCATCTTCTGTTGAGCTTCAGCTGGAGGACAGATGACCTTAAGTTCTCCTGCAAAATGTCTTGATAAACTTGGAAATTCATTTTTCCTTCGATGATAGCAATCCATCCAGGCCCTGACGCAGCAAAGCAGACCCAAACCATGATGCCCCCACCACCATACTTCACAGTTGGGATGAGGTTTTGATGTTGGTGTGCTGTGCCTATTTTTCTCCACACATAGTGTTGTGTGTTTCTTCCAAACAACTCAACTTTGGTTTCATCTCTCCACAGAATATTTTGTCAGTACTGCTGTGGAACATCCAGATGCTCTTGTGCAAACTGTAAACATGCAGCAATGTTTTTTTTGGACAGCAGTGGCTTCCTCTGTGGTATCCTCCCATGAAATCAATTCTTGTTTAGTGTTTTACGTATTGTAGATTCGCTAACAGGGATGTTAGCATATGCCAGAGACTTTTGTAAGTCTTTAGCTGACACTCTAGGATTCTTCTTCACCTCATTAAACAGTCTGCGCTGTGCTCTTGTAGTCAACTTTACAGGACGGCCACTCCTAGGGAGAGTAGCAGCAGTGCTGAACTTTCTCCATTTATAGACAATTTGTCTTACCATGGACTGATGAACAGCAAGGGTTTTGGAGATACTTTTATAACCCTTTCCAGCTTTATGCAAGTCAACAATTCTTAATCGTAGGTCTTCTGAGAGCTCTTTTGTGCGAGGCATCATTCACATCAGGCAATGCTTCCTGTGAAAAGCAAACCCAGAACTGGTGTGTGTTTTTCATAGGGCAGGCCAGCTGTAACCAACACCTCCAATCTCCTCTCATTGATTGGACTCCAGTTGGCTGACACCTCACTCCAATTAGCTCTTGGGGATGTCATTAGTCTAGGGATTCACATACTTTTTCCACCTGCACTGTGAATGTTTACAAGGTGTGTTCAATAAAAACATGGCAATATTTAAATATTTGTGTGTTATTAGTCTAAGGAGACTGTGATTGTCTATTGTTGTGACTTAGATGAAGATCAGATCACATTTTATGACCAATTTGTGCAGAAATCCATATCATTCCAAAGGGTTCACATACTTTTTCTTGCAACTGTATATAAGTTAACTGTCTAATGTAATGACACTGCTGTCTCTTTCATAACTGCAATAAACTTTAGAAAATAGCTGCTGGGGAGGTTCTTATATAGTAAGGGGTAGGCAACTTTTTCTTCTGGTTGCTAGGGATGTTGTTAAGCTGTGACAAAGCCTTCTCATTGGCCCACAAGCGAGAAGAAGGGAGGGTTGATTACCTGACGTGTACTGTGTTAAAAAACAAACAAACTAATATTCGTCATTACGAATATATAACACTAAATTCTAAATATTCGTGAATTCTCGAAGTGCCGATATTCTCGATAAAAATTAGCTTTTTGAATATTCGCGCTCAACACTAGTAAGCAAATGCATCTACAGTTCATCATTTTAACCAGCGTGCCTGAGGAGTCAGCTATTTCCAATTCCACCACCCACTGAGATGATTGGGTGTCATGGATAGTGTCACCGTCATCATAATCATCCTCTTGCTCCTCCAACTTCGACTCCTTTTACTCCTCCAGTGGCAGCACAAACTCCTCCTTCCCCATGGGAGTTTTTCATTGTGGGTCCCCAACAGCTACAAGGTGGACAGCAAGATGCATTAGCTGTTCTTCTTCCTCTTGCTTTGTCGCCACCTGTTGCATGAGTGTCAGCGTCTCTTCAAAAATACATGAGGGAGATAAGGAACAATTATGGCATGAACGGCATGAGCTGCCACTGCCCGACCTGAAAACAACAGATGCTCCTTGCTGAGGCAATCTGGTGTATGACAAAATAGTTCTCGGATTTGCGCTGGTCACACAGATGCTCGAGCATGTTGAATTCCAGCAAGTTGGAACGTAGCAGATTAAGCAGTGTAGCGGCAGACCATTCTGATACTGCAAGTCCAGGATAGTGTTCCTCACCATGTGAGAGTGGCTGAAAAGTGGGACAGTCTCCTGAACATTGCAAGCACCTTGTGTAAGCCGTACATTTTTTAAAGGCCATGCAGGAAGCATATGTTATTTCCGCCAGGTTCAGGGAGGCCAGGATGTTGCGCCCATTGTCACTGACCAACTTGCCCAGTTAGAGTCGGTGGGATGACAGCCAGTGGGTTGTATGCTACTTGATATTCTTTAGTAACTGATCGCTGGTGTGGCTTCTCTTGCCCAGACCAATAAGCTCCAACATGGCGTGGCAAAGCATCACTTGACAGGTGTGATAGGAAGAAGGGATAGTGCTGTTGTGGGTGGGCGAGCATCCATGGAGATGGAGGAGGCGGATAGGTGTCTGGCATGGGAGCCAGGCCAACACAATTTTGGGGGGGGTCAAAAGGACCTGACCTCATTGCAGGTGTGCTGCCTTATCACTGCCAAAACATCAACCCAGTGTACCTTATAAGACATGTACTGTCCCTGCCTGTAACAGCTGCTCCAGGCGTCCACCATGGAGTGCAGCTTGCCGCACAGCAAGAATTGCCTGTTTTCTCTGCCACGTGAGAATACAAACCACTTCTACAATGGTACTGCAGTGACTGCAACATCAACAACGTGGACAGGTGGAGGTTCAGCTTGTAGACAAGTTAATGGCCAGTGGAGAAAAGTTTAATTGCCAAACATTGTGTTATAGATGTTTCACGATGGAGCCAAGGATAATGAGGAGTCTTAGCAGGAGATGATAACGACAAAGATACCATATTTCTTGGTCTACAAAGACCACCAGGTGAAGGAGGACAGACTTGTTGTGATTGGGAATTCTGGCCAGTTGTATTTTCCCAAAGGATCCAGTGATGCCTCTTCATGTGCCGCAATATACGGCTGGTACCTATGATTGTGCTTGAACGGCCATGGCTTATTTTAAGCCTTCGCATCTTGTACATGGCTGTGTTTTTTATGTGCCTGCCTTGTGGAGAAAAAGCACCATATGGGAAATGCTCAAAACAGATCTACAGGTAGCTGAGCTTGGCTTAGCTCTGGCATGTTTTGGGCCGAACCCACCCATGATGTCAGTGGCATCACCAAACCCCAAAGCAGACATAGCCCATGCTGTTCTTTGGGAGGTATGTCGCCTCCACTCTTTATTGCTGCTGCTGCTGTTGCTGCCACCACCACCCTTCTCCACTGATGTTACTCCTCCTCGGCACCTTGATCCGGCTCGAAGGTCCTGTCCAGCACACAATTGTCATCCTCCTCCTCCGCTTTTATCAGACTGTGAGATATCATGGTGGGCTCCTGGGCCCCCTCCCCTACTCTGCATTTTCCCTGATTGCCACTGTCGCTGCCCTTACCACCAATGCCATGGACACAGGTGCCACTATTACCACCACCATCAACACAGCTATGCACGGGGTCCACAGCCTTCCCCCGAACCTCCTCCTCAGAGACCTTTTTGACTGTCTGCCATAGGGCGTGGTGTGTTTTCTTGCCACTTCTTATGGAAAAGGAAGGGACGTCTCTAGGAAGGGACAGTGAAGACAGCAAGGACTCCACTGAAAGCCTTCTCTGGTGCTGTAAGGAAGAGGAGCAGGAGGAACACTGTTACCCCTGGCTCCATGGCACAGTGTCAGACTCCAAAGTCACCTCCATGTCATCTTGCTACGACTGAGAGGAGGAGTGAACAACCCGATTCCCAATCTCATCCTCTTTCTTCTCAACAATAATGTTGCGCTTTTCTTAAGCCAGAAGGGACAACTGCGGCCTATTACTTCTGGCCAGATAGCTGGTGCTGCTACTACCCACATTCTGGCTCTGGGTCATTTGTTGGGAAACCTTACATAGAACTGACATTTTTGGGCCTCACAGATAATGTTGTGCGCTAAACTTTATTGGTGTAGTAATCATTTGTATGCTGGTTTTAATAATTTCAACAACCCAAAAAAAGTTAATTGGAGATGTATGGAGACAAACAGAAACAAATTTAGACATGAATTTATAATTCACTTTTGTGCACTACTCTGTGTATTGGTGTAGTAATCACGTATATGCTGGGTTGAATAAATTCAACAGCCCCAAAAAATAAATTGGAACCCTGTGGAAACAGAAATAAAGGGAAACGGATGTAGGCCTAAATTCGTTATCACTCACATATAATTTGCTGCACGTTTACAGTTTGCACAAGAGCACCTGGATGTTCCACAGCAGTACTGGCAAAATATTCTGTGGACCGATGAAACCAAAGTTGAGTTGTTTGGTAGAAACACACAATACTATGTGTGGAGAAAAAGAGGCACAGCACACCAACATCAAAACCTCATCCCAACTGTGAAGTATGGTGGTGGGGGCATCATGGTTTGGGGCTGCTTTTCTGCGTCAGGGCCTGGATGGATTGCTATCATAGAAGGAAAAATGAATTCCCAAATTTATCAAGACATTTTGCAGGAGAACTTAAGGCCATCTGTCCACCAGCTGAAGCTCAACAGAAGATGGGTGTTGCAACAGGACAACGACCCAAAGCATAGAAGTAAATCAACAACAGAATGGCTTAAACAGAAGAAAATACGCCTCCTGGAGCGGCCTAGTCAGAGTCCTGACCTCAACCCGATTGACCTTGGCATGACCTCAAGAAAGCAATTCACACCAGACATCCCACTGAAACAGTTCTGTAAAGAGGAATGGTCAAGAATTACTCCTGACCATTGCGCACGTCTGATCTGCAACTACAGGAAACGTTGGGTTGAAGTTATTGCTGCCAAAGGAGGTTCAACCAGTTATTAAATCCAAGGTTCACATACTTTTTCCACCTGCACTGTGAATGTTTACATGGTGTGTTCAATAAAAACAAGGTAACATTTAATTCTTTGTGTTTTATTAGTTTAAGCAGACTGTGATTGTCTATTGTTGTGACTTAGATGAAGATCAGATCACATTTTATGACCAATTTGTGCAGAAATCCATATAATTTCAAAGGGTTCGCATACTTTTTCTTGCAACTGTATATGCTAGTTTACTTAAATCAAACTACCCCAAAAAGAATTTGGAACCATATGAAGAAAGAAAGAAAGAAATGAAAACGGATGATTTAGGCCTAATGCTTAATATCACTTTATGGCTCACAGATAGTTTGGTGCAATACCCTGTGTATTGGTATACTGATCACCTTTATGATGGATTAACTAAATTAAACAATCCCCTCTCCCTAAAAAATAAAAAATAAAATTCCAATCTTGTGGAGAAAAAAAAAAAGAATGATTAAGGCCTGATGCTTAATATCACATTATCACTCAGAGATAATTTGATGCACTACCCTGTGTATTGGTGTACTGACCACCTATATGCTGGTTTAGTTAAATTGAAAAATAAAAATAAAAAATTGAATTCCAATCATGTGGAAGAAGAAAAAAATGGAAAAGGAGAATTGAGGCCTAACGCCTAATATCACATTATCATTCGCAGATAATTTGGTGCGCTACCCAGTTTTTGGTGTAAGGATCACCTATATGCTGGTTTAATTGAATTGTATACCCCCCATCAAAAAAAATAAAATAAAAAATTAGGAACTGTGTGGAGATAGGAATACACAGATGTAGCCCTAATATTATCAATCACTAATGTTTTTGTCCGCCACCCTATATATTTTATATGGTTTTTAATACTTAAACAAAAAAGACAAAATTACATTAACTAAGTGATATACACTGACAGCTGCAGTTGTGCTAGGAGGCACCCCCCGCCTTAGCTCCTCGCTTCACACTCCTTAGCGGACAGCTTTCCTTGCCTGTCCCTATTCTACACACACACACACACAATTCTTCTTTCTAATTCTAGCCTTTCTCTTTAATGTCCCTGGCAGTAGAATACAAACTTGGTTGTGATTTTTGACTGTCCCCAAGACCCATCCACCCTCGTTCTGCTCATTCTGCTAGGACACCTCCCTGACTGCTGCCGCACTGATCGGCCTTTGTAGGGTGTCTTTCGGCATGTGAGCCAATCAGGGCAAACCACCACACTTTTTCTCAGGGTCATGTAAGCACCCTTCTTCTCGCCATGTTCAGTAAAATGCTGCTACGCGCTACTTTACTGGATTTGTCTGAAATGAACTGAGCCGTCTACTCTGGTTTTCTGGTTGAAGAATTGTGACGTTTTGTGATCTTATGCCACCTTCACTACTTTTCAAAAGCATAATTTCCCTAATGATAATTTCCCTAATAAGAGTTTGTAAACATTTTGTTGAAACCTCAGTGATATTATTATCTTTACCCTCGATCTTCTGTCAAACCAATCCCTTGTGCAGACTATTCTCCAATATATACGAGATAATAGATGTCATGTCAAAATTGAAAGATGTCTTTTTAAAATCCTGCAGTAAGCGTTCCTTTACTACATTATGCTTACTTACCAAAATTGTAGTTTTCAAATTAAGGGCATGTAAATCCCACCCCAGGACCATCCCAAACCTGCCCAGGCTATTCTGCTTGTGAGAGGGACTTATAAAAAAAAAAAAACATCCCAGAAAGCTGAAATTTGCCAGGCCTGTCTATCAAAATCAGAAGCAGTCTATACAAATTTGAGACTGCAACTATCCATTATGTTCACCAATGGTCTGCTTTGTGCTATAGGCCTAAAGTGTATGCAAGGCCTAGCAGCTATCCAATTCTTTCTAAAAATTTTGACCCTTAAATGTACTCAAAAAAGGTATTCATCTCAGTCATAGTATTGGTGCAGTTTGATTTTGCAATGCCAATGTACTATATTCTTAAAGTGGATGCTTCCATAGAGCTGACTTGTCTTGTTAGAGATCAACTGGAAATCTTAATCCATATAGTTTTTTATAAAACTTTCATCCAGCAAAGAATAATTACTTAGAGGTTTGAAGCTGCCTCTTATTACATTAGTGTGGTGACATCTTCTTGAAGGGGTTTGATTACCAGTGACCATGTACATGACAAACCCAGAGGTTTTTGGTGGTGATTTACTATGCAAAATATGCCAATATTAGGCGTATTTCTGGCGCAGATTGTGGCGCAAAGGTTATTTGTGCCGCAATCTGTGACTTTTCTCTGCTCACGCCAGGTCTGAAAATGTGGGTGTGGCGTGGCCAAGGAAGGGGACATGCAGTCATAGAAAATGGTCAAAATTTAAGCCAGCAAGGAAGCTGGCGTACAATTAGATTGGCGATGGATACGCCGAAGTTATGCTGGCACCTCTACAACGGCATGCTTAATAAATTACCCCCTTTGTTCTTATCTTGCTTTGTATACTGTTAAATAAGATTAACTAAACTTAGCTCCCGAGTGTACTAGGCCTACGGTGCCCTTGTATGTCATGGACACTGTAGCATTCAGCACTTTTTTCTCCTTCTACTGCCAGTTCTATATTTTGGGCTCACATATCTCCACATACCTTACAGTTACTTGCCTGCCTTCCAGTTGCTCAGTCATCTGGGTGTTAGAATCATTCTCTATAATGGCCCATTTTGTTCAGCTGAAAATCATGTGCAGTAGAAGACAGTACATTCGATTGCTCCCTGCACCCATAGTTTTCAACTGCATCCAACACTGTTGAATATGGAGCCACAATCTGAAGGACCACTGATAGAGGGTCTGGTGCAAGTGTGCTGTTTGCCCTATGGTTAAATCGGTCCTGTCACTTTGGCTTACCTCACCTCTGATTACACCCAACTATGTTTCTATCAGTTGGTAATATACTACAAACTTCCTGTCTGTATACATGTCAGTGCTGTGTGCCCTCGTTTACTTTGGTGGCCCTGTTCTAGATATAGGATAAGCCACCAATGTCAGATATGTGTGGGTCCCAGAGGTGCCATATCCTAGTGATATGCCTCCAATGTGTGAGATGGGCCAGTCCATTTAGGTGGAGGGCCCATGTTTTGCACATGTACCCAGGACTGTCAAGTTACACCATATGATCCAACGTAGTCTATTTTAACAACAGTTACCATAATTCACGTGCAGTAGCTGGACCATAATTAGCATTGTGGTCTGCATTATGGCAAATCGAATGATGTATTATTTGAGAGATAACACAGAAATATTGTCATTGATAAAAGTTTAGCTTGTAAATAAAACAAGAATGATTTTCCAATTGACTTCTTATATTCTAATGCAATTTAGAAAGGAACAGCAAATGTATCCAGATGATAATGGCATTTGACAGTTTGAAATGTATTTATAGATGTTTCCAGCTCCATCTAAATTCTTATAGGATTATCCAGGATTTTGTGGGTTTATCACTGCAGACACACAGGATTAACAGACTGATGAAGTCAAAAAGAATTATTCCGATGCTGCTGTGTGTTTTTAAAATAGAAAGTGTTTTAACTATTCATGTCATTATCATAATACCATTAATCTAATCAGCTTTAAAATAAGGCAATTACCTTTCTCTGCTGTTTAAATCTAAACATCATTTAAAAGGCTTGCTGCAGAAATGTTTTATTCTTCAGCCAACAGTCAAGTGGCCTGCACTCATGCCTATTTAAATGGGATGGTCATATATTTTTAGTAAGCCTTCATATTCATTAAGATGGCTTTCAAACTCAGTTGGCCAGATTTATCATGACTGACAGCTCACTCCACTTTCACATATGGCTAAAGTCAGTTTTAGCCAAGTCAGATTTATGATCGGCCCTTTAAGACTGTAATAAATGTGGTTTGACGGTAGCAGTTTATCCGTCAGTAAGCAGCTTTACAAAAGTCGCACATCTTTACGAAAAAGTCGCACGTTTTTATGAAAAAGTCGCATGTTCTATTAAAAAGTCTCATAAGATAATCATAGTCCTCACTGGAGTGAAATTGCGACTTTTTAAATAATCCCAATAGTAAATCTGTCTAGAGATTCATTTACATAAGAAAACACGCCCACTTTCAGAAAACCTGTGAGCATAGTGCAGAGCAGAAAAAAGCTAATTTGTGCGCAGTTTTAGTGTTTGGGACTTTTTTGGGGACTTTTTCACTCCATTATTCTGACCTGAGCTAATGATAAATCTGGCCCAATGTGTGTTTAAAAGTAAAGAAAGAAAAAATAAATAAATAAATGATATCTCTTCCACTCTGTGGTGTCCCAAAGAATGGAGCACATCCACATGTTAACTTTGCAGTGACACTGACTTCATACACTGATGTCCTCCTTTCCTTCCAGATTGTATTATGTCAGTGACACAAATACAGATCTAGCACACTTTAAAGGGAGTCTTTCACCTCCCGCAATCACTATTAAGTGCATGACTAAGCCCTCTTTTACAGAGTCAGTGTTTGATAAGTGATTTTCATCAGTGATTGTGAGCCAAAACCGAGTGAGTCCCAAGCACAGAACAGATGCACATCTTTCCTTTATATCTTACTAGCAGAAGGACCCGGCTTCACACGGGTTTATTTAATCAATTTCATTTAATGTTTCTTTGTGTCATTAAAAGATATTGACAGTATCCCCCATAACAGTGACATCTACAATACCCAGCACCTTTAACAATGACCTCCACAGTGCTCGCCCCTTTAACAGTGACCTCCTCAGTGGCCACCACTTTAACAGTGACCTCCACAGTGGCCGCCCCTTTAACATTGACATTCACAGTGCCCGCCTCTTTAATAGTGACCTCCACAGTTCCCGCCCCTTTAACAGTGACTGCATCTTTAACAGTGACCTCCACAGTGCCCACCCCTTTAACAGAGCACGCCTCTTTAACAGTGACTTCCACAGTGCCTGCCCCTTTAACAGTGACCTCCAAAATGCCTGCCCCTTTAACAGTGACCTCCACAGTGACTGCCCCTTTAACATTGACCACCCCTTTAACAGTGACCTTCATAGTGGCCACCCCATTTAACCACCTCAGCTCCCCTAGCTTAAACATCCTTAATGACCAGACCACTTTTTACACTTCTGCACTACACTATTTTCATGGTTTATTGCTCGGTCATGCAACTTATCACCCAAATGAATTTTACCTCCTTTTCTTCTCACTAATAGAGCTTTCATTTGGTGGTATTTCATTGCTGCTGACATTTTTACTTTTTTTGTTATTAATCGAAATTGAACTAAATTTTTGCAAAAAAATGACATTTTTCACTTTCAGTTGTAATTTAAAAAAAAAAAAAAACGACATCTATATATAAATTTTTCTCTAAATTTATTGTTCTACATGTCTTTTATAAAAAAAAAATGTTTGGGTAAAAAAAAAATGGTTTGGGTAAAAGTTATAGCGTTTACAAACTATGGTACAAAAATGGGAATTTCCGCTTTTTGAAGCAGCTCTGACTTTCTGAGCACCTGTCATGTTTCCTGAGGTTCTACAATGCCCAGACAGTAGAAAACCCCCACAAATAACCCCATTTTGGAAAGTAGACACCCTAAGGTATTCGCTGATGGGCATAGTGAGCTCATAGAACTTTATTTTTTTGTCACAAGTTAGCGGAAAATGATGATTTTTATAAAAAATTTTTTCCTTACAAAGTCTCATATTCCACTAAATGCCCTGGCATTTTAGGGGCCCTAATGTGTGAGAAGTAGTTTGAAATCAAAATGTGTAAAAAATGCCCTGTGAAATCCTAAAGGTGCTCTTTGGAATGTGGGCCCCTTTGCCCACCTAGGCTGCAAAAAAGTGTCACACATCTGGTATCGCCATACTCAGGAGAAGTTGGAAAATGTGTTTTTGGGGTGTCATTTTACATATACCCATGCTGGGTGAGAAAAATATCTTGGTCAAATGCCAACTTTGTATAAAAAAATTGGAAAAGTTGTCTTTTGCCGAGATATTTCTCTCACCCAGCATGGGTATATGTAAAAAGACACCCCAAAACACATTCCCCAACTTCTCCTGAGTACGGCAATACCAAATGTGTGGCACTTTTTTGCAGCCTAGGTGGGCAAAGCGGCCCACATTTCAAAGAGCACCTTTCGGATTTCACAGGGCATTTTTTACACATTTTGATTTCAAACTACTTCTCACACATAAGGGCCCCTAAAATGCCAGGGCAGTATAACTACCCCACAAGTGACCCCATTTTGGAAAGAAGACACCAAGGTATTTTGTGATGGGCATAGTGAGTTCATGGAAGTTTTTATTTTTTGTCACAAGTTAGTGGAATATGAGACTTTGTAATAAAAAAGAAATCTACATTTTCCGCTAACTTGTGACAAAAAATAAAAAATTCTAGGAACTCGCCATGCCCCTCACGGAATACCTTGGGGTGTCTTCTTTCCAAAATGGGGTGACTTGTGGGGTAGTTATACTGCCCTGGCATTTTAGGGGCCCTAATGCATGAGAAGTAGTTTGAAATCAAAATGCGTAAAAATTGCCCTGTGAAATCCTAAAGGTGCTCTTTGGAATGTGGGCCCATTTGCCCACCTAGGCTGCAAAAAAATGTCACACATCTGGTATCGCCGTACTCAGAAGAAATAGGGCAATGTGTTTTGGGGTGTATTTTTACATATACCCATGCTGGGTGAGAGAAATATCTCGGCAAATGACAACTTTTCCCATTTTTTTTATACAAAGTTGGCATTTGACCAAGATATTTATCTCACCCAGCATGGGTATATGTAAAATGACACCCCAAAACACATTGCCCAACTTCTCCTGAGTACGGCGATACCACGTGTGACACTTTTTTGCAGCCTAGATGCGCAAAGGGGCCCACATTCCTTTTAGGAGGGCATTTTTAGACATTTGGATCCCAGACTTCTTCTCACGCTTTAGGGCCCCTAAAATGCCAGGGCAGTATAAATACCCCACATGTGACCCCATTTTGGAAAGAAGACACCCCAAGGTATTCAATGAGGGGCATGGAGAGTTCATAGAATTTTATTTTTTTTGGCACAAGTTAGCGGAAATTGATTTTTTTTTTGTTTTTTCTCACAAAGTCTCCCTTTCCGCTAACTTGGGGCAAAAATTTCAATCTTTCATGGACTCAATATGCCCCTCAGCGAATACCTTGGGGTGTCTTCTTTCCGAAATGGTGTCACATGTGGGGTATTTATACTGCCCTGGCATTTTAGGGGCCCTAAAGCGTGAGAAGAAGTCTGGAATATAAATGTCTAAAAAATTTTACGCATTTGGATTCCGTGAGGGGTATGGGGAGTTCATGTGAGATTTTATTTTTCGTCACAAGTTAGTGGAATATGAGACTTTGTAAGAAAAAAACAATTTCCACTAACTTGTGCCAAAAAAATGTCTGGATGGAGCCTTACAGGGGGGTGATCAATGACAGGGGGGTGATCAGGGAGTCTATATGCGGTGATCACCCCCTTGTCATTGATCACCCCCCTGTAAGGCTCCATTCAGACGTCCGTATGTGTTTTGCGAATCCGATACATGGATCCGTGGATCCGTAAAACACATACGGACCTCTGAATGGAGCCTTACAGGGGGGTGATCAATGACAGGGGGGTGATCAGGGAGTCTATATGGGGTGATCACCCCCCTGTAAGGCTCCATTCAGACGTCCGTATGTGTTTTGCGGATCCGATCCATGGATCCGTAAAACACATACGGACGTCTGAATGGAGCCTTACAGGGGGGTGATCAATGACAGGGGGGTGATCAGGGAGTCTATATGGGGTGATCACCCCCCTGTCATTGATCACCCCCCTGTAAGGCTCTATTCAGACGTCCGTATGTGTTTTGCGGATCCGATCCGCATATACGCGAGATGACGCGTATATGCGTGACTCTGCCTGGAGCTGCCGCCTCCGGAACGCGATCCTGCGTTAGGCGGTCCGGAGGCGGTTAACAGTGACCTTCACAGTGCCCGCCCCTTTAACAATGACTTCCACAGTGCCTGCCCCTTTAACAGAGACCTCCACAGTGCCTGCCCCTTTAACATTGACCACCACTTTAACCCCTTTAGGACACAGCCTTATTTCACCTTAAAGACTAGGCCATTTTTAGCAAATTCTGACCAGTGTCACTTTAAGTGGTGATATCTTTAAAACGCTTTGACTTATCCAGGCCATTCTGAGATTGTTTTTACGTCACATATTGTACTTCATGAAACTGGTAAAATGAAGTAAAAAAAATTAATTTTTATTTATAAAAAAATTGCAAATTTACAAAAAATTGGAAAAAAATTGCAAATTTACAATTTTCAATTTCTCTACTTCTATAATACATAGTAATACCTCCAAAAATAGTTATTACTTTACATTCCCCATATGTCTACTTCATGTTTGGATCATTTTGGGAATGATATTTTATTTTTTGGGGATGTTACAAGGCTTAGAAGTTTAGAAGCAAATCTTGAAATTTTTCTGAAATTTTCAAAAACCCGATTTTTAGGGACCAGTTCAGGTCTGAAGTCCACTTTGCGAGGCTTACATAATAGAAACCACCCAAAAATGACCCCATTCTAGAAACTACACCACTCAAGGTATTCAAAACTGATTTTACAAACTTTGTTAACCCTTTAGGTGTTCCACAAGACTTAATGGAAAATAGGAAATTTCACTTTTTTGGCAGATTTTCCATTTTAATAATTTTTTCCAGTTACAAAGCAAGGGTTAACAGCCAAACCAAACTCAATATTTATGGCTCTGATTCTGTAGTTTACACAAATACCCCATATGTGGTCGTATAGCGCTGTATGGGCACACGGCAGGGCGCAGAAGGAAAGGAATGCCATACGGTTTTTAGAAGGCAGGTTTTGCTGGACTTTTTTTTTGACACCATGTCCCATTTGAAGCCCCCCTGATGCACCCCTAGAGTAGAAACTCCATAAAAGTGACCCCATCTAAGAAACTACACCCCTCAAGGTATTCAAAACTGATTTTACAAACTTTGTTAACCTTTTAGGTGTTCCACAAGAGTTATTGGCAAATGGAAATGAAATTTCAGAATTTCAATTTTTTAGCAAATTTTCCATTTTAATAATTTTTTTCCAGTTACAAAGCAAGGGTTAACAGCCAAACCAAACTCAATATTTATGGTCCTGATTCTGTAGTTTACAGAAACACCCCATGTGTGGTCGTAAACTGCTGTATGGGCACACGGCAGGGCACAGAAGGAAAGGAATGCCATACGGTTTTTGGAAGGCAGATTTTGCTGGACTGGTTTTTTTGACACCATGTCCCATTTGAAGCCCCCCTGATGCACCCCTAGAGTAGAAACTCCAAAAAAAGGACCCCATTTTAGAAACTACGGGATAGGGTGGCAGTATTGTTGGTACTAGTTTAGGGTACATATGATTTTTGGTTGCCCTATATTACACTTTTTAGGAGGCAAGGTAACAAGAAATAGCTGTTTTGGCACAGTTTTTATTTTTTGTTATTTACAACATTCATCTGACAGGTTAGATCATGTGGTATTTTTATAGACCAGGTTGTGACTGATGCAGCGATACCTAATATGTATACTTTTTTTTTATTTATGTAAGTTTTACACAATGATTTATTTTTTGAAGCAAAAAAAAAAATCATGTTTTAGTGTTTCCATAGTCTGAGAGCCATAATTTTTCAGTTATTGGGAGATTACCTTGGGTAGGGTAGGATATTTGCGGGATGAGAGGACGGTTTTATTGGCACTATTTTGGGGTGCGTGTGACTTTTTGATCGCTTGCTATTACACTTTTCGTGATGTAAGGTGACAAAAAAATTGCATTTTTTACACCGTTTTTATTTTTATTTTTTTACGGTATTCACCTGAGGGGTTAGGTCATGTGATATTTTTATAGAGCCGGTCGATACGGACGCGGCGATACCTAATATGTATACTTTTTTATTATAATTTATGTAAGTTTTACACAATAATATCATTTTTGAAACAAAAAAATAATCATGTTTTAGTGTCTCCATATTCTGAGAGCCATAGTTTTTTCAGTTTTTGGGCGATTATCTTAGGTAGGGTCTCATTTTTTGTGGGATGAGATGACGGTTTGATTTGCACTATTTTGGGGTGCATATGACTTTTTGATCGCTTGCTATTACACTTTTTGTGATGTAAGGTGACAAAAAATTGTTTATTTAGCACAGTTTTTATTTTTTATTTTTGACGGTGTTCATCTGAGGGGTTAGGTCATGTGATATTTTTATATAGCCGGTCGATATGGACGCGGCGATACATAAATAAAAAAAGGTATACATATTGGGTATCGCCGCGTCCATATCGACCGGCTATATAAAAATATCACATGACCTAACCCCTCAGATGAACACCGTCAAAAATAAAAAATAAAAACTGTGCTAAATAAACAATTTTTTGTCACCTTACATCACAAAAAGTACAACAGCAAGCGATCAAAAAGGAGTTTGCCCACCAAAATAGTACCAATCTAACCGTCACCTCATTCCGCAAAAAATTAGCCCCTACCTGAGACAATCGCCCAAAAACTAAAAAAAACTATGGCTCAGAATATGGAGACACTAAAACTTCATTTTTTTTGTTTTAAAAAAGCTGTAATTGTGTAAAACTTACATAAATAAAAAAAGGTATACATATTGGGTAAGTTTTACACAATTACAGCTTTTTTAAAACAAAAAAAATGATGTTTTAGTGTCTCCATATTCTGAGCCATAGTTTTTTTTAGTTTTTGGGCGATTGTCTCAGGTAGGGGCTAATTTTTTGCGGAATGAGGTGACGGTTAGATTGGTACTATTTTGGTGGGCAAACTCCTTTTTGATCGCTTGCTGTTGTACTTTTTGTGATGTAAGGTGACAAAAAAATGGTTTATTTAGCACAGTTTTTATTTTTTATTTTTTACGGTGTTCATCTGAAGGTTAGGTCATGTGATATGTTTATAGAGCCGGTCGATACGGACATGGCGATACCTAATATGTATACTTTTTTTTCCCCCCTACTTTTTACCAATTTTTTTTAACTTTATTTGGGGAAAATTACGTTTTTGTTTACTTGAAACTTTTAATTTTTTGGGGGGGAAACTTTATTTTTTCAAAAAAAATTTCACTTTATTTTTTGTCCCACTTTGGGACTTGAACTTTTGAGAGTCTAATCCCTTTACAATGCATTCCAATACTTCTGTATTGGAATGCATTGGCTGTATGAGTAATTCAGTGAGTATTACTCATACAGCTTTTGGCCTGTGAGATCCAGGGGGCTGGATCTCACAGGCTCGTCACCGGAAGGCAGCGCGATGCCTTCCCTAGGCATCGCGCTGCCTTCCATGCCATCGGGTCCCCCCTACAGCCGCATGGGGACCCGATGGCACCGCCGCCAGCCGCCGCAACCACAGCTAAAAGCCGCAAACCGCAGGTCTGAATTGAACTGCAGTTTGCGGCGATCGCCAACACGGGGGGGGGGGGGGGGTCACGGGACCCCCCCGCGCATTTAGCCAAGGTGCCTGCTCAATGATTTGAGCAGGCACCTTGTTCCGATCACCGCCCGCCGGCGGTTATCAGAAATACACATGACGTACCGGTACGTCATGTGTCCTTAAGTACCAGGACAACATGCCGTACCGGTGTGTCATGTGTCCTGAAGAGGTTAACAGTGACCTTCATAGTGGCCACCCCTTTAACAGTGACTTCCACAGTGCCTGCCCCTTTAACAGAGACCTCCACAATGCCCGCCCCTTTAACAATGACCTCCACAGTGCCCGCCTTTTTAAAAGTGATCTTCACAGTGCCAGCCCTTTTAACAGTGACTTCCACAGTTCCCGTTTCTTTAACATTGACCACCCTTTTAACAGTGCCCTTTATAGTGGCCACCCCTTTAACAGTGACCCCTGCCCCCCATGCATGTAGCAGTGTAGCAGTGAATATTTAAGGACCTGCGAACTGCTAAAACCTGTGATCAGTTGTTATGGCAACCTGTAGTAGGACCTGAGAGCTTCTATTGGCAAATAAGGGACATGTGACCGTGTAAATGGCAGTTGGGATTTAAGTGAAAGGCTTGCTGGCTTCTATTGGCTAATGCAGGTCATTTTTTATGAATATCTCAGGACACCTGATATACCTGTGTGCCAATTTGGTGAAGATCGGTCCAGTCGTTTGGTCGTGTATAAAGAACGTCTAGACAGACAGAAACTCTTTTATATATATATATATATATATATATATATATATATATATATGAGATAAACGTGTAAGCTCCACTCCTAGTTTTGGTTCACAATCACAGATGGAAATAACTGATCAAACACTAACCAAATACTGACTGCTGCCTTGACTCCGGATTGCTAAATTATATGTTGATACTCCCCCCCCCCCCCCCCCCCCCCCCAAAATTGCTCTGCTATCTCAGAGCAAAGCAGCAATGGAATACATTAATGGTACTTCTGAGCGTGTTCAGAAGATCCACTCCATTATCATGCTCAGGAATCCTGCCAATGTATTTCAGTTGCACTTTGCAGCACCACATCAGAGGAACAGGGAAGCATTAACATGTTTTAAGGCCGATTTATTGGCCTGTATTTGCGGGAGGGGCTCTGCCCCGCTATTTAGGCTCCTTTCCCCCTCCCCTGCATCCTACGTCTGCTCAACACACCCACCCTTCCCACCCTCCATTTCATCATCACACCAGGGGATGGCCTCCTTCAGTCATCCCTACGACGTTGCGGTTACGGCACAAATCAAACCGTTTAGCTAACTATTAGTTAGAGTTCAGGTGTAGCCCCGACCACAAATAAATTAGTGATCCAGTGTCAGGAGCAGCTGTACTCATGTAGTACTGCAGTTAATTGTTCTTGCAGGAAGTGACAGACTCCCTTTAAAGGGATTGTTCCAAGTTTTGAAGTTATCCTGTATCCACAGGATCGAGGACAAGTAACTGGTTAGTGGGGTCCAACCACTGGGAACCCCACCTATCCTGAGAATGGGGGGGGTCATGTTTCCTCAAATATGATGGAGTAGCAGGTTTGGCATGTGCACTGCCACTCAATTCATTCTCTATTGGAATGCCTAAGGTAGATGAGTACAGCGCTCGGCTATTTCCGGCAGTCCCATAGAGAAAAAATGGAGCAGCAGGGAATCTGTTCAACCTGCTGCTCCATCAGATTGGGGCAACATTATCATTGACGAGAAAGAGGATGAGATTGTGGTTGGATGACTCACTCCTCCTCTGAATTGCAGCAGGATAATGTGGACGTAACTTCTGAGTCCAACATCATACCGTGGAGTCAGGGGTCACAGCATTCCTACTGATTCTCCTCCTTGCAGCCCCAGAGAAGGCTTTCCGTGGAGTCCTCTATTTCTTCCCTGCCACTTCGTAGTGGGACACCTTTCTTTTTCCTTTTATTAAGAAATAGCAAGAAAACCTCACCATGCCCTATGGGAGATAGTCAAAAGAGTCTCCGTGTTGACAACTTGTTTGTGAGCAGTCAGCATTTGTACTGCCCTGAGGAGGAGGTTCAGGAGGTGGCTGCAAACCCCATGCATAGCTGGCGCTAAGTAGCAGTGGGGGGGCAAATAAAGAGCAGAGGAGGAGGGCCAATGAACTCACCATGATATCTTGCAGTCTGATAAAAGTGGCAGGGAGGGTGAGGACACCAATGATGATTGTCTTTTTGACAGGACCTGGGAGCTAGATCAGGTGGGGGGGTGAGTAGGAGGCAACATTAGATGAGGAGAGTGGTGGCAGCAGCAGCAATAAAGAGCAGAGGTGACGTAAGAACAGTCAGGGCAATGTCTACTTTGGGATCTGGTGATGTCGCTGACACTGTGGATGGGTTAAGCCCAAAACATGCCAGATCTATGCCAAGCTTGGCGACCTTTAGTTCTGTGCGAGTATCTCTTCTGGCAGTTTTTCTCCACACTGCTGGAAGACAGAAGCATTGTGCAAGCTATGCCAGAACAAAATAAGCTGTGGGCAACCAAACACAGATATTGGCAACACAGTTCTATTCAAGCACAAGAAACCGCATCACCCCATCACATGGGCAAACAAAGGTGGCAGCCCACTACCGCAACAGGAGTTCCTTCCTTCTCCCGATCGCTTTGCTGCAGCCAGACATTGACCCCTGACGGAGCCAGCATTGCCTAGCGATACGCGTGGGGAATTCTTACCTGCATCCCATGTCCGCTGTCTTGTGCAATTGATAAGTATTGTGCACTATCTGATGTCTTATTCATTTATTGTGCATTTTTTCTGGTGGCATATTTTTGTTCCCATTTAGAACTTGGTTGTTGCAGGTATGTGTGGTGGGTATATTTGTAGTCCACACACAATGATGTAAATTGTATACAATGATTTTAATGTCTTGAAATTTTGTGCTTTTTGAATAAATTATAACTTTTATATAAGAGGTGCAGCCTCGTTTGCGGTAATTATTTTCTTTCGGTTTTCGCAGCCAGGCCATAGTCGTCATTGCTCTCTGCCTCTCCCACTCAGACTTCTCCTCATTTTCATCATCAGCCATCGATAATGAAAAACTCTTGCAGGCAGAAACGGTACATTTTTTTATGGCCCACAGGATCAATATTTTTTGTGGTAGTGGTGAAGCACCACCCTGGAAACAAAGCCAGGTCCTTTTGACCCCCCCATGATTGTGTCCTAGTTCCCACACCAAGCACTTATCCGCCTCCTCTCTCTCCTCATTCATGGATGCGCTCCCGTCCCCAACAGCAGCAGGGTACAACGTTGCTCCGACTCCCCCTCCTTCCTATCACATGTGTCAAGTTAAGCAATGCCACTCCATGTTAGAACTGATCGGCCTGGCTGAGAGTAGCCAGAAAGGTGAACAGTTGCTAAAGTACATCAAGTGGCAAACAACTTGCTGGCGGTCACCCCAACAACTCCAACTGGGCAACATGGTCAGCGACAATGGTCACAACATTGTAGTCACCCTAAACCTGGGTGAAATTACACATGCTCCCTACATGGTCAACATCATTAACCTAGTCATGCAACACTTTTTAAATAAGGACACTGGCTTGCGCAAGGTGCTGTCAATATCCAGGTGACTGTCCTTGCATTTCAGCCATTCTTACGTGGCAAGAAATGCTATCCTTGACTTGGTCTGCTGCTACACCGCTGAATCTATGATGTTCCAACATTGGACGTGCTAGAGTGTCTGTATAAGCAGCAGAAAGCTGTGAAAGATTTTGTTATGCACCAGACTGGCTCAGCAGCAGGTAGCATATGTTGTTTTTACGTCAGGCAGTGGCAGCTCATCCAAGACGCTTCTTTGGTGCTGAAGCTCTTTAAAGAGGCCAAAAAGTTTGTCAGCAAAGACAACTGCAGCATGAACTACCTCATCCCCCTCATATTTATCTTAAAACAGACACTGACACTTATGCAGCAGGGGACAATGACAGAAGAACAGCTGACGCATCTCGCTGGCTGCCCTGTAGCTGCTCAGTACCCACAAGGAGAAGCTGCCATGGAGGAGGATGAGGAGCTGCTACTGGAAGAAAAGGAGGATGATGATGACGATGGCACCGGCAATGACACCCAATCGTTTTAGTGTGGGTGAATGATCTAGCTCCTTGGGTACAATGGCCAGAATAGCGATCTGTGTGCTCTTTTGCTTACGCAGTAACAGGTGTATTATTGACAACAAGAAGTCTGATGATTACTGGATAGTCATGTCTTTAGACCCTTGATATAAAAGCAAAATGGGAGAATGCTTCCTTCCCTCCGAAAGAGAGGACAAATTACGTTAACAGGAAACACTCTGTATGCAGCTTTCAGTGAGCGGACACATGCCACCAGCATGTCTGAAAGGGAGGCTCCATCTCTGCCACTCGCAGAATCTCTCACCTCCCGCCGCCACAAGCAGCAGAAGCCAGTTCAGTCTCCTTAACATGATGGAGCCGTTTTTTCATATGCCACACCAGGTTGAGGCCAATCAGAATGCTGACACCTAACGCCTCAATACCCAGGTTCAGGTATACCTACACTTTGGCCTGTCTACAGCTCTATTGCCCGACCCCATGGATTTCTGGGCAGGTAGACAGGCAGAGCTGCAAAGGGCATGGTGACACCCAAACGAACCAAGTTGTCCAAAACATCACTTTTGTTAATTTGAACGTAAAAAATGATGATTACACTTACCGTTAATCCGATTTTTCAGACTCCACGACAGCACCACAGAGAGAGAGGATCCGCCCCCATGGACAGGAAACCTGCAAAATAAAAAGGTGGAGTCTCAGTGGTTTACAGAGCATGAGAGTGACTCTGACCTAGGTTAGTGTAATATATATATATATATATATATATATATATATATATATACACACACACACACACATATATATATATATACACACACACACATATATACACACACGTGTGTGTGTGTGTGTATATAATATATATATATATATATATATATATATATATATACACACTGTATATACACACACACACACATATTATATATATACATATACACACACACACACACACACACACACACACACATATACATATATATATATATATATATATACACACACACACACACACACACTGAACAAAAATATTAACGCAACACTTTCAGTTTTGCTCCTATTTTGCATGAGCTGAACTCAAAGATCTGAAACATTTTCCACATACACAAAAGACCCATTACTCTCAAATATTGGTCACAAATCTGTCTAAATCTGTGTTAGTGAGCACTTCCCCTTTGCCGAGATAATCCATCCCACCTCACAGGTGTGGCAGATCAAGGTGCTGATTGACAGCATGAATATTGCACAGGTGTGCCTTAGACTTCCCACAATAAAAGGACCACTCTGAAATGTGCAGTTTGATCACACAGCACAATGCCACAGATGTCACAACGTTTGAGGGAGTGTGCAATTGGCATGCTGACTGCAGGAATGTCTATCAGAGCTGTTGCCCGTGCAAGGAATGTTCATTTCTCCACCATAAGCCAGCATACTCAACGGACATGTCACCCATTGAGCATGTTTGGGATGCTCTGGATCGGCATATACGACAGTGCGTTCCAGTTCCTGCCAATATTCTGTAACCGCGCACAGCTATTGAAGAGGAGTGGACCAACATTCCACAGGCAACAATCAACAACCTGATCAACTCTATACGACGGATATGTGTTGCACTGCGTGAGGCAAATGGTGGCCACACCAGATACTGACTGGTTTTCAGACCTCTCCCAGTAAGGCAAAACTGTGTACATTTCAGAGTGGCTTTTTATTGTGGGAAGTTTAAGGCACACCTATGCAATATTCATGCTGTCTAATCAGCGGGGGTGGGATGGATTATCTTGGCAAAGGAGAAGTGCTCACTAACACAGGATTTAGACAGATTTGTGAACAATATTTGAGAGTAATAGTTTTTTTGTGTATGTAGAAAATGTTTCAGATCTTTGAGTTCAGCTCATGCAAAATGGGAGCAAAACCGAAAGTGTTGCATGACTGACTGACCTTCATTTCTTAAAGTAATGATGGCCACTCGTTTTTCTTTACTTAGAATTTGTATTCTGGCAAGAAAAAAGCAGCTAACAGTCTATTCAGTAGGACTATCAGCTGTGTATCCACCTGACTTCTCCTCAACACCACTGATGGTCCCAACCCCATTTATAAGGCAAGAAATCCCACTTATTAAACCTGACAGGGCACACCTGTGAAGTGAAAACCATTTCAGGGGACTATCTCTTGAAGCTCATCAAGAGAATGCCAAGAGTGTGCAAAGCAGTAATCAAAGCAAAAGGTGGCTACTTTAAAGAACCTACAATATTACATATTTTCAGTTGTTTCACACTTGTTTGTTATGTATATAATTCCACATGTGTTAATTCATAGTTTTGATGCCTTCAGTGTGAATCTACAATTTTCAGTCATGAAAATAACTCTTTGAATGAGAAGGTGTGTCCAAACTTTTGGTCTGTAATATATATATATATATATATATATATATATATATATATATATATAATTTTTTTTATTTACACACCGTGTGTAACTTAAGTCAAGAACCCAGAAACACCAGGGAGGGAATAAGGAATGGTGCTGTCGTGCGGTCTGGAAAACACGATTACCGGTAAGTGTAATCATGATGATTTTTCCCTTCCCCTATGACAGCACCACAGAAAGGATTTACAGAGAAGAATACCAATTCCTTACGGGGGGCCACCACTTGCAGAACTTCTTACCGACAGAAGAACAGAGGCAGATTTTAGCTGGAGTCGAAAGAGACGGTAAGGTAGAAGGAGAAGACCATGTGGCAGCCTTACAGGTTTGCACAATAGAACCATTAGCCCTCTCCTCCCAAGCGGTAGACTGCGCAAGTAGAAATGTTTCCAGAAGAGATGTAAGCCAGAGAAAAAAATAACGAAAGCTATCTGGCTAGTGAACTCTTTGAGGCTGCCTTACCCTTATTTATACCATTCAACTGGATCGACACCACCAGTGCATACACGGGTGTACCTCCTATATATAAAATCAACAAAAGAGAACTGGTACCACAAAAATACCCAAATTATCAAAGTTTATTAATAAAATGTAAAAGACATATGGCATAAATACACATGTACAAACATGTGGAAAACAATAAAGTGCCAGTACCAGCAGCTCATACAATCTCATGGAATCACATATAGCATACAGGTGAATTACCTAGAGCTCAGCACCATGTGTACAGGGGATATAAGTATCTATCATAAGGTCCCCAGTATATGGAGCGAGTATGGCGGGCAACAAAGACTAGCATAGGTCCAACTAGCAATAGTCAGATGTGCGCCAACATTCCCAAGCATTACATGAAAGAGCGTACTAAACAAGTCTGGATCTATCTTACCCTGATAGGCTGAGTGAATGAGCTGTCGCTATGTGGAGTGTCCCTCTACGCACGTTTCGCGTTTTCTTCTTCATACTGCCAGAAAAACGGAACAAAAAGCCCAGAGGGTTTTTCCAATCCTTAGATACCCCTAGATAACGTACAGTATAAGGCATCTCCTAATATCCAGACAGTGACAACTTATTCCTTTTGATCCCTGGGATTATCAAAAGTGCTTGAAAAGTAATCAAAGCTAAGAATACCCAGATGAAAGCATAGGGAATCTAAAAGCTAACTAGAGGTTCGAACTTAAACAAAAAGGGTCGGATCAATAACATCCTAGGAAATTTTAATACCGGACATTATACTTAAATCTAGAATAATCTTATCAAATAAATTTCATATGGGTTTCTCATCAAGCGTTTAATATAATAATAATCATAACAGATTTTAACAAAACATCTTAGAGAAGTACTTATCTTGACAAGGAATAACCAACTGAAGATGATTGCTGAACACCGATTCCTTTGGTGCAGAATATATTGCGAGACAAATGCTTTGATCCAAGATCCACTGGAGGCCCTATGTTACATTTACCAGAAGAACTTTAGACGTCAAATCTCCAATTTTCCTCGCAATCTGGCATCCATGATGGAAAACTACTGTGGCATCCATCGGGGGAGCTCACGGGTCTGCCGCAAGAGGTCCAAAGAGCACACTGGATCCTTCAGCTTTGGATTTCTAGATCGAAGGCAAGTATTTATAGAGTTTGCTGGTGCGCCAGACCTCCTGTAGGCCATCCATACTAAATGTTCCAGTCCATCATTACTCCCCACCAGGAGTCATATAGGGCTTTGTTGCTACACCATTCATATTGTAGGCTATTCAAGCAAAATGGTCCAGCCCATCTTTTCACTCCTCATCAAGAGTATTATAGGGCTTTGTTGGAGTGCTATGCCTATTGTAGACAATTAAACTACAAATTGACAACCAAACATAGCCACAGAACTAGTTCACCCTGCATGCATAGCCACCAAGATAGACTGCCACAAGGACATGGTGGCACCCCAGGCACCGCTGGTCACATATACACCCACTCAGAGTCAAGTACATTCAGCCAGACACTGCTGCATGAGCAGTCAACTATTTAGACATGGCCGCCAGACAGGCACAGGCTGAAAGGCAGCCCGCCAGACAGGCACAGGCTGAAAGGCAGCCCGCCAGACAGGCACAGGCTGAAAGGCAGCCCACCAGACAGGCACAGGCTGAAAGGCAGCCCGCCAGACAGGCACAGGCTGAAAGGCAGCCCGCCAGACAGGCACAGGCTGAAAGGCAGCCCGCCAGACAGGCACAGGCTGAAAGGCAGCCCGCCAGACAGGCACAGGCTGAAAGGCAGCCCGCCAGACATGCACAGGCTGAAAGGCAGCCCGCCAGACAGGCACAGGCTGAAAGGCAGCCCGCCAGACAGGCAGAGGCTGAAAGGCAGCCAGACAGGCAGAGGCTGAAAGGCAGCCAGACAGGCAGAGGCTGAAAGGCAGCCAGACAGGCAGAGGCACAAAGGCAGCCAGACAGACAGGCAGAGGCACAAAAAGGCAGCCAGACAGACAGGCAGAGGCACAAAAAGGCAGCCAGACAGACAGGCAGAGGCACAAAAAGGCAGCCAGACAGACAGGCAGAGGCACAAAAAGGCAGCCAGACAGACAGGCAGAGGCACAAAGGCAACCAACCAGACAGGCACAGTGTCATGGATGTAGTAGGGGAGAACACCAAAAGACAACAAGAAGGAAGGGAAAAGACACTAGGCCTCACTGCTAGGGAAGGAAAAGGGTCATTACCTATAAAACCCTGCTCCTGGCCCTAACTCCTATCCGTATGGGCAATTCTCGATGGTAGAGATGCCCATACACAGGAACCTAGAAAACCCTGGTGACCCTCAGATGCCCTAATGGTAATGACAGGGCATAGACAACCCTGTTCCTTCCCTGGTGAAGGAACCAGCGTCTCGCTGAAGCCTAGTAAACAACCAGGAGGGGGGGGTGGAATACAAAACACAACAAGCAAAAGACTTAACTTCTGAGGATGATGGATGAAAGGACTTCAACAAGAACCACACACCTGCTCTTCCAAAACCAAATGAAACTATCCAGAGCAAGGAGTGATGGGTAAAGTCAGACTAAATAGGGAGAGGTAAAAGTCACATTATCCACACCTGAACAGGAGGTGTGGACATACCAGCAACACACAGACAAAGTGAAGCCAAAAGAGACTGTCAGATCACTTATGTGCAGTCATGACCTTCTAACACCTGTCACACTGGGCACCCAGGACCGACCTTATCAGGATGAGCCCTGTGGAATGCTCTCACCAGACAACTACCATTAACATCGGTCGCTGGAACCCACATCCTCTCTTCTGGTACGTACCCTCTCCAATGAATGAGATACTGGAGGGATCTCCGGAGAATTCGGGAGTCCACAATCCTGCTGATCTGAAATTCTAAATTGCCGTCCACCATGAAAGGAGCGCGAGGTAAGGAGGACGGCTCAACCGGTTTGACACATTTCCTTAAAGGGAGTCTGTCACCACATTTCAGCATATTAGACCGATCAAATAGGGTTATATGATCCACCCAGAACTTAAAAACGGTACCTTTGTTGTAGAAAACTGACTTTTCTTTTAGCCGAAAATGAACTTATAAGGTTATGTTAATGAGCCCTCTCAAGTGCCCAGGGCGGTCTCTCAATCCTCGGAGCCCAAGGCAGCACCTCCTAAACGGCTCATAACCCCGCCCTCCGTGCGCCTCTGCCCGCCCGTTTACTCCCCTCCCCTGTCCTTTTCCACTGCGGCTGTGCGGTCCAAATCGTAGCGGGCGCATGCGCAGTAGGTATCGCGATGCCCTGCCAGGAGCGGGCATCGCATTGCGCATGCGCCCGCTATGATTTGGACCGCACAGCCTCAGTGGAAAAGGACAGGGGAGGGGAGTAAACGGGCGGGCAGAGGCGCACGGAGGGCGGGGTTATGAGCAGTTTAGGAGGTGCTGCCTGGGACTCCGAGGATTGAGAGACCGCCCTGGGCACTTGAGAGGGCTCATTAACATAACCTTATAAGTTCATTTTCGGCTAAAAGAAAAGTCAGTTTTCTACAACAAAGGTACCGTTTTTAAGTTCTGGGTGGATCATAACCCTATTTGATCTGTCTAATATGCTGAAATGTGGTGACAGACTCCCTTTAACAACGATTTATGAAATATGTTATAGATTTTCAAAGCCTGAGGAAGTTCAAGACGGCAGGCTACAGGGTTAACAATGGCAGTGATCTTATATGGACCAATAAATTTTGGGCCCAACTTCCAAGAAGATACCTTAAGTTTAATGTTTCTTGCTGACAACCACACAGAATCACCCACTCTTAGGTACGCACCACTCATACGTCTCCTGTCAGCCACACGCTTATACCTGTTGCCCATCTTTTTCAGGTTATTTTGGATTTTCCACCAAAAAGAAGACAAAGAAGAGGAAAATCGGTCCTCCTCAGGAATGCCGGAATTTTGAGCACCAGAAAATGTACCAAACTGTGGATTGAACCCATATCCCTAAAATAACTAAAACTTATCAGTGGATTAATGTCTATGGTTATTTATAGCATACTCAGCTAATGACAAAAATGAAGACCACTGTTCATGAATCTCTGAAACAAAACATCTCAAGTAAGTCTCCAGATTCTGATTAGTGCACTCCATCTGTCTGTTCGACTGAGGATGAAAAGCAGAAGAGAAGGACAATTGTACACCCAGACGAGTACAAAACGCTTTCCAGAATCTGGAAACAAACTGTCCTTCCATCGCACATCACATCAGAGGGAATGCCATGTAGTTTCACAATGTTGTCGACAAACACCTGTGCAAGAGTTTTAGCATTGGGTAGACTAGGTAATGCAATAAAGGGTGCCATTTTACAAAAACGATCGACAACCACCAGAATCACGTTTTTTTCCTGAAGAATTCGGTAAATCTGTGATAAAATCCATCGACAAATGGGTCCAAGGTCTGGATGGGATTGGCAATGGAAGCAGAGATCCGGAAGGCCGAGTATGTGTCACCTTAGCATGTGCACAGGTACCACAGGCTGACACATAGTCCTCAACACACTTACGCAACCCCGGCCACCAGAATCTGTGAGAGATGAGATCGACAATCGATCTGCTCCCAGGGTGCCCAGCAAGCACTGTACAGTGATGTTTGGAGGGAACAACCAATTTCCCAGGAGGAAAAGAGTCTGGAGCATCCTCCTGTGCCTCCAACACCCTGGCCTCGAGATCAGGATAAAGAGCGGATATGACTACCTCTTTAGATAAAATGGGACTAGGGTCATTAGACTCACCCCCCCAGGAAAGCTATGCGACAAAGCATCCACCTTGACGTTCTTAACCTCAGGGAGGTAAGTGACGAAGTTAAATCTGGTGAAAAAACAATGACCATCTGGCCTGCCTTGGGTTCAGTCACTTAGCCGACTCCAGGTAGGCCATATTCTTGTGATCCGTAATTACCGTAATAGGATGAATTGCTCCTTCCAACCAAGGCCGCCATTCCTCGAACGCCAACTTGATGGTCAGCAATTCCCTATTCCCAACATCATAATTCCTTTCAGCAGTCGAGAGTTTTTTAGAGAAAAATGCACATGGGCGCCATTTACTTGGTGAAGGACCCTGCGACAAGATTGCTCCTACCCCTACCTCAGACGCATAAACCTCAGCAATAAATGGCTGAGACACATCCGGCTGCAGCAGAATAGGGGCCGAAGCGGAACATTCTTTCACAGCAGAAAAGGCCTGTTATGCCACATTAGACCAGATAGAAATATCAGCACCCTTCCTAGTCATTTCTGTTAAAGGTTTAACCACCAATGAATAGTTCAAGATAAATTTACATTAGTAGTTGGTAAACCCCAAAAACTGCATAAATGCTTTCAGATTTTCGGGTCGACCCCAGTCCAACACGGCATGGACCTTCTCTGGATCCATACGAAAACCTGAGGATGATAGCAGATAACCCAGAAATTGCACTTCCTGTTCAGCAAATATTCACTTTTCTGTCTTAGCATACAACTTATTCTCTCTCAGGATCTGTAACACCTGTCTCACATGATCCAGATGAATCTCCATGTTAGGCGAATAAATTAGTATGTCATCAAGGTATACAACAACAAACCTCCCCACCAGATGATGAAAAATGTCATTGACAAAGTGTTGAAAAACCGCAGGAGCATTGGTTAACCCAAAGGGCATGACCAGGTTTTCAAAATGACCCTCAGGGGTATTAAATGGGGTCTTCCACTTATCCCCCTCCTTGATCCTTACCAGATTATATGCCCCCTCAGATCCAAATTTAGAGAACAGCTTGGCACCGAAAATCTGACTAAACGAATCCAGAATCAAAGCAAGGGGGTAAGGATCACGGACGTTAATACAATTGAAGATATAGATCAAAAGGAGTAGGCACTCACCATCTGGCTTTATATACATCAATACATATATTTATTCACTGTAAAATTATAAAACATACAGTAAAACTATAATAAAATGATTAAAATCCCTCATAAGTGACTGTTGAGGATTAATAGTCTCCTCTGGTACTTCTATATCAAGTCCTCAGTAAGGTAGCAGCAGTTTAAAAAAGCAGCAGTTTAAATAGCAGCGATTCAAGAGATATTTAGTGATTAGCAGCAGCGATTCGAAACAAAATCATTGTTGGTTATGGGCTTGGGCTTGTGTGTCCAGTCCTCACTGTGATAGCAGCAGTCCAAGATATAGCAACAGTTGGGACGACATTGATTCGAATATAGTTGATATTAATTAATTAACAATGATTCCTCAATGTGTAGTCCCAGTCCAAAAGCAGTTTGAGGATCAATTAATCTGTCATTTGATAATAGCAGTTTATATTAGTATTGTTGGCAATGATATTTGTTAATAGAGATGAGGGTGATTTAATTGGTACACCGTGGTATTGGAAATAGAGTAGTTCAGTGGCTCACTAATTGTGCAATATGGATAGAAGTGTTCATTAACCGGTACACCCAAAGACCGTTTTGGTATAATAAAATTAAAAATGTATAGTTGTGATGGCACACTCTCATCTGGTATACAATGGAACAGTTATTTGGATTTAAAAACGTATTTATTTATATTCTCAATATAAAAACAAGACTAGTTTAGTGTACTGGGGAGGCTGTTCTATAGACTTGGTTTAAAGTGCTATATGCATGCTGAGTACATATAATTAGAGATGTCCCGAATAGTTCGCTGGCGAATAGTTCCCGGCGAACATAGCTTGTTCTCGTTCGCCGTGGCAGGCGAACATATGCGATGTTCGGGCCGCCCCTTATACATCATCATTGAGTAAACTTTGACCCTGTACCTCACAGTCAGCAGAAACATTCCAGCCAATCAGCAGCAGACCCTCCCTCCCAGACCCTCCCACCTCCTGGACAGCATCCATTTTAGATTCATTCGGAAGCTGTATTCTTAGTGAGAGGAGGGACAGTGCTGCTGCTGATCTAATAGGGAAAGCGTTAGCTAGGGCAGGGTTCTGTGTCCACAGACTCATCTGCTGTAAGGACAGTGTCCTGACAGCACCCCAAAAAGCCCTTTTCAGGGCTGGTACATCAGTCAGCTTTTTTAATATTTTTTATATTTATATATATTGCAGTTGCCTGCCCGTGTTGTGTGAGAGGCTGCAGGCTCAGTCACAGACAGTACTGTGTGCACACCATTCATACAGGGTGTGACAGAAAATACCTTGAGATAAAAAAAAAAAATGTATTATTTCTCTGTGATATAATAGCAGTTGCAAGCCAGTGAGTGACTGTCTGGCCTACAGACAGTACTGTGTGCACACCATTTATACAGGGTGTCACTCACACATACCTTTTAGATAAAAAAAAATCAATTTAATATTTTTCTGTGATATAATCCCAGTTGCAAGCCAGTGTGTATCTGGCCCACAGACTGTACTGTGGCCACTGGCTAGCCCACCACTCATACTGTTACAGGGTGTCACTCACTCACAAATACCTTGCAGGTAAAAAAAAATATATTTAATATTTTTCTGTGATATAATCCCAGTTGCAAGCCAGTGTGTGTCTGGCCCACCAATCACCGCCCGCCTCCCGCACCGCCCCCACCGCCCACAACCCCCCCCCTTGCACCACCCGCCAGCAAAAAATCATGCAGGGGTGCAAAAATCGATATTTTAGGCACACTAAAGTTTCTGATCCCCGCGGTCAGGGACCGTGGGGATCAGAAAGCGCAGCAAACCGCAGGTCTGAATTGACCTGCGGTTTGCGGCGATCGCCGATACGGGAGGGTCACATGACCCCCCCTGGCGTTGACAGGATGCCGGCTGAATGATTTCAGCCGGCATCCTGTTAGAATTAACCCCCGCAGCTCCGCAATCTCGATTTAAACTTAGGACGTACCGGTACGCCCTGAGTCCTTAAGGGGTTAATAAGTGGGATTTATTGCCCTATAAATGGGGTTGGGACCATCAGTTGCATTGAGGAGAAGTCAGGTGGATACACAGCTGATAGTCCTACTGAATAGACTGTTAGAATTTGTATTATGGCAAGAAAAAAGCAGCTAAGTAAAGAAAAACAAGTGGCCATCATTACTTTAAGAAATGAAGGTCAGTCAGTCAGCCGAAAAATTGGGAAAACTTTGAAAGTAAGGGCTATTTGACCATGAAGGAGAGTGATGGGGTGCTGCGCCAGATGACCTGGCCTCCACAGTCACCGGACCTGAACCCAATCGAGATGGTTTGGGGTGAGCTGGACCGCAGAGTGAAGGCAAAAGGGCCAACAAGTGCTAAGCATCTCTGGGAACTCCTTCAAGACTGTTGGAAGACCATTTCAGGGGACTACCTCTTGAAGCTCATCAAGAGAATGCCAAGAGTGTGCAAAGCAGTAATCAAAGCAAAAGGTGGCTACTTTGAAGAACCTAGAATATGACATATTTTCAGTTGTTTCACACTTGTTTGTTATGTATATAATTCCACATGTGTTAATTCATAGTTTTGATGCCTTCATAGTCATGAAAATAAAGAAAACTCTTTGAATGAGAAGGTGTGTCCAAACTTTTGGTCTGTACTGTATATACAGGTGTGTATTCTAGGTACCTAACTAATAGGTATACTTGGGTTGTGTTTTTTTTGGGTATTTATAATATCATTTCATGTATTTCATTCAGGCCATTTGGAGTGGGGGTATTCAATTGATAGATCCAATACACTTGTCTTTTTTGGAGGAGGTTGAATCTATTATAGGGATTAGGTGGCATGAAGTCTATTGGGGTGATATGTATCTGGTGTTTTTCTTTTTCAGGGGTACTCATGCTTGGTCTAGATAGACTGTGTTTGGTGTACAGCTTCTGTATATTGTGACGGTGCTGATTTAGACGGCACTGTAATGGTTGGGTGGTGCGTCCTACATATTGCAGTCCGCACTGGCATTCAATCATGTAGATTACATATAATGATTGACAGGTTAGAGGATGTTTGATGCTGAAGGAGGTCTTGTTGGTGTTTGAGATAAAGGATGTTTTTTTGTGCGTGATCGTCTTACAACAGAGGCAGCATTGAGTGTTGCATTTATAACTGCCTGATTTTTTAGTATTTTTGGGGTTTTGTTTAATGTCTGTTTTTGGGGGGTGTGTCTCTTCAGATGGTGTTTCGGTTTGCTTGGTGCTAGTAGGTTTCGGATTGTGGGGGCTCGTCTGTATGTGATTTTTGGTCTGTTTGGTAGATATTTTTTGAGGTATGGGTCTTGTAGTAGGATATGCCAGTGTTTCTGTAGGATTTGTAGAAGGACAGAATTGGACGTACAGTACTGCGTGGCAAAATGAACGGTTTCCAAGGGAGCAGATTCTTTCATACTTGGTTGTAGGCAGATTGTGTTAATTTGCGGCTTCTTTTGTATGCGTCGGATATGATTTTTTCGGGATATTGTTTCTCTTTGAATCTTTTTTCTAGTAGTTTTGATTGTGCAGTAATGTCTGAATCATTGGTGCAGTTGCGTCTTATGCATTTATATTGACTACATGGAATATTCCTGAGCAATTTCTTGTGATGGAAACTTGAATATTGGATATAGCTGTTCGTGGCTACAGTCTTAAAGAAGGTTTTTGTGATAATTGTGTTGTCTTGATTGGTTACGATGATGTCTAGAAATTCTATTGATTTTCTACTAAATTTAGGTGTGAAGGTGATATTCCAGTCTGTGAAGTTGAGGCTGTTACAGAAATCAAGTGCTGATTTCTCATCACCATCCCAAATGATGAACAAATAGTCTATATATCTTTTATAGTATACGATATTGTTTTTATATATCTGGTGTCCCCATATATGTGTATTCTCAAATTGTTGTATAAGGGTTATTGTTGTATATAAAGTAATTATTTTCTAATATGAACCGGAGGCTTTCTGCTAGAAATTCTTTCTGAGGTGGTTTTAATGAATTGTATTTTGCAAGAGTGTTTTTTACACATTGAATACCTATTTTGTGCTGTATGTTAGAGTAAAGGGCAGTAACATAGAGTGCGAGTAGACCATAATCCGGTAACCACTCTATTGTTTGTAGTTCGCGTATCAGTTGACTTGAATCATGGAAATAACTGGGTAACTGTTTGACATATGGTTGTAGGAATAAATCCAGATATTGTGATAAATTGCTGGTTGCACATTTTGTGTTTGATACTATCGGGCATCCTGGGGGATGGGTTGTGCTTTTATGGATTTTGGGCTGTTTGTAGAAATATGGGATGCAAGGTGTTTTCGGGGTTAAGAAGTTTTTTTTCTTTTTTGTTTATGTACTGATGCGCATAGGCTTCTTTTATCATTAGGTTAAATTTTTTTTGTTATTTCTGGAAATGGGTTGTTTTTTTTATAGTAGGTGGGGTCTCCTAGGATATTTTCTGCTTCTTGTTCATAATCATCGGTGTCTTGTATCACTATTCCACCACCTTTGTCTGCGGGTCGTATGATTATGTCATTATTGTTTTTGAGACTGTTCAAGGCTAGTAGTTCTGTTTTGGTTAGGTTCCCTTTAAAATTTATGGTGTTTGTGTCATTAATTTTTGTTTTGATTTCTTGTGCAATTAACTAAAAAAAGGTCGGAATAATGTGTCCCTGGCTCTGATAGGGGAAGAACTTGGATTTTGGTCTCACATCTAAATGTTTGTATGATGGGCTTGTATGGTCATTTTCCGTGGTCCGGTAGCGAGGGATATTTTTGTTATTTTCTATCTCAAAATGTCTTTTGATAGTTAGGTTCCTTCTGAATTTCTGAGTGTCTATATAGAGTTCCAGAGGGTTGATTCTATTCTGGGGGCAGAAGGATAGGCCTTTTTGTAAGAGTTTAATCTCATGGGCTCTCAGTTTGTGAGTCGATAAATTGAAGATTTTGATAGTTGATGTGGTGTTTCTAACTGCATTTGGTATGTTAGTTGAGGTTTTTAGTGGTATTTTTCAATTAATTTTTTTCTGTGCACCTCCTCTTTTTCCTCGTGGTCTATATTTTTTTTTCCGGGTGTTGGTTTGTAATATTGCGTGATTTTTGGGTAAAGGGTGGTTTTGTTCATGGCTGGGGTTGAATGTTGGTGAGTAACGGCCGGACATAAAAAAGGTAACAGTGTGCAGGATGCTGAGCTGGTGTTGTCGATGGTAATGATATTCTCAGTATATACGGACGGTATATCCTGCTTGTAGTTTGCTAGGGGCTGTGGGCTGGTAGGTGAAGGGGTAAGATGTAGGGTGAGATCTGCAATCTGATGTAGGGTGAGATCGGTAGTAAATGACCCCTATGGTGACTTTGGGAGGGCGTCTGTAGTATCGGATTGGAAGTCCATGAGATTATGTGTGTCCTCTGTAGTGTTAGTTGGGGGTATTTCTCTAGGAGGGGCATCTCTTCTACGATTCTTTGATACTAGGTACTTTGATCTGAGTGCCCTAAACCTCTCAAGGAAACGATCTGTGTCGGTTAGTTCAGCACATGGTATATCGGTTTCATTGTTGATGGAGGGGTTGCTTGGCTTGATATCTTCCTGTCCGGGGTTATCTATTTTGTGGTGATTGTCCAGGCTGGTTATTCTAGGTGTGGTATCTATATTTTCATGTTGGATATTAGGGGAATGTGCATTTATGGGTTTAGAGTTATTGCTGGTGGAGGGTTTGAATGTGATTGGCTTCATGTATTTGTTTTGGTTTCTATTTTGTATTTTGTGATATTTTTGGTTGGTGAAGTGGCGGCTCTTATGGTATAGTGGGGCTGTCCTGGCTTGTCTGTTAGGATAGTCTAGTGTCGGATGGTTGTGTGGTCTAGAAATTGACTCTCGTCCTGGATTAATGTTATTGTGATTGTGTTCGCCTTGTAGTGTTCTGGTGTTATCCGATTGGTTCTGTTTTTTCCAATCTCGATAGTCTGATTTTCTGTCCTTTCTGTCCCTTTGTAGCTTACGTGATTGTAACGGTCGCGTACACACACACACAGGGGGGAGGGAAGTGACCAATGCGCTCCACCCTTACCCCTAGCCCTGCCTACTTGCCTCGCGAGTCCTAATGACAGGGGACAACTGGACGGCAATCCCTAACTTGGAATAAGTGCAGGGATGACAGACAGACAAACAACAGGACGTGAACGGACCGAGTCAATACCAGGAAAGCTAAAAAATACAAATGGAGCAAGCAGAGAATTGTCAGGAGAAGCCGGGGTCATAAATACTAGGAGAGACGTGAAGTACCAAAGGAGTCAGCAGAGGATAGTCAGGAGGAGGCCGGGGTCAGAATACCAAGAGAGCAGCAAAGTACACAAGGAGCAGGCAGAGGATAGTCAGGAATTCAGCAGGAGGTAAGTACGCCAGGAAAGACCAAATCACAGGTGGAACCAAAATTAACAGGCAACCTGTGGCCAGCAGGCTGCCTGTATTTATAGTGGGGAGTGAGGGTCATGTGATGTGGCCAGCGTCACATGACCGACAGACCAACAGTCGAGCACCGAGTGATCAGCTCGGCGCTCAAGGCAGACTTAGGAGCAGGGAGCCACCCAGCTAATAAAGCCGCCCTGGGAACGAGGTAAAACACAGATCCTCGTTCCCGAAGCTAAGCAGCAGGTCTGCGGTTAATGGGGGACAGAGTGTACCTTCGGAACCCCGTTACAGTACCCCCCCTTTTACGAGGGGCCACCGGACCCAAGACTTCAGGCGATGGCCTTTCAGGGTGTCCTAAATGAAATTTTTGAACTAGTCTAGGAGCATGAACCTCCCTGGCAGGTACCCAAGATCTCTCTTCAGGTCCATACCCCTTCCAGTGAATCAGGTACTGCAAAGAATTACGCACCTTCCTGACATCCACTATTTTAGACACCACATACTCGACAGCATCATTAACAAGAACCGGCGGAGGCGAGGCTTTCGATGGTACTACCGGTTCAAAATATTTTTTAAGTAGAGATTTATGGAACACATTATGAATGTGGAATGACTCGGGCAGCTCCAACCTAAATGATACCGGGTTAATCACCTCCGTGATCTTATATGGTCCAATAAAATGAGGAGCAAACTTTTTAGAATCTACCTTAAGAGAGAGATTCTTGGAGTACAACCATACCTTATCCCCAACCTGAAAATTCACCCCCTTGAACGTCTATCGGCCTTGAGTTTCTGAGACCTTTGAGCCTTTTCCAAGTTCGATTGAACCCGGGCCCAAACTGTGCACAGTTCAGAGGAGAACCTATCCGCCTCAGGGTTAGAGGAGGAGACGGATGACCCAGAATGAAAACGGGGATGGAAACCATGGTTACAAAAGAAAGGTGAAACCCCAGCAGAAGAATTGACATGGTTATTCAAAGCAAATTCAGCCAATGGAAGAAATTTCACCCATAATTGCTGGTCATCAGCAACATACAACCTCAAGAATTGTTCCACAGACTGATTAAGGCGTTCAGTCTGCCCATTACTCTCAGGGTGGTAGGCAGAGGAAAAAGACAATGAAATTTGACATTTTTGACAGAAGGCCCTCCAGAATTTGGACACAAACTGCACACCCCTGTCAGAAACAATATTTTCCGGGATACCATGCAATCGAACAATTTCTTTCACAAAAATAGACGCCAGGGTTTTGGCATTCGGGAGTTTAGACAGGGGAATGAAATGGACCATCTTGCTAAACCTATCGACCACTACCCAAACTACAGTCTTACCCTCCGCCGGCGGTAGGTCAGTTATAAAGTCCATCAAGATATGGGACCAGGGTCTACTGGGAATGGGTAGGGGTCGTAGGTTACCAGCAGGGCGAGTCCTAGGTGTCTTGGACCTGGCACAAACCTCACAGGCTGACACGTAGGACTTGACATCCCTAGTTAGAGTGGGCCACCAATAAGATCTAGAAACCAGATCCTTAGTGCCCTCAACACCCGGATGTCCACAAAAGGCAGAATCGTGACACTCACCCAACAGCTGGAGACGAAATTGTACGGGAACAAACAACTTATCTGTTGGGGTGGATACCGGTGCCAGATGTTGTTCAGACCTAATGCGAGCCGAGATATCCTGGGTAAGAGCTGCTAAGAAGATTTTTGCTGGTAGGATGGATTCAGGTGGTACCTCAGTAGGTTGAAAAGCCTGGAAGCTCCGAGATAATGCGTCCGCCTTCACATTTTTACTTCCCGGCCTGAACGTAATGGAAAAATCAAAACGAGTAAAAAAACAGAGCCCATCTGGCTTGACGGGGATTCAACCTCTTAGCAGACTCGAGAAACATAAGGTTTTTATGGTCAGTGACAACAGTTACACAATGCCTTGCCCCCTCCAGAAAATGCCTCCACTCCTCAAAAGCCCATTTAATGGCCAGCAGCTCCCTATTCCCTATGTCATAGTTTCTCTCCGTGGGAGAGAATTTCCTGGAGAAGAAGGCACATGGTCTCAGGTTAGTGAGGCTAGCAGGACCTTGTGAAAGGACTGCTCCTGCGCCGTCCTCGGATGCATCCACCTCCACAATAAAAGGTTTCTCCTGATCAGGCTGGATCAGAATGGGAGCGCTACTGAATGCCTTTTTTAATTTTTCAAATGAAGAAATGGCCTCAGTAGACCAATTCTCCAAATCCGCCCCTTTCTTAGTAAGGTCGGTAAACGGTTTAGCAATTATGGAAAAATTCATAATAAATTTACGATAGTAATTGGCGAAACCTAAGAACCGTTGTAAGGCCTTTAAGGATGAAGGTCTTACCCATTCCTTAATTGCTAGTACCTTACCAAGTTCCATCTTGAAGGCGTGAGGAGTCAGAACATGCCCTAGAAACAGGAGAGAATATCAAAATGTCGTCAAGATAGACAATAACAAATTTACCTAAGAACTCCCTAAGAATGTCATTCATGAAGTTTTGGAACACAGCTGGGGCATTGCTGAGTCCAAAAGGCATCACCTGATATTCAAAGTGTCCTACCGGGGTATTGAACACCGTCTTCCATTCGTCTCCCTCCTTGATTCGGATTAGATTGTATGCCCCTTTCAGGTCAATTTTGGAAAACCAGGTTGCCCCCAGAACCTGGTTAAATAAATCCGGAATCAATGGGAGGGAGTATCTATTCTGGACAGTGATTTTATCTCCGGTAATAGATACATGGCCTAAGACCACCATCTTTTTTCTTAACAAAGAAAAACCCCGCCCCCATAGGAGAGACAGAAGGTCTAATATGCCCTTTACCAAGGCTCTTCTTAATATAATCTTCCATGGCCTTGCGTTCGGGCATAGAAAGATTATAAATTCATCCCTTAGGAAACTTGGCCCCCTCTACTAGCTCTATGGTACAATCATAAGGTCTATGGGGGGGTAGAACCTCCGGGGTTGGTGATGAGAATACATCAGAATATTCTCTAACAACAGAGGGTAAAGTATCAGACTTTACTGAGACCCCAGCCTGTACCACGGACAAGCACAAGTCACGGCAAGGCAACCCTAGTACCACCTCAGCCGGTAGGTTCTCCAGGACTAAAAGCGAACATCTCTCTGAGTGGCACACACCCACGGTTAGAGAAATCTCCGAGGTACATAAGCTCACCGTACCACCAATAAGAGGAGTAGCATCAATAGCCATGACATGAATAGGAGTTGGTAAGGCAAACATAGGAATACCCAATCTAACAGCATACTCAGAGTCAATAAAGCTAGCCGCTGAGCCAGAATCAATAAAGGCCTTACCCGGCCATTTATCTACTCCCAGAGAAATCGTAATGGGTACCGAAAGCTTACATTTAGAAAATTCAGGGTGTACCTGGTCTTTAGGTTGCCTTGCCTTAGGAGACTTGACAGAGAGGACCTTCTTAGGACACTGGTTGATCCACAGTAAAAGCATTCTCCACGTCTGCGGGGAAGATTCCCTCGGGTCATGCCAACCTGCATGGGTTCCTCGGTGGAGACCTCAGCATTGTCTCTGGGATAGGCCTCTGGCTGGACCACCATCTGGGAAGAGAACTGTTGTTCCTGTCGTCTCTCTCTAACCCATCGGTCAAGTCGGACAACAAGGGTCATCATCTCTTCTAAGGTCTCTGGAAGTTAACTGACCAGAAGATCCTTTAATTTATCAGACAGATCTGACCTGAACTGACTCTTCAGGGCTGGTTCATTCCATCCTGAGGGGACACACCACCTTCTGAATTGGGTGCAATAATCCTCCGCTGGTAGATTGCCCTGAACCAGTGCCTTTAGAGCCGTCTCGGCTACTAGAGCCCTGTCTGGTTCATCATAGAGGGTAACCAGGGCCTGAAAGAACCCCTCCACAGAATATAAACAACTGGCGCCAGCAGGTAAAGAGAACGCCCAGTCCTGGGGATCACCCTGTAATCGGGAAATGATAATGCCCACGCGTTGACTCTCGGGGACAGAGGACACGGGGCGCAAACGGAAGTACAGTTTGCAATTCTCCTTAAAAGAGAGAAACTTCTTCCGGTCTCCAGAAAAGGGTTCTGGGAGCTTAATCTGGGGCTCAAAATGCAGACTGGAGGCCTGAGGAGTGGAAGAACCTTGCGCTAACTCAAAAGAACTGAGTTTTCCCCCCTAACTCCTGCACCATCTGCATCAGATTAGAGACATGGTCAGTCAGGGTCACCAGAGGATTCATTATACAGTGGTTATTGGGCCTGTTAATCTGTAACGGTCGCGTACGCACACACACAGGGGGGAGGGAAGTGACCACTGCGCTCTACCCTTACCCCTAGCCCTGCCTACTTGCCTCGCGAGTCCTAATGACAGGGGACAACTGGACGGCAATCCCTAACTTGGAATAAGTGCAGGGATGACAGACAGACAAACAACAGGACGTGAATGGACCGAGTCAATACCAGGAAAGCTACAAAAGTACAAATGGAGCAAGCAGAGAATTGTCAGGAGAAGCCGGGGTCATAAATACCAGGAGAGACGTGAAGTACCAAAGGAGTCAGCAGAGGTTCGTCAGGAGGTGGCCGGGGTCAGAATACCAAGAGAGCAGCAAAGTACACAAGGAGCAGGCAGAGGATCGTCAGGAATTCAGCAGGAGGTAAGTACGCCAGGAAAGACCAAATCACAGGTGGAACCTAAATTAACAGGCAACCTGTGGCCAGCAGGCTGCCTGTATTTATAGTGGGGAGTGAGGGTCATGTGACGTGGCCAGCGTCACATGACCGACAGACCAACCAGTCGAGCACCGAGTGATCAGCTCGGCGCTCAAGGCAGACTTAGGTGCAGGGAGCCACCCAGCTAGTAAAGCCGCCATGGGAATGAGGTAAAACACATATCCTCGTTCCCGAAGCTAAGCAGCAGGTCTGCGGCTAATGGGGGACCGAGTGTACCTTCGGAACCCCGTTACAGTGATTTTGTTGCTATCATATCGGATTCCATTTGGTAGATCCTATTGGTAAGATTATGGTTTATAGTGATGAAATCCAGATGTTTGGAATATTGCAGTAAGGCTTGAATGTTTAGTTCCATATCCCTGGTGTAGGTCTCAGTAATAATTCTCGTTTGTTCATGATGATCCTGATGAGACCCGCTGCTCATTGGTCTAAATAATAGTTCCACTCTTAGTTAAAATCAGGATCATCAGGGAATGTGGGTGTCATGGCTAGCCGTAAGCCTCTAGGGGCCAGATTTTATTCTAAATATATTTTCAGGAAAAGAACATCTAGTTGATGAAATAGTTTGCTTTTAAGATTATTCTCTAAGGTTTTGAATATATTTAACATTTTTTCTGTGTCGTCTGTCCCAATTGTCTGTGTGTTATCACTTTTTGGTGTTTTGCTTTTGGTTTCAATGTCTATGCTTCTGTATTGGTTACCAGATGTTTACTTTGTTGTAATCTCTTTGCGAAGTATTCCATGTTCGCTTCGGATATTTGCTGGGTGTTGTGCTGCACACACATGCTGCCTGGTTCCTCCCGAAAATAGGACTTCTTGTCCTCCGGTGTTTTAGGTTTAGAGTGCTCCGTTTTTAAATATGTAGAGATAAAATTGGGAGAGAAGAGCGCCACATGTGCATTAAATGCTTCCTTATTGTGTTGAAAAGCTTCCAAGTCTGCTTACCAGATGTTGTTGTGAAGAGTCACAACATCTACAGTTGTTGCGACTCTTCACAACAACATCTGGTAAGCAGACTAGTTTCTGTACTGAAATAGGCCAGTAAACACTTTTAGCAGAAATAAATGCAACAGTGAAGTTCGCATATATTTTACTTTCTGTACTGAAATAGGCCACTAAACGCTTTCAACACATAACTGCAGAAGTGAACTGAGAATATATATTTCTTTTTGTACTGAAATAGGCCAGTAAATGCTTTTAGCAGAAATAAATGCACCAGTGAAGTGCGTACATATTTTTCTTTCTATACTGAAATAGGCCAATAAATGCTTTCAACAGATATAACTGCAGAAGTCAAGTGCTTATATATTTTTCCTTTTTTTACTGAAATAGGCCACTAAACTCTTTCACCACAAATAAATGCAACTGTGAAGTGCGGATATTTTTTCCTTTTTGTACTGAAATAGGACACTGAATGCTTTCACCACTTATAACTTCAGAAGTGAAATGTGTATATATTTTTTGTTTTGTACTGAAATAGGTTACTAAAGTCTTTCACCACAAATAAATGCAACAGTGAAGTGCGTATATTTTTTTCCTTTTGTACTGAAATAGGACACTGACCGCTTTCACCACATATAACTGCAGAAGTAAAATGCGTATATACACTGCCTGTCCCAAAAAAAAGTCGCCACCAAAAAAAAAAAAAAGATTCTCAATGGGGTTAAGGTCTGGACTCTGTGGTGGCCAATCTATGTGTAAAAAATGATGTATAATGCTCCCTGAACCACTCTTTCACAATTTGAGCCCAATGAATCCTGGCATTGTCATCTTGGAAGATGCCCGTGCCATCAGGGAATAAAAAATTCATTGATGGAATAACCTGGTCATTCAGCATGTTCAGGTAGTCAGCTGACCTCATTCTTTGAGCACATACTGTTGCTAAACTTAGACCTGACCAACTGCAGCAACCCCAGATCATAGCACTGCCCCCACAGGCTTGTACAGTAGGCACTAGGCATGATGGGTGCATCATTTCACCTGCCTCTCTCCTTACCCTGATTCACCCATTACTCTGGAACAGGGTAAATCTGGACTCATCAGACCACATGACCTTCTTCCATTGGTCCAGAGTCCAATCTTTATGCTCCCTAGCAAATTGAAGCCTTTTTTTTGTTTGCCTCACTGATTAGTGGTTTTCTTACGGCTACACAGCTGTTCAGTCCCAATCCCTTGAGTTCCCTTCGCATTGTGCATGTGGAAATGCTTACTTTCACTATTAAGCATAGCCATGAGTTCTACAGTTGTTTTTCTTCGATTTGATTTCACCAAATGTTTAAGTGATCGCCGATCATGATCATTCAGGATTTTTTCCCCGCCACATTTCTTCCTCGAATACGATGGGTCCCCACTATCCTTTCAGTTTTTAATAATGCGTTGGACAGTTCTTAACCCAATTTTAGTAGTTTCTGCAATCTCCTTAGATGTTTTCTCTGCTTGATGCATGCCAATGATTTGACCCTTCTCAAACAGACTAACATCTTTTCCATGACCACGAGATGTGTCTTTCGATATGGTTGTTTAAGAAATGAGAAGCAACTCATTGCACCAGTTGGGGTTAAATAACTTGTTGCCAGCTGAAAGATAATCACCCATGCAGTAATTATCCAATAGGAGGCTCATAACTATTTGCTTAGTTAAATCTAGGTGGCGACTTTTTTTGGACAGGCAGTGTATTTTTCCTTTTTGTACTGAAATAGGCCACTAAACTCTTTCACAAATAAATGCAACAGTAAAGTGCATATATTTTTTTCCTTCATGTACTGATATAGGACACTGAACGCTTTCACCACATATAACTGCAGAAGTGAAATATGTACTAATATATATATATATATATATATATATATATAGAAAAGGAAAATAGTGGCGGCACCGGAAAAAACACAAAGAGGGTGCTAAGTCCAGGGATGTAGCAGCTTACCCCGTCAATAAGAGATGAAAAACGGACAGCACTCCAGATAAAAGATAGTGGTGTTTATTCACCCATGTGGATGGCAACGTTTCAGCTCATACAAGAGCCTTTTTCAAGCTTGAAAAAGGCTCTTGTATGAGCTGAAACGTTGCCATCCACATGGGTGAATAAACACCACTATCTTTTATCTGGAGTGCTGTCCGTTTTTCATTTCACATCTTATATATATATATATATATATATTATTATTTTTTTTTATTTTTTTTCCACAGATATAAGCCACTAAAGGCTTTTCAACATAGCACTTGCACCCCAATAAGAAGAACAAATTGCTGGAATGCCAGAGGTATATAATGGCTATTTGGATCCCCAAATAATATTCCCTGCACTTGCAAATCATTTTTTTTTTTCACAATGAGGTTTTTCTAGCAATATCCCAAGCAACTTCAGACGTCTCTCCCTGCAGTAAGATGCTGTGAAATGATTCCTCCTTATCCTTTCCCTGCACTTGTAAATTGCTTTTCTGGCACTGTCCCTAGCACCTTCTAACATCTCTCCCTGCACTAAGATACTGTGAAATAAATCCTCCCTATCCTTTATCTGCACTTATAAATAGTTTTTTCAGTTTTTTTTTTTTTACCATGAGGTTTTTACTATTGCTGATCCTAGTGCCTTCTCACATCTGTCCCTGCACTCAGAACGTGGGAAAATGTCTGACTCTAAGATGGCTGCTGTATTTATAGGGCTGTGACATCACAGGGCTGGCTGGCTGGTGATTGGCTGCATGCATGGCATTATGGGTCAACCTGCCTTCCCAGAGTTCCTTGCCCCATGTCCTCACACGTGTAGCCGCCATTTTAGGAAAAATTGTGATTCGTTACCAAGAAGAGTGAGGAAATTCGCATTCATTGCGAATCGAAATTTTCCTGAAATTCGGATCGAATTAGACTTCATCTGATTCGATTCGCTCATCTCTAATGATAATCATTACTTAACTCAGTAAAAAATTATTGCATACATTGGTGTGCAAATATATATCAAATATCAGAATGCTATGTGTCTAATTAAAAAAGTATTCCTCTTATATTAATATGTGATGTTTGCTAATGCTAGGAATTTTATTATATAATCCATGAGAGTGCTCGACTAAATTAAAAGTGTCCCTTCTCGTGTTCATTAGAGAAAACATTAACTGAATTCAGAAGTGTCCTGAAATTCTATGCTTGAGCCTTTTATAATCTGACACATAATTAACTCCGACTGGCGTGGTTTTTGGCAATTACTTTTCATTTTCACTTTTATATTAGTTATAATTTCCATGATTTGGTTTATCATATGTTTTACAATGTGCATCCAGTGATTGTTTTGTTAAAAAAGTTTAAGGACAAATGGTGACAATCTAATATGTTCTTATGTCCTGATTTTGTTGGTATACCTTTGGTTTACAGTGCATTTATTCAACTTTAATCACAAAAAAACCCACAGGCAACAATCTACTGTGATCGGTCGTTGCTGACAATAATTGTTCAAAAATGATCGTGAAGTTCTTAGTACACATTCTGATCAAGCGTCTTAACCCCACTTGCCACTTCACGGTGATATATTTAAAAGTAGGTCTCTACTCTGAATCCTAGTACAGGACCACACAGTGACCACCAATACTGGTGGAGAACCTTAGCAGTGACAATACCCTTCCAAGCATCACATCATAGCGACAAAGAACACTGTTCACAAGTGGAAAGACAAAAACAAACTTCTCAAACAGCACACCCACTGAGAGCAATGTTAATAGAAACCAACTAAAAACACCATGGTCAAATGAGTTGCTGTGCTGGTACCAAGGTAAAATCTAGAAAGAAGACAACTGTATAAAAAAAGAAAAAGCACGCTACACACATCGAACAATCTGCACTGATCCATTCCAGCCAAACTTTATTTTTCAAAACTAAACATGAGATTCTTAGTACACATTTTTTATCAAACTATATAAGCTCACTTGACATTTCATGGTGATCTCTTCAACCTATTGGCGCCACAGCCAGTTTTGGTCTTCATGATTTTATCCTTTTTTATTTTTATCCACACATTGTGAGAGCCATAACTTTTATTTATTTGTTTGTCGAAACTTGTCATATGACAGTTTTTTGAAGAATCATGTGCATTTTTATATTGCACCATTTTGGGGTACAAATAATGCACTGAAGATTTTGGGGGTCATTTATGAAGCTAAAATATGCTTATATTAGGTGTATTTCAGGCGCAGATTGAGGTGCAACATGTGACTTTTCTTTGTTAACGCCAGGTCTAAAAATGTGGGTGTGGTGTGGGCGGGAAGGGTACGGGCCAGCAGGCCCATCTCATTTACCATTTTCTAGGCCTGTTTTAGCAGTAGAAAAAGGTCTAAATGTAAGACAGCTTGGAAACTTCCTGAAATTCTATGCTTGAGTCTTTTATAATCTGAGACTTAATTAACTTCGGCTGGCGTGGTTGTTGGCAATTACTTTTCATATTCACTTCTATATTAGTTATCATTGCCATGATTTGGTTTATCATATGTTTTTATAATGTGTATCCAGTGATTGTTTTGTTAAAAGTTTTTAAGAAAAATTGTGACAATATAATACACTGCTCAAAAAAATAAAGGGAACACTTAAACAACACAATGTAACTCCAAGTCAATCACACTTCTGTGAAATCAAACTGTCCACTTAGGAAGCAACACTGAGTGACAATCAATTTCACATGCTGTTGTGCAAATGGGATAGACAACAGGTGGAAATTATAGGCAATTAGCAAGACACCCCCAATAAAGGAGTGGTTCTGCAGGTGGTGACCTGACCACTTCTTAGTTCCTATGCTTCCTGGCTGATGTTTTGGTCACTTTTGAATGCTGCCGGTGCTTTCACTCTAGTGGTAGCATGAGACGGAGTCTACAACCCACACAAGTGGCTCAGGTAGTGCAGCTTATGCAGGATGGCACATCAATGCGAGCTGTGGCAAGAAGGTTTGCTGTGTCTGTCAGCGTAGTGTCCAGAGCATGGAGGCGCTACCAGGAGACAGGACAGTACATCAGGAGACGTGGAGGAGGCCGTAGGAGGGCAACAACCCAGCAGCAGGACCACTACCTCCGTCTTTGTGCAAGGAGGAACAGGAGGAGCACTGCCAGAGCCCTGCAAAATGACCTCCAGCAGGCCACAAATGTGCCTGTGTCTGCTCAAACGGTCAGAAACAGACTCCATGAGGGTCATATGAGGGCCCGATGTCCACAGGTGGGGGTTGTGCTTACAGCCCAACACCGTGCAGGACGTTTGGAATTTGCCAGAGAACACCAAGATTGGCAAATTCGCCACTGGCGCCCTGTGCTCTTCACAGATAAAAGCAGGTTCACACTGAGCACATGTGACAGAGTCTGGAGACGCCGTGGAGAATGTTCTGCTGCATGCAACATCCTCCAGCATGACCAGTTTGGCATTGGGTCAGTAATGGTGTGGAGTGGCATTTCTTTGGAGGGCTGCACAGCCCTCCATGTGCTCGCCAGAGGTAGCCTGACTGCCATTAGGTACCGAGATGAGATCCTCAGACCCCTTGTGAGACCATATGCTGGTGCGGTTGGCCCTGGGTTCCATCTAAAGCAAGACCTCATGTGGCTGGAGTGTGTCAGCAGTTCCTGCAAGACGAAGGCATTGATGCTATGGACTGGCCCGCCCGTTCCCCAGACCTGAATCCAATTGAGCACATCTGGGACATCATGTCTCGCTCTGTCCACCAACGTCACGTTGCACCACAGACGACTGTCCAGGAGTTGGCAGATGCTTTAGTCCAGGTCTGGGAGGAGATCCCTCAGGAGACCGTCCGTCACCTCATCAGGAGCATGCACAGGCGTTGTAGGGAGGTCATACAGGCACGTGGAGGCCACGCACACTACTGAGCCTCATTTTGACTTGTTTTAACCACTTCCCGCAACTGTAACGCCGAAAGGCGTCATTGCGGCGGCTCCCCCAGGCTACGCTAACGCCAATAGGCGTCATCTCGCGTGAGCCGAGATTTCCTGTGAACGCGCGCACACAGGCGCGCGCGCTCACAGGAACGGAAGGTAAGAGAGTTGATCTCCAGCCTGCCAGCGGCGATCGTTCGCTGGCAGGCTGGAGATGTGTTTTTTTTAACCCCTAACAGGTATATTAGACGCTGTTTTGATAATAATCACTTATTAACCCCTTATTAGCCCCTGATCATCCCTGATCACCCCATATAGACTCCCTGATCACCCCCCTGTCATTGATCACCCCCCTGTCATTGATCACCCCCCTGTAAAGCTCCATTCAGACGTCCGCATGATTTTTACGGATCCACTGATAGATGGATCGGATCTGCAAAACGCATCCGGACGTCTGAATGAAGCCTTACAGGGGCGTGATCAATGACTGTGGTGATCACCCCATATAGACTCCCTGATCACCCCCCTGTCATTGATTACCCCCCTGTCATTGATTACCCCCCTGTAAAGCTCCATTCAGACGTCCGCATGATTTTTACGGATCCACTGATAGATGGATCGGATCCGCAAAACGCATCCGGACGTCTGAATGAAGCCTTACAGGGGCATGATCAATAACTGTGGTGATCACCCCATATAGACTCCCTGATCACCCCCCTGTAAAGCTCCATTCAGATGTCCGCATGATTTTTACGGATGCACTGATAGATGGATCGGATCCGCAAAACGCATCCGGACGTCTGAATGAAGCCTTACAGGGGCGTGATCAATGACTGTGGTGATCACCCCATATAGACTCCCTGATCACCCCCCTGTCATTGATCACCCCCCTGTAAAGCTCCATTCAGATGTCCGCATGATTTTTACGGATGCACTGATAGATGGATCGGATCCGCAAAACGCATACGGACGTCTGAATGAAGCCTTACAGGGGCATGATCAATGACTGTGGTGATTACCCCCCTGTCATTGATTACCCCCCTGTAAAGCTCCATTCAGATGTCCGCATGATTTTTACGGATGCACTGATAGATGGATCGGATCCGCAAAACGCATCCGGACGTCTGAATGAAGCCTTACAGGGGCATGATCAATGACTGTGGTGATCACCCCCCTGTCATTGATTACCCCCCTGTAAAGCTCCATTCAGATGTCCGCATGATTTTTACGGATGCACTGATAGATGGATCGGATCCGCAAAACGCATCCGGACGTCTGAATGAAGCCTTACAGGGGCGTGATCAATGACTGTGGTTATCACCCCATATAGACTCCCTGATCACCCCCCTGTCATTGATTACACCCCTGTCATTGATCACCCCCCTGTAAAGCTCCATTCAGATGTCCGCATGATTTTTACGGATCCACTGATAGATGGATCGGATCCGCAAAACGCATCCGGACGTCTGAACTTTTCCCATTTTTTTATACAAAGTTGGCATTTGACCAAGATATTTATCTCACCCAGCATGGGTATATGTAAAAAGACACCCCAAAACACATTCCTCAACTTCTCCTGAATACAGAGATACCAGATGTGTGACACTTTTTTGCAGCCTAGGTGGGCAAAGGGGCCCATATTCCAAAGAGCACCTTTCGGATTTCACAGGTCATTTTTTACAGAATTTGATTTCAAACTCCTTACCACACATTCGGGCCCCTAGAATGCCAGGGCAGTATAACTACCCCACAAGTGACCCCATTTTGGAAAGAAGAGACCCCAAGGTATTCGCTGATGGGCATAGTGAGTTCATGGAAGTTTTTATTTTTTGTCACAAGTTAGTGGAATATGAGACTTTGTATGAAAAAAAAAAAAAAAAAAAAAAATCATCATTTTCCACTAACTTGTGACAAAAAATAAAAAATTCTAGGAACTTGCCATGCCCCTCACGGAATACCTTGGGGTGTCTTCTTTCCAAAATGGGGTCACTTGTGGGGTAGTTATACTGCCCTGGCATTCTAGGGGCCCGAATGTGTGGTAAGGAGTTTGAAATCAAATTCTGTAAAAAATGACCTGTGAAATCCGAAAGGTGCTCTTTGGAATATGGGCCCCTTTGCCCACCTAGGCTGCAAAAAAGTGTCACACATCTGGTATTGCCGTACTCTGGAGAAGGTGGGGAATGTGTTTTGGGGTGTCATTTTACATATACCCATGCTGGGTGAGAGAAATATCTTGGCAAATGACAACTTTTCCCATTTTTTTATACAAAGTTGGCATTTGACCAAGATATTTATCTCACCCAGCATGGGTATATGTAAAATGACACCCCAAAACACATTCCTCAACTTCTCCTGAGTACGTAGATACCAGATGTGTGACACTTTTTTGCAGCCTAGGTGGGCAAAGGGGCCCACATTCCAAAGAGCACCTTTCGGATTTCACTGGTCATTTTTTACAGAATTTGATTTCAAACTCCTTACCACACATTTGGGCCCCTAGAATGCCAGGGCAGTATAACTACCCCACAAGTGACCCCATTTTGGAAAGAAGAGACCCCAAGGTATTTCGTGATGGGCATAGTGAGTTCATAGAAGTTTTTATTTTTTGTCACAAGTTAGTGGAATATGAGACTTTGTAGGAAAAAAAAAAAAATAAAAAAAAATCATCATTTTCCGCTAACTTGTGACAAAAAATAAAAAGTTCTATGAACTCACTATGCCCATCAGCGAATACCTTAGGGTGTGTACTTTCCGAAATGGGGTCATTTGTGGGGTGTTTGTACTGTCTGGGCATTGTAGAACCTCAGGAAACATGACAGGTGCTCAGAAAGTCAGAGCTGCTTCAAAAAGCGGAAATTCACATTTTTGTACCATAGTTTGTAAACGCTATAACTTTTACCCAAACCATTTTTTTTTTACCCAAACATTTTTTTTTTATCAAAGACATGTAGAACTATAAATTTAGAGCAAAATTTCTATATGGATCTCGTTTTTTTTGCAAAATTTTACAACTGAAAGTGAAAAATGTCATTTTTTTGCAAAAAAATCGTTAAATTTCGATTAATAACAAAAAAAGTAAAAATGTCAGCAGCAATGAAATACCACCAAATGAAAGCTCTATTAGTGAGAAGAAAAGGAGGTAAAATTCATTTGGGTGGTAAGTTGCATGACCGAGCAATAAACGGTGAAAGTAGTGTAGTGCCGATTTGTAAAAAAGGGCCTGGTCTTTAGGGGGGTATAAACCTGTGGTCCTTAAGTGGTTAAGGACATTACATCAAAGTTGGATCAGCCTGTAGTGTGTTTTTCCACTTTAATTTTGAGTGTGACTCCAAATCCAGACCTCCATGGGTTAAAAAATTTGATTTCCATTTTTTTATTTTTGTGTGATTTTGTTGTCAGCACATTCAACTATGTAAAGAACAAAGTATTTCAGAAGAATATTTAATTAATTCAGATCTAGGATGTGTTATTTTTGTGTTCCCTTTATTTTTTTGAGCAGTGTATGTTCTTATGTCCTGATTCGGTAGATACGCCAAAGTTATGTACAGGCCAACGCCCATACATAATTCCGGTGGTTCCACTGCCACAGCAGGGGTTTTATTAAGACACCTGTCTAAAACACCTATCTTAATAAATGACCCCCTTTATTTTTTTGTCGACAGTCACATGAGGGATTGTTTTTTGATAAATGACTTGCATTTTTAAATTTCATCATTTTTGGGGTACAAGTTATGCACTAAAAATGTTTGTATTCATTTTTTGAGAGAAATGGAAAAATCATGATTATGGTTATCATTTTTATGTTTATATCATACTTTTGCAGAATAGAATCACATAAAAAAATGCAATGCAATGCACCTTCCTCAAGGGGCTTCAATTCACAGTACTTTCTGGATGAGGAGACAAATTTTGATCAGTAGATATATTTCTCACTTTTTGTATCCGCTCCATTCTTGTTTAGGTTTTTAATCACATGGACATCTTTACATTTATTTTTGCACATTTACTAATATGTAACACTTTTAGGTAATTTCCTACTATAGTGTAGCTATTTTGATGCCACTTTATTCTGATATTATTGATAATTGCTTGGAAAAAGTTTGCAGTTCACTTTAATTCTAGAACTGCATGTTTTTGATAGGGAAATATTTGTTTATATGTGTCTCGGATATATAGAAACCTTATTAGAACCAGCATGTATTGAACTGCATTGAAACAGGGATCAAACCCTGAAAAGTTGAAGTCCCATAGTGGGACAAAAAAAAAAAAAAGTGTATTTCATAAATAAAAAAAAAGCCCATAATAAAAAGACATACAAAAGTGTAAAAAACAAAAACAGAAATATTAGGTATCGCCACATCCTTAACGACCAGCTCTATAAAAATATAACGTGATCCACCCTGTCAGGTCAACATGTATAAAATTCAAACTGTGCAAAAACAGCCTTTTTTGTTCAACATACCTCACAAAAAGCGGAATACCAAGCGATCAAAAAGTCATATGTACCCCAAAATAGTCTCCTTAAACTGTCGCCTCATCTCACAAAAAAACGAGCCCCTACACAAGATGATTAACAGAAAAATAAAAAAAATATGACTTTCAGAAATGGCAACACGAAAAAAAAAGATTTCTTTTCAAAAATCCTTTTACTTTATAATACTTCAAAAAAAAAAAAAATAGACATTAGGTATCAACACATCCGTAACAACCTGCTGTATAAAAATATCACATGATCCACCACTTCAGGTGAAAGTGTAAAAAAAAACAAAAAAAAAAAACTTAAACCTTAGTATACCAAAGGTTTTTTCATTTTTGCGTTTTCATTTTTCTTCCCTATCTTCCTTGAGTCATAACTGTTTTATATTTCCGTTCACATAGCTGTAGCATGGCTTATTTTTTTGCGGGACAAGTTGTACATTCTAATGCCACCAATAATTATGGCATACAATGCAGTGGGAAGCAGTAAAAAAAATTCCAAAATGGGGTGGAATAGGAAATAAAACACAATCCCTCCACAGTTTTACAGGTTTTGTTCGCACTGCCTTCCATTTGCGGCAAAACTGACCCATGCCCTTCATTCTCTGGGTCAATACAATTACAACAATACCCCATATATATAGTTTTTATTTTATGTCTAAATAGTGTAAAAAGAAATGTAAACTTTGAAAAAAAAAAATTTTACATCTCCATATTCTGACCCCCATAACTAATTTATAGTTATATCTACTGAGCTATATGGGGGCTTATTTTTTGCAGTACAATCTCAAGTATTGGAGTATGCAACTTTTTGATCACATTTTATTACAATTTTTTGGGGTAAGAGAAGCAATGAAAAAATTGAAAATTGCCCATTTTGACTCTTTTTTCCATTATGCCATTCACCATATTGGAAAAATGTTTTTGCGTTTTCGGTCACAGTGATAACAAAAAATATAAATATTATGGGTATTTAGGTATTACGTTTTTTTATTATACGGAAAGGGGGGTGATTTTAACTTTTATAATTTTTTTAACAGTTTTTTTCTTAAATTTTATTGTAATTATTATATATTATAGAGGCAAGGGGGGCAATTGCCCCCGGGCCCCCGAGTCCTTAGGGGCCCCCAGCGCGGGCCCGCAACTAACTATTATTCTATAATTCTGTGTGACGGCGGGCTGTTGCTAATGCCGCTAAGCGCATGGAGTCCCAGGCAGCGGTCGGTCCGGACTAATGGAAAGGAGGGGCCCCGCAGCCGCTCTGAGCCCCGCTCTGCATGCCAGCCACTTTTAAAGAGCAGTGGCTGTGAGTGTGCCACCGCTGCTGCACAGGCACGTCTTCGCGTCTGACGTTGCCACAACTCCGTCCCCGGAGCAGAGAAGGAGCGAGCGGCAGCCAGCCACAGCCCACAGACTGCCAGGGAAGGCCCGCCCACACACAGACAGCCAAGTTCCAAGTACAGAACAGTTACTGGTAGGAAGTTAGGTTAAAGGGCTTCTGTCACCCCACTAAACATTTTTTTTTTTTTTGTTACATCTACACCTGGCGCAGGCGCATTGAGGAAGGAGCGGCCGAGCGAGCGTCCTCCTCTCAGTGCGCCTGCGCCGACTGAAGACAGGGACGGCGCAGGCGCCAGATTTTGATTGCAAACAGGGCCAGCAGAGAAAGATCCCGTCCGCCGGCCCTGTCAATCAACATGCGGAGGGGGCGGCTGCTACCAGCAAGTAGCCGCCCTACTTACTGGTAGCAAGGTAATTAGCATATTTTAAAAGTACGTTTTTAACAGAATCTGCTGAACCAAAATTATTAATTACAGTATGTATGCATAAATCGCAGTATAGGGATTATAAGTAACAAAAAAAACAAAAAACAGTTTAGTGGGGTGATAGAAGCCCGTTAATTATAACAGCTGGATCCCATTCCCACCATCTTACCCATCCCAGTGCCAGTGGCAGTGGGACTTGGGAGCACTGAGCAGAGATGTACTAGCCCACCCTGGTTCTGCTTGGACTGGAGAAATGTGCATTGGGGGGGGGGGGGGCGAATGACTCATGAGAGATGTGCATGTGCTGGCACTGCTGGAGAAATGTGCCATGGGGGGGCGGGGGAAGGAGAGATGTGGGGCTGCCAAGTGCCACTGGCCAATGGAGTGGGAGAAATGTGCTATGGGGGGGATGTTAAGTGTCATGTGTGGGGGGGGGGGCCCTTATTGTTTTTCGCCCCAGGGCCCCATTTCACCTAGAACCGGCCCTAGGTCTCGTCAGCAATTACAGACATTCCCTTTGGCCACAGGGTTTTTGACACTTTAGATGCCATAATGTCACTTGATCATGGCATCTTAAGCCTTTAATTAGTGGCAGGTCTCTGCTGTTTCAAACAACAAAGAGCTGCCAGCCATGACGCCCTCTGCACGCGGGAGCAGATGCCATATTTGCCTATCGCTCCAGCGCTGTACATGTACGTCGCTGGAAGCGAAAGTGTTAACTAAAAACTGTGCTATTTTTTGTCACTTTGCCTCCCAAAAAGTGTAATACCAAGTGACCAAAATGTCATATGTACCCCAAAATGGTACAAATCAAACTGTCACCTCATCCTGCTAAAATGAGCCCTTACACAAGACGATCGAAAGCAAAATAAAAATATACAGCTTTCAGAGAATAGCAATAAAAAAAAAGACTTCTCTTTTCAAAAAATGAATTTACAACAAATAAATAGACATATTAGGTCTTGCTATGTCCATAATGACCTGCCCCCTCAGGTGAATTCCGTAAAACAGCAATTTTCTTGTCAACTCACACCAAAAAGGGTAATATCGAATGATCGAAAAATCTTCCCACAAAAAACAAGCCCCTACATAAGACAATCACCTGAAAAATAAAATGGCTTTCAGAAAATGCAGACACAAAAACATGATTTCTTTTTCAAAAAAGCTTTTATTGAACTGAAATACATTTACTGAAATACATTTTAAAAAGAATTAGATATTGGGTATCACTGCAACCGTAATGACCTACTCTACTGTATAACAATTTCACTTTATCTACCCCCTCAGGTGAATGTGGTAAAAAATAAAATAAAAAAACTGCCATTTTTTGGTTGCTTTGTCCCAAAAAAGTGTAATATTGAAAGATTTTAAAATGTACCCAAAAATAGTAACTATAAAAAACTAGCTCCTACACAAGATGATCAGCATAAAATTTTAAAAAATATGGCTTTCAGAATATGGAGATACAAAAACATGGCTTCTTTTAAAATATGCTTTATTATGTAAAACTGAAACAAAAAATAAAAATACACATATTTGATATTGTCACGTGCATAATGACCTGCTCTATAAAAATAACACATGACCTATCCTGTCAGATGAACTCTGTAAGCACCAAAAAATAAAAATTTTGCCAGAACAGCCATTTTTAGTTACCTCACAAAAAGCATAATACCGAGCAATCATATGTGCCCCAATATAGTACCTATAATAATACCTAATCCTGTAGTTTCCCTTATGTTTTGCGAGTTTCTACTGTACGGGTTCATCAGGGGGTCTTCTAAAGCCACATGACAACTTACAATTCTCCCTGCGACAATATCACATTATAACAGCCCTCCAAAATGTTGCTCCTTCCCTTCTGTGCCCTGCCATGTGCCCATACAACAGTTTACAATTTTTCTGTAAACTACATAATTGGGTAATAAATATTGAGTTTTGTTTGGCTGTTAACCCTTGCTGTGTTACAGAAAAATAGATTAAAATGGAAAAGCTGCAAGAAGGGAAATTCTGAAATGTCACCTCCATTTTCCTTTCATTCTTGTGGAATACCTAAAGGGTTAACAAAGTTTATAAAAATCAGTGTTGAGTAACTTGAAGGATATAGTTTCTAAAATGTGGTTATTTATGGGTGGTTTCAACAGTGATTTCATAACCTAAGTGGTCCTTAAAAAAGGGTTTTTTGGAAATTGTCTTAAAAATGTTAAGAATTGCTTCTAAAATTCTAAGCCTTCTAACGTCTTAAAAAGCTAAGATGACACTTTCAAATTGATGTCAACATAAAGTGGACTTATGGGAAATGTAAGGTAACAACTATTTTATGAGGTATCCCTATCTGCCTTAAAAGACGAGAAATAAAAATTTGGAAAATTGCGATCTTTTCCAAGTTTTCTATAAAGCAACCAATGACACGTGGTTCGGCCAGTCTTAGTCGGGGATAGCTGTGCTGTAGAAGGGACAGATAGTGTAGGGAATTTAATTTTATTTTTTTGTTAGGCAGGGTTGGTGTTAGAGACCCAAAAGTCCTATTAAGGACTATTGTTGTCCAGCACAATGGGTAGGTCCCTTTCCAGTTTTATTACCTGCAAGTACAGTTTCGTGGATTGATCCTATACACTCAGACTCAAAGAATTATTAGGAACACCTGTTCTATTTCTCATTAATGCAATTATCTAGTCAACCAATCACATGGCAGTTGCTTCAATGCATTTAGGGGTGTGGTCCTGGTCAAGAAAATCTCCTGAACTCCAAACTGAATGTCAGAATGGGAAAGAAAGGGGATTTAAGCAATTTTGAGCGTGGCATGGTTGTTGGTGCCAGACGGGCCGGTCTGAGTATTTCACAATCTGCTCAGTTACTGGGATTTTCACGCACAACCATTTCTAGGGTTTACAAAGAATGGTGTGAAAAGGGAAAAACATCCTGTATGCGGCAGTCCTGTGGGCAAAAATGCCTTGTGGATGCTCGAGGTCAGAGGAGAATGGGCCGACTGATTCAAGTTGATAGAAGAGCAACGTTGACTGAAATAACCACTCGTTACAACCGAGGTATGCAGCAAAGCATTTGTGAAGCCACAACACGCACAACCTTGAGGTGGATGGGCTACAACAGCAGAAGACCCCACCGGGTACCACTCATCTCCACTACAAATAGGAAAAAGAGGCTACGATTTGAACAAGCTCACCAAAATTGGACTGTTGAAGACTGGAAAAATGTTGCCTGGTCTGATGAGTCTCGATTTCTGTTGAGACATTCAAATGGTAGAGTCCGAATTTGGCGTAAACAGAATGAGAACATGTATCCATCCTCTGATGGCTACTTCCAGCAGGATAATGCACCATGTCACAAAGCTCGAATCATTTCAAATTGGTTTCTTGAACATGACAATGAGTTCACTGTACTAAAATGGCCCCCACAGTCACCAGATCTCAACCCAATAGAGCATCTGTGGGATGTGGTGGAACGGGAGCTTCGTGCCCTGGATGTGCATCCCTCAAATCTCCATCAACTGCAAGATGCTATCCTATCAATATGGGCCAACATTTCTAAAGAATGCTATCAGCACCTTGTTGAATCAATGCCACGTAAAATTAAGGCAGTTCTGAAGGCAAAAGGGGGTCCAACACCGTATTAGTATGGTGTTCCTAATAATTCTTTAGGTGAGTGTATATGACCCAAATTACTGGCCTCAGTTAAGAGCAGAGCCTGGATTCACCATCCACGATGACCAGGGTGGAATGGACACCTACTTGTAAGTAGGCCTGCTAGGCCAACACCTACACCATGATATCTTAATAACTTTTCAAGTACAGGCATCCTTTGTTGAAGACCCTTATCGTGACAAACGAATGAACTACTGTGAAAACATAGTAGGGGCTTACTCCTATTGGCCCACTGACCGCTGGGGAGCCATTTGGTTAACTGGGGCAGGAGACCAATCTGAGTGAATACGAACCAGAAGTCAAGGAGACCAGTCTTAGTGAATGCAAACCAGGACTAAAGAACACCACAAATTTATTTTTATTTTTTTGAAGTGAACAGAAAAGTAGACCTATGGAATGTAACAAACCACCAAGGAAAGAAACGCAAGTCTGAAAGGAAAGCAGCTATGTTTATCGGAAAAGTAGTATCAGAGCGGTGCGCCGTTTGCCCTAGTAAGAATACTGAGTAACCATAATGTAGCAATGAAAAGAAATGCAGCTTTAAGTGGAAGCAGAGTATAACACGTAATGTAAGAACAAGTGGGTGAATGCAGCTCTGGATGTGAGTGGTGTCTAAAACATGGTACGGGCACAGCTCTGAGTACGAGCATGAAGAGCATGGTATAAAGCAGCCGTATGAAAGCAATCTGAAAGTGAGTAGAGTATTAACGTAATGCAACAGCGGACGTATGAACGCAGCTCTAGTAGTGAATGGTGTATAGGACAAAATGTAAATGCAGACACACAGACGTAGTTTTGAAGGTAACAATCCTAACCACAATCATTCGACCATTAGTGCCAAACCCCCTTCGTCCCAGAACACTGCAAGTCGCGGACCGCAGTGTGAGTCCTGTGCAGCAAGGTCGATGCTACCGTGAGCGCCAGCATTCACATGGCACCTTTTGCTGTTTACCCAGATGTGAATGAGCTGCCACACAATGCTGCATTTTTTTAAATCGACCATTGATCCATATTTACCATCACTTAACACAGCGTGCATAGCTTGAGCCCCCTGCAGACACACGCCCCGCATGTAAACCAGGTATCGGAAAACATACAACCATGCCTACTCTAAGCACATGCTACCCCAAAAACTGTATGCAATGGCCCCACCAGGCCTCTGAATAGCCAGACAAACAATACTAACAACCATCAGTTGACCATTAGCGGCCAAACTCTGCTTCATCCCAGAGCGCTACATGTCGCGGACCGCAGCATCCATTAGCGGCCAAACTCTGCTTCATCCCAGAGCGCTACATGTCGCGGACCGCAGCATGGGTCCCGTGCAAACAACTCCGATCCTACCATGAATACTAGCGCCCTCCTGAGACATTCTGCCGTCGCCCAGCCGTAAGGAGCCTCCACACCATGCTGCTGTATCCTAGAGCTGACCCAGAGGTAGTGAAATCAGCTGAATCGGCGTCAGCCTGGGCCCACAGGTGCCTATAAATAGCCTAGTAATCAGCCAGCCTGGGCCCACAGGTACGTATGAATAGCCTTATAATCAGCCTCCCCTCCCACAAATGCAGCAATATCTTGCTTATACTTTATACGGGGATGTACTAGAGACTGTTTTATACTTGGATGTAACCGTTACCAGGAGCAACATTCAGTGAAAGTTGTAAGCTGGATTGCATCATCCTTGTCTCAGTCTCCAATTCCTCAGTTAACACTGCAGTAAATGGATGTACCACCATAAAAGGTACTGGCGTCACGACTACAAGGGACCTTGCCATAGGCACATTAATACAGACCATCAAGGGCACCCCGAACCACCATCTGGCCTGTGTCCCTTACACCAGAGTGTGCCCCAGAGAATTCCTGTGACGTTCTCCTCATCACTTGTGCAGGCCTGCCTAGGGACGACAGAACCATGAGTAACCAGAACTGTATTTACCTCGGCCCACCTAATGCTCACACCGTGGCCTCACATATAATTCCCCTGTTGGTCTGGCTCATTGCAAACGTCTGGGTCCACAATCAGTGTCTGTGGGTCACACCACTGCCTCCTCTTCCCCTGTGTTACTTGCTGGCCAATCCCCTGTCCAAGATGCAGGCCCGGATGCCTCCCGCCCTGCAACTGGACCTTCGCAAGCACCAGCGACCTCATCCACTTCCCTCTCCCAGCGCAGTGTCCAAATGTCCTTACCCACAGGCCATAGCACTGAATATGCACCTTTCCAAATTACTGGCCCTAGAAATGTTGCCATTTAGGCTTGTGGTCACTGAGGCCTTCTGCAGCCCTCGTTGCGCAGTCCCCAGCCGCCACTATTTTTCAAGGTGTGCTGTACCAGCCTAACACCAGCATGTGTCCCGTAATATCACCCGTGCCCTGACCAACGCAGTTATTAGGAAGGTACACTTAACGACTGACACATGGACAAGTGCTTGTGGCGAGGGACGCTACATTTCCCTCACGGCACACTGGGTGAACGTTGTGGAGGCCGGGAGCGAGTCGTACCCTGGGATGGAACAGGTGCTACCGACGCCAAGGTAGCCCTATTTCAATCAGGATTTCCGCTACCACCTACATTAGTGGCTGCAACCCCCCCTTCTCCTCCTCCACTTCCACCTCTGAATTCTCATCTTGAAGCACCAGTCAGCCATCAGTCAAAAGCTGGAAGCAGTGCAGCACTCCAGTGAAGAAACGGCAACAGGCTGTGCTGAAACTAATGTTTAGGTGACAAACAGCACACCGCCGCAGAGCTGTGGCAGGGTATAAGGGACAAGACTGAGCTGTGGCTCTCGCCACTCAACCTACAACCAAGCCTGGTTATGTCTGATAATGGCCGTAACTTGGTGGCGGCTTTCGAGCTCGGCAAGCTCACACACATACCATGCCTAGCCCACTTGTTCAACTTAGTGGTTCAGCTGTCTCTCTCAAAACCTACCTCAATTTTCCCCGAGCTACCGGTGAATATGCGCTGCATGTGTGCCCATTTCTGAAAGTCATCTACAGCTGCAGCAGCGCTTGCAATTGCCAGCTCATCGACTGTTGTGTGACGTGAGCACGCGCTGGAACTCCACGTCCCACATGTTGGCGAGGCTTTGTGAGCAGCAGAGGGCAGTAGTGGAATACCAGCTGCAACATGGTCGTCACCTTTCCAGTCAGCTTCTGCTCTTCACAAGCGACAAGTGGGCATGGATGTCTGGCCTCTGAAGTTTTACGCAACTTTGAGGAATAAACACAGATGGTGGGCGGCGATGTCGCTATTATCAGCGTAAAAACCCCACTTCTGTGTCTAGTGAAACGCTTGCTGATCACAATGAAGGCCGATGCTTTGTGGAAGAGGTGGAAATGGGTGGAAATGGGGGAAGACAGTGCACAGGGTGATAGCCAGACCACCCTCAGTTCGTCTTCTCAGCACAAATTGGATGATGATAAGGGGGAGGAGGAGCAGGAGACGGTTGCCTCTGCTACAGAGTGTAGTACCCATAGCAGGTTTATTCCATCTGTTCAGTGTGGATGGGCCAAAGAGGAGGAAGAGGATGAGGAGATTAAGAGTCATCCGCCTGATAAGGACAGCAAAGTTTTGTCTGTTGGGACTCTGGCACACATAGATGACTTTATGTTATGCTGCCTTTCCCGTGACCCTCGCGTTATACACATTTTGGCCAACACCGATTACTGGTTGTTCACCCTTCTCGACCCCCGCTATAAAGAGAACTTCTCATCTCTCATTCCTGTGGTGGAGAGGACTAGCAAAATGGTGCAATACCAGAAGGTCCTTGTGGAAAAAGTGCTCCAAAAATTTCCATCAGAGTACTTAGTTCCTTGGGCAACCAAGTAGGGGAGAGCACGGAAACACACAGCAGTTCCAACAGATGCAAGGCAACACTCTCCAAGGCCTGGGACAGTTTCATGACACCACACCAGCAACCTCACCCTGATGCACGGCCTAGTGTAGCAAGGAGAGAAAAGTTTTGGAAGATGGTGAAGGAGTACGTAGCAGACCGTGTCAGCGTCCTCAATGATCCCTCTGTGCCTTACAACTAGTGGGTGTCCAAGCTGGACTCGTGGCATGAACTGGCGTTCTACGCCTTAAAGATGATGGCCTGCCCTGCCGCCAGCGTTTTGTCACAGCGGGTATTTAGTGCTGCTGGGGGCATAAGAACTGATAAGCACATCCGACTATCAACTGAAAATGCTGACAGGTTGACTCTTATCAAAATTAACAAGGCCGGGATTGTCCCTGACTTCTCTACTCCACCAGAGGAAAGCGGCTGAACATAAAGGCAGTTTAAATGTGGCTTTTATGGTGTATTGAATACACTGTATTCCCATGCACCCCTTCCACGACAAAAAAGGGTATATGGTTCAATCTTCCTTTTCTCCTCCTCCATCATATGTACATGCTTATTAGGCTGCTAATGTTTTAGAGGGTCATCTCAGCAGCAGGCCCGCAACTGTAATTTTTTCAATGGTCAGCTCAGCAGCAGGCCCTCAACCATAATTTTTTCGATGGTCAGCTCAGCAGCAGGCCCTCAACCATAATTATTTTCGATGGTCAGCTCAGCAGCAGGCCCTCAAACATAATTTATTCCTTGGTCGGATCAGCAGCAGGCCCTCCACCTTAATTTATTCAATGGTCAGATCAGCAGCAGGCACTCGCCCCTAATGTTTTAGAGAGTCAGCTCACCAGCAGACCCTCAACCATAATTTGTTTCGATGGTCAGCTCAGCAGCAGACCCTCCCCCATAATTTTTTCCATGATCAGATCAGCAGAAGGCCCTCGCCCCTAATGTTTTAGAGAGTCAGCTCACCAGCATACCTTCAACCATAATTTTTTCGATGGTCAGCTCAGCAGCATACCCTCACCTCTAATGTTTTAGATGGCCAGCTCTGCTGCAGACCCTCACGCCTAATGTTTTAGATGTTCAGATCAGCAGCGGGCCCTCGCCCCGAATGTTTTAGAGGGTCACGAGCAGGCCCTTGCTCCTAGTGTTTTTGAGGGTCTCCAGCAGGCCATCAATCAAAATTTTTCAAGGGTGTGTATGGTGCACTCCTTTATGTGTAATAAAGGGTGCCAGTTCCTTGTAATTTTTGGCAGCACTTTCACTTAGTGCATAGGCTTTATGAGTGTAGGAGTCCCACTACCTGAACAATTGTACCACAATGTGAATGATGCCCTCCTTTATGTGATATACAGTTTGTATCAGAGTACCTCTTCCTTGTAATTTTTGGCAGCAATTGCACTTTATAAACAAGTAAATATACAGGAAAGAATGTTTTCTAACAATTTTTCCTCTAAAATCGATTTTATCTTCGGTTTTGTGCGTATTATTGTCAGTCTGCAAAATTGGCCTACTACTTGGACAACATCATTCCCAGCAGCGACCTGGGAGTGTAAGATGCATCCAGACATTCTCCCCATGCTGTTCCCGAACCATTTCATTGGTGTTTCCATCAATTTCTGACTTTTTCATGTGAACCAGACACACTCAACTCTTCAGAGCAGGGGGTGCCTGGTTTAATACTCAGGTTCTCCCATTCACTCAGTAGAGTACCCGAGCATCCCGAGGTGTTCTACTCGAGCACCCGAGCGCTTTGGTGCTCAATAAACACTATAGACCATCTATCATTTCCTGAACCTAATCCCCCACCAATCTCTCCACCGCACCCATGCACCCAGAAGCACTTCATGTATCAGCTGGTGACTGGCTCATGCAGCTTTATATCTACTTCCATATTTTCCCAACATGGATGGACCTTTGTACAAAAAAAAGCACTTTTACCTTTTGTGTCACCCCTATCTCCTCATAGATTGCAAGGCTCTCATTCCTCTTGTTGAAATTATTTACTTGTCTGTTGCTATGATATTTATGACTGTGCACAAACCCCTGAACTATAAAGGGCTGTGGAATATGTTGACGCTATAAAAATAAAGATTATTATTATCTGTGAGGCGTATTAGAGATGGCAATGCGGTTCGCCCAGCGGTCGTTTCACGGCGAACTTTGCAATGTCCGCTGACGCCATATTCTTTTGCATTGTGCCGAACTTTGACCTATGACACATCCATCAGGTCGGACATGACAGCCAATTTAGACGCACCTGGACACACCCCCTACCCTATAAATAAACCCGAACTGGCCACCATTTTACATTCAGTCTTTTGCCAGTATATCACACCCCTCAGTATGTCACACCTGTTGATAGCACACCTATATTAGTCCTTAAAAGGACTTTTGTGGCCCTATTAGCTAGCGTTTGGAGTCTATAACAGTCTTTTCCTGCTCCACACGGCAACGGAGAGGTTGCCGTGTGGAGCAGGAAAAGACTGTTATAGACACCAAACGCTAGCTAATAGGGCCACAAAAGTCCTTTTAAGGACTAATATAGGTGTGCTATCAACAGGTGTGACATACTGAGGGGTGTGATATACCTATAATATACTTTCTAACATAGAAAGTATATTGTAGTGCATTTGTATTGTGCAGCAGTTGTGTGCAGTTCTGCTGCGATACCGCAGATATACAGAGAGACAAATGCTATTGAAACAACTAATTGCAACTGTTGTGATATACCAGTTGCCCCCCAAAAAAAAAATATTTGAGGCATGGGTGTGATATACCTATAATATAATTTATATAAAGTGCATGTGCAGCATTTGTGTGCGGTTCTGCTGAGATACCGCAGCTATACAGAGGGACAAATGCTACTGGAACAAGTAATTTCAACTGGTTTGATATACCAGTTGCCCCCCAAAAAAGCTGATTGAGACAGGGTTGTGATATACCTATAATATAATTTATATATAGCGAGTGTGCAGCATTTGTGTGCAGTTCTGCAGAGATACTGCAGCTTTACAGAGGGACAAATGCTACTGGAACAAGTAATTTTAACTGGTTTGATATACCAGTTGCCCCCCAAAAAAGCTAATTGAGACAGGGTTGTGATATACCTATAATATAATTTATATATAGCGAGTGTGCAGCATTTGTGTGCAGTTCTGCAGAGATACTGCAGCTATACAGAGGGACAAACACTACTGGAACAACTAATTTCAACTGGTGTGATATACCAGTTGCCCCCCAAAAAAACTGATTGAGGCAGGGGTGTGATATACCTATAATATAATTTCTATATAGTGTATGTGCAGCATTTGTGTGCGGTTCTGCTGAGACACCGCAGCTATACAGAGGGACAAACGCTATTGGAACAGCTAATTGCAACTGTTCAGATATACCAGTTGCCTTGCCCCCCAAAAAAACTGATTGAGGCAGGGGTGTGACACACCTATAATATAATTTATATATAGTGCATGTGCAGCATTTGTGTGCGGTTCTGCTGAGATACCGCAGCTATACAGAGGGACAAACGCTATTGGAACAACTAATTGCAACTGGAGTGATATACCAGTTCCCCCCCCCCCCCCCCCAAAATAAATGATTGAGGCAAGGGTGTGATATACCTAAAATATAATTTATATATAGTGCATGTGCAGCATTCGTTTGCAGTTCTGCTGAGAGACTGCAGCTATACAGAGGGACAAACGCTACTGGAACAAGTAATTTTAACTTTTGTGATATACCAGTTGCCCCCAAACAAGCTGTTTGAGGCAGGGGTGTGATATACCTATAATATAATTTCTATATAGTGCATTTGTATTGTGCAGCATTTGTGTGCGGTTCTGCTGAGATACCGCAGCTATACAGAGGGACAAACGCTATTGGAGCAACTAATTTCAACTGGTGTGATATACCATTTACCCCCCCAAAAAACGGATTGAGGCTGGGATGTGATATACCTATAATATAATTTATATATAGTGCATGTGCAGCATTTGTGTGCAGTTCTGCTGAGACACCGCAGCTATACAGAGGGACAAATGCTACTGGAACAACTAATTTCAACTGGTGTGATATACCTGTTGTTGCCCCAAAATAATCTGATTAAGGGGTTTGATATACCTGCTTCCAGCAAATACTCATTAAGGGGTTCTATATACCCGCTTTCACAAATACTGCTTTTCTATAGGGACATTATCACAGGGTCATTTTGAAAATGACAGGCAGAGAAAGAGGCAGGCCACTCTGCAGGGGTGGTAGGGGTTGGGCAGGTGCACCAGTCCGGAGCCTAAGTGGGAAGTTGGAGAAGGTGCGTGCGACTACGTCAAAGGACGCACCAGAGTTGGTTGAGTGGCACTCCTTTTAGCTCTGCGGTCACAGGCCGATCAGTGGCTTACCCCGATCAATTTGACAGTTGGTAAAGTGGTGTGCGACAATGGTGCCAATCTGCTGAGCACGCTGAAACAGGGCAAAATGACACTCGTGCCGTGCATGGCACACATCCTGAACTTAGTCATGTAGCGATTCGTTGCAAAATACCTCGGGGTCCAGGACATCTCTGCCCATTTTAGAAGATATTACACGACCATGGCTCGCCTTGCTGGCATTCAGCGGTGACACCACTTGCCTGTCAGATTTGTGACAGCCTGATGCGCTGGAACTCTACCTTGTATATGCTTGATAGGCTGCTCCAGCAGAAATGTGTGTTAACGACTACCTGTACAAACTCTGCGGCAGGACAGGTTCTGGGGAGCTTGGTTTTTTTCACCACACCAGTGGCTGCTCATGCGCGACGCATGCAGACTTCTGCAGCCATTTGATGAGATCACCAAACTGGTCAGTCGCAGCCAGGGCACCATCAGTGACATCGTACCTTACGCCTTCTTTCTGGAGCATGCATTGTGTCATGTCATTGATCAAGCCGTCGAGGAGCAGGAGTTGGAAGATGAGGAAGTCGCAATGCTGAATGAATTCCCAGGGGGGGCTACTCCATCTGAGACAAGTCAGCAGGAGTCTGAAGAGGAGTCAGAGAAGGATGGTGCCTGGGGGGAGAAGGAGGAGCAAGAGGAGCAGGCTTTTAACTATTCTGGTATCCCTGGTGTTGTCCGTGGATGGGGGGAGGAGACCAAGGACGACATTCTCCTGGGCAATGATCAGGAGCCAGGTCGCTGCTCTGCTTCCAAATTAGTGCAAATGGGGGCCTTCATGCTCCAGTGTTTGAAGAGGGACCCCCGTATAAAAAGCATAAAGGAAAAGGACCAGTACTGGGTGGCAATGTACTTAGACCCCCGGTACAAACACAAAATGGCAGACATGTTACCAGCATCACAGAGGGCTGTCAGAATGCAGCATTTCCAGGCCTTGCATCGAGAGATGCTGCATTCTGCTGTTGCGTGCCCTGGCAGAGGAATTTACTCCTAGCTCACGACAGTGTGGACTACCTAACATTTCAAAAAATGAATAAGGCATGGATCTCGGAGGAATTCAACACCTGTGCTGACCACGTTTAATTGAATTTCCTCATGCCAGCCCACACATATCTGCCACCACGTAGAACAAAATAATGGTCACTGTCTTATGTAAATACAGCGGCATAAAAGGCCTTTTCTGTCCGATGAATGCCTAATGTTTACGACCTCTGAGGAATTCAACACCTGTGACAACCACGTGTTATCGAATTTCAACTATTATCATGTTTTTTTTTTCAAGAGGTTGGATTTAGTTAGCCATGTTTTTAATCCAATTTTATATTTTTTGGTTATTTAAACATATGTATTTGACATGTATTTGTACTGGCCTGCAGTAAAATTGATATCCAATGACTGTCTAATATACCTCCAGCCGCATAATCACTTGATGTTTTCTGTTCGGTGAATAAATCATTTTTTGGGCCTGTAGTCCACTGGCCTGCAGTAAAATTGATATCCATTGACCGTCTAATATACCTCTGGCCACATAATAACTTGATCTTTTATGTACGGTGAATGCATAATTTTTGGGGCCTGTAATCTAACTGGCCAACAGTAAAATTATTATACAGTGAACGCCTAAAGTAACTCCAGCCACATTATCAACTGTTCTTTTCTGTACAGTGAATGAATAATTTTTGGGGCCTGTAGACCACTGGCCTGTAGTAAAATTGATATCCATTGACCGTCTAATATACCTCCGACCACAATCTTTTCTGTATGGTGGATGCCTAATTGTTGGGGCCTCGGAGGAATTCAACACCTGTGATGACCACGTGTTATCGAATGCAACCTATTATCATTTGCGGTCTATTCAAGAGGGGGGGTTTCGTTAGCCATGTTTTTAATCAAATTTCATATTTTTAGTTCTTTTTAAGCAGTAAAATTGATATCCAATGACCATCTAATATACCTCCAGCCACATAATCACTTGTTCTTTTCTGTACACTGAATTAATAATTTTTGGGGCCTGTACTCCACTGGTCTGCAGTAAAATTGATATCCAATGACTGTCTAATATACCTCCAGCCACATAATCACTTGATATTTTCTGTTCGATGAATGCCTAATGTTTGGGGCCTGTACTCCCATGGCCTAAAATAAAAAATTTCTAGGCTCCAGCATGGCACATTTTTGAGAGTTTCCCTTTAAGATGCATAAAAATGGCCCCTGATTAAAATACATATTTTTTGTGGGAATTTTTGACATTGATTCCCCTCTGGTATGTCACTGTCTATGTTGTGGGACAATTTGTGCACTTATTGTAAGTATTTGGTGGCTGCCATAAAAGTGAATGGGGCCCGCCGCGAACTTGCGGTTTGCGAACATTTCATCGCGTTCGTGAATCGTCCCGGCAAATGTTCATCCATCACTAGTGAGAATGTCTTTGAACCTTCTCCTCCCTATGTATGCTGCCTATTCCTCCTCCTCTTCCATGTCTCTTCCTCATAGGCAGAAGTGATAACTGTAAGCAGCTCTCATTTGAAAAATGCTCCACTTCAGGTTAGACTGTGACTAGAATGTGTTCTAGGCTTTAAAACAAGACCAAGCACTCAGTAGTTCTCACTTCCAGTCCCCATTCTAGCCTTAAAAAGACATTAATTCGAAAGAATAAATCAGAGACGGCACTTGCCGGTTCTTACTGCTTTATGACTGGAGTGGCTCAGCCATAACAGCCATATATATTTCCAAGGCAAGAAAACAGTAGCGGCACTCACCACTTGTAAACACACACTGCTCCTTTATTGAGGTGTAAAGTCCATACAGGGCAGGCATGCAGGCAACAGATTTATATTTTAAAATGTTTTTAAAGGCATGCTCCGGTGCAGTTGCGAGAGATTTTATATATAGGTGAGACGATCATATGCTTGCATAAACGCTTCAAGGAGCATATGGGTTCCCTAGTTTGATTGAGCATGTAAAAGAAGCCCACAATGGAGGGAGCAGGGTATTGAAATTTTCAGGCCTAGAGGTGATACATATGCCTTTAATTGGAGGGGACAGACATAAAGAGCTCTTGCAGAGAGAAGCGAGATGGGAAATGAGAACAGGGATCATGGGTCCGCAGGGAGTGAATGACAAGAATGTCCTGAGTGTATTTCTATAATACTAATTGAAAGTGTCCACTGTGTTTTAATGTTTATGTTTTTATGTTAATATGGTAACTATTAGGCTTGAGCAAATCGATCTTTGGATCATAAGATCCAAAGTCGATTTATTCAAATACTTACATTTTAATGCTGTAGGGGGTGGGGCCAAAGTTCTTCTCGCCCGAAGTCAGGCAAGACATCGGTTAATTTCTACTGTATGTATATCTGCATATTGAAAAACTATTTAAAATAGTAATCTGAACTGGGCTTAGGTACAGAGGTACAAGCCATAGCAAAGCCCAGTTCAGCATTAAAATGCAAGTATTTGAATGAATCAACTTTGGATCTATGGTCTGAAGGTCGATTCGTTCAGGCCTAGTGGTGACGACATAAAAGATACAGGCTGGTGTCATGATAAATGAGACTAGACCAAGTGCAGATCGAATGAAATGGCCGTTGCCTTTTTGTAATGTCGCCCACATACCTGACCTACAGTATATGGACCTTTCCCCTCAATAAAAGAGCAGCGTGTTTGTACAAGTGGTGAGTGCCGCTACTGATTTCTTAACTTGGAACTGGTCTGAAAAAGAGCCCTCAGAGGTGCCCCCACCCCCTCTACAGAGCTCGTATGTGTTTAATAAATGTTATATTTTGTTTCATTAGTGGACCTCCTCAATGGTTATTTGCTTTTGATGGCACATATAACATAGTTTGCAGTACTATTCCTGCAATCAGTACACTGGAAACCTCAGTGCAAACCTGGCAAAATATCTTATAAGTCAATTGGTGAACATTTATTGAACTCATGGGTCCATTAAGCAAAAACCTTGATATCATGTGAACAGAGCTTCATAGTATCCAGATATACCATAAGGGAGGGTCAGGTTATACGGACTGACTGATACTGGTACACAGATTTAACTGAGGGTCTAAAGCAGTGATGGCTAACTTCCAGCACTACAGATGTGGTGAAACTTCAACTTTCTGTATGTTCCATTCATTTCTGAGAACATCCAAGCAAGTGTACATCTTGGTAATCATAGTTTTACCACAGCTGGAGTGTCGGAGGTTAGCCATCACAGGTCTAAAGGTACACGATTTAAGATGAAATATTTGGTATGCTTTAGAGAAGGAATTGTCTGTTAATAGGAGGGTTCCGATGAGGATTTTACAGTAATCTAGTGGAGGTATGACATGTTGTGTGGACCAGAATGTTTTCTCATGATAAAAGAGCAGTTCTGAAATACATTGACTGGCATAAGTCCAATATTTAATATAGCTTTGTGTCTCTGAGATGTCACATTCATAGTATAAATCTATTGGAATTCTTGCCTTCAACTAGTTAAAATAAAAAGTAAAATGTCAGCCAAGTGAAAAATAAATCAGAGTTTTAGAGCAAAAAAACTGATTTGTGTGCACCATCATTTATTTCATTGCTTCTAAGAGCTGCAATTGCATATATTTATGTTTAGCAGTTATTATGGAGTGCCATCTTCCCTGGGCATAATTTGTTGTCTGTTGCATATATATGTCTTTAATGTGTATTTTCAATATTTCGGTTTTGAGTAATGGAGCTGAATTTCACACATTTGTATTAGCATCCCTTATAGTAGTATGCCTCTACAGCAGAATAGCTGCTGAAAGGCAATGTTTTACGCTATCCTATTACTTGCTGACATGTCCTTGGTTATCTTGTTGTGAGAACTGGATAACATATATGCAAATTTTTAATCCCTTCAGAGTACAGAAAACAGTACATCGCTGGAAAACACATGCCCTCTAGCAAAGAAGGACTTAAAAAAAATGTTTTGACCATATTGCAATTTAAAACCGTGTGAATTACTTTAAGAGCCAATCAAAATTGCAGATACTTAAGAAATTCCAGGGCACAGATACATTGTATACAATAATGTGCTTTTTGTCCAGTGACAGTAAATTTATTGTATTTACACACCCATAGCTTAAAAATGTTTGACCACATCAAGTGCAAGCCTTCATTGTTTAAAATCAGATGGCAAATTGTGTGTATTTTCTATTAAGGTCATGATCCTTTTAATGGTTCCCTATATGGACAGCTGAGTTTCTCGAACTGAGCAGCAGTACCAGGCCAAGCCACTGTGGATAGGCCTCAATATTTTGTCCCTGATGACCCCTTACACGAGTACAGTATGTAAAACACTGACAAGAATAAACAGGAAGTTAGGCTATGTTCACAACTGCGTTGGAGGCTCCATTAGGAGCCTCCATCACAGAGCTTGTCAAAAATAGAGGAGAGAAAACTTCATGCAGGACTTTTTTTCCCCACTATAAAAACATTTTTCCAAACGGAAACCATTCAGGAGAACATGGGATCTGTTAATTTCAGTCTGTGTCAGTTATGTGTGAAACCGGCACTTCTGTTATTTCCGTTCTTCTACTCGTATAATGTAGCAGAAGATTGGAAAGTGATAGCACTGATGTTAATGTAGCCTTATTCTGTCAGTGCTTACAGTATAGTTGATGACCTTATAAAAGCCTTATAATAGAAAAGGTGAATAGGAACAAATATTCTATGTTTAAACTGTTAAAATCTTTAAAGAAAAGTAGCCTCAAATTTAAAGCTGACTGATATTGTTTTATCAAAACCTACTGTTTGCCATCTGCTGATACTTTGCAATGTGGATCATTTGACATTTCCTATATCACTTGCATGGAAGAGTGGAAAATGTTAATTTAATTAGCAGTAAAATCCCCATTCATATTGTACGTCTGAAAAAAGATTATTATAAAAAAGATTAGACAAAATGTCTCAAGATTATGGGGTCATTTATTAAACTGAAATACACCTAAATTAGGCATATTTCTGGCACAGATTGTGCTGCAAAGGTCCTTCTCTGGAATCTGTGTCTTTTCCTCTCTAATGCTAGTTCTAAAAAAGTGAACAACACAGTGCAACAGCACTCTGCAAGCCAAATAAAGTACAAAGACATATTACATTGCAAATGCTATGCTAATAAATTAGAGATGCTTGGCAAATATATTTTGTACAAAAATATTTGAGCCTGTCTGCTGCACGTCAAGGCGATCTCTATAAGACGGGAACCTAACACTAAGTTCACCTGTTATGTGCCATGACAGCGACCATGAAGTTCAGGAGGTGTAGGTTCCACATGCATGCTGGGCCCCTTTTGATTTATATCTCTGTGGTGCCAAAATGGCCTTGACGTGCGGCAGACAGGCTCAAATATTTTTGTACAAAATATATTTGCCAAGCATCTCTAATTTATTAGCATAGCATTTGCAATGTAATATGCCTTTGTTCTTTATTTGGTTTGCAGAGTGCTGTTGCATTATGTGTTGTTCTATTTGTGTTTTCAGCCATAGCAGCGTGCACCTGCGCATTGGGATGTGCTGACTAACCCCCTTTTCCTTTGTAGTTTATATGGGAGACGTGGCTGACTCCTATTTGGTCATGCACTCCTGTAGCCTGTTTTGCCTCACAAGCTGATTTTAATTAGCATGAGTATATAGTTTGCTCTGCATGCATGTTGGTACTTGTAGTCCCTGGATTCAATGGAGGCCATTTTGACACCACAGAGATATAAACCAAAAGGGGCCCAGCATGCATGTGGAACCTACACCTCCTGAACTTCATGGTCGCTGTCATGGCACATAACAGGTACACTTAGTGTTAGGTTCCCGTCTTATAGAGATCGCCTTGACGTGCAGCAGACAGGCTCAAATATTTTTGTACAAAATATATTTGCCAAGCATCTCTAATTTATTAACATAGCATTTGCAATGTAATATGTCTTTGTACTTTATTTGGTTTGCAGAGTGCTGTTGCACTATGTGTTGTTCTATTTGTGCTTTCAGCCATAGCGACATGCACCTGCGCATTGGGATGTGCTGACTAACCCCCTTTTCCTTTGTAGTTCTAAAAAAGTGGCCATGGTGTGCAGGGCCGGCGTCACCACCTGGCATACCCGGGCAAGTGCTGGGGCCCACTGTGGAAGCCACTGCTTCGAACCCTGAGGGCAGAAGGCGCCCGGGAGCAGTAGCAGGGCTTCAGCGTCAGAATGGAGCAAGGGAGCATCAACAGCATGCAGAAGCCGGCTGCTGCTGTCCCCCTTACAAGCTCCTGTACTGCGGAGCTTCAGACAGCCCCCCTCTTCACTCCGTTCAGCAGAGCAGGACATTTAGACACGCTCCCGCTACACAGGAGAGAGACCGCAGCGCTGCAGCAGCAGTGTGAAGACAGTCTGTGAGTGAGTCTGTACTGTGACTGTCTCTTCTCTGTGACTGTCTCTTCTCTGTGGGGGGGGATGAAGGGGGGGGCAGCGGTCAGGGAACCTTTCAAGCTGCTGCTGGATGCTGTAGACCAGCAGCTTCATACTATTTAGTTGTTTTACTGCCTCAGTAAGCAGTTTGCTTCATGACACCTGCCCCCCATATCCTGTCCTATTTCATCCTCATGAAGCCCCTGCTGTCTCCTTTCCTCCCTCATGTATCCAAAACTCCTGTTCCCCCCTCCTATCTCCTATTGCTGCCCTGCACAGACCTCCTGCCACTACTGTACTTCTTGTATGAATCCCCCTCAGAGCCCCTTCCACCTACTTGCTGTGTGCACCTCTCCTGTCCATCCAGGGCCCCTGTCTCACTCCTCTGTCTCTCATGGTAGTGTATAAAACGCATGCACCATAAGGACCTTTTAATGTCCCAGGGTCACGTGACTGTGCCCCCCACCCCGTACTGTGCCCCATTATACCCTGCATTGTGTCCTCTTACCATACCCTGTACAGTGCCCCTCCTCATTCCCTGTACTGTGCCCCCTTATACCCTTTTATCCAGTCACTGTATGGTGGTGCTAACCAATTACTGCATAGCAGTGTTATTGTATGGCGGTTTTATCCGGTCACTGTATGGTGGTGTTATCCAATAACTGTATCCCCTTCTCTGCCCACGCCATCTTTTTCAGACCTGGCATGAGTGGGGAAAAGTTGCAGATTGCGGCGCAAAGGACCCTTGTGCCACAATCATTGTCAGAAATACGCCTAATATAGGTGTAATGGGATGTGAAACCACCGGGGGAGCAGGGGGTTTGTACAAAAATTTGCTTTGGGGGCCAGTTAGTTCTAGCTAGTGAGGACCTCTTATACAGTATAATGACCCCAGTGATCACATACAGTATATTGAGCCCCAGTGCCCCTCCATACAGTATCACCCCCAGTGTGGGGGCCACTGGGGGTCATTATTCTGAATGGGTGTGACTGAGGGTCATTATTCTGAATGGAGGGCCACTGTGGGGTCATTATACTGTGTGTGGGGCCATTATACTGTGTGGGGGCCACTGAGGGTTATTATACTGTGTGGGGGGGGCAATAGGGGGGTCATTATACTGCATGGGGGCCACTGGGGTTCTTTATATGGTGTGGGAGCCACAGGGGTACATGTAAAAGTAAAAAAATGCCACAAGGGGGCCGACTGCGATTTATCGCCCAAGGGCCGACATGAACCTGTAGCCGGCCCTGATGGTGTGGGTGGGGAAGGAATTGGGCCGGCATTTTCCATTTTCTACACCTGTTTTAGGTGTATAAAATGGTCTATGGCTACATTCAAATGACCGTATGTGTTTTGCAGTCCGCAAATTGCGGATCCGCAAGAAAACGGATGACGTTACGTATGGCAACCGTTTTTTTTTGCGGATCCATTGTAACAATGCCTATCCTTGTCAGCAAAACGGACAAGAATAGGACATGTTCTATCTTTTTTGCAGGGCTACGGAACAGACATGCGGATAGCACACACAGTGTTGTCCACATCTTTTGCGTACCCATTGAAACGAATGGGTCAGCATCCTATCTGCAAAAAAATGGAACGGACACAGAAACAAAATACATTTGTGTGAATGTAGCCTAAATGTAAGACAGCAAGGAAGCTGTCTTACATTTAGAAGCGGCAGTGGATTCGTCGAAGTTATATCGAGGCCGTCGCTTTTACATAACTGTGGCGGATCCATCGCAGTGCAGGATTTATTAAGGCCAGAGTCTAGTGCTCATATTTATAGTAGATTTTTGTTGAGATTTTACCCTAACTACAGTTCACTGCCTAAAAAGTACAGTGTTTTACATAGGATTTAAAGAGCACCTTTCATGGACTTGATTAAGTAAGTAGCAGAACATTTATGGCATACATGGGGAATGTCCATGCACTTACTATTATTTCTGTGCGCTGCTCCGTAGTGCCCCTCTGGCCCCATAACCTTGTCCCATGCTGTATGCTAATCACTAGCATCGGAACAACAGGGAGGAGACATCAGCTTCTCTCCCTGGGCGTTCCTTCTCCCTGGCTGTAGCGCTGTCCAATAACAGCGCAGAGCGTCACAGCCAGGGAGAAAAAAAAAACTCACCTTCTCCTGGGCTGTGACGCTCTGCGCTGCAATTGGACAGTGCTACAGCCAGGGAGAAGGAACGCCCAGGGAGAGAAGCTGATGTCTCCTCCCTGGTGTTACGATGCTAGTAGTTAGCATACAGCACGGGATAAGGTAACGGGGGCCAGAGCGGCGCAACGGAGCGGTGCCCAGAAATAATAGTAAGTGCAGGGACATCCCCCATGTATGCCCTAAATGTGCTGAAACTTACTTAATCAAGTCCGGATCCATGAAAGGTATTCTTTAAATGAGGCAGTATATCCTCAGTAACCAGGCTGTCTATTACTAAGGTCTAATTGCATACTACTGTACCTTAAAGGGGTTGGTCTGTGTCCTGTATTGATGACCTATCCTCGTTAATTGTAGATCAGCTGGCGTCCAACGATGAGCTGTTTGATAAGAATGCAGCTCTCATGCGAGCACAGCTTTCTCTTCACTGTTTACATGCTCGCTATAGACATCGCAGTAGTGAGCAGGTGTAATTGCAGCTCCTCCATCCCAATCACTTCAATGGGAAAGAGCAGATGGAGTATATCTTAAAAATTTTTGTAGTTTTAATTTTATTGCATGGGTCGATAAGGTAGCTGCGATATAAATTAAGTGCAATTTGTCTCTTTTTTTAACCATTATAAAACACGTTGTAAAAGAAAAAATATTTTACTTGGAATTTTTTTATTATATTTCTAATAATGTTATTTAACTTTTTTATCTACTGTGCGTGGAAACCCTCTCCCTTTGTAAAACTATATTTTTGACCAGAACATCTAAGTAGAGTAAAAAGGGCTAACAGGGCTAACCCCACTATTTGTTATCCATTTTCTCCTGAATACAGCAGCACACCTTATGTGGTCATAAACTGCTGTATGGGCACACTGCAGGGCTCAGAAGGGAAGGAGCGCCATATGTCTTTTTTTGCCAGATTTTGCTAGGATGGTTTTTGGATGCCATGTCACATTTGAAAAGACCATGACGTATCCTAGAAAGGAAACCACCCAAAAGTGACTCCATTTTGGAAACTACACTACTCAAAGCATTCATTTAGTGGTGTGGTGAGTATATTGACCCAACATGTGTTTCATAGACTATAGAAACACTTGGCTATGAAAATGAAAAATGACATTTTTCCAAAAAATACCCAGTGCGGCTTATATTAATTTATACCTATTATTACATTATAACTTCATTCTGTAGGTCAATACGGTTATGGCGATACCACAGTTATATATTTTTTTCATGTTTTACTCATTTTTTTTGCATAAAATCATTTTGCATAGCCACATACTAACATCCATAAACTTTTTATTTTACCACGAACATAGGTGTCTGAGGGCTTGATTTTTGCAGGACATATTGCAGTTTTTATTGGTACCATTTTGGGGTAAATATGACTTTTCTGATCACTTTTTCAAAAATTTTGGGAGGCGCTTAATATGCGGGATAATGGCGCTTAATGTGCGGGATAAGTAACGTGATCTCTTTCTTTTTGTACCCTGACCCACTTGTTTCGTGAAGATCCAGTGGGTCTTGTGGCTGTGACACTAAGCCTGATCAGGCTCCTGCCTCTGGTAGGACCTCTCAAGCTTACGGTACATGGCAAGCCTGGATTACTTTCTAAGGCATCTGGTTGCCATGGTAACTACCGGGATGGTGCTATGGCAGCACAGCTGCCCGAAGGGGGAGGGAGTGATCTCCCCCACTCTGTTAATCCCTCAACCATCGGGATGCTGCATTGGCAGAACAGCAGCCCGATGGGAGAGGGAGCTCCTTTCTTCTGTTAACCCTTCCATAGACCAGTCTCTACGGACCGCAGCATGGAAGGGGCTAAATGGCCACCAATGTCAGCCTTACAGATGACACTCGCTGCTACTACCACTTGCCATCCTGAACATAATTGGGGGGGCAATCCGGGACATGCCGTCAGCCATCCTGAAAGACTGTGGGCATGATCGGGCACATTGGCAACTGCAGGGGGATCATTTATACATTTCAACAGGTTCTGATTCCCACGTTACGAACTAGTCTGTAAAGACTAGCCAATCAGAGCAATCACTGGCTCGGGACCACCTTCACTGGCCCCAGGCTGGTTAGCTGAGATCCCTGGCTGCGTGCATAGACATGTTGACAGTTTTATGCCACAACAAATATATTTGTCATGGAGAACTAAGTAGGAGTGCTCCATGATGAATTTATTTGTCATATAGCATTAAGGGGACATAATCTTTTATGGATGTCTCCCTTAAGGAAGGAATTTCCTGACTGTTTGGTGGTGTGCTATTTACCTATTTTACAGCTTCCATGTACCCCCACCTGTATGCCACTCCCCAGAAAAGTAATTGTAAAATATCTATGAGGCATTCTGGATTTAAAAAGTGACAATCCTACAGTATCTTGTCCATCTTTTTGGTTGTTCTTAAAGAGGTTGTCTCACTTCAGCAAATGGCATTTATCATGTAGACAGTATTAATTTAAGGAAATGACTAATGTATTGTGATTGTCCATATTTCCTTCTTTGCTGACTGAGATATTGTCATGGACATACTGAGACATACGGACATCCTGGCGACAGTGAGTGGCAGGAGATCTGTAAAACTTGGAACACGTGGTTGGATCTGACAGGTTTTCTTTGTGGATCAATAGGTGTCTGTATTGTTTCTGGTAATCGCCACACCCCTTGCCTCCAGGTGTTGCTTATGTGGTCATTTAACCTTCCTTATTTATACTTGCTTCTCCCACTATGCTGTGCGGTTTATAGCTTCTGTGCCTGTGGATTTTTTGTGGTTGGATCTTGGCTGTGTTCCTGGTGCTTCCATAGCCTCTTTGAAGTTAAGTCTTTCCTTTCCCTTTTGTATTTTGTTTTTTGTTCTGTGTGTTGCATTTCCCGATTGTTTGTATTGGGCCTGAGGTAGACTCCTGTTTGTCCTTCTTTTTGGAGGAACAGGTAGTCTCGTCCCTGCCATTAGTACCAGGGTCCTATAGGGTTAGATAGGACTGACTCTAGGTATTCCTGCATATTAACTCACCTACGTTTGAGGTCTATTCATACTGGTAGTCAGTCAGGATTGTGGTTAGTGTTTTCACTAGGAGGTGTCCATCTTACTTCCCTTGTTCTCAGGCATGATTCCCTGTTTCCCCCTTCCCTCCTATGCTCGGTGTGGTGTTTCCCTCCTACACCGAAGCGTGACAGATATGCGGTGGCTGGGATGCGAGATGCTGCCCAAGCATGCCTATTCATGCAGCCACAGTCCCACCCACAAGAGAGACTGGTGCAAATTATTAAGTGCCACGTGTTAACTTTATCTACATGATAAATTTGCTTAGGTGAGACAACCCCTTTAATGATCACCACTTTATTTTCCTTTCCATTCAGAAGGCACATCCAATTGCCCTTTGGCATACTTACCATGGAGGCAGACAATACAACTGCTATGGGTCCCAAGGTGAGGAGCGGCCAGTGCAAAACTGCTTCCCTTGTTGTGGTCATAGGTTCACTGTATTTTTCTGCAGCTAGCAGTAGGGGGAGCTTAGTGCAAAGAGATTATTCATAGCTTCCATTGATATAAACTGTAAAACTTCCGACATATTGAGCTCCCCCTAGTTGTTCAGTGTACGGTAAATGCATTGAGAGATTTTATGCTCAGAATGAGCATCATATTTATATAGCCCCTGTTTCACTTTTTCCACAAAAATGTGATCCACTTATTAAAAAATAAATAAAAATTGTCAGAAATCTGTGGAAATCCACTTTCTGCGCTGCCTGAGTGTGTGACACACATACTGGATAACTGGGGCAGGATAGGATCCATACTACATTTTGTTTGGGGCCTATAATAAAACTTAGTATGGAACTCACAATTACCCCCTACACGTCCACTCTACTTGTTTGCCCCTTGGCATGGAAAATAGCATGCATAGACACCATAATATATAATTGGGAAATATCTTCTAATAAATACACCAAATGTGGAAATAAAGTATTATTTGCTATGCAGAATACATTCAATATCATATGCCCTACAATAAACAGATTTCATTTATTAGCTTGTAATATACCTTCCTGACTACATATACTGCCTGATTCCTCAGTGGTTGGCACCAGTGTCTCTGACCCCAGTGGGTCAGCAGCCAAAAAATACCAGGACTATTTCAAAAGGGAGCGGCCTGGAGACTCCCCTGCAGTAAAGACCATATGCCTGTATAGGGGCTAGAGGCTGATAACCAGGGGAGCACCAGGATAATGCCCTCAGGGCTATCCCAAAGTCAAAATAGTTGGCACAGTGAGTCTACACTCACTGCCTGTAACACTTAAGCAGTGCAATGTTTTACAATAAAAAAGTGAATAAAATCCTACGCTATGGTTTTGCTAGAATATTTTGATTAACTACTAGAAATGTTCCATCTTACTATCCCAATGGAAATCAATGCAACAATGGCTATATCTGTATCTGAAAGTAAGAACTAATCCCATAAAACATAATAGTTTTTAGGTCTATTATATTTTCTGTAATATAATTTTTCCAACTTTCTGACCCCTTTTAAATATACTTCTATTCTGCTGTGCAATTGTCAATTCCATCATTGTCTCACCTCAATCCTGGGAGAACAGACATTAGCCTTCCATTCACAGAATAATACGCAATAGAAAAATAATTCATATTTGAGTGATCTAGCTACATAACCTTAACTAAAAACAAGATTGCTTTTCACTGGGCAGAATAAATCAGCCACTCCATCTCTAATATTTTAGGATGTTTTATAATGTATGTTTGTTATAATTGGTATATCAGATTATATTGTTTGCTTTGTATTATTCAGCTGAGTCATAGAATTTAGCACTACATAGTAATAGCTTCTAGAGGTATTTATTGGGAATGCAATGAAGTATAAAAAGCAATAAACCACATTGACATAGTCCAATTATGTGGATTACATTATCCTGCTTTATGCAGTACTTTACAGAATAAAGCTGTTAACACAGTTATCCTATATAACCAAGCATTTATATAAATAACATGGAACCTAAAGACTGTATTTAATTTCCTGATTTTATTAGTCATCTTTATTAGGTTGGATGTATGCTCTCTCCAAATTATATCTCATCAATGATCCAAAGCCCCTTGCCTAAACAAATTATACAGAGGTCTGAATATATTCAAAACACAAAGGGTTAATGCTTCTACAGTTTTGAATACTTCTTGTAAATGTGTCTGAATGTAAAATATTCCTTAAAAGGATTGTATTTAATTATATCATGGTTCAAAGGGGTTTCAGGATTTTTTTTTATAAATTTACACACCATCCTGGAATACATATGGAGACATCCAAACTCACCTGGTCCCCAGCAGCTCCATTCTGGCAATGTGGCTTCCAAGCTCTTTTTACTGGTATTCTGATTCTGTATGTCAACTTCCACATGGACAGGGTCACATACACCACCGCAGCCCAGTAGTGAAGTGTCCCCAAGTGGCACATGACCCAGTTGCAACATGCTACTTGGGAACATGTCCTTTCTGAAGCCAGCCACTAACTGCAGCAGTGCACAAGACCGCATCCATGCAGATCTATGGGGATCAAAAGACCAGTTAAAAGAGGCAGGAAACCAGAATTGAGTGGTAGGGAACAGATGAGTATAGATTGCTCAACAGATATTCTAGGCTGAGGTGCTATTTAAAAAAATAAATAAAAATCATGGACAACCCCTTTAAGGCTCCTTTACATGGGCCAGCTCAGCAGACAATTATCAGGAAAGAACCGTTTGTTGACGATAATTGCCTGCTCATTAGATAATGTGAAAGCTGAATTTTACATTTTACTTGCTCATCCCCATAGAGAACCATTGCTTCTGGGCAGCAGATCCCTGTTTATCCAAAATAATCTGCTGCCTAGAAACTATGATTTTGGTGTCCGCAGTAACAATGCCTTCACCTGATGAATGATGCTAATTTACACAGTGCAATTATGTGTTCCTAGGAATGTTCCTTCCTGATAAATGCCCGATCATTGGGCATGTAAAGTTGCATTTATTCCAAGCATTTTTTTTTTTTCTGGAGACTTCATAACAGTTAATTCCTATTAGGTTTCAGTTAGTTTCTGACACCACATAAAGAGATGTGAGTTTTTGAGATCTGTACACATGGCACAGTGCTCCATGGTGGCCATAGTTGCTGTGGCACTTTGCTTGTGGGTTCGTGTGGCCCAATACAATGGTAGGCTTAGCCTGACAGCTGGGGTGTTGTTGGACTGCTGGGTTGTGGCGGCGTTGTTTGCCATGCAGCACTTTGCCAATTAAGAGTAGGGACCCACTCAAAAAGAGGTGATTTTGACATGTTGAGCAGGCTTAGGTAGTTTGATCAAAAAGTATACAAAGTACCTCATGTACCATTTTTAAATTATGTTTAGAAGCAATAGATCAATGCATGGCATGTGGATGTTCGATCTTTTTTCTTTGCATAATGTGTGGTAAGGTGAACAGAAAGGTGTATGGTAAAGTCCTGGAAGGGGTGTATATCCCACCCAGCTTCCTCAACTGGGTGAGGTAAATAAAATCCAGGACAGGTTTTCCCCTAGCCTGAGGGATCCCAGCTGAAGCCAGCTGGGATTGTCAAGGGGAAATAAAGCAAGGGGAAATAAAGGAGATTAATGCCTGGAGAAAGTCTGGGAAGCTGGCTGCCCTGCTGGCTAGAGAAGCCGAATTCTCTGTGTGACCTGTGTTCAATAGGTGAGCTAGGAACTTCACTGTATTAGCCAGAGCCCAGACGGGCAGGTGTTTATTTTGGTTTGGTTTATGTTTTGTGGTGCTGGACCTTCACCTTACCCAGTGAATTATAACTGGGGTTGCCTGTATTGCCGGAGTGTGATAAATAAAGCAGCATTTGGACTTTAACCCTGTGGTCTGCAAGAGAATCTGTCATCGCCGCCCTACCTGAGAGTGTAACCCCTTACAAATGTTTTTTTTTTTTATGCAATTGGTGAAATGCAGTACCACACATGTAGAGGGTTATTTTTTCTACATGTGGAGTAGATTCTTTTTTTAAGGTAACTTTTACTAAGACCACATAATAAAAAGGCAAGGAACCAATACATGTAGAGTTACATTTTCTAAAAAGATAAAATAAAAATCTTTTCTGGATGATGTTCTTAGCGGAGTTCCAGTTATTTTTATTTGTGCACAAAAGTTTATACTTTTTAGCCTCTCCTCCTAAGGATGTCCAGTGTGCAATATGCCTGTCTCTGAGATAATCAATCAGGAATGCAACCTCCTCAGCACAATGAGGGGTTTATATATGTTATGTAACTATCCTTAACTCACTATATTACAAGGGATATCATCACAAAGAAAATAGAAGATTATATAATAATCAAAAGATAAAGACATGTTCTTTATAATTGAAGAATGAATCAGAATAATTTCTTGTGATGAGGCCAACAAACGCCCATCTGATACTGAATAAAACCTTTAGAAATGGAAAATATGAAGCATGGCATTGTATAAATATTATTGCCTGTAATAAAAATACATTTTTTGCACTAAATTTATATTAGTTTAAGTTGTTTGTTTAAACTTTCTCAAATTTATTAAGTCCTCAGAGTTGTTTCACTCTTTTTAGTCAACTACAAAACAACCTTACGTGCCTTACCCACAAGTGAACTCATATAAGCATATGCTGCCACTCATCCCACTGCTTTATCATGTAGTTTAGGGCACCGTTATGGACAGCATTTACCATAATCTATTTTGACAAAACGAAAAGAAAGAAAAGCTTGATGCACTTTGCTCAGGAAAGTGGAATTTATATTTAGGATGACCTCAGGGAAACATGATATATGGAGGAAGGTTACAACTGATGATGACCTGGCCTGACTAGCCTTACTTTTTTCTAGGTCAGGTTGATCTAAAATACTAAGACAGCTTGAGATGTGCCAGAAATGCCTAGGCAATGAGATGGTATATTAGCACACCTATTCAGCACTTACAGTGAGCCACTTTGTGAAAATTTGTGATAACTAGCAAGCAACAAGCAAGAATATGGAGACTAAGGAATGGCAAATTATTATTGTTAATGAAAACACACATGCCTACCATGAAATATTTAGGATAGGTAATCTATCCTATTTGAAAATGATATTAGTAGTACAAAAAACTCTGAATAAGGAGCTAAATACTATATGTTCCAAAAACATCCAGACAACAACCAGTTAGTATCCATTAAGAAAAGGGCTTCAGTGTGCCACCTTTCCAAGTCATGAAGTTTTCTAAGAAAAAGACAATATAGGATGGTATCCAAATAAAAAGGAGGTATGCAATGAAGTCTGCTCAGTTTGGGCTGTTGTGCTAGGATTGTAGTGCAAGCGGCGTGCACCTCTTATTAGGTGCCTCTTTTGGCAGTCCATACAACTGTCTGCTCACTGATGGCATGTCAGTGACAGTGAGTCACGTCACACGTTTCCTGCTTCCTCCTTGGCGGCGCTGATGTCTGTCACTGAGATGATCTGTGGCGAAGCAGTTCCCGCTCACTGCTGTTCCACCAATAAGCTTAACGGGGTTGTACCATCTCAGACATGGGGGGAATATCACTAGGATATGTCCCCAATGTCTGATAGGTGCAGTTCTCACCTCTGGGACCCGCACCTATACTTAGAACAGAGCTGCAAAGTCCTGGAGGGCGCACCACGCATGCGCAGCTGCCCTTCATTCATTCCTATGGGAGTGCTGAAAACAGCTGAGCTGGGCTATTTTCAGAAGTCCGATTAAAATGAATGGGAGGTAAACAGCAGAAGGGCGGCCAACACTTCATTCACTTCTATGGGGCTGACGAAAATAGCCGAGCCAGTACATATCGATTTTCAGCGCTCCCATAGGAGGTGGCCATACATGGGACTTTGGAGGCTCCATTCTAAGTATGGATGTGGGTCCTGGGGGTGGAACCCACACCTATCAGACATTGGAGGCATATCCTAGCAATATGCACCCAATTTCTGAGATGGGACGCCTTCAACAATTAGCACTGCAGTGCAGAGAAGAGGGAGGATAATCGCTCTTCTCTCTTCTCCTCCACTGCCTTGTTGACAATGCAGCCAGGGCCAATTCTAGGTTTTCTGCAGCCTGAAGTGAAATTGAATGGTGTCCTTCCTTTCAGTGTCAAATTCTAAATCCAACCCCTTCCCCCAGCCTACTTCTAAAGACATATTTAGATGGACATTACATACAGTGCAACAAAACATACAGAAAAAGTCAGCACTTAATACATCCAGTAACATTTCCTCTGATGTAGACTTTATCAATTCTCACCTTTTCTATTCAGATCAGACTGCCATTATGACTTTTTTTTAGCCACGTCTTGTCTCTGCAGAGTTTTTCACACAGACATCTTAGATTACTTAGTTTTCTATCATTCTCCTCCTCCTGGTACCCAAACATTGTTATCTTGCCGCTACCCCCAATACTGTATCTGCTGTGATCCCCAATGCCCCCTAAATACTACTGTATACTGCAGAAATGATACTGCCATACAGATAGTTCCCCCTCAATAGTGATAGTGCTCACCGAATTCGCACCAATATACAGCCAAATAAGCAGCTTTTAACCTCACCTACCATGTCCATCCCCTTTCCCTTGTAGATTGTAAGCTCTCACAGGCAGGGTCTACTAAGCTAATGCACATTGTACTTGTGTTTTTATATTATGTATGTTTAACACTTTACCTTAGATGTACAACATCATGGAATTAATGGCACTTTCGAATAAATAATAGTAGTTCTCCCCCAAAGTGTCCCCATAGTGTCCCCTACAGTTATAATGGTCCCCAAGAGTGCCTCAATTAGTATAAGTGCCCTCCATATTGTGCCCAATAATAATAATCCCCCCACAGTACACTCAGTAGTAATAATGCCCCCATAGAGCCAACAGTGGTAATACGGCTCCCAATAGCACACTAAGTAATAAAAGTCCCCTCCCAGCTCCCTCGAACATACAACAGTGTCCATTGCTCCCACCCTCCATTAGACAGTGCAAGCTCATCCACTCACTTTGAGACAATCCAGGACCAGGATAGTAGTGACACTCCCGTCACTCAGAGGCAGGTAGATGAATTGAGTTGCCAGACTGCAGGAGATCCTTGCCTCCTTCTTCTTCCATGGCACCGTGGCCCCTGTGTCTGGCTGAGCAATGGCTGGGAAAATTGGTGGAGGTGGAGCACCAGTTTTTGCTCATTGCTGCTCCACCAATCAGCCTAACATCTAGTACTATAATGCAGAGGAGAGGGAGGAAAATATATGTCCTCTCTTCCCCTTCTCTGCCATAAGTGTGGCAATGGCTGTGGAACCTGGGCTGCCTTTACAACAGACACAGCTGACATACAGTTTTGCTGCATCCCCTCCCTCACACTTCTCAGACCAGCAACCTGGTTAACTAAAAAGGCCTAGAGGAAAAGTGTAAAAAATAAAATAAAATTGAATTAAATTAGTCAATGGTGCCGCCCCCTATTGGCCAATGCCTAATTAAAAATATGGCTCTGACTAAATGCGATGTATGTACAATAATGATATTATATTCATTTGGAACCAATCAGAGGATCAGTTTGCATCTTATTTTTGACAATATAGTATAAACATAGATTACAGTAATTAAAAATTTACAGCACACAAGGGTTAAAAAAAATATAGAATTACTAGATTTGTTCTATTTCGGTGGTAGAAGATAGCAAAAGTAAGAAATAGTCTTATTCTTAATTCAAGTTACCTCCATCTCCCTAGGTGGTTTTAAAAAGTATTCCTACCCTTTTAAACGTTATATTAACGCAACTTAAATAAGTTTAATTGGGATTTTATGTAATAGACCAACACAAAGCAAGTATTTGTGAAGTGAAAGAAAAATGATACATAGTTTTTAGTGTTGATCGGGCATCCTCGGCCGAACACCAGTTCGGCTCAAGCATCTCGATGCTCAGCACATGACGGTATTCGGCCGAATACCGCATGTGCTTGAGCGCAATGCTCGAGTCCCCTCCCCGCACGTTTGCTGGCTGCTACGCAGCCAAAAAATGTGCAGGTAAGTACTGCCCTTCACTGTAATACTGTAGCCATGTTGGTAACTGGCATTACAGTGATTGGCTGGCCGGAACGCGTCATCGGGTGCTATATAGCACCCGATGACACGTGTTCGACTCAATGTTAGTCAGGGAGAGCTGTGCTGAAGAAGGGAAAGATAGTGTAGGAAGTGAAAATTTTGGTCAGACACCCAAAAGTCCTTTTAAGGACTATTGTTATGTGTGGCAGCAGCAATATATATTTTTAGCGCAACCTGCGCTAAATTGCTAAAACTTTACAGACCCAAAAGTCCTTTTAAGGACTATTGTGTGTGGCAGCAACATCTATTTTTAGCGCATCCTGCGCTAAATAGCGTGCAATAGTTAGGCCACAGCAGACAGCGACATTATCTGCGCTAAATCCCCTGTGTAACTGGTGTGCATCCCAAAAATATCTGTGAGATCCAGTGTACTTTTTCCTTAGACGGTGTCCGCTGCGGACAGTGCCATTAGCTGCACTACATCTTCTGTGTAACGTGTGCACATCCAAAAAGTATCAGTGATATCCAGTGTACTTTTTCCGTAGACGGTGTCCGCTGCGGACAGTGACATTACCTGGGGTACATCTCCTGTGTAACATTTCCACATCCAAAATACCTGTAACATTCCCTGTAATTTTTTATTAGCCGATGGTGACATCAGCGATATTAACTGCGGTATTTCTCCTGTGTAACGTTTCCACATCCCAAATACCTGTGACATTCCTGTAATTTTATATTAGCCACTTCTGACATCAGAGACATTATCTGCGGTATTTCTCCTGTGTGACGTTTCCACATCCCAAATACTTTTTTACATTTTTTTGCGCATACATTTACAAATCTACTTTACTGTACGTGTGACATACTTTCAAGCATATATAACATTTAATACGAAGAAGGTGAGCAGTAAGGGAAAGGAAAGAGGCCCTGATGCTGATGGATCATGCAGAGGACATGGCCCTGGGCCTGTTGAAACTGTGCCTGTTGCCAGAGCACAAAAAAAAAAAAACATCCATGATACCTAGATTCATGTCCCAGTTTGCAGGGTTGTGCAGAACAACGCTCTCAAAGTCATACCAGTGCGACCAGGTGGTCGGTTGGATTGCAGCAGATAATGCTTCCAGTCGTTAAGCACCACCCTGTCTTACACAAAGTCCAGTCTCAGTAACCAAGAGTCTGGTCAATACAATCCTCACCTTGATTCTCCTTCCTCCCACCATGGAGAGTCTTGCCAAAAAATTTATCCCACACTCGGATATTCCAAGGAGCTCTTTTCAGAGCAAATTCCTTCATTTAGGCCTCTCGACAAGCCTGCTAGAAGAGGGACATGAAATCTTGTGCCCTGATTTCCAAACTCTTGAGCATCCACAGTCACAAGAAGATGACGGTGGGGAATGGCAATTAGCGTTTCACGAGGTGGATGATGATGATGAGACACAGCTGTCAATAAGTCAACGGCAATTGGTGTTTCAAGAGGTTGATGATGAGGATGAGACACAGTTGTCAATAACTGAGGTTGTTGTTAGGTCAAGTCAGGAGGATGAGCAGAGTGAGGAAGTGGAAGAGGAGGTGGTGGACGATGAAGTCACTGACCCAACCTGGGAAGGTGGCAAGCCGAGTGAGGACAGCAGTACAGAGGGGGAGGGATCCGCAGCACCGTAACAGGCTGAAAGAGGCAGTGGGGTGGAAAAACTGAGAAGGTGGGCCACACCAAACATGCCCACAACTGTTCCCCGGAGCACCCCCTTGCGGCAATCTCCCTTGCCAAGGGGTAGGTGTTCCGCAGTCTGGCGCTTTTTTGAGGAAGAAAAAAGAATTGTAATTTGCAACCTGTGCCATACAAAAATTAGCAGGGGCGTGAACGCTAGCAACCTCACCACCACCAGCATGATCTGCCACATGGCATCAAAGCACCGTAATAGGTAGGCCGAATGCCTGGCTGCAGAATCAGTGTCCCGGGGTCACACCACTGCCTTCTTTTCCCCTGTGTTATGTGCTGGCCAATCCCCTGTCAAAAGCGCAGGCCTAGATGCCTCCCGCCCTGCACCTGGACCTTTGCAAGCACCATCAGCGACCACATCAACTTCGGTGTCCCAGAGCAGCGTCCAAATGTCCTTACCCCAGGCCATTGAACGAAAGCGCAAATACCCAGCCACCCACCCTCAGGCCATAGCACTAAATGCGCAACTTTCCAAATTACTGGCCCTGGAAATGTTGCCATTTAGGCTTGTGGTCACTGAGGCCTTCCGCAGCCTGAGGTCGGCGGCCGTCTCTCGTTACGCAATCCCCAGCCGCCACTATTTTTCACGGTGTGCCGTGCCCGCCTTACACCACCATGTGTCCCGTAACATGACCAGTGCCCTGACCAACGCAGTTAATGGGAAGTTCCACTTAACCACTGACACATGGACAAGTGCTTTCGGCCAGGGACGCTGCATTTCCCTGACGGCACACTGGGTGAACGTTGTGGAGGCCGGGAGCGAGTCGTACCCTGGGATGGCACAGGTGCTACCGACGCCAAGGATTGCGGGCCCTACTTCCATCAGGGTTTCCGCCACCACCTATGTTAGTGGCTGCAACCCCTTACCTCCTCGTCCACTTCCATCTCAGAATTATCCTCTTGCAGCACCAGTCAGCCATCAGTCGGTAACTGGAAGCAGTGTAGCACTGCAGTGGGGAAGCAGCAACAGGCCGTGCTTAAGCTGATCTGCTTAGGTGACAAACAGCACACCACTGCAGAGCTGTGGCAGGGGATAAGAGACCAGACTGAGCTGTGGCTCTCGCCACTCAACCTAGAACTAGGTATGGTTGTGTCTGATAATGGCCGTAACTTGGTGGCGGCTTTGGAGCTCGGGAAGCTCAAACACATCCAATGCCTAGCCCACTTGTTCAACTTAGTGTTTCAGGTGTTTCTCAAAACTTACCCTAATTTGCCTGAGCTACTGGTGAAGGTGCACCGCTTGTGTGCCCATTTCCAAAAGTCATCTACAACTGCTGCCAGTCTGGCAACGCTGCAGCAGCACTTGCAATTGCCATCTCACCGACTGTTGTGTGACGTGAGCACGCGCTGGAACTCCACGTTCCACATGTTGGCCAGGTTTTGTGAGCAGCAGAGGGCAGTAGTGGAATACCAGCTGCAACATGGTCGTCACCTTTCCAGTCAGCTTCCACTCTTCACAAGCGACAAGTGGGCATGGATGTCTGACCTCTGTGAGGTTTTACGCAACTTTGAGGAATCAACACAGATGGTGAGCGGCGATGCTGCTATTATCAGCGTAACCATCCCACTTCTGTGTCTACTCAAGCGCTCGCTGCTCACAATTAAGGCCGACGCTTTGCATGTGGAAATGGGGGAAGACTTTACACAGGGTGATAGCCAGACCACCCTCATTGTGTCTTCTCAGCGCAAATTGGATGATCATGATGAGGAGGAGGAGCAGAAGACGGTTGCCTCCGCTACAGAGGGTAGTACCCATGGAAGATTAATTCCATCTGTTCAGCATGGATGGGCAGAAGAGGAGGAAGAGGATGAGGAGATTGAGGGTCATCCTCCTGATGATGACAGCGAAGTATTGCCTGTTGGTACTCTTGCACACATGGCTGACTTTATGTTATGCTGCATTTCCCGTGACACACGCGTTTTACGCATTTTGGACAACACCGATTACTGGTTGCTCACCCTTCTCGACCCCCACTACAAAGAGGACTTCTCATCTCTGATTCCTGTGGTGGAAAGGACGAGCTAAATGGTGCAATACCAGAAGGTCCTTGTGAAAAAATTGCTCAGCAGTTCCAACAGAGGCAGGGCAACACTCTCCAAAGTCTGGGACAGTTTCATGACACCCCGCCAGCACCCTCACCCTGATGCGCGGCCTAGTGTCACAAGGAGGGGAAATTTTTGGAAGATGGTGAAGGAGTACGTAACAGACCGTGTCAGTGTCCTCAATGATCCCTCTGTGCCTTACAACTTCTGGGTGTCCAAGCTGGACACGTGGCATGAACTGTCACTCTACGCTTTGGAGGTGGTGGCCGGCCCTGCTGCCAGCGTTTTGTCAGAGCGGTTATTTAGTGCTGCTGGGGCCGACTGCCAACTGAAAATGCTGACAGGTTGACTCTTATTAAAATGAACAAGGCCTGGATTGCCCCTGACTTCTCTAATCCACCAGAGGAAAGCGGCTGAACATAAAGGTACTTTAAATGTTTCTTTTATAATGTACTGAATACACTGTATTCCCATGCGACCCTTCCACCACAAAAAAAGGTATATGGTTCAATCTTCCTTTTCTCGTCCTCCTCCTCTTCCATCATATCAACATGCTTATTATTCTCCCCTCGCTTCTAATGTTGTAGAGGGTAGGCTCACCAGCAGGCCCTCACCTACAATCTTTTAGATGGTCAGCTCACCTGCAGGCCCTTGCATATAATGTTTTAGAGGGTCAGCTCACCAGCAGGCCCTCACCTACAATCTTTTAGAGGGTAAGCTCACCTGCAGGCCCTCGCATATAATGTTTTAGAGGGTCAGCTTACCTGCAGGCCCTCGCATATAATGTCTTTGAGGGTCAGCTCACCAGCAGGCCCTCAACCATAGTTTTTTAGAAGGTCAGCTCACCAGCAGGCCCTCACCTACCATCTTTTAGAGGTTCAGCTCACCAGCAGGCCCTCGCATATAATGTTATTGAGGGTCAGCTCACCAGCAGGCCCTCAACCATAATGTTTTACAGGGTCAACTCACCAGCAGGCACTCGCCCATAATTTTTTCAATGGTCAGCTTAGCAGCAGGCACTCGCCCATAATTTTTTCAATGCTCAGATCAGCAGCAGGCACTCGCCCCTAATGTTTTCGAGGGTCAGCTCTGCAGCAGACCCTCACCCATATTGTTTTAGAGGGTCACCAGCAGGCCCTTGCTCCTAATGTTTTTAAGTGTCACTAGCAGGCCATCAATCATAATTTTTCAAGGGTGTATGATGCCCTCCTTTATGTGTAATAAAGGGTGTATTGGAGTGCTGATTCCTTGTAATTTTTGGCAGCCCTCTCACTTGCCGTACTAATCGGACAACATCGTTCCCGGCAGCGACCTGGGAGTCCAAGATGCATCCAGACATCCTACCCATGCAGTTCCCGAACCATTTTGGTGGTGTTTCCATCAATTTCTGACCTTTTCCTATGAATCAGACACCCTCCCCTCTTCAGAGCAGGGGGTGCCTGGTTTAATGCTCGGGTTCACCCATTGACTTTCATTGTGCTCGGTAGAGCACCCGAGCATCCTGAGGTGTTCGACCCGAGCAACCGAGCACTTTGGTGCTCGATCAACACTAATGGTTTTAAAAATGTTTAATAAATAAAAATCTGAAAAGTGTGGTGTGCATTTGTATTCAGCCCTCTGTACTCTTATACCCCTAAATAAAATCCAGTGTGACAAATTGCCTTCAGAAACCACCTAATTAGTAAATAGAGTCAGGCCTATGTACAATTTATTCTCAGTATAACTACAGCTGTTCTGTGAAGGCCTCAGAGGTTTGTTAGTGAACATTAGTGATCAGATAGCATCATGAAAACCATAAAACACACTAGACAGGTCATGGATAAAGTTGTGGAGAACTGTAAATCAGGATTAGGTTATATAAAAATATCCCAACTTCTGAACATCTCACAGAGCAATGTTCAATCCATCATACTAAAATGGAAGGAGTATGACAAAACTGCAAATCTACCAACACCTGGCCATCCACCTAAACTGACAGCCCAGGCAATGAAAGCACTAATTAAAAAAGCAGTCAAGAGGCCCTTGGTCACTGTGGAGGAGCTGCAGAGATCCACAGTTGGGAGACAGGTGGGAGAATCTGTCCACAGGACAACTATTAGTTGTGTACTCCACAAATATGGCCTGTTTGGGAGAGTGTGAAGAAAAAAGACATTTTTGAACGCAAGCCATAAGAAGTCCCATTTGCAGTTTGCTACAAGCCATGTAGGGGACATAGCTAACATGTGGAAGAAGGTGCTCTGGTCAAATGAGTCCAAAATTCAACTAACACTGCACATCACCCTGAACACACCATCCCCACCGTAGAACATGGTGGTGGCAGCATCATGCTGTGGGGATGCAGGGAAGCTGGAAAGACTATTAAACAAGTATGACCACTGAGGAGGGAGCCTAGGAGAAGCGGTACAGAGGATGCATGAAGTTCTTACAATGCCTGGTGACTATTTAAGTCATCAAAATTTAGTGCTGTATTACGTTCATGGCTTAAACATTGTAGCGCTCAAAACTATATTCATAAGTGGCTGTGCACAACTGGGCAGTATCAGGATCAGCCAAGCAGAACTATGCATGCACAGCGCTAACACAAAGATGGCAGCACATGGAAGGAAGGATTTTGAGGTGATTGCTACTACAATCTACGAAGTGATGAGAAAATTAAAGTGGTTATCCAAGTCAATAAAAATGTCCCCCATATTCTGGGCCCCCTCACAATGAATATACTCACCTGGCTCCCCGCGTCGCTCCTGGTCTCCACACCACCACTGCTGCTTCACTCGCGATGCTAGGGAGGCTCGTCCCCGCCTGCCATTGGCTGCTCATCCCTGACACCGGTTGTTTTCATCTGCGCACGGGCAGAAGCAACAGCGGCGGTGCGAGGACCAGCAGCACAGCAGCGAGCCAGGTAAGTATATTTATTGTGAGGGGCCCCGGCATATGGGGGACATTTTTATAGTCTTGGATAACCCCTTTAATAAGTCACGGTATGGTCTACAATTAGACTGGAACTTTTTGACAACTAAAAACATGACTGTGTCTGTGACTGAATTGTCAACAGATTTAAATCAGTCTATAATATACTAAGCCGTTGACCACCACAAAGATGCCCTTTATATTTGATATATTGTGGTCCCCCATTACTGAGCAATAAAAAATATGAAAGTACAGTGATATAACTAATGGTCTTAGAGGAGCATCTCTGGGATGTGACTGAGAGCTAAAGAATTCAACAATATTTTATATACCGCTGTGTATATACTGAGCTGTATATTAACCTGGTCACATTACTAAAATACCAGTAACTACTCTACTCTAATGACTCTCTCATATAATTCTAACGAGATACAACTAGATACTGGAGAACAGACCCCATCTATAGACGTGATCTATGACGTGATTAGTAAGTAGTGTTGAGGGAATCAAAGTATCGGAAGTGGAATTTGATCCGAATGTCAGGAAAAATTTAATTCACTGTGATGCCGAATTTCCCTCGTGGAAATGAATCAATTTTCCCTGAAATTATTATAGCCACGGTGGCCTCTATGCCATCAAATGGATCAGCTGAGTATTTTATTTTTTTTTTTTTACTGGATTAACCTCTGAAAGCCCTCAATGTTAATCCCAGATATCGCAATCAGCGATGAACGCGGTATCTAAGGGGTTTAAATGATGGGTGTTGGCGCCAACGCTGGTACCCATCATTGCACCTGCTACATACAAAGAAATGAGCTTCATGACGAAGTAATTCATCCCAAAGCTAATTTCTTTGTGAAATTCGACAAAGCAAGCTAATCGAATTTTTCATAACTTCGCTCATCTCTACTTATTAACATAAGAACAAGAGATTGATCCGAGCACTAATTCTTTAAAGCGTTTTAGTATTGGTTGAACTTTTGGCTTTATTGAGACTGGTCATTTTACATGTAGGATGTAAGTATGACTACTAGGGACCAGTATTGCACCCTATTATTGTACTGATAATACTGGTATCAATTGGCTACATACATTCACATTTCATCAGGTGAAAATATCCATGATTTTTTTTCTTGTGATTGAATAAATTAACTTTTAATTATATAACAATTATATTTGTGATTACTAGAGATCCAGTAATTTATCAAATGTGTTGTAAAGCCTGAAGAAGGGACTAGTCCAGTCACAAAAGGCTTTGCAAGCAGCTAGTGTTGAGCGAAGGGATGCAAAACACTTACGAACGTGTGAATGGTCCATGAGGGAAGTAAGAAGCCCGGGAATACGAGATCACCCATAATGCTGTGCAGCCAGCCAATCCGCAGATAGCCATCCCCTGTGATGTCACAGCCCTATAAAACCCTCATCCCGCACGGTCTCCGCCATTGTCCTGTTAGCTGAGCATAGGGAGAGACGAGGCAAGCGTTCATGCACTAGGGACAGTATTGCTGAAAATGATTAATAGAATAATATTGGGGAGTGTGAATGTACGGAGATGCATGGAGAGTGCAGGCAGGTGTAATATATCGCCACGTGCATCACATTCTAGTGCACCAACATTTAGAGTTAATCCATTATTTTAGTGATACAGTTAGTGTACCTCAGTATTAAAAGCAGGTGTGATACAGTATATCGCTGTGTGCATCACGTTCTAGTGCACAAACCTTCAGAGTTAATCAGTTATATTAGGGATACAGTTACTGTACACTAAAACATAGTTGCCTGGGCCCACAAAAGGAACAGCACTGGCAAAAATATTGCTGTAGCTGGCACAAGTTGCAGCAAAAATCTGTGATGATAGCAGCCGGCGCTGCTCCGCTTTTCAGCGATTAGGAGCTTTGTGAGAACAGTCAGCAGTTACAGACCAGCCCACACTTGGAGGAGAGGTCCGCTGCAGACTCCTTTAGGCGTGCAACTACCTGTGATGACAGTTGGGTGGGGGCACATGTTGCAAGAGAATAGGGGTAAACGTGGGAGGGGTACACCATCTAGTTCCTTTCAGGTAGGACCCGAGTACATACTAGCAGTGCACGGGTTCATAAAAGCATCGGGAGACAGGCATCACGCAGTGGTGGAAGGGAAATGCCATACTCGGCAGTGCAGGAATTTTTCACCAACATAATGAGGGACATTAGCGTGGCGGCATGCATGATGTGTGGGCAGAAGGTGAGGCACAGCCATGTTGCTAATGTTGGTATGACTGCCCTATAATAATAGTAGGGCACACCTACATTCGGCTACACATAGAGGCAGGCTGTAGTACCAATACCAGTTTATTAAAACTATAATATGACAAATTATAAAAACACTAAAATTACCCTTTAAAAATATATTGAAAGAGCATAAATCGAGTGCATACAAATTATGATCTCAATTACAATAAAAATGCCATGGTGCTGGCATGAATGGTACTGTAGTTATATAACAGCAGCACCATGCACATATAAACTATGTACAGAGATAGAGTAGCAAGGTGGTAACGATGTGTGTGCAATTCACTTGTGCACGGTAACCACTGAGTGCCAATTGAGAATCACCTCTTCTATATGCTGAAAACGGAATTTCACAATGTTTTCGGCAGATGAATAAGATGTTGGCAAATAGTAGATGCTTGGTTATAATATTGGTATGATGGTGCTTACACTACTACTGGATTTTGATATACATAGTGCAGCTCATATATTGCACTCAAAATAGACTCCTAGGTCCTAAGACCAGTTTATATTATATCTATGTATTTTCCTTGTTTGTTTCCTCTCCGGATTTAAATGGGCGAGTTGGTGCAATATTATTTAATTATTGCATTAGTCTCCAATGTCCTTGTGTAGCTCTTGAAAATAAGCAACATCAGATTATATTTCCTTACCAGTGCAGCCGTTTTACTGTCACTATTGTAGCTATATGTGACGACGATAACTGTCTTAGTTCATATCATTTAGCGTTTGATTTACTCACTGTTTTGCAGGTATTCACTGAACCCGCCATGCATACCGTGGCGTCCCACGTGTTGCGAAGATGAAGATGGCAGTCCAGGCTCTGGTGACTTTTCCAGTGAGTATATCTTACAACCGCTCTGGGGATCTTCGGTGAAAGGACAGCTGGTTCAATAAGCAGCAGCCGCGGTTTTGTCGATTCAGTAGACTGTAGGTGTGCCGATTCTCACTGTATTGCTTGGGTCAGCATCTCACGTCTCTGATTTAGACCGGCGTTCCACGTGTCTTTTAGATCACCGATCCCTTTCCTCGTTAGTTCTCTGGGTTCTACTGAAGCGCTCCAGATTTTTATATATCAGTTTAATGAAATTGCTTTTCTGTCTCCATGAGAAGTCTTTACCATACGCGTTTCGGAGTTAACTACGACTCCTTCCTCAGTGGTCATTTTTCTCATGGATATGGTCAGTTTAAATACTTTTCCGGAGTTCGGTTCAATTTGGACATTCTGTGCTGCATCAAATATATGGAATGGATCTGTATTCCGTTTTGGTCCTTATTGAGGTTATACTGATTTTATACTTAAGTTCAATATAGGAGGAATGCAAAACATAACATAAGGACAGGTAATCCATGTATCACATCCTCCAAATATATATAACTTAATTTTGTATTAATGCTGCTTATTCATAATCTGTTGCGGTATGAATGCAGTATTGGTGCGTTTTTCCAGCTAATTCATTATCGCTTAATATATTACCTCCTATCTAAATATTCAGACCTAGGGCACCTATTGTATATATCTCAAATGATTATAGTATAAAAGTGAGTTATTCATGTATCACATCCATCAAATGTATGAAAGTAAATTTTATATTCATACTGCTTCTTCATTATTTATGGCGGTATGGATGCGGTATTGGTGCTTTTTTCCCGCTAAGTCAATATCTATTACTCTATTACCTCCTATCGAAATATAAACACATGGGGCATCTATTATATGTATCCCAAATGGTTATTCTTTTTATTTTTTTATGTTTAGTGTGTATAATCCATTTTATTACTGTTTTTAATCTAGACTGCCTTATTTTCTAATCTAGGGGACCTCCATCAACAAGATCACCCCTCAAAAGAGTTGGTCTCGACTCATGGTAAAAATATTTAAAAGTTTTCTCTCGTAATTTATGTCCGCACTATTTATTCATTTCTATAATATCTCAGATATTGGGAGTCTTGTTGTATCCTCTCTTTTGTGTAGTGTGCCTACAATCATGAAGGTTTTTCGATAGTCATGTGGATTTCTTTGAATCATCATAGACAACCCTTACTGTCTTAAGTAGGGTCTCATTTTTTGCAGGCTGAGATGACGGTTTGATTGTTACTATTTTGGGGTGCATATGACTTTTTGATCACTTGGTATTACACTTTTTGTGGGGTTAGATCATGTGATATTTTTATAGAGGAGGTCGTTACGGACGTGGCAATACCTAATATGTATACTTTTTTTATTTATGCAAGTTTTACACAGTGATATTATTTTTTAAACAAAAATAAAATCATGCTCTAGTGCAGCGGTGGGGAACCATTTTGCTGCCAAGGGCCATTTGGATATTTGTAACATCATTCGGGGGCCATACAAAATTCTCAATAAAAATTTTTTACTGCTGTATTTGGTCAAACATATAATTGACTTAGGGATAAGTTACAGATGTTGCACTTCAATTAAAATAATCTAGAGGGCTGTATTTTTGCAGCACAAAATAGCGCCTGCACTATATATATACAGTATATTACATACAATACAGGCGCCATATTGACCACACATAGCAGTCTAATTTTTAAGTTCAGAATGTTACTTATTTGACATTAATGGCAGGAAGCTAAACCCAGGGGGTCCAGAGAGGGGTTCACCCAGCTTTCACTCTCCCTGCCTCTTTCTTCGCAACTGTCCCTGCCTTTGTCCCTTTCTCAGCAAAATATCTGCCCCCACCTCCATCAGCCTGAAATCAGCCTCCTATCAGACCCCCCAGGCCTACATCAGCCTCAGATCAGACTCCCATCAGACCTCTAAGCCTCAGATTAGACCCCAATCAGACCCTTCCTAGCTTCAGATCAGACTCCCATCAGACCCCCAGCCTCAGACCAGACCCGGATCAGACGCCCAGCCTCAGATCAGCCCCCATCAGACCCCCCAGGGTCAGATCAGCCCCTATAAGACCCCCCAGCCTCAGATCAGACCTTCATAATACCCTCCCTAGCCTCAGATCAGCCCCCATCAGACCCTCCCCAGCCTCAGATCAGCCCCCATCAGCCCCCCTAGTCTCAGATCAGACCCCTATCAAACCCCAGCCTCAGATCAGACACCCCCAGCCTCAGATCAGACCCTCCCAAGCCTCAGATCAGACCCCCATCAGACCCTCCCCACCCTCCTTTAGCCTCAGATCAGCCCCAATCAGACATCAGATCAGATACTGTATTTAAGATAAACAAATAAACTTACCTCTCCAGCTCCGTACGGCGCTGCCTCTTGGCAGATTCACTTACCCTCCCTGTTCTTCTTCCTGCCGCACTATATTGTCACCTCACACCGCACAGCGTCAGGTCATAGTGCACGTCTACGTGCACTGCGTCCTGACGCTGGATGTGTCAGGACACAGTGTGGGGCTGAAAGAAGACCAGGGAAGGTGAGGACAGCCAGTGCAGTGCTGTTCTCACCTTCCTGTGCCTCCCGTATGCTAATGACCGCTTCCATAATGGAAGGGGTCATAAGCATTTTCACATTATGTTCTGGCAGGGGGCCGGGGGCCACATGAAATGATACCGTGGGCCGCATACGGCCCTCGGGCCGGAGGTTCCCCACCCCTGCTCTAGTGTCTCCATAGTCTGAGAGCCATAGTTTTTTCAGTTTTTGGGCGATTGTCTTAGGTAGGATATCATTTTTGTGGGGTGAGAGGGCAGTTTGATTGGCACTCTTTTGGGGTGCATAGGACTTTTTGATTGCTTGCTATTGCACTTTTTGTAAGGTGACAAAAAACTGCTTTTTTTACACCATTTTTTTTTTATGGTGTTCACCTGAGGGGTTACTTCATGTGGTATTTTTATAGATCAGGTTGTTACGAACGTGGCGATACCTAATATGTCTCCTTTTTTATTTATTTTTTACATTTAACACAATAAAAGCATTTTTGAAACAAAAGAAAATCATGTTTTTTCAGGCGATTGTCTTAGGTGGGGGCTCACTTTTTGTGGGATGAGGTAACAGTTACATTGGTAATATTTTGGGGGGCATATGCCTTTTGATCACTTGGTGTTGCACTTTTAGTGATGTAAGGTGACAAAAAAATTGTTTTTATTTAATTTTTTTGATGTGTGTTCACCTGAGGGGTTAGGTTATGTGATATTTTTATAGAGCCGGTCGATACGGATGCGGCGATACCTAATATGTCCCTTTTTATTTTTTTCCCTATTTTTTGCAATTTTTTTTTACTTAATTTTGGAAAAATATCCTTTTTTTTTTTACTTAAAACTAAATTATAAATTTTTTTAAACTTTTTTTTTTTTTTAAACTTTTTTCCACTTTCTTTTTTTGTCCCACTCTAGGACTTCAACTTTTTGGGGTCTGATCCCCTTTACAATGCATCACAATACTTCTGTATTGTGATGCATTGACTGTAAGTGTATTATTGACTGTAATACACTTACAGCCTGCTTGCCTGTGAGATCCAGGGGGCTGGATCTCACAGGCTCTCCAGGAAGGCAGCCAGGATGCCAAAGAAAGGCATCGGGCTGCCTTCCCTGCCATCGGGTCCCCGGGGGGGACCCGATGGCTGCTTCCTCCCTGCATGGACATCACACGTGCCACGGTCAGCGCTGACAGCGGCCGTGCACGGGTTAATGCGCCGGTATGATTTCACCGATGCCCGCACATACAGCAGGGGTCCGGCTATCAGTGACTGCCGGACCCCTGCTGCGGATCAGGTGGGCACAGCTCCTGCACCCGCCCGATCAGCGCGCCGTACATGTACGGCGCTGGACGCTAAGTCACTTCCAGTTGCGCCGTACATGTAATCAATCATTAAGGCAAATGCAAAAAGTATGCATGCACTCATCCAGTGGCATAGAAGCTCAACATGCACCATGTATGTTGAGCAGAAGGTGGGCCAGTCCTTGAGCCTCTTGGTGTCTGGTATTGTCCAGCGCTGAAATATGGAGTTACAACTATGGTCAAGGACAATGTATTTCATTCACAGCCCACTGGGTAAATGTGGTTCCAGCCCAGGCATACCAGCATCTTAGCCAGGTGATGGCAATGTCGCTTCCGTGTTGTAATGCTGGGCTTTCTGCGCCAATGTTCTCAATGTTGTCTGTGCTGCATCAGGGAGGACTGACCCATGCGCCCTGCATGGTGTATGTCTTCAAACCCACTGTCACACGGTTCCTCAAGATCTGTTAAAAATGTCCAGGAAACTGTGCATACACTTCAGCAAGTCTTACCATGCAAAGCACAGGCTGCAAAGGCAAAATGTTCTTCCCAGCTATAACTTTTTTTATATTTCGGGCAATAGAGCTGTGTTAGAGCTTGTTTTTTGCGGGGACGAACTGTAGTTTTCATTAGTACCATTTTTGTGGTATGTTCGGCTTTTTGATCATTGGTATTCAGTTTATTAGGGTGGAAAAAGGTGACTAAAAACAATGAATCATGTCTTTTTCACTTTTTTCCATTATGGAAATGTTTTCTTTATATTTTAATAGTTTAGACTTTTTTGCGGCACGGATAGGGCGATACCTGATATATATTTTTTTTATTGTTTGGATATTTTTATATGTAAAATTAAGAATGGGGGATGATTTAAACTTTTAACATTTTTATGTTTTTTTTTAACAATAACTTTTAGCCCCCTTAGCGGACTAGAACCTGGAATCTTTTGATCCCTTGTCCCATTTACCCTAATTGAGATCCATTAGGGTGAATGGAATTATACTGTGCTCCCTGCTGAGCTCTGCCTCATATACAGGGAGTGCAGAATTATTAGGTAAATGAGTATTTTGACCACATCATCCTCTTTATGCATGTTGTCTTACTCCAAGCTGTATAGGCTCGAAAGCCTACTACCAATTAAGCATATTAGGTGATGTGCATCTCTGTAATGAGAAGGGGTGTGGTCTAATGACATCAACACCCTATATTAGGTGTGCATAATTATTAGGCAACTTCCTTTCCTTTGGCAAAATGGGTCAAAAGAAGGACTTGACAGGCTCAGAAAAGTCAAAAATAGTGAGATATCTTGCAGAGGGATGCAGCACTCTTAAAATTGCAAAGCTTCTGAAGCGTGATCATCGAACAATCAAGCGTTTCATTCAAAATAGTCAACAGGGTCGCAAGAAGCGTGTGGAAAAACCAAGGCGCAAAATAACTGCCCATGAACTGAGAAAAGTCAAGCGTGCAGCTGCCAAGATGCCACTTGCCACCAGTTTGGCCATATTTCAGAGCTGCAACATCACTGGAGTGCCCAAAAGCACAAGGTGTGCAATACTCAGAGACATGGCCAAGGTAAGAAAGGCTGAAAGACGACCACCACTGAACAAGACACACAAGCTGAAACGTCAAGACTGGGCCAAGAAATATCTCAAGACTGATTTTTCTAAGGTTTTATGGACTGATGAAATGAGAGTGAGTCTTGATGGGCCAGATGGATGGGCCCGTGGCTGGATTGGTAAAGGGCAGAGAGCTCCAGTCCGACTCAGACGCCAGCAAGGTGGAGGTGGAGTACTGGTTTGGGCTGGTATCATCAAAGATGAGCTTGTGGGGCCTTTTCGGGTTGAGGATGGAGTCAAGCTCAACTCCCAGTCCTACCGCCAGTTTCTGGAAGACACCTTCTTCAAGCAGTGATACAGGAAGAAATCTGCATCCTTCAAGAAAAACATTATTTTCATGCAGGACAATGCTCCATCACACGCGTCCAAGTACTCCACAGCGTGGCTGGCAAGAAAGGGTATAAAAGAAGAAAATCTAATGACATGGCCTCCTTGTTCACCTGATCTGAACCCCATTGAGAACCTGTGGTCCATCATCAAATGTGAGATTTACAAGGAGGGAAAACAGTACACCTCTCTGAACAGTGTCTGGGAGGCTGTGGTTGCTGCTGCACGCAATGTTGATGGTGAACAGATCAAAACACTGACAGAATCCATGGATGGCAGGCTTTTGAGTGTCCTTGCAAAGAAAGGTGGCTATATTGGTCACTGATTTGTTTTTGTTTTGTTTTTGAATGTCAGAAATGTATATTTGTGAATGTTGAGATGTTATATTGGTTTCACTGGTAAAAATAAATAATTGAAATGGGTATATATTTGTTTTTTGTTAAGTTGCCTAATAATTATGCACAGTAATAGTCACCTGCACACACAGATTTTCCCTAAAATAGCTAAAACTAAAAACAAACTAAAAACTACTTCCAAAAATATTCAGCTTTGATATTAATGAGTTTTTTGGGTTCATTGAGAACATGGTTGTTGTTCAATAATAAAATTAATCCTCAAAAATACAACTTGCCTAATAATTCTGCACTCCCTGTATATGTATAGATTCCAATAAAAACCTGGTAAATAGGCAACAATAGTGCAATGATAATTGCAACAGTTATTAAATCAAGATAAGGGTACACAGGGCTCTTGCAATGGTACTATCCTTTTGGGGTGACATTGAAAAAAATGCAATTCTGACATTGTTTTTTGCATTTCATTCTTACAACATTCACTGAGCACTAAAAACAATATTACTTTTAGTGTGCTGGTCAGTAAAATTACAGTGATATCAAATTTATATAGGTTTTATTATGTTTTACTGCTTTTGAAAGAATAAAAATATTGAAAAAAATAAATGTGCTTTGCACTGCCAATTTCTGACGCCAATAGCTGTTTTGTATTTCCTTCTATGTGAGAACTTATTTTTGGATGAATGACTTGGGCATATGAATTTTTTCCATTAGCATTTTTTTTCTGAAGGATAAATATTTTAATATTTTAACCACTTCCTATTAACCACTTCCTACGCAGCTATTTTCCTTTTTTTTTTCATTTTTGTTTTTTACTATCTGATTTCCAGGAGTCATAATGTTTTATTTTATGTATTTCAAAAGGTTGTCTAAGCACAACAAACAGTTAACACTGGCAATCTTGGTTAGGTTGCCATGGAGATAAGCAGGTTTGGCCTCTTCTGGTAAGTGAGAAATAAACAATTAATGAATATGGGTATGGTGGTATACGTCCTCAGTTAAGCAATTAAATATACACTGCTCAAAAAAATAAAGGGAACACAAAAATAACACATCCTAGATCTGAATTAATTAAATATTCTTCACAAAAATAAAAAAATGGAAATCAAATTTTTCAACCCATGGAGGTCTGGATTTGGAGTCACACTCAAAATTAAAGTGGAAAAACACACTACAGGCTGATCCAACTTTGATGTAATGTCCTTAAAACAAGTCAAAATGAGGCTCAGTAGTGTGTGTGGCCTCCACGTGCCTGTATGACCTCCCTACAACGCCTGTGCATGCTCCTGATGAGGTGGCGGACGGTCTCCTGAGGAATCTCCTCTCAGACCTGGACTAAAGCATCTGCCAACTCCTGGACAGTCTGTGGTGCAACGTGACGTTGGTGGATAGAGCGAGACACGATGTCCCAGATGTGCTCAATTAGATTCAGGTCTGGGGAACAGACGGGCCAGTCCATAGCATCAATGCCTTCGTCTTGCAGGAACTGCTGACACACTCCAGCCTCATGAGGTCTAGCATTGTCTTGCATCAGGAGGAACCCAGGGCCAACCGCACCAGCATATGGTCTCACAAGGGGTCTGAGGATCTCATCTCGGTACCTAATGGCAGTCAGGCTACCTGTGGCGAGCACATGGAGGGCTGTGCGACCCTCCAAAGAAATGCCACCCCACACCATTACTGAGCCAATGCCATTACTAATCCAATGTCATGCTGGAGGATGTTGCAGGCAGCAGAACGTTCTCCACGGCGTCTCAAGACTCTGTCACGTCTGTCACATGTGCTCAGTGTGAACCTGCAGAACCACTCCTTTATTGGGGGTGTCTTGCTAATTGCCTATAATTTCCACCTGTTGTCTATCCCATTTGCACAACAGCATGTGAAATTGATTGTCACTCAGTGTTGCTTCCTAAGTGGACAGTTTGATTTCACAGAAGTGTGATTGACTTGGAGTTACATTGTTTTGTTTAAGTGTTCCCTTTATTTTTTTGAGCAGTGTATATATGAAGAGGAGCGCTAAAACAAAATAACAAATCTTTTTTAGTGAGATACTAGGATAAAAGAGAAGGGTATATACCCAAACGACAGCTACCACCAGGGTAGAGAGGGTAGATATCACTAAATTGTGGGACCTAGCCTACTGAAGATACTAATAGCACCACTCAATGAAAGGTGTGTATGACAGTAGCGTGAAAGGTGGGTTCCACAAACTAAAGCCACCAGCACTAAGGGGCTAAACCCACATGGTCATATGACTAACCGAAGTGGCTCGCAAAACGCCAAGCTTAAAAGGGCAATAACCCCCGCCCCGCCGGACATGCCCCTGTACTGTCAGCCAATCTGGCCAGAGGCACAGCAAGGTAACACTAATTAGCTAACAGGTGGGCGGAACAAAGTGAGTCCCGGGGAAAGCGCTAATGCGCCGAAAGTGTAGGGAGAACTACAAGGCGGCTCTACATGAACGTAAAGTCGGAGTATCAATATATAGGGAATAGCCAGTGGAGGGAGAATAAATATATATTGATAACCGTAGCCATCAAAATACAAGACATATGGAGCTGTATAGAATTATATATACATTCTATAAGATTGTATATGTCACAGCAGAATTAACGTATTCGGGGCAAAGTACAATCTTAAATAAACAGCACAAAAGAGATGGCATCATTCAGGCCGAAAGGTTTGATGGTAATTAATTTAAAAAGAATGCGGTCACAGTCATCGCCCCTTGATGTCATTTTTATAAGATCAATCCCCTGAAACGTAACAAAGGACCCTCTCCCGCTGTGCAGTCGTTTCGCAGTGAACTTTGCTAGTTCGCGATTCTTGACTAAAAATGTGTTTTGGGGTGTCATTTTACATATACCCATGCTGGGTGAGAGAAATATCTCGGTCAAATGCCAACTTTGTATAAAAAAATGGGAAAAGTTGTCTTTTAGAGAGATATTTCTCTCACCCAGCATGGGTATATTTAAAATGACACCCCAAAACACATTGCCCAACTTCTCCTGAGTACAGCGATACCAGATGTGTGACACTTTTTTGCAGCCTAGGTGGGCAAAGGGGCCCACATTCCAAAGAGCACCTTTCGGATTTCACAGGGCATTTTTTACACATATTGATTTCAAACTACTTCCCAGGCATTAGGGCCCCTAAAATGCCAGGGCAGTAAAACTACCCCACAAGTAACCCCATTTTGGAAAGAAGACACCCCAAGGTATTTCGTGATGGGCATAGTGAGTTCATGGAAGTTTTTATTTTTTGTCACAAGTTAGTGGAATATGAGACTTTGTAAGAAAAGAAAAGAAAAAAAAAAAAAACATCATTTTCCGCTAACTTGTGACAAAAATTAAAAAATTCGAGGAACTCACCATGCCCCTCACAGAATACCTTGGGGTGTCTTCTTTCCAAAATGGGGTCACTTGTCGGGTAGTTATACTGCCCTGGCATTTTAGGGGCCCTAATGTGTGGGAAGTAGTTTGAAATCAAAATGTCTAAAAAATTCCCTGTGAAATCCGAAAGGTGCTCTTTGGAATGTGGGCCCATTTGCCCACCTAGGCTGCAAAAAAGTGTCACACATCTGGTATCGCCGTACTCAGAAGAAGTAGGGCAATGTGCTTTGGGGTGTATTTTTACATATACCCATGCTGGGTGAGAGAAATATCTCGGCAAAAGACAACTTTTCCCATTTTTTTTATACAAAGTTGGCATTTGACCGAGATATTTATCTCACCCATGCTGGGTGAGATAAATATCTCGGTCAAATGCTGGGTATATGTAAAATGACACCCCAAAACACATTGCCCAACTTCTCCTGAGTACGGGGATACCAGATGTGTGACACTTTTTTGCAGCCTAGGTGGGTAAATGGGCCCACATTCCAAAGAGCACCTTTCGGATTTCACAGGGCATTTTTTACACATTTTGATTTCAAACTACTTCCCACGCATTAGGGCCCCTAAAATGCCAGAACAGTGTAACTACCCCACAAGTGACCCCATTTTGGAAAGAAGACACTCCAAGGTATTTCGTGATGGGCATAGTGAGTTCATGGAAGTTTTTATTTTTTGTCACAAGTTAGTGGAATATGAGACTTTGTAAGAAAAAATGAAAAAAAAATCATAATTTTCCGCCAACTTGTGACAAAAAATTAAAAATTCTAGGAACTTGCCATGCCCCTCACGGAATACCTTGGGGTGTCTTCTTTCCAAAATGGGGTCACTTGTGGGGTAGTTATACTGCCCTGGCATTTTAGGGGCCCTAATGCGTGAGAAGTAGTTTGAAATCAAAATGTGTAAAAAATGCCCTGTGAAATCCGAAAGGTGCTCTTTGGAATGTGGGCCCATTTACCCACCTAGGCTGCAAAAAAGTGTCACACATCTGGTATCGCCGTACTCAGAAGAAGTAGGGCAATGTGTTTTGGGGTGTCTTTTTACATATACCCATGCTGGGTGAGAGAAATATCTCGGCAAAAGACAACTTTTCCCATTTTTTTTATACAAAGTTGGCATTTGACCGAGATATTTATCTCACCCAGCATGGGTATATGTAAAAAGACACCCCAACACACATTGCCCAACTTCTCCTGAGTACGGCGATACCACATGTGTGACACTTTTTTGCAGCCTAGATGCGCAAAGGGGCCCAAATTCCTTTTAGGAGGGCATTTTTAGACATTTGGATCCCAGACTTCTTCTTACGCTTTAGGGCCCCTAAAATGCCAGGACAGTATAAATACCCCACATGTGACCCCATTTTGGAAAGAAGACACCCAAAGTTATTCAATGAGCGGCATTGCGAGTTCATAAAAGATTTTTTTTTTTGGCACAAGTTAGTGGAAATTGATTTTTTAATTTTTTTATCACAAAGTCTCCCTTTCCGCTAACTTGGGACAAAAAGTTCAATCTTTCATGGACTCAATATGCCCCTCAGCGAATACCTTGGGGTGTCTTCTTTCCGAAATGGGGTCACATGTGGGGTATTTATACTTCCCTGGCATTTTAGGGGCCCTAAAGCGTGAGAAGAAGTCTGGAATATAAATGTCTAAAAAATTTTACGCATTTGGATTCCGTGAGGGGTATGGTGAGTTCATGTGAGATTTTATTTTTTGTCACAAGTTAGTGGAGACTTTGTAAGAAAAAACAAAAAAACTAAAAAAATCTATTTCCGCTAACTTGTGCCAAAAAAATGGCTGAATGGAGCTTTACAGGGGGGTGATCAATGAAAGGGGGGTGATCAGGGAGTCTATATGGGGTGATCACCACCCTGTAATTGATCATCCCCCTGTAAGGCTCCATTCAGACATCCGTATGTGTTTTGCGGATCCGATCCATGGATCAGTGGATCCGTAAAACACATACGGACGTCTGAATGGAGCCTTACAGGGGGGGTGATCAATGACAGGGGGGTGATCAGGGAGTCTATATGGGGTGATCACCCCCCTGTGATTGATCACCCCCCTGTAAGGCTCCATTCAGACACCCGTATGTGTTTTGCGGATCCGATCCATGGATCCGTGGATCCGTAAAACACATACGGACGTCTGAATGGAGCCTTACAAGGGGGTGATCAATGACAGGGGGGTGATCAATGACAGGGGGGTGATCAGGGAGTCTATATGGGGTAATCACCCCCCTGTGATTGATCACCCCCCTGTAAGGCTCCATTCAGATGTCCGTATGTGTTTTGCGGATCCACGGATCCATGGATCGGATCCGAAAAACAAATACGGACGTCTGAATGGAGCCTTACAGTGGGGTGATCAATCACAGGGGGGTGATCAGGGAGTCTATATGGGGTGATCACCCCCCGTGTAAGGCTCCATTCAGACGTCTGTATGTGTTTTGCGGATCCGATCCATGGATCCGTGGATCCGCAAAACACATACGGACGTCTGAATGGAGTCTTACAGGGGGGTGATCAATGACAGGGGGGTGATCAGGGAGTCTATATGGGGTGATCACCCCCCCTGTAAGGCTCCATTCAGACGTCTGTATGTGTTTTGCGGATCCGATCCATGGATCCGTGGATCCGCAAAACACATACGGACGTCTGAATGGAGCCTTACAGGGGGTGATCAATGACAGGGGGGGTGATCAATGACAGGGGGGTGATCAGGGAGTCTATGTGGGGTGATCACCCCCCTGTCATTGATCACCCCACTGTAAGGCTCCATTCAAATGTCCGTATGTGTTTTGCGGATCCGATCCATGGATCCGTAAAACACATACGGACGTCTGAATGGAGCCTTACAGGGGGGTGATCAATGACAGGGGGGTGATCAATGACAGGGGGTGATCAGGGAGTTTATATGGGGTGATCACCCCCTTTCATTGATCACCCCCCTGTAAGGCTCCATTCAGACGTCCGTATGTGTTTTGCGGATCCGATCCATGGATCCGTGGATCCGTAAAACACATACGGACGTCTGAATGGAGCCTTATAGGGGGGTGATCAATGACAGAGGGGTGATCAATGACAGGGGGGTGATCAGGGAGTCTATATGGGGTGATCACACCCTTGTCATTGATCACACCCCTGTAAGGCTCCATTCAGACGTCCGTATGTGTTTTACGGATCCACGGATCCATGGATCGGATCCGCAAAACACATACGGACCTCTGAATGGAGCCAGCTTTACAAGAGGGTGATCAATGACAGGGGGGTGATCAGGGAGTCTATATAGGGTGATCATCCCCCTGTAAGGCTCCATTCAGACGTCCGTATGTGTTTTGTGGATCCGATCCATGGATCCGTGGATCCGCAAAACACATACGGACCTCTGAATGGAGCAAGCCTTACAGGGGGGTGATCAATGACAGGGGGGTGATCAGGGAGTCTATATGGGCTATATGTCATTGATCATCCCCCTGTAAGGCTCCATTCAGACGTCCGTATGTGTTTTGCAGATCCGCGGATCCATGGATCGGATCCGCAAAACATATACGGACGTCTGAATGGAGCATTACAGGGGCGTGATCAATGACAGGGGGATGAACAATGACAGGGGGGGGATCAAGGAGTCTATGTGGGGTGATCACCCCCTGTTATTGATTACCCCCCTGTAAAACTCCATTTAGACATCCGTATGTATTTTACAGATCCACGGATCCATGGATCGGATCCGCAAAACACATACGGACGTCTGAATGAAGGCTTACAGGGGGTGATCAATGACAGTGGGGTGATCAATGACAGGGGAATGATCAGGGAGTCTATATGGGGTGATCAGGGGTTAATTAGGGGTTAATAAGTGACAGGGGGGGCCAAAAGTTTTGAGAATGACACAATTATTAGTTTTCACAAAGTTTGCTGCTAAACTGCTTTTAGATCTTTGTTTCAGTTGTTTCTGTGATGTAGTGAAATATAATTACACGCACTTCATACGTTTCAAAGGCTTTTATCGACAATTACATGACATTTATGCAGAGAGTCAGTATTTGCAGTGTTGGCCCTTCTTTTTTAGGACCTCTGCTATTCGACTGGGCATGCTCTCAATCAACTTCTGAGCCAATTCCTGACTGATAGCAACCCATTCTTTCAGAATCACTTCTTGGAGTTTGTCAGAATTAGTGGGTTTTGTTTGTCCACCCGCCTCTTGAGGATTGACCACAAGTTCTCAATGGGATTAAGATCTGGGGAGTTTCCAGGCCATGGACCCAAAATGTCAACGTTTTGGTTCCCAAGCCACTTAGTTAGCACTTTTGCCTTATGGCACGGTGCTCCATCGTGCTGGAAAATGCATTGTTCTTCACCAAACTGTTGTTGGATTGTTGGAAGAAGTTGCTGTTGGAGGGTGTTTTGGTACCATTCTTTATTCATGGCTGTGTTTTTGGGCAAAATTGTGAGTGAGCCCACTCCCTTGGATAAGAAGCAACCCCACACATGAATGGTCTCAGGATGCTTTACTGTTGGCATGACACAGGACTGATGGTAGCGTTCACCTTTTTATCTCCGGACAAGCCTTTTTCCAGATGCCCCAAACAATCGGATAGAGGCTTCATCGGAGAATATGACTTTGCCCCAGTCCTCAGCAGTCCATTCACCATACTTTCTGCAGAAGATCAATCTGTCCCTGATGTTTTTTTTGGAGAGAAGTGGCTTCTTTGCTGCCCTTCTTGACACCAGGCCATCTTCCAAAAGTCTTCGCCTCACTGTGCGTGCAGATGCGCTCACACCTGCCTGCTGCCATCCCTGAGCAAGCTCTGCCTTGGTGGCACTCCGATCCCGCAGCTGAATCCTCTTTAGGAGACGACCCTGGCGCTTGCTGGACTTTCTTGGACGCCCTGAAGCCTTCTTAACCGGCTCCAGACTGCCTAACGCAGGATCGCGTTCCGGAGGCAGCTCACCCACGCAAAGTCACGCATCTATGCGTCATCTCGCGAGACGCGAGATTTCCTGTGAACGCGCGCACACAGGCGCGCGCGTTCACAGGAACTGCAGGTAAGCGAGTGGATCTCCAGCCTGCCAGCGGCGATCGTTCACTGGCAGGCTGTAGATGCGATTTTTTTAACCCCTAACAGGTATATTAGACGCTGTTTTGATAACAGCGTCTAATATACCTGCTACCTGGTCCTCTAGTGGTCCCTTTTGCTTGGATCGACCACCAGAGGACACAGGCAGCTCTGTAATAATTAGCACCAAGCACCACACTACAGTCGTGGCCAAAAGTTTTGAGAATTACATAAATATTGGAAATTGGAAAAGTTGCTGTTTAAGTTTTTATAATAGCAACTTGCATATACTTCAGAATGTTATGAAGAGTGATCAGATGAATTGCATAGTCCTTCTTTGCCATGAAAATTAACTTAATCCCCAAAAAAACTTTCCACTGCATTTCATTGCTGTCATTAAAGGACCTGCTGAGATCATTTCAGTAATCGTCTTGTTAACTCAGGTGAGAATGTTGACGAGCACAAGGCTGGAGATCATTATGTCAGGCTGATTGGGTTAAAATGGCAGACTTGACATGTTAAAAGGAGGGTGATGCTTGAAATCATTGTTCTTCCATTGTTAACCATGGTGACCTGCAAAGAAACGCGTGCAGCCATCATTGCGTTGCATAAAAATGGCTTCACAGGCAAGAATATTGTGGCTACTAAGATTGTACCTCAATCAACAATTTATAGGATCATCAAGAACTTTAAAGAAAGAGGTTCAATTCTTGTTAACCACTTCAGCCCCCCTACCTTAAACACCCTTAATGACCAGGCCACTTTTTACACTTCTGACCTACCCTACTTTCACCGTTTATTGCTCAGTCATGCAACTTACCGCCCAAATAAATTTTACCTCCTTTTCTTCTCACTAATAGAGCTTTCATTTGGTGGTATTTCATTGCTGCTGACATTTTTACTTTTTTGTTATTAATCGAAATTTAACGATTTGTTTTGCAAAAAAATGACATTTTTCACTTTCAGTTGTAAAATTTTGCAAAAAAAACGACATCCATATATAAATTTTTCTCTAAATTTATTGTTCTACATGTCTTTGATAAAAAAAAAATGTTTGGGTAAAAAAAAAATGGTTTGGGTAAAAGTTATAGCGTTTACAAACTATGGTACAAAAATGTTAATTTCCGCTTTTTGAAGCAGCTCTGACTTTCTGAGCACCTGTCATGTTTCCTGAGGTTCTACAATGGCCAGACAGTACAAACACCCCACAAATGACCCCATTTCGGAAAGTAGACACCCTAAGGTATTCGCTGATGGGCATAGTGAGTTCATAGAACTTTTTATTTTTTGTCACAAGTTAGCGGAAAATTATGATTTTTTTTTCTTACAAAGTCTGATATTCCACTAACTTGTGACAAAAAATAAAAACTTCCATGAACTCACTATGCCCATCACGAAATACCTGGGGGTGTCTTCTTTCCAAAATGGGGTCACTTGTGGGGTAGTTATACTGCCCTGGCATTTTAGGGGCCCGAATGCGTGAGAAGTAGTTTGAAATCAAAATCTGTAAAAAATGGCCGGTGAAATCTGAAAGGTGCTCTTTGGAATGTGGGCCCCTTTGCCCACCTAGGCTGCAAAAAAGTGTCACACATGTGGTATTTCCGTACTCAGGAGAAGTTGGGCAATGTTTTTTGCGGTGTCATTTTACATATACCCATGCTGGGTGAGATAAATATCTCGGTCAAATGCCAACTTTGTATAAAAAAATGGGAAAAGTTGTCTTTTGCCAAGATATTTCTCTCACCCAGCATGGGTATATGTAAAAAGACACCCCAAAACACATTGCCCAACTTCTCCTGAGTACGGGGATACCAGATGTGTGACACTTTTTTGCAGCCTAGGTGGGCAAAGGGGCCCACATTCCAAAGAGCACCTTTCAGATTTCACCGGCCATTTTTTACAGATTTTGATTTCAAACCACTTCTCATGCATTCGGCTCCTAAAATGCCAGGGCAGTATAACTACCCCACAAGTGACCCCATTTTGGAAAGAAGACACCCCAAGGTATTTCGTGATGGGCATAGTGAGTTCATGGAAGTTTTTATTTTTTGTCACAAGTTAGTGGAATATGAGACTTTGTAAGAAAAAAAATAAATCATCATTTTCCGCTAACTTGTGACAAAAAATAAAAAATTCTAGGAACTCGCCATGCCCCTCACGGAATACCTTGGGGTGTCTTCTTTCCAAAATGGGGTCACTTGTGGGGTAGTTATACTGCCCTGGCATTCTAGGGGCCCTAATGTGTGGTAAGTAGGTAAATGCCCTGTGAAATCCTAAAGGTGCTCTTTGGAATGTGGGCCCCTTTGCCCACCTAGGCTGCAAAAAAGTGTCACACATGTGGTATCGCTGTATTCAGGAGAAGTTGGGCAATGTGTTTTGGGGTGTCTTTTTACATATACCCATGCTGGGTGAGATAAATATCTCGGTAAAAGACAACTTTTCCCATTTTTTATACAAAGTTGGCATTTGACCAAGATATTTATCTCACCCAGCATGGGTATATGTAAAATGACACCCCAAAACACATTGCCCAACTTCTCCTGAGTACGGCGATACCAGATGTGTGACACTTTTTTGCAGCCTAGATGCGCAAAGGGGCCCACATTCCTTTTATGAGGACATTTTTAGACATTTGGATCCCAGACTTCTTCTCACGCTTTAGGGCCCCTAAAATGCCAGGGCAGTATAAATACCCCACATGTGACCCCATTTTGGAAAGAAGACACCCCAAGGTATTCAATGAGGGGAATGGCGAGTTCATAGAATTTTTTTTTTTTTTTGGCACAAGATAGCGGAAATTGATTTTTTTTTTTTTTTTCTAACAAAGTCTCCCTTTCCGCTAACTTGGGACAAAAATTTCAATCTTTCATGGACTCAATATGCCCCTCAGCGAATACCTTGGGGTGTCTTCTTACCGAAATGGGGTCACATGTGGTGTATTTATACTGCCCTGGCATTCTAGGGGCCCTAAAGCGTGAGAAGAAGTCTGGAATATAAATGTCAAAAAATATTTACGCATTTGGATTCCGTGAGGGGTATGGTGAGTTCATGTGAGATTTTATTTTTTGACACAAGTTAGTGGAGACTTTGTAAGAAAAAACAAAAAAACTAAAAAAATCTATTTCCGCTAACTAAAAAAATGTCTGAATGGAGCCTTACAGGGGGGTGATCAATGACAGTGGGGTGATCAATGACAGGGGGGTGATCAATGACAGGGGGGTGATCAGGGAGTCTATATGGGGTGATCACCCCCCTATCATTGATCACCCCCCTGTAAGGCTCCATTCAGACGTCCGTATGTGTTTTGCGGATCCAATCCATGTATCAGTGGATCCGTAAAAATCATACGGACGTCTGAATGGAGCCTTACAAGGGGGTGATCAATGACAGGGGGTGATCAATGACAGGGGGGTGATCAGGGAGTCTATATGGGGTGATCTCCCCCCTGTCATTGATCACCCCTCTATAAGGCTCCATTCAGATGTCCGTATGTGTTTTGCGGATCCGATCCATGTATCCGTTGATCCGTAAAAAAACATACGGACATCTGAATGCAGCCTTACAGGGGGGTGATCAATGACAGGGGGGTGATCAATGACATGGGGGTGATCAGGGAGTCTATATGGGGTGATCACCCTCGTCATTAATCACCCCCCTGTAAGGCTCCATTCAGACGTCCATATGTGTTTTGCGGATCCGATCCATGTATCAGTGGATCCGTAAAAATCATACGGACGTCTAAATGGAGCCTTACAGGGGGGTGATCAATGACAGGGGGGTGATCAGGGAGTCTATATGGGGTGATCAGGGGTTAATAAGGGGTTAATAAGTGACAGGGGGGGTGTAGTGTAGTGTGTTGCTTGGTGCTACTTAATACTGAGCTACCTGTGTCCTCTGGTGGTCGATCCAAACAAAAGGGACCACCAGAGGACCAGGTAGCAGGTATATTAGACGCTGTTATCAAAACAGCGTCTAATATACCTGTTAGGGGTTAAAAAAATCGCATCTCCAGCCTGCCAGCGAGCGATCGCCGCTGGCAGGCTGGAGATCCACTCGCTTACCTTCCGATCCTGTGAACGCGCGCGCCTGTGTGCGCGCGTTCACAGGAAATCTGGCGTCTCGCGAGATGACGCATATATGCGTGACTCTGCGCAGGGCTGCCGCCTCCGGAACGCGGTCCTGCGTTAGGCGGTCCGGAGGCGGTTAAAAAAGCACTAAGAAATCGCCGAACACTGAACCCGAACTTTTACAGAGATGTTTGTGTTCGGGTCCAGGGTCCAAAAATCCTAAAGTTCAGTACGAACCCGAACTTTACAGTTTGGGTTCGCTCAACCCTACTGGTGTGATATACCAGTTGCCCCCCCAAAAAACTGATTGAGGCAGGGATGTGATATACCTATAATGTAATTTTCATATAGTACATTTGTAATTTGCAGGAGTTGTGTGCGGTTCTGCTGAGATACTCCAGCTATACAGAGTGACAAACGCTATTGGAACAAATAATTTCAACTGGTGTGATATACCAGTTGCCCCCCCAAAAAACTGATTGAGACAAGGGTGTGATATACCTAAAATATAATTTCCATATAGTACATTTGTAATTTGTAGGAGTTGTGTGCGGTTCTGCTAAGAAACCCCAGCTATACAGAGTGACAAACGCTATTTGAACTAAAAATTTAAACTGGTGTGATATAACATTTCCACCCCAAAAAAAACTGATTGAGGCAGGGGTGTGATATACCTAGAATATACTTTCTGTATAGTGCATTTGCAATTTGCAGGAGTTGTGCGCGGTTCTGCTGAGATAACACAGCTATACAGAGGGACAAACACTATTGGAACAAATAATTTCAACTGGTGTGATATACCAGTTGCCCCCCCAAAAAAACTGATTAAAGGGTTTGATATACCTGCTTCCAGTAAATAATCATTAAGTGGTTCTATGTACCTGCTTCTACAAATACTGCTCTTCTATAGGGACTTTGTCACAGGGTCATTTTGAAAATGACAGGAAGAAGAAGAGGCCGGCCATTCCGCAGGGGTTTTAGGGGTCAGGCAGGTGCCCCAGGCCGGAGTCTAAGTGGGAAGTTGGAGAAGGTGCGTGCGATTATGTCAAAGGACGCACCAGAGTTGGTTGAGTGGCTCACTAAGCCTTCCGCTTCTGCTCCCTTCTCATCCTCTCTATCTGCACCCTCCTCACTCTCTGCTGTGTGACCCCCCCAAATACACCACCACCACCATAGCCCCTCCACTCGAGTCAGAGGAATAATTTTCCCATCAATTTCCAGACCATACCGATGCGCAGCCATTCTTGGCATCGGATGAGGAAGAGGAGGTAGCAACGGCCGCCACCCAGCGGTCGGACGACAGTACCCAGATCAGCCCAAGAAGGGAGGTCCCCGCTGTTGCTGCCTACTCCAAGATCTCTAATGTCAGTGTTGGTGAAGGTGACAATGATGACGTGTCGATGGACGTCACATGTACAGTGTTCATTTTAGGACATGGTCAGATATCATAGTCAAGTATCAAAATAATGCCAATGTGACACCTGACCCTGATACCTGACTCTGACACCTGACACCTGACCCTGACACCTGACCCTGACCCTGACACCTGACCCTGACACCTGACCCTGACACCTGACCCTGACTCCTGACCCTGACCCTGATACCTGACACCTGATACCTGACTCTGACACCTGACTCTGACACCTGACTCTGACACCTGACCCTGACACCTGACCCTGACACCTGACTCTGACACCTGACACCTGACCCTGACACCTGACCCTGACACCTGACTCTGACACCTGACCCTGATACCTGACCCTGACACCTGACCCTGACACCTGACTCTGACACCTGACTCTGACACCTGACCCTGATACCTGACCCTGATACCTGACCCTGACACCTGACCCTGACTCCTGACTCTCATATCTGAGTTTGACTTATGCTCTTCATAGGTCAGGGTCAAAGTGAGAATGAGTTATAGATATATATATTATGTATTTGTATGCTAAATCACACAACCAAAGTATGTCTATTGCTGAGCTTATAGCTCTGTGCCTAAAATGCTGTAAGCTAACACATTACAGTGTTATGAGCGCATAGCTGATAGCTCAGTGGTAAGGAAGGGAACAAAGGATTTTAGGTTTACTGTGGTTTTAAATGCTACATCACATAGATGAACAAAAAGCCCAAGCTCATACAAGGCAAGCTGGTAGCTCAGTGGTAATGCTGTTGCCCCATGTCCAGGCATTCAGAGTTGAAAGCCCCTTTCAGCCTCAAAAAAATATTTACATTTTATTATGCCCTAGATAAGAGGCAAATTTAAATGATGTGTGACACTGATGTGTGACGCTGACGTGTGACGCTGATATCTCACGTCCTTCACTTCTCAGTGTCACAAAACATTTTAGCTTTACTGTGGTTTTGTATGCTACATCACATAGATGAACAAAAATCACAAGCTCATACAAGGCAAGCTGATAGCTCAGTGGTAATGCTGTTGCCCCATGTCTAGGCTTTCTGAGTTCAAAACCCCTTTCAGCCTCTAACAAGTGTTTATATTTTATTATGCCATGGATAAGAGGCAAATGTAAATGATGTGTGACGCTGATGTCTGACGATGATATCTCAGTCACGTCCTTCATTTGTCAGTGTCGCAAGGGATCTTCTGTTTACTGTGTTTTTTGCTATACTACATCTCATAGATCAAAAAAATCAACACCTTTAGTGTCTAGAGCTATAGCTCAGTGGTAAGACACTTGCTTTGCATGCAGTGTTCATGGGTTCAAAACCCCTTCCAGGCTATTAATAAAATTTATGTTTTATATTTTATTGAGCTCTAGATCAGAGTCAAATTCAAGTGGTGTGTGATGTAAGTAGTCCTTTTTTTATTTTATTAAGAGTACATGGGCAGCACTATAGTAAAGGGGGCCCTGTATACAGAGCTGTATCCTGGATTTTACATATCTACTGTATATATGTGTATTATACACACAGTGTGCTATAGCTTCACCACACTGAGATCTGCTCAGAAAGCTGATCTACATATTACTGCTTTATCCACAGACACGATATATGATCATACAGATGGCAGTACTATGTGAGAGCTTCTAAGTATAGAAAAACCATGTGCTAATGTTATAGCTTGGAAGTTACATTAATGGCTTTGCAGGTTGAAGTCCCCAGAAAGACATATGTTTTTTTCTTTATTAGCATATACTATAATAAATAATATGTCATTAACCCATAGGATACCAGCGCTGTACATGTATGTCGCTGGAAACACGGTCACAAATCCCAGCGCCATACAGGTACAGCGCTCTGATCGGGCGGCCACAGGAGCTACTCCCACCCGATCAGCTGCAGGGGTCCGGCAGGCACTAATAGTTGGACCCCTGCTGTATGCACCGGCATCTGTGAAAACACTGATGCCTGCTCATTAACCCTTGCACTGCCGCGGTCAGCGCTGACGGCTGCATGTGCGGTATCCCCATGGTGCTGTGACGTCAGCCTGCTGTCTAGCCCTGTCAGTCAATGGGGGGAGGGGTGTGTGTGCAGAGCACAGGGGGTGTTATAGAGCATTGCTCAGAATATTCAGCCCCGCCTCTGAGGGCTCGAATTGTTTATTTGCATATGAATCTCTGCAGCTATTTATCATACATAATCAGCATAATGAGCCCTACCAGGCAGTATGTATGGTCTAATAGGGTTGATTCTGGTGACAGAGCCTCTTTAACCTCTTATGGACACAGGGCGTACCTGTGTATTTTCGATCACCGCTGTGCGGCGGGCAGTGTTAGGAACGGTGCGCCTGCTGAAATCATTCAGAAGGCACCCTGTGACAATGCCGAGGGGGGGTCCTGTGACCCCCCCCCCCCATACCGGCGATTGCTGCTAACCGCAGGTCAATTCAGACCTGCGGTTTGCAGCATTTCCAGGTTATTCAGGTCTCCGGTGACCCGGAATAGGAGGGTGATCAGTGGTGTAATATACACCACCAATCACCCTCCGCAGATCCTGTGAGGTGGCGGTGACGGAGGATGAGGATCGTCTGTGATTGGCTGGAGGGACTGACCTGGAGATAACGTCCTGGAGCTCCGCTCTCCCCACCCACAGAGGTGCGCTGAATGTGGCCGGCACTCTTAGCTGTAAAAGAGCGCCTGGCCACTGTTAGCGCATCGCCCGATCCCACCCCACCGCTGATCAGCGAGTTTTTGGGCTGTGAGCAATTTTTCGGGGATTTCGTTAGGTTAGGGTGGGTTAGGGTAGGGTATACATAAAAACACACTGCCCCCCACACACACACTAAATAAAGTTTTACACACACACACACTCCCCTTTAGCATTCTAAGATGGCCCGCAGGATGTTCTCGGCCGAGGAGGCATATGCCCAGCTGCTCTCCGACTCCGAGAGCCCCAGTGAGGACGAGAATGACCCCACTTTCCTGTTGTCATCCTCGTTCTCCTCATCATCTAGTGATGATGATGAGCCCCAAGGCGACGGAGACGCCGCCAGGCGGAGCCAGGAGCCCTCCGTGCCAGGAACCCTGTGGCCCACACTAGTATGAGCAGCCCTGGGGCTCGTACTAGTTTTCCGTCCCACCAGGCAAATTCACCTGATCCCTCTACCGGTTCACGCGCTGCAGGACGGGATAGCGCACCGAAGTGACTGAACTCATTCCCGCGCAGCCCACAAGTAGCGGAACAATTACAAGAGGGGTGGGGAATAGCCAAATGAAAAAATATTTTGAACCAAAAGGTGTGCTTTTGGTGGGTTTTGAACTAATGGTGGTCTGTGGATGGCACTGTTATGGGGGCTCTGTGGATGGCACTGTTGTGGGGGCTCTGTGGATGGCACTGTTGTGGGGGCTCTGTGGATGGCACTGTTGTGGGGGCTCTGTGGATGGCACTGTTGTGGGGGCTCTGTGGATGGCACTGTTGTGGGGGCTATGTGGATGGCACTGTTGTGGGGGCTATGTGGATGGCACTGTTGTGGGGGCTATGTGGATGGCACTGTTGTGGGGGCTATGTGGATGGCACTGTGGGTGACACATATATAGCACCTTATGCTATATATGTGTCATCCACAGATACCCCCATAACAGTGTCCTGTGAGTGAATGACCCCCAATACAGGGTCTGGGGGCCGGCATCTGGTGTTGTAATGGCAGCGGGGCCCGGTGCAGTCGCTGTATTCTATCGCACCGGGCCCCGCTCACTGTAATACTCATTTTCATATGTGAACAAGAACAAGAGAAATCCTCTGCGATCCTCTCCCTCTCTGTACTCACAAACTCAGAAGCAGGCAGGCCGGGCGGCAGCGCAACTCACTGACATCACGCGTCTGCTCCTCTCACTTTATGAATGAAGCAGGCGGAGCAGGCGCGTGACGTCAGTGAGTTACGCTGCCGCCCGGCCTGCCTGCTACAGGAGTTTGTGAGTACAGAGAGGGAGAGGATCGCAGAGGATTTCTCTTGTTCTTGTTCACATATGAAAATTAGTATTACAGTGAGCGGGGTCCGGTGCGATAGAATACAGTGACTGCACAGGGCCCTGCTGCCATTACCACCATTACCAGGCCAGCATAACATTCGGAATCGGGGCGCTGGGCATAATACATTATGCTATTCTGCCGCGGGCCCCCATCCCGGCCGGGCCCTCGGACCATGCATGAAGTGCCCGACCGGTCAGTCCGCCCCTGGGGAAGGGGATTATAAATTTAGTACTCCATGGAAGTGTGATACTCCCTGAAGCAACCGTCAATACAGAGGCCTGGATGATCGGGGCACGTGTCACACTGAGTGGTGGTGTCCTTCCGTTACCCCCTCCTGTTACACACACTGCACTTTTTTTGGGACCGTCCCTTCTTTCCAGTATGGGGGAACCACACCTGGAAAGTGTTGGCCAGGGACGATCTGGGCGCCTCCAGTTCCCGAGGTACTCCAGCCTGCTCTTTCCCGGTCAGAAAAGATCAGGTCCTTGAGGACTGCCTCATAGAACTGAAGGAATTTCCCTGTGTTGCCAGCGCTCCGTGACAGCACAAAAGAGTTGTACAAGGCAACCTGTACCAAGTAGACCGCAACTTCTTTGTACCATGCTCGGGTTTTGCGCATGGCGTTTAGGGTTGCCACCTTTTCTTCAAGCCAAACCCGAACAGAAGGGAGGGAGGGCCCCCTTCCAGGCCCCACCCATGTCCCGCCTCCAACCACGCCCATGTCCCACCTCCAGCCACACCCGTGTCCCGCCTCCACCCCTGGTCGCTGTCGCACCACGATCGTTACGCCCCTGATCCCGTCACTACAGAAATACAGCGCCCCATACCTCTTACATCCAGTGACGTCTCCTTTGATGTAGATGTTCTCTTTCCTCATCTTCTCCTTTCAGACCTTCAGACCAGACACCATTTTTCAGCCATTTCTCGTCTCTGCAGTTTGACAATAAAAATCTTAGTTTACTACTTTTCCATCATCCTCCCATCTTCTGGACAAATCATCCTACTACCCCCAATACTGTGCCGCTGTGCTCCCCAATACTATACTGCAGAAACAGATAAACCCCCTGATAATAGTAGTACCACACAGAGCCCCCATATAAAATACCCCTTCTTTGTGGCCTCAGTAGAAGCCCCCAAATAATGTGCCAGTAAGAAGTGCCCCCCATAGATGCCCCCATGTGTCAGTAAGAAGTGCCTCTTTTCTCCCGCCCAATATATGCCAGTATAAGGTGCCTCTTCTTCCCCCCTTCCCTTATATGTGCCAGTATCAAGTGCCTCATTTCCCCCCCCCCCCCAATATGTGCCAGTATAAAGTGCCTCTTTCCCTCCCTTCCCCCCCATATGTGTCAGTATCAAGTGACTCATTTCTCTTCCTCCCCAATATGTGCCAGTATAAGGTGCCTCTTTCCACCCCTTCCCCCATATGTGTCAATTTCAGGTGCCTCTCTTCTCTAAAAAACAAAACAAAAAAACTTTTACTTACCTCCAACGAAGCGATGCAGGCGTCTTCCCGGCCTGTGTACCGTGCTGTATGGCTCAGGCGGCGTGATGACATCATCGCGCCACCTGCACCAGCCTCTGATAGGCTGCAGGCACAAGGTCCGCAGCCTATCAGAGGAACAGGGGAGGGAGACGCCTCTCCCTCCCCTGCCCCGCCGCAGTGCTCATCTCCCTGTGCCCAGCCACCGCCGCCATCATTCACAGCTGATCCTGTGCCCGGGTCTGACAAAGGCTTGTACCCGGGCACAGGATTGCAAACCTGGACTGTCCGGGTCATTCCGTATGGGTGGCAACCCTATTCTGAGCAATGCTCTATAACACCCCCTGTGCTCTGCACACACACCCCTCCCCCCATTGACTGACAGGGCTAGACAGCAGGCTGACGTCACAGCACCACGGGGATACCGCACATGCAGCCGTCAGCGCTGACCGCGGCAGTGCAAGGGTTAATGAGCCGGCATCAGTGTTTTCACCGATGCCGATGCATACAGCAGGGGTCCAACTATTAGTGCCTGCCGGACCCCTGCAGCTGATCGGGCGGGAGTAGCTCCTGTGGCCGCCCGATCAGAGCGCTGTACCTGTATGGCGCTGGGATTTGTGACCGTGTTTCCAGCGACATACATGTACAGCGCTGGTATCCTATGGGCTAATGACATATTATTTATTATAGTATATGCTATTAAAGAAAAAAACATATGTCTTTCTGGGGACTTCAACCTGCAAAGCCATTAATGTAACTTCCAAGCTATAACATTAGCACATGGTTTTTCTATACTTAGAAGCTCTCACATAGTACTGCCATCTGTATGATCATATATTGTGTCTGTGGATAAACCAGTAATATGTAGATCAGCTTTCTGAGCAGATCTCAGTGTGGTGAAGCTATAGACACTGTGTGTATAATACACATATATACAGTAGATATGTAAAATCCAGGATACAGCTCTGTATACAGGGCCCCCTTTACTATAGTGCTGCCCATGTACTCTTAATAAAATAAAAAAAAGAGTACTTACATCACACACCACTTGAATTTGACTCTGATCTAGAGCTCAATAAAATATAAAATATACATTTTATTAATAGCCTGGAAGGGGTTTAGAACCCATGAACACTGCATGCAAGGCAAGTGTCTTACCACTGAGCTATAGCTCTAGACACTAATGGTGGTGATTTTTTTGATCTATGAGATGTAGTATAGCAAAAAACACAGTAAACAGAAGATCCCTTGCGACACTGACAAATGAAGGACGTGACTGAGATATCATCGTCAGACATCAGCGTCACACATCATTTACATTTGCCTCTTATCTAGGGCATAATAAAATATAAACACTTGTTAGAGGCTGAAAGGGGTTTTGAACTCAGAAAGCCTAGACCTGAGGCAACAGCATTACCACTGAGCTACCAGCTTGCCTTGTGTGAGCTTGTGATTTTTGTTCATCTATGTGATGTAGCATACAAAACCACAGTAAAGCTAAAATGTTTTGTGACACTGAGAAGTGAAGGACGTGAGACATCAGCGTCACACGTCAGCGTCACACATCATTTAAATTTGCCTCTTATCTAGGGCATAATAAAATGTAAATATTTTTTTGAGGCTGAAAGGGGCTTTGAACTCTGAATGCCTGGACATGGGGTAACAGCCTTACCACTGAGCTACCAGCTTGCCTTGTAAGAGCTTGGGCTTTTTGTTCATCTATGTGATGTAGCATTCAAAACCACAGTAAACCTAAAATCCTTTGTTCCCTTCCTTACCACTGAGCTATCAGCTATGCGCTCATAACACTGTAATGTGTTAGCTTACAGCATTTTAGACACAGAGCTATAAGCTCAGCAATAGACATACTTTGGTTGTGTGATTTAGCATACAAATACATAATATATATCTATAACTCATTCTAACTTTGACCCTGACCTATGAAGAGCATAAGTCAAACTCAGATATGAGAGTCAGGTGTCAGGGTCAGGTATCAGGGTCAGGTGTCAGGGTCAGGTATCAGGGTCAGGTGTCAGAGTCAGGTGTCAGGGTCAGGTGTCAGGGTCAGGTGTCAGGGTCAGGTGTCAGGTGTCAGAGTCAGGTGTCAGAGTCAGGTGTCAGAGTCAGGTGTCAGAGTCAGGTGTCAGAGTCAGGTGTCAGAGTCAGGTGTCAGGGTCAGGTGTCAGAGTCAGGTGTCAGGGTCAGGTGTCAGGGTCAGGTGTCAGGGTCAGGTGTCAGAGTCAGGTGTCAGAGTCAGGTGTCAGAGTCAGGTGTCAGAGTCAGGTGTCAGGGTCAGGTGTCAGGGTCAGGTATCAGGGTCAGGTATCAGGGTCAGGTATCAGGGTCAGGTATCAGGGACAGGTGTCAGAGTCAGGTATCAGGGTCAGGTATCAGGGTCAGGTGTCAGAGTCAGGTGTCAGGGTCAGGTGTCAGGGTCAGGTGTCAGGGTCAGGTGTCAGGGTTAGGTGTCAGGTGTCAGGGTCAGGTGTCAAGGTCAGGTGTCAGGTGTCAGAGTCAGGTATCAGGGTCAGGTGTCACATTGGCATTATTTTGATACTTGACTATGATATCTGACCATGTCCTAAAATGAACACTGTACACATGGGTGCCCACAAGAGAGGATGAGGAGGGAAGTTCAGAGGGAGAGACAGGGCAGCAGATAGGGAGGAGAAGGAGGAGAAGCAGGCAGAACTCGCAGAGGCAAAAAGCAGACTGCAAATGTATCTGGAGCGAGCCATCCACCATGCACGGTCACATCTGGCGCTCCCAGGACGCCGGCACATGGCACCGCAGTATGGGCATTTTTTTACTTGTTAGCTGCTGATAATAGTGTTGCCATCTGCAGCCTGTGCTGTCAACGCATAAGTTGCAGTAAGCCCAACACTCACCTAGGGATGACCTAGGGACGCCTTAAGGAGGCACCTGACCTCCCATCACCGAGCCCAGTGGGAGCAACGCCGTCAGAACTCACAAAGCCACACTCCCGGCGCTCCACGTCCTGCCTCTTCTTCTTCTCTCATTTGTCCTCCACTCCACCTTCCACCGTGCCGTCGTTGCGTTCATCTGGCACAAGGCAGGCTTCCGTGGCCCAAATGTTCGAGCGTAAAAAAATGATGATGCCGGATAATCCTCTTGCCCAACGGCTGACCGCTGGCTTGTCGGAACTGAGAGCCCGCCAACTACTACCATATAAATTTGTGGACTCCGGACACATAATCACTTGATCATTTATGTACGGTGAATGCATAATATTTGAGGCCTGTAATCTAACTGGCCAACAGTAAAATTGTTATAAGGTGACTGCTTAATGTACCTCCAGCCACATTATCAATTGTTCTTTTCTGTCCGGTGAATGCCTAATGTTTGGGGCCTGTACTACACTGGCCTGCAGTAAAATTGATATTGAATGACTGTCTAATATACCTCCAGCCACATAATCACTTGATGTTTTCTGTCAGGTGAATGCCTAATTTTTGGGGCCTGTACTCCTGTGGCCTAAAATAAACATTTTTCTAGGATCCAGCAGGCCACATTTTTGCCGTTGCTCCCCTTCTGGTATGTCACTGTCCATGTTGTGGAACGATTTGTGCACTTCTTGTAAGTATTTGGTGGCTGCAATAATGATCTGAAGGTTTTTCAGGTTTGCCTGTCATTTAAGTGAAAAGGACCAGCTGCGAACTTGCGGTTCGCGAACATTTGATCGCCTTCGCTCGTTCGCTAATCGTCCTGGACGATGTTCGTCTATCATAGTGACAGGACTCACCTGCCCTGGCTATTATTTCCATGTGGCTGTTATAAAACATATTTCTAAATACAATTAACAACAGCTCAAATAAGATGGCTGCCCAAATAACCATGTACAAAAAATAGAATAGAAAAAGTTCTGCAATCAGAAAATAAAAGGTGATTAGAAACAAGTAATATACTGTATTTCACTCTATGGTAAATATGTTTAAGGCCAAAATTGGCTTAAAAGTAACGTGTCATGACAGAATTCAGTACAAGCTGCAGGCAGCATGTTATATAGCGGGAGAAGCTGAGCAAATGAGTTATAGTTTTGCAGGAAAAGATTCAGGAAAACTTGTAATTTATGCATTTATCTTTCAATAAATCTTTATTGGTTTTTGCATAAGTCAAAGAAAACAATATTCCAAGGAATCGTACATATTACCCACATAACGGGTCATATTATGTTAGTATGTAAATTATTCATAGGAGCAAGATGTCAACATGTACTCCATTAGTTACATCTTTATGACAGTTGGTATAGCCTCAGTACATTCCAGTGGCAATATCTAACACAGTGAACATGGGAAATAGACAAAAGCAAAGGGAAAAGTAAGGGGAGAAATAAAAGGAGTTTGGCAGAGATTATAAAGAAAGGCCAAAGCTGTAAGGTGTACATCCTAAGTAGCATTCTGTTCAAACATTTCCATGTGTACCCAATTAGCATCTATGTCATAGTTTAATAATGACAATATGTCAATCCCCAGGTGGGTTGCTCCATTGCGCCCATTCTTTTCCAAATCTGCAAAGCGCGAAGCCTTTATGTGCGATCATTTTTTCAAAAGACCTGGTAGTATCTACTGAATTAATGATTTCCTGTATAGTCGGGATATTTATGCTTTTCCAATATCTGGTTATAGCTAATTTTGTGGCCAGGAGCAGATGCATGGCTATGGTCCTAGATTTATACGGTATTTCCGTTATGTTAATAAAAAGTAAAGCCAAAGCTGGGTCTCTGTCCAGTTTGCGTCCAGCTACCTTTCCCACTAATTGGAAAATGCTTGACCATAAGTCAATCAGTAAAGGGCAGCTCCATAATATATGTACCAGGGTCCCTCTCTCACCACATCCTCTCCAGCATAGCGGCTCCACACCTGGATAAATACGGCTCAGTCTCAGAGGAGTAAAATACCATCTGAGTAAAGTTTTCGAGTAAGCTTCAAGATATGATACACATTTCAGTCGTTTAGTTGCGTAGATAATAGCTGTGGACCACTGCGCTGGGGGGATACTGCGGTCTAAATCTTGCTCCCAGGCGATGATGGGCGATGTTTTTACAAAGGAATTTTTGTTTCCCAGGTACGTATAGAGAGGGCGTATTCCCTTCCACTTGGATTGTGGGAGGTTCCATTGAGTTAGGAGCTCAACGTGTGAGTGAACTTCAAGCTTAGGGTTAGTAGCTAATAGATGGCGAATCCTCAAATACTTATAAAAGTCGTTTTTGTGTATGTTGAAGCGGTTTTGCAGGTTTTCAAATGAGTCCAGGACCCCCATCTGTAGCAAGTCAGCTACTGTTGTTACCCCTCCCTCCCTCCATTTCTCTAAGGAGAGATCAGGAATTAGGCATTGCAGTGACTCTATAGGGGTTATTTTTGCTATGGAAGCGGACATTCCACGACCCCCACTATGATATTTTTTCCAGAACTTCAGGGAAGTGGCGAGTAAATACGGAAGGGACCGTGACGGTATCCCCTTGAAAAGGGAGACTAACAGTATTGCTTTTAAGTTATGGGTTGGAGCAAGGGTTTGTTCTATGTGTACCCAATGTTTGGGATTGTCAGCGGCCCACCATTCCTTGAGTTGTTGAACTCTAGTGGCCAAGTAGTAATCATAGATATTCGGGAGGTTTAGGCCGCCCACTTTCTTAAATTTGGACATAATTGACTTAGCAATGCGAGGTGGACCTTTCCTCCAAATAAACCTATTCAGTAGCTTAGTGGCCGTATTAAAAAATGTATTGGGGAGGTCTACTGGGAGAATTCTGAATAAATAGAGGAGCTTTGGGAGCACATGCTGTTGAAAGGCTGCTATCCTGCCTAACCATGAGAGCTCTATTTTCGATATATTGTCCAATTCTTTTTGAAACTCTAAGAGGAAGTTGGGGAAGTTTGCCTCATATAATTTTGCTATGGTGGGGGTAAGCTGAACCCAAAGGTATTGGACTCCTGCAGTCTGCCAATCCCAGGGGTAAGTTTGTTTTAGCTGGTTTAGGGTGTGGTTAGAGATGAAAAAAGGGAGGGCTTGGGACTTACTCTCATTTAGTTTATGAAATGATAACGATCCATAGGTGTGAATGATCTTTTTCACTTCATGAAGGGATGTGGTTGGGTTGGTTATGGAATGGATTATGTCATCCGCATACAAAGAGAGGATGTGTTGCCTGTCACCTATCCTGATTCCTGATATATTCTCGCTTTGTCTAATAGCCTGCGCTAATGGTTCCAGGGATAGAATAAAAATGAGGGGGGAGAGGGGGCACCCCTGCCTTGTACCGTTTGAGAGATTGAAAGGATCTGACAGCACCCCATTGGTTAAAACACGGGCAGCAGGGCCCTTATATAGTGCACCAATAGCCCTGATGGTAGCATCAGGAAAGCCCATCTTTTGGAGCACCGAGAAGGCAAACGACCAGTTCACACGGTCGAATGCCTTCTCAGCGTCCAACGTGAGGAACACTGCAGGAATTCGCTGTTTGTTGACTCTGTCAAGGAGGTTTAGTACTCTTCTGGAGTTGTCAGTGATTTGCCTCCCCGTGACAAAACCGACCTGGTCAGGGGCTATCAAAGATGGGATGTTCACCGCCAATCTATTCGCAAGCAGTTTGGCGTAGATTTTTAGGTCAGTGTTGAGGAGGGAAATAGGACGGAAGTTTTGGGGGACAGTGGGTTCTTTTCCAGGTTTAGGTAAAGTGACGATAGTGGCTTCCAGCATCTCTTTAGGCATATAACCATCTAACATGGTCCTTGCTAAGGATGAGTAAAGATGCGGACCTAGAATATCTGTAAAAAGCTTATAATAGGAGTTGGACAAGCCGTCCGGTCCAGGACTTTTATGATGGGGAAGCTGCTTGATAATACTTTGTACTTCCTCTAGTGTGATGGGCAAACAAAGTTTAGTTTTTTGCTCTTCTGACATGGAAGGCAATGATAGGGAGTCAAGGAAATTACAGATGACCTGTTCAGAAGGTTGAACCACCTCCTTATTATCAGTTAGATTATATAACTGCGAATAAAAGGACCTGAACCTATTTGCTATCTCTTTAGGGTCAAATAATTTATGAGTTTTGGAGGGATTCCAGAGAAAAGCAATCCGGGAATTCTGGGCTTTACGTTTGATTCTATTGGCTAATATTTTCCCTGCTTTATTTGCTTGAGAATAATACATGGCTTTAGTTTTTTTCAAGGACAGCTCATATTTATGCAGCATGTGCTCCCTTAGCTGAGACCTGAGAGAGCATAGCTCTTCTGAATAACTAGGAATAGGTGATGCTTTATTCAGAATCTCCAGTGCACGGATTTTGTTTAATAGGTATGTGGTGAGGTGCTCTCTTTTCTTTTTAGCTCTGTGCCCAAGTTTAATAAAAATGCCTCTCACAAAGGCTTTGTGTGCTACCCAGGTGATAGATGGGTTATCCACTGAGCCTACATTATTTTGAAAGTATTCAGATAATGCGACTTTCACCTCTGCTTGGCAATCCAAGTCAGCTAGTAAGTATTCATTTATTCTCCACGTCGAGTTCGAAGGGCGGTTATATTGTTCTGAGAATGTTACTGAAACGGGGGCATGGTCTGACCACGATATCGTTCCAATGTCTGAGCCAGTGGTGGACGATAGGGAATCTCTATCAACCAACACAAGGTCTATGCGAGAATACGACATATGTGAGGGGGAGAAATAGGTGTAGTCTCGTTCTGTGGCGTGGTGTAGACGCCAAATGTCGTATAAGGCCAATTTGGAAAGAAGGTTCAGTAGCATGTTAGGATTCCTTCTCGTGGTGGAGGAGGAGTCCACAGATGCATCAGGGACTAAGTTAAAATCTCCACAAATAAGGACCCTTCCTTGTTGAACAGACTGGACCTTATTAAGGAGTCTCTGGAGGAAACGTTGGGAGTGTGTATTGGGTGCATAGAGACTTACCAAGGTGTATAGGATGTTGTTTAGGTAGCAGACGTGAATGATGTACCGCCCTCCGGAGTCGACACTAGAGGACACAGCAGTGTACGCCACAGTATTTTTGATTGCTAGCAGTACCCCTCTTTTCTTCTTGGAACAATGAGCCTGGAGAACAACTGGAAAACATCTGTGTTTAAGGCGGTCAGCATCAGCAGCTATTAGATGTGTCTCTTGGGCACAGAATATGTCACACTGCAGGGAGAGGGCCTCCCTCCACATCAGGTTGCGCTTGTGAGGACTATTCAGTCCCCTCACATTGAGAGTGCTAAGCTTTAGTACCATTTGTAATCAATGATGCTATTAACGCAAAAATACCCTGAAGCGGAGGGAGGCACAACCCCCACAGCCGAGGACACACACATTTACACAATGTATAAAGTAGTACTCTGCCAAAAACATAAAAACGGGTTAAAACTGAGAAGTAACATAAAAACAGTGACTGAAAGATCACAACACAAAGTAAGGCACTAGAATGCGCCTTCTCCCTTATTGGGGAAAAAGTCCTGCCAAAAGCCAGAACAAAGGATAGTAGGACTTCTGCTCCATCTTCTAGAAGCAGAGAAAAGGGTCCCCTTTAAGATGCTTTCTTGCGGCGTCTATTCTCCACCACCTGCCACTCTCCAGATCCATGGTGACGTCTAGGAACATCAGGATTATGTGTAGGTTCCACTGTAATGTTCCATGAAGCAAGGGTTGATTTTCCTTCCGCTACTGAACGGATAACTACCATGGAGCCCTCCTTATGAATTAAGAGCTTAACCGGGAAGCCCCATCTATAAGCAATAGAATGTGCTCTCAAGGCTGTAGTGATGGGGCAAGAGACCTCCGAAGCTGTAGTGTCGCAGCTGAAAGATCCACAAATAGCTTAACCCTTTCATATGGGGCCGGGAGAGACTCCATTTTCCTTGCGGCCATGAGGAGATGTTCTTTAATATGAAAAAAGTGCACTCTTGCCAGCACATCTCTTGGGACATCATCCGGCAGGTGCTTAGGCTTGACAATCCTGTGTGCCCTGTCGATTATTAAATCACGATCTGTACTGTTAGGCAGAAGCAAACGTATTAGCTTTTGTATGTAACCTGCCAGTTCGGATGCGGCTATCTCTTCTGGGACCCCCCGCAGTTTGAGGTTGTTCCGGCGGGAACGGTCTTCTAGGTCCGCCATCTTAGCTTTGAGTTGGTTAACCTCTTCAGAGAGAAGCTCATGAGAGTCGATTAAAGTATTATGAGAAGTGGCAAATTCGCCCATCTTTGTTTCCACGTGCACCATCTTATCCCCCAGCTCTTTAACTGTAGCCTGGATCGGGACTATAGATTTTGCTAACTGTGCAGTAATGGAGTGGTGAAAAGCCAGAAGCATGTCTTTTAATAGGGTCCCAGAGGCTGGCTGGTCTGATGTCTGCAGATTCTGCAGTGCCTCATGTATAGAGGGAGAACCCGACTGACCCCCAGGTGAAGAAACACACTCACCGGAGTTGCTGGGACCGCGATGTCGTGACCGTTGTTTATCAGGGCTTGCGGTCGGTGAGGTCTGAGTGATGGCGATCTCAGGAAGAGCGGGAAAATCTGCCTCCGTCATTCCTTGCTGTTTGTGTGAGGCCGTTGCTGGATGGGACTCCACATGAGAAGCGCTAGCAGGAGACTGGTAATGCTGGGGACCGGGCGGGGAGAGCGATCCTGATGAGGAGGAAGGGCTAGAGCCCGCTGTGCTGCGTGCTCCATCCCCGCCGGCGCCATCTTTAGTCTTCTCCTGGACAAAGAAAAAGTCCAGCTTGCCTTGTTGCTTCAAGCTCTTCTTGCCTCTGGTCATCATGGAGGCATATAGGGACTAGGAGGAACAAGCCTGCGGCAGTTTGGTGGGTGCAGAAGGGGATTAGCAGGTCTGTAGAGCTTTCATGGAGCAGGAGCTCAGGTTCATGCTTCCATCTCTGTCGGCTGCTTGGCCACGCCCCATGTAATTTATGCATTTAAACCTCTGCTCTTTTTATGCATAGTAGTCATGTCGGTGGTCCTACTCAGTGATTGACAGCCTTCCCTGTATGCTTTGTCATGCAGTTAGCTGTCCATCACTGAGTACAACCGCCCACATGCTTTTTATGCATAAAAAGAGCAGAGGTTTAAATGCATAAACTACAAGTTTTCCTGAATCTTTTCCTACAAAACTATATACACTATCAATCTGTTCAGCTCCTCCTGCTCCATAACATGCTGTCTGCAGTTTGCATTGAATTTTGTAGTGACAGGTTCCCTTTAGGGCCCTTTTACATTCATACATTTCATTCCTAATAATTGCCTTCTCATTTACATGCAGCAATCTTCTCCGTTGTATGTATCCCTGCTATAGTCATTCTTCACCATACAAATTAAATGTTTCTGGGCAGTAGACAGCTGTCACGGGAAGTACGGGGAAGGAAAGACAACCAAAGGGAACCACAACTAAACAACAACAGACTAGGCCCCAAACCTAGGGAATAAAGAGGTCACCTCCTAGATTTCCCTGATACTCTCCCTAAGTTGCTAACAACATGTGCAAATATCAATGGTAGAAATGCACATGCATTGACACTGACACTGCTGAAACACTGCACCAAACCCTCAGCTTAGGGAACAGGGAAAGAGGCAACCGGCTCCTTCCAAACTGAAGGAGCTAATGTCTCCCTGAGGCCTAGTCAGGACAGACACACCAAGAAAAGGGAAAGGACTTAGCTTGAGATGTAACTGGAACAGGAGAACCACCACACAAGCAGAGCACTCCACAGAAGAGCTACCAGCTGCAATAAAACAAGTGAGAGGCGGAACATATAAAGAGCCACCTGACTGATAATGAGCAGCATCTGCGAAGGGGTGGAAACCTGTCAGCAATAATGAAAACAAGAGACCTGTCAAATAGACTCCTGAGCCTTCCGTCTATTTGAAATTCTAAGATCTTTCCCAGAGCCGGCGGTGACAGTACCCCCCTTCTACGGGTGACCTCCGGGCACCCAGGACCAACTTTATCAGGGTGGGCTCTGTGAAAGGCCGTCAGAAGCCGACTGGCATTCACAGACCTACATTCTCTCCTCCGGACCGTAACCCTTCCAATGAACAAGGTATTGAAGGGAACCCCGAAGGATACGATAGTCAACAATTCTGGAAATTTTAAACTCCAGATTCCCATCAACCAAGACAGGTGGAGGTGGCAAGGAAGATGGTACAGCAGGTTTCACATAACTCTTTAATAAAGATTTATGGAAGACATTATGGATCTTCCAAGCTTGCGGAAGTTCAAGGCGAAAAGAAACCGGTCTAATAATGGCAGAGATCTTGTATGGACCAATAAATCTTGGACCTAACTTCCAGGATGGGACCTTCAACTTAATGTTCTTAGTGGACAACCACACCATATATGGTTATATAAAGCAAATTCAGCCAAAGACAAAAATGAGGACCACTCCTCCTGATTCTCAGCAACAAAACACCTCAAATATGTCTCCAGATTCTGGTTAGTGCATTCAGTTTGTCCCTTCGACTGAGGGTGAAAAGTCGAAGAGAAGGACAAATGAATCCCCAGGCGAGTACAGAAAGCCTTCCAGAATCTGGACACAAATTGAGTCCCTCTATCAGACACCACATCAGAGGGAATGCTGTGTAATTTCACAATGTTATCAACAAATGTCCGAGCCAGAGTTTTGGCATTGGGTAAACCAGAAAATGGAATGAAGTGTGCCATCTTACTAAAGCGGTTGACCACCACCAAAATCACCGTCATCCCCGAAGAACTGGGTAAATCGGTGATAAAGTCCATGGACAAGTGCATCCAGGAACGGGATGGGATGGACAAAGGAAGAAAAGATCCTGAGGGCCGAGTATGAGTCACCTTGGAATGTGCACAGGTCTCACAAGCTGCCACATAGCTCTCAACACTCTTACGCAAACCCGGCCACCAGAATCTCTAAGAAATAAGATCAACAGTGGATCTGCTCCCAGGGTGTCCATCAAGGACAGTATCATGATGCTCCTTAAACACCTTTTTGACGAAGCTCAGAAGGAACAAACAACCTCCCTGGGGGACAGGAATTAGGTGCCCCTTCCTGAACTTCCAACACCTCCGCCTCCAGTTCAGGATAGAGGGCGGATACAACCACCCCATCAGCCAAAATCAGACCAGGATCCTCATTATCAACCTGGGGCCCCAGGGAAGCTACACGACAAGGCATCCGCATTGACATTCTTGACCCCAGGGCGAAAAGTGACAATGAAACTAAATCTGGTAAAAAACAAAGATCATCTGGCCTTCCTTGGGTTCAAATGTTTAGCCGACGCCAGGTTGGCCAGATTTTTATGATAAGTAAATACAGTTATGGGGTGAATCGCTCTTTCTAACCAATGACGCCATTCCTCAAAGGCCAACTTAATGGCCAGCAGCTCTCTATTGCCAACATCATAATTTCACAATTTTTTGTAGTAATTGGTAAACCCTAAAAACCTCATAAGGGCTTTCTGATTCTCGAGCAGATCCCATACCAAGACCGCACAGACTTTTTTGGGATCCATGCGAAAGTGGAAAGCAGGTAACCCAGAAAAGGAATCTCTTGAACAGCAAACACACATTTTTCTAACTTGGCATATAACTTATTCTCCCGGAGTATCAGAAAGACTTGCCTCAAATGATCCTGATGACTCTCCATGTCAGGCGAGTAAATCAATATGTCATCCAGGTATACGACAACAAACCTTCCCTCTAGAGTTGAGCGGACACCTGGATGTTCGGGTTCGACGGGTTCAGCTGAACTTGAGAAAAAAGTTTGAGTTCGGGACCCGAACTTGACCCCGAACCCCATTGAAGTCAATGGGGACCCGAACTTTAGAGCACTAAAATGGCTGTAAAAATGTAATGGAAAGGGCTAGAGGGCTGCAAATGTCGTCAAAATGTGGTTAAGAGCATGGCAAGTGCTCTGCAAACAAATGTGGATAGGGAAATTACTTAAAATAACATAAAATACGTAAAAATAAAAAATAATAATCTTGATCTAGGAGGACCAGGTCCATATGGAGTAGGAGGTTGAGGAGGCGGTGGATGTGGCGGTGTAGGTGGAAGTGGCGGTGGAGGAGGTAGCCTACACTTCTTTTTGGTTTTAAATGTATTTGTATTTTTTTAAATTAGGGTACACCCCAAAACATTGGGAAATGAAACATGTGATAACCCCCTCCAGTCATGCTAAACACATGCTCAGACAATACACTGGCTGCAGGCCAGCACCTCCAAGGGGTAAAGGGCAAGCTCAGGCCATGTGCCCAATTTGGAGACCCAGAAGTTGCAGGGGCTGACCCCTGTCAGTCAGTTTGTGTAGGCGTGTGCACACTTACTGCCCCACCATGTCGCATGTCCCCGTGATGTTCACGATCCAATTTGATATCTGCTCTATCAACTTTCGATGTTCTTTTATGCGCCTACCATAGTGATCACGGGTGGCGGGGAATCAGGGTTCCAGGCCAGAGAGGGAGCGTGAGAAAGAGAGACCACATCCAAGGGAAGATTCATTTTTTCAAATTAAAAATTATAGAGTTGAAATATGGGAGAAATTATTAAAGCGTCAAAGTGTGAAAACTTTTCAAAGTTTAAGCATTGAATGAAAGGATGTGGCTCGCATTAATTACTGAATAATATATAAAATTTTATTCTCTGTCACCTATGCATAGCAGGTGTTTATTCACGTCTAAAATTGTATAATGTCAACCCAAGAATGTAACAGAAAAATTATTGAAATTTATTAAGCTGTCAAATTTATTAAGCTGTCAACACCCAAAAATTGGTGAATTTCACCAAAAAATGTAACTGACAATTTTTTTTTTTAAACCTGTCTACTAGGTATAGCAGTGTTACATCACCCCCAAAAATTTATAAATTTCACCGGAAAATGTAACTGACAATTTATTTTTATTTTTTCGGTCTACTAGGAATATCAGTGGTACTATACACCCAAAAATTGGTGAATTTCACCAGAAAATGTAACTGACAATTTATTTTTATTTTTTCGGTCTACTAGGTATAGGAGTGGTATATCACACCCAAAAATTGTTGAATTTCACCAGAATATATAACTGACAATTTATTTTTTGTTTAACCTGTTTACTAGAAATAGCAGTGGTACTATACACCCAAAAATTTGTTCATTTCACCAGAAAATGTAACTGACAATTTTTTAATTTTTTTTTACCAGTCTACTAGGTATAGCAGTGGTACTATACACACCAAAATTGGTGAATTTCACCCTAAAATGTAAATGACAATTTTATTTTATTTTTTTTAACCGGCCTACTAGGTATAGCAGTGGTACTATACACCCAAAAATTGGTGAATTTCACCCGAAAATGAAAATGACAAAGTAGTGAAATTATATAAAATACAAATAAAAAAAAAAGATTTATGAGGTGGAGTTCCATATGGAGTAGGAGTTTGAGGGGGCGGTGGACGTAGCAGTGTAGGTGGAAGCGGCGGTGGAGGAGGACGAGGTAGCCAACACAGGTTTTTGGTTTTAATTTTATTTTTTTAAATTAGGGTACACTCCAAAAGAGTGTGAAATATCCAAAATACAAACATGAGCAATTGCACTGCAGTATAACAATGGCTGGTTAGTGCCGTTATACATGTCTATTTTGCACAAGGTACGGACAAGTCCTGAGGGATCCATGCCTGGTTCATTTTAATGAACGTGAGCTTGTCCACATTGGCTGTGGACAGGCGGCTGCGCTTGTCTGTGATGACGCCCCCTGCCGTGCTAAACACACGTTCAGATAATACACTGGCTGCAGGGCAGGCCAGCACCTCCAAGGCGTAAAGGGCAAGCTCAGGCCATGTGCCCAATTTGAAAACTCCCAGAAGTTTAAGGGGGCAGACCCGTCATTCAGTACGTGTAGGTGTGTGCACACATACTGCTCCACCATGTTGGTGAAATTCTGCCTCCTGCTAAGACGTTCCATATCAGCTGGTGGTGCTGGTTGTTGTGGCGTGCTGACAAAGCTTTTCTACATTTCGGCCATGCTAACCCTGCCTTCTGAGGTGCTGGCGGTGCCCCAGCTGCGTTGGCGACCTCTTCCTCGTCCTCTGTCTTCACCTTGTGCTTCCACTGTGCAGCGCGTCTACCAGCGTGCGCTTGTACTCGCGCATCTTAGGATCACGCTCCAGTGAGGGAATTAAGGACGGTACGTTGTCCTTGTAACAGGGATCCAGCAACGTGGCCACCCAGTAATCAGCACAAGTTAGAATATGGGCAACTCGGCGGTCGTTGCGGAGACACTGCAGCATGTAATCGCTCATGTGTGCCAGGCTGCCCAGAGGCAACGAAAAGCTGTCCTCTGTGGGAGGTGTGTTGTCTGTGTCCTCTGTATCCCCCCAGCCACGCACCAGTGATGGCCATGAGCTGGTCTGGGTGCCACCCTGCTGTGAACATGGTTCCTCCTCCTCCATCTCCTCCTTCTCATCCTCCACCTCGTCATCCTCTAGAACTGTGCCCTGGCTAGACAATTGTGTACCTTGGGTTTGTGGGTGCAGGAACCCACCCTCGGAGCCACTTGGGAATGACTGGCCGGAAACCCTACGAAATGATTCCTCTTCCTCCTCCTCCTCCTCCTGAGTCACATCCACTTCCATCATCGCCAGGAGCGTTTTTTCAAGGAGGCATAGAAGTGGGATAGTAACGCTGAGAACGGCGTTATCGGCACTGGCCATGTTGGAGTACTCGAAACAGCGCAACAAGGAACACAGGTCTCGCATGGAGGCCCAGTCATTAGTGGTGAAGTGGTGCTGTTCCGCCGAGCCACTCACCCGTGCGTGCTGCAGCTGAAACTCCACTATCGCCTGCTGCTGCTCGCACAGTCTGGCCAGCATGTGCAAGGTGGTGTTCCACCTTGTGGGCACGTCGCATATGTGACGGTGAGCGGGAAGGCCAAAGTTACGCTGCAGCTCTGACAGGCGAGCAGCAGCAGGGTGAGAACGCCGAAAGCGCGCACAGACGGCCCGCACTTTATGCAGCAGCTCTGACATATCGGGCAAATTTTTAAGAAATCTCTGCACCACCGAATTCAGCACATGCGCCAGGCAAGGGATGTGCGTCAAACCGGCTAGTCCCAGAGCTGCTACGAGATTTCGCCCATTATCGCACACCACCAGGCCGGGCTTAAGGCTGACTGGCACAAACCACTTATCGGTCTGTTGTTCAAGGCCTGTCCACAGCTCCTGCGTGGTGTGGGGTTTGTCCCCCAAACAGATGTGTTTTAAAACTGTCTGCTGTCGTTTACCCCTGGCTGTGCTGAAGTTGGTGGTGAAGGTGTAACGCTGACCGGATGAGGAGCTGGTAGAGGATGAGGAAGCAGAGTAGGAGGAGGAAGCAACAGGAGGCAAACTGAAGCGCCCTGCAATCCTCGGTGGTGGAAGGACATGCGCCAAACTGCTATCCTCCTCAGGCCCAGCTGCCACTGCATTTACCCAGTATGCTGTTATGGAAATATAACGGCCCTGACCGTGCTTACTGGTCCACGTATCAGTAGTCAGGTGCACCTTGCCACAGATGGCGTTGCGCAGTGCACACCTGATTTTGTCCCCTACTTGGTTGTGCAGGGAAGGGATGGCTCGCCTTGAAAAGTAGTAGCAGCTGGGCACGACGTACTGTGGGACAGCCACCGCCATAAGGTCTTTAAAACTATCCGTCTCCACTAGACGGAATGACAGCATTTCAAAGGCCAGTAATTTAGAAATGCTGGCATTCAGGGCTAGGGATCACGGGTGGGTAGGGGGGGTACTTCCTCTTCCTCTCCAGCATTTGGGAGATGGAGAGCTGAACGCTTCCGTGGGACATTGTGGAGATGCTTGGTGACCCAGGTGTTGGTGTTGCTGGCAGGTGGATGAAGAAGCCGAGACTGCAGCAGAAGAGGAAGCAGGAGGAGCCAGAGACCTTTCTTTGAATTTGAGGTGTCTACTCCACTTAGGCATATTCTCTTAGTGCCGTCAATGTGCGGTCCGCAAAATGCGTAACGCACATTGCCGCTGTCCGTGTTTTGTGGATCCGCAAAACACACACGGATGTGTGAATGGACCCTAAATGTAAGGTAAATTAGTTTCCAATGTAGTATTAATAACTAAACAATTAAATAATAAACATATTGCATTATCTACTTACCACCAGGACAATAAGATGATCTGGTCTCTGGCTCCAGTCTGGATCTTGGTCTGGCTCTGGGGACTCCCTTGTCACTCTCTTCTCCCCCTTCCCCTCCCTCGTCACTCTCTCCCCCCCTCCCTTGTCACTCTCTTCCCCCCTCCCTCTCTTGTCACTCTCATTCCCCCCTCCCTTGTCACTCTCATTCCCCCCCTCCCTTGTCACTCTCATTCTACCCCCCCTTGTCACTCTCATTCTACCCCACCTTGTCACTCTCATTCTACCCCGCCTCCCTTGTCACTCTCATTCTACCCCCCTCCCTTGTCACTCTCATTCTACCCCCCCTTGTCACTCTCATTCTACCCCCCCTCCCTTGTCACTCTCATTCTACCCCCCCCTCCCTTGTCACTCTCATTCTACCCCCCCCTTGTCACTCTCATTCTACCCCCCCTTGTCACTCTCATTTTACACCCCCCCTTGTCACTCTCATTTTACACCCCCCCTTGTCACTCTCATTTTACACCCCCCCCTTGTCACTCTCAATTTACACCCCCTCCTTGTCACTCTCATTTTACACCCCCCCGCTTGTCACTCTCATTTTACACCCCACTCTTGTCACTCTCATTTACACCCCCCCGCCTTGTCACTCTCATTTTACACCCCAACCTTGTCACTCTCATTTTACACCCCCCCTTGTCACTCTCAATTTACACCCCCCCCCTTGTCACTCTCATTTTACACCCCCCCGCTTGTCACTCTCATTTTACACCCCACCCTTGTCACTCTCATTTACACCCCCCGCCTTGTCACTCTCATTTTACACCCCAACCTTGTCACTCTCATTTTACACCCCCCCTGCCTTGTCACTCTCATTTTACCCCCCCCTCCCTTTTCACTCTCATTTTACCCCCCCTTGTCACTCTCATTTTACCCCCCCTTGTCACTCTCATTTTACACCCCCCCTTGTCACTCTCATTTTACACACCCCCCTTGTCACTCTCATTTTACACCCCCCCCCCTTGTCACTCTCATTTTACACCCCCCCTCCCTCGTCACCTCTAGTGTAGCGTGGCCGAGCTCTGTTTGGTCCACAGTACAGGAGCATTTGTTTCCTGTACCCGGCCGGACTGAAAGGAAGTGCACACTAAGTGAGCACTTCCTGTCAGTCCGGCCGGGTACAGGAAACAAAAGCTCCTGTACCGCTGACCGAACAGAGCTCGGCCACGCTACACTAACAACAGCAGTAGCATAGAGCAGACACAGCAGGCGCAGGCAGGCTGCGCAGCACTGAGCCGGCGGCCGGAGATTCTTTAGAGCGGCAAGCGCTCAGGAGGCGCAGCATGAGGGGCGCCACCGGCCGCCCGAACTTATATAACTTTTTTTTACACTACAAAAGGGCGCCCCCTGCTAAATGGCGCTCTAGGCGACTGCCTAAGTCGCCTTACTGGTGGCGCCGGCCCTGACTCCACTGCAGCTCGTGCTTTGCACTTAAATGCCTGGTCATGCAGGTTGTGCTCAGGTCGAGAACATTTATGCCTCGCTTCAGGCTCTGATTGCACAGCGTGCAAACCACTCGTGTCTTGTCGTCAGCACATTGTCTGAAGAACTGCCACGCCAGGGAACTCCTTTGAGCTGGCTTTGGTGTGCTCGGTCCCTTGCTGCAGTGGGCAGTAGGAGACGTACTGTCTAGAGGACGGCCGCTCCGCTTTTGCACCCTGCTCCCTCTTCTGCTGTGCTGGTAGCTCTGTACGACCACCGCCTCTTCCTCCGAAATACATAGGTCACTCGCATGACCTTGATTCCATGTGGGGTCGAGGACCTCATCGTCCTCCACATCATCTTCCACCCAGTATTCACCCCTGCCTTCCTTGTCGGTCTGCACACTTTCGAAAGCCCCAGCAGTTGGCACCTGTGTTTCGTCATCATCCGAGACGTGCTGCAATGGTCCTCCTATGTACTCGTCTTGAAAGATAAGTGGTTGGGCATCGGTGCACTCAATCTCTTCCACTTCTGGGGCAGGGCTAGGTGGATGGCCCTGGGAAACCCTGCTAACAGAGTCATCAAAAAGGATAAGAGACTGTTGCATGACTTGGGGCTCAGACTGCTTGGCTGATTTGCAAGGGGGTGAGGTGAAGGACTGATGGACATCGGCTGCAGGTGCCAACTGTGGTCTTTCAGCAGAAGACTGGGTGGGAGACAATGTGAAGGAACTGGATCCACTGTCAGCAACCTAATCTACTTTCGCCTGTACTTGTTCAGGCCTCACCATTCATAGAGCAGCATTAGGCCCGACCAAAAACCGCTGCAGGTTCTGTCGCCTACTCGCACCTGAGGAAGGGGTTTCACTTGTGCATGTAGCTGGAACAGATTGACCACGTCCTCTCCCTGCAACAGGAGCTCCACCAGCAGCACCACGACCTTGGCCAAGTCCCTTATTTGACGCTCTCCTCATATTTTTCGAATTTAGGATCTTGCCCTAAATGGGTGTTTAATTAATAGTAGAAAAGAACGACCAGTGTAGGCCTAAATTAAAGATTTCTTTGCCCAAAATGGCTGTATTTCAAATGCCTGAATCAAACCCCTGTATGTAGAGGGTGTATCTCACATGGCCTGAACCAGTGTAGGGCTGAATTCAATATTGGTGCACCAAATGGCGGTATTTCAAATGCCTGAATCAAACCCCTGTATGTAGAGGGTGTATCTCACACGGCCTGAAACAGTGTAGGCCTGAATTCAATATTGGTGCACCAAATGGCGGTATTTCAAATGCCTGAATCAAACCCCTGTATGTAGAGGGTGTATCTCACATGGCCTGAACCAGTGTAGGCCTGAATTCAATATTGGTGCACCAAATGGCGGTATTTCAAATGCCTGAATCAAACCCCTGTATGTAGAAGGTGTATCTCACACGGCCTGAACCAGTGTAGGCCTGAATTCAATATTGGTGCACCAAATACCGGTATTTCAAATGCCTGAATCAAACCCCTGTATGTAGAGGGTGTATCTCACATGGCCTGAACCAGTGTAGGGCTGAATTCAATATTGGTGCACCAAATGGCGGTATTTTAAATGCCTGAATCAAACCCCTGTATGTAGAGGGTGTATCTCACATGGCCTGAACCAGTGTATGCCTAAATTAAAGATTTCTTTGCCCACAATGGCTGTATTTCAAATGGCTGTATTTCAAATGCCTGAATCAAACCCCTGTATGTAGAGGGTGTATCTCACACGGTCTGAACCAGTGCAGGCCTGAATTAAAGATTTCTTTGCCCAAACTGGCTGTATTTAAAATGGCTGTATTTCAAATGCCTGAATAAAACCCCTGTATGTAGAGGGTGTATCTCACACGGCCTGAACCAATGTAGGCCTGAATTAAAGATTTCTTTGCCCAAAATGGCTCTATTTTAAATGCCTGAATCAAACCCCTGTATGTAGAGGGTGTATCTCACATGGCCTGAACCAGTGTAGGCCTGAATTCAATATTGGTGCACCAAATGGCGGTATTTCAAATGCCTGAATCAAACCCCTCTATGTAGAGGATGTATCTCACAGGGGCCTGAACCAGTGTAGGCCTAAATTAAAGATTTCTTTGCCCAAAATGGCTGTATTTCAAATGGCTGTATTTCAAATGCCTGAATCAAACCCCTGTATGTAGAGGGTGTATCTCACTTGGTCTGAACCAGTGTAGGCCTGAATTAAAGAATTCTTTGCCCAAAATGGCTGTATTTCAAATTGCTGTATTTCAAATGCCTGAATCAAACCTCTGTATATAGAGGGTGTATCTCACATGGCCTGAACCAGTATAGGCCTAAATTAAAGATTTCTTTGCCCAAAATGGCTGTATTTCAAATGGCTGTATTTCAAATGCCTGAATCAAACCCCTGTATGTAGAGGGTGTATCTCACACGGCCTGAACCAGTGTAGGCCTGAATTCAATATTGGTGCACCAAATGGCGGTATTTCAAATGCCTGAATCAAATTCCTCTATGTAGAGCAGCGGTGGGGAACCATTTTGCTGCCAAGGGCCATTTGGATATTTGTAACATCATTCGGGGGCCATACAAAATTCTCAATAAAAATTTTTTACTGCTGTATTTGGTCAAAGATATAATTGACTTAGGGATAAGTTACAGAAATTGCACTTCAATTAAAATAATCTAGAGGGCTGTATTTTTGCAGCACAAAATAGCGCCTGCACTATATATATACAGTATATTACATACAATACAGGTGCCATATTGACCACACATAGCAGTCTAATTTTTAAGTTCAGAATGTTACTTATTTGACATTAATGGCAGGAAGCTAAACCCAGGGGGTCCAGAGAGGGGTTCACCCAGCTTTCACTCTCCCTGCCTCTTTCTTCGCAACTGTCCCTGCCTTTGTCCCTTTCTCAGCAAAATATCTGCCCCCACCTCCATCAGCCTGAAATCAGCCTCCTATCAGACCCCCCAGGCCTACATCAGCCTCAGATCAGACTCCCATCAGACCTCTAAGCCTCAGATTAGACCCCAATCAGACCCTTCCTAGCTTCAGATCAGACTCCCATCAGACCCCCAGCCTCAAACCAGACCCGGATCAGACGCCCAGCCTCAGATCAGCCCCCATCAGACCCCCCAGGGTCAGATCAGCCCCTATAAGACCCCCCAGCCTCAGATCAGACCTTCATAATACCCTCCCTAGCCTCAGATCATCCCCCATCAGACCCTCCCCAGCCTCAGATCAGCCCCCATCAGCCCCCCTAGTCTCAGATCAGACCCCTATCAAACCCCAGCCTCAGATCAGACACCCCCAGCCTCAGATCAGACCCTCCCAAGCCTCAGACCAGACCCCCATCAGACCCTCCCCACCCTCCTTTAGCCTCAGATCAGCCCCAATCAGACATCAGATCAGATACTGTATTTAAGATAAACAAATAAACTTACCTCTCCAGCTCCGTACGGCGCTGCCTCTTGGCAGATTCACTTACCCTCCCTGTTCTTCTTCCTGCCGCACTATATTGTCACCTCACACCGCACAGCGTCAGGTCATAGTGCACGTCTACGTGCACTGCGTCCTGACGCTGGATGTGTCAGGACACAGTGTGGGGCTGAAAGAAGACCAGGGAAGGTGAGGACAGCCAGTGCAGTGCTGTTCTCACCTTCCTGTGCCTCCCGTATGCTAATGACCGCTTCCATAATGGAAGGGGTCATAAGCATTTTCACATTATGTTCTGGCAGGGGGCCGGGGGCCACATGAAATGATACCGTGGGCCGCATACGGCCCTCGGGCCGGAGGTTCCCCACCCCTGATGTAGAGGATGTATCTCACACGGCCTGAACCAGTGTAGGCCTAAATGAAAGATTTCTTTGCCCAAAATGGCTGTATTTCAAATGGCTATATTTCAAATGCCTGAATCAAACCCCTGTATGTAGAGGGTGTATCTCACTTGGTCTGAACTAGTGTAGGTCTGAATTAAAGAATTCTTTGCCCAAAATGGCTGTATTTCAAATGGCTGTATTGTAAATGCCTGAATCAAACCCCTGTATGTAGAGGGTGTATCTCACATGGCCTGAACCAGTATAGGCCTAAACTAAAGATTTATTTGCCCAAAATGGCTGTATTTCAAATGCCTGAATCAAACCCCTGTATGTAGAGGGTGTATCTTACACGGCCTGAACCAGTGTAGGCCTGAATTCAATATTGGTGCAAGAAATGGCAGTATTTCAAATGCCTGAATCAAACCCCTGTATGTAGAGGATGTATCTCACACAGCCTGAACCAGTGTAGGCCTGAATTCAATATTGGTGCACCAAATGGCTGTAATTCAAATGCCTGAATTAAACCCCTGTATGTAGAGGGTGTATCTCACACGGCCTGAACTAGTGTAGGCCTGAGTTCAATATTGGTGCACCAAATGGCGGTATTTCAAATGCCTGAATCAAACCCCTGTATGTAGGGGGTGTATCTCACACGGCCTGAACCAGTGTAGGCCTGAATTCAATATTGGTGCACCAAATGGCGGTATTTCAAATGCTTGAATCAAACCCCTGTATGTAGAGGGTGTATCTCACATCGCCTGAACCAGTGTATGCCGAAATTAAATATTTCTTTGCCCAAACTGGCTGTATTTCAAATGGCTGTATTTCAAATGCCTGAATCAAACCCCTTTATGTAGAGGGTGTATCTCACACGGCCTGAACCAATGTAGGCCTGAATTAAAGATTTATTTGCCCAAAATGACTGTATTTCAAATGCCTGAATCAAACCCCTGTATGTAGAGAGTGTATCTCACACGGCCTGAACCAGTGTAGGCCTGAATTCAATATTGGTGCACCAAATGGCAGTATTTTAAATGCCTGAATCAAACCCCTGTATGTAGAGGGTGTATCTCACAGGGCCTGAACCAGTGTAGGCCTAAATTAAAGATTTCTTTGCTCAAAATGGCTGTATTTCAAATAGCTGTATTTCAAATGCCTGAATCAAACCCCTGTATGTAGAGGGTGTATCTCACATCGTCTGAACCAGTGTATGCCTGAATTAAAGATTTCTTTGACCAAAATGGCTGTATTTCAAATGCCTGAATCAAACCCCTGTATGTAGAGGGTGTATCTCACATGGCCTGAACCAGTGTAGGCCTGAATTCAATATTGGTGCACCAAATGGCGGTATTTAACCCAAATATATTAAGAGTGTATCTCACAATGACTAGTGATGGACGAATATCTGGCGGGTCGGTGCGCAAACGCGATCAAATGTTCGTGAACCGCAAGTTCGCGGCAGTCCCATTTATTTTAACCGCTTCACGTCCGCCCATAGGATATAAACGTCCTATGGGTGGACGTCTATTTCTGAAAGCACGTTTTAGAACGTCCTTTCAGAAAGTGCAGCTGCACGCTAATCATGCAGCTGCTGATCGGGTTGCCCACTGTCAGTGACAGCAGGGCAACCCTAAGACAAGGCAGGGACAGTGCCCAGGTGTCCCTGCCTTCTAGATCGCTGCAGACACAGCACTCACCGAGCGCTGTGTCTGCAGAGAAGGAAGCGCTGTGCGCTTCCTGTTCCAGCCCGGCAGTCATGTGACCGCCGTGACCGGAGAGTGCAGGAGCTGTGTGAGGTCTTTTACAGACCTCGATCAGCCCTGCACTGAGGCTGTACAGCGCAGGATTGCTGCTGAACAGCCTCTCTAGGGGTGTATTTGTCCTGTAACTGGGGCTACTATGTCAGCCCCAGTTACAGGAGAAATCAACTGTGAAAAAAAAAAAAAAAAAGTGAAGTAAATGTCCCCCAGAGGTCTTGTATGACCTTATGGGGGACGAAAAGTGTAAAATAAAAAAAATAAAAATAAAAGGTTTAAAATAAAAAAATAAAAAAAAGTTTCACATGTAAAAAAAAAAAAGTCCCCATGTAAGGAATGAAAAAAAAAAAAAAAAAATAGAAAAAATAAAAAAAAGAATACATATTAGGTATTGCCGCGTCCGTAAAAACCAGCTCTATAAAAATATCACATGACCTAACCCCTCGGGTGAACACCGTAAAAAAATTTAAAAAAAAAAACTGTGTCAAAACAAGCAATTTTTGTCACCTTGCATCACAAAAGGTGCAACACCAAGTGATCAAAAATGCGTATGTCCCACAAAATAGTACCAATAAAACCGTCACCTCATCCTGCAAAAAATGAGCCACTAAATAAGAAAATCTCTCAAAAAATAAAAAAACTATAGCTCTCAGAACATGGACACATTAAAACATAATTTTTTTGTTTCAAAAATGCTATTATTGTGTAAAACTTTAATAAATGAGAAAAAGTATACATATTAGGTATCGCCACGTCCGTAACGATCTGCTCTATAAAAATGTCACTTGACTGAACCCCTCAGGTGAACGCTGTAAAAATAAATAAATAGAAACTGTGCTAAAACAACCAATTTTTTGGTCACCTTGCCCCATAAAGTGTTATAATGAATGATCAAAAAATCATATGTACCCAAAAAATAGTACTAATAAAACTGGCACCTTATCCCCTAGTTTCCAAAATGGGGTCACTTCTTGGGAGTTTCTACTGTAAGGGTGCATCAGGGGGCTTCAAATGGGACATGGCATCTAAAAACCATGTGGAGTTCCTTTTCTTCTGCGCCCTGCTGTGTGCCCATACAGCAGTTTATGACCACATGTGGGGTGTTTCTGTAAACCGCAGAATCTGGGTAATAAATATTGAGTTTTGTTTGGCTGTTAACCATCGATGTGTTAAAGAAAAAAATTGATTAAAATGGAAAATCTGCCAAAAAAGTGAAATTTAAAAATTTGATCTCCATTTTCCTTTAATTCTTGTGGAACGCCTAAAGGGTTAACAAAGTTTGTAAAATCGGTTTTGAATACCTTGAGGGGTGTAGTTTCTACAATGGGGTCATTTATGGGGGTATCCACTATGTAGGCCCCACAAAGTGACTTCAGACCTGAACTGGTCCTTATAAAGTGGGTTTGGGCAATTTTCTTATAAATTTGAAGAATTGCTTCTAAACTTCTAAGCCTTCTAACGTCCTAAAAAAATAAAATGACATTTCCAAAATGATGCCAACATAAAGTAGACATATGGGGAATGTTAAATAATAAATATTTTATGAGGTATCACTTTCTGTTTTAAAAGCAGAGAAATTGAAATTTAGAAAATTGCGAATTTTTCTAATTTTTGGGTAAATTTGGGATTTTTTCATAAATAAAGGTGAAATATTTTGACTCACATTTATGATTATCATGAAGTAAAATGTGTCACGAGAAAACAATCTCTGAATGACTTGGATAAATAAAGGCGTTCCAAAGTTATTACCACATAAAGTGAGATATGTCAGTTTTGCAAAATTTGGCCTGGTCAGGAAGGGGGCAAATGGCCCAGATGGCAAGTGGTTAATGGCAGGCGAACCTGAAAACCTTCAGCTTATATTTGCAGCCAATAAATAATTACTAGAAGTGCACAAATAGTCCCAAAACATGGACACTGACATACCAGATGTATTATTTGAATTTGCGATCTCCATTCATTATTTTTTTCAATGCGAAATATCGGCAATATAATTTTCACGTATGTGCATGCGCAAATGCACTATACAGTACCCAAATGCACTATAAAGAAAGTATATTGGTATATAACACCCCGCTTCAATCAGTTCTTTTGTGAGACGACTAGTATATCACACCAGTAGAAATTATTTGTTCCAATAATGCTTGTCCCTCTATATACCTGCAGTATCGCAGCATAGAAACATAGAAACATAGAATGTGTCGGCAGATAAGAACCATTTGGCCCATCTAGTCTGCCCAATATACTAAATACTATGGATAGCCCCTGGCCCTATCTTATATGAAGGATGGCCTTATGTCTATCCCATGCATGCTTAAACTCCTACACTGTATTTGCAGCTACCACTTCTGCAGTAAGGCTATTCCATGCATCCACTACTCTCTCAGTAAAGTAATACTTCCTGATTTTACTTTTAAACCTTTGCCCCTCTAATTTAAAACTATGTCCTCTTGTAGCAGTTTTTCTTCTTTTAAATATTCTCTCCTCTTTTACCTTGTTGATTCCCTTTATGTATTTAAAAGTTTCTATCATATCCCCTCTGTCTCGTCTTTCTTCCAAGCTATACATGTTAAGGTCCTTTAATCTTTCCTGGTAAGTTTTATCCTGCAATCCATGTACCAGTTTAGTAGCTCTTCTCTGAACTCTCTCCAAAGTATTAATATCCTTCTGGAGATATGGTCTCCAGTACTGAGCACAATACTCCAAATGAGGTCTCACTAGTGCTCTGTAGAGCGGCATGAGCACCTCCCTTCTTTCTACTGGTAATTCCTCTCCCTATACACCCAAGCATTCTGCTAGCATTTCCTGCTGCTCTATGACATTGTCTGCCTACCTTTACGTCTTCTGAAATAATGACCCCTAAATCCCTTTCCTCAGATACTGAGGTTAGGACTGTATCACTGATTTTATATTCTGCTCTTGGGTTTTTACTTCCCAGGTGCATTATCTTGCACTTATCAACATTAAATTTTAGTTGCCAGATTTTTGACCATTCCTCTAGTTTTCCTAAGTCCTTTTCCATTTGGTGTATCCCTCCAGGAACATCAACCCTGTTACAAATCTTTGTGTCATCAGCAAAAAGACACACCTTACCATCGAGGCCTTCTGCAATTACGCTGATAATGATATTAAACAATATGGGTCCCAGAACAGATCCCTGAGGTACCCCACTAGTAACAAGACCTTGGTCTAAATATACTTGTCATGGTCTTACCTTCTTGCTGTTCTCCTTCGTTTGACATGTGCTGGCGGCCATCTTGGTTTCTGGGTTTCTTGTAGCCTTCCACCCTGCGGCTCCTCCTTCCCACTGGGAGGAGCTGGATGCCTAGCTCATATATATAGGAGGTCTGTGGCTTCAGTTCCTTGCTTGGTCCTCCTGTGTTCACATGCTTCTAAGACTGCTGCTGCTTCTGGTTCCTGATCCTGGTTTCGTCTGACTACCCTGCTGGTTCCTGATCCTGGCTTCGTCTGACTACCCTGCTGGTTCCTGATCCTGGCTTCGTCTGACTACCCTTCTGGTTCCTGATCTCTGGCCTCTCAAAGACTCTGCTTCGGTTTCACCATTCGTTTGGACTTTTGCTTTACAGCTTTATTTTCAATAAAGCCTTCTTATTTTCACTTATCTCTTGTTGTACGTCTGGTTCATGGTTCCGTGACATTAGGACCAAGCCATGAGTTCTGACGGTACAGGGCCATCCTCGCTACCCATGCTGGTTGCCAGACTTGATCAGCATGATCACCTGTTGGGTCGGTTCGCTGTGGCGTTGCAAACCCTGCTTGAACGCACGGCTCATTTCGCTCCCGTTGCCGATGGGTCGGTTGTCGCTCCTACTGCCGCTCCGGTTGTTGCGCCAGAGTCTACCCCGACACCTGTTGTTGCGCCTGCGGTGTTTCGGGGTATGACCGGCTCTGCCCCTCTTCCACAGCGCTTTAAGGGAGAGCCAACTCAGTGCCGAGGTTTCCTTAACCAGGTGGGCATTTATTTCGAGTTGCTGCCACATGCCTTTCCTACTGAGAGATCAAAGGTGGGCTTCTTGATCTCGCTGCTCTCGGACAAGGCCTTGGCCTGGGCCAGCCCTTTATGGGAGAACAACAATCCGGTGGTTGCCGAGTTTTCCGGTTTTGTTGCTTCTCTTCGGAAGGTATTTGATGTGCCGGCTCGTGCTGCCTCTGCTGCGAAGCTCCTTATGTCCATCAGACAGGGTTCACGATCCGTAGCTGAATACGCCATTGAGTTTCGTACCCTGGCAGCAGAGGTGGGCTGGAATAATGAGGCTCTGGTCGCTGCTTTCTCTCATGGTCTCTCGGATGCCTTGAAGGATGAGGTTGCAGCTAAGGACCTACCAGTGGAGCTCGAGTCTCTTATTTCTTTCCTGATTTTGATTGACACCAGACTCAGGGAGAGACCTTCCTTTAAGGAGAGCCTGCGGAGGTCTTCTAACAGATTGGCGCCTACATTTGCTGTCCCACCCGTGCCTCCCTCTCCTCCCACGCCTCCTGGGGATGACTTGTCTGGGGGTGAACCCATGCAGCTGGGGTTTGCTCGCCTGTCCGAGGGGGAGAGGGTACTCCGGAGACGCGAGGGTCGATGCATGTACTGTGGTCTCGGTGGGCATTTTCGGTTGGCATGTCCGAACCGTCCGGGAAACGCTCGTACCTGAGATCCTGTCGGGGGCAGATCTTGGGTGGAGTCTCCTCGTCCCCGGTTTCCCGTGTTGACAAACCACTGATCACTGTTGTCCTCTCCTGGGTCGGGGGCTCGGTGACGACCCAGGCATTGGTGGACTCTGGTGCTGGTGGTTTGTTCATTGATAGTGTGTTCGCTGCCGCCAATTCCATTCCTCTGCAGGCTCGAGGTTCCCCACTGGCTCTTGAGGCGATAGACGGCAGACCCCTTCTGTCGTCACACGTGACTCATGAGACCCTTCCAGTGGGGATAGCCATTGGTGCCGTTCACAGAGAGTCGGTCTGTCTCCAGGTTATTTCGTCTCCACACTACTCGGTGGTCTTGGGGTACCCCTGGCTCCAGAAGCATAATCCGACTTTCGATTGGAGATCGGCCGAGATCCTCTCGTGGTCACCGCAGTGTGGGGCTAGTTGCATCCATGGGTCTGTCAAGTTGCTGTGTACTTCCTCGGACTCTCTGTTGCCTCCTGAATACGAGGAGTACAGGGATGTATTCGATAAGGTGCGCGCGGTTGCCCTACCTCCGCACCGCCCATACGATTGTGCCATAGAGTTACAACCTGGTGCCGTTCCTCCTCGTGGCAAAGTCTATCCACTGTCGGTAGCGGAGAATGAGGCCATGGAGGAGTATGTGAGGGAGGCGCTTTCACGCGGACACATTCGCAAATCCTCGTCCCCGGCAGGGGCTGGATTTTTCTTTGTGAAAAAGAAGGGCGGTGAGTTGAGGCCTTGCATCGATTACAGGGGTCTCAATCGCATCACGATCAAGAACGCTTACCCGATACCCTTGATTTCCGAGCTGTTCGATCGCCTTAAAGGGGCCACGGTCTTTACCAAACTCGACCTGAGGGCGGCATATAACCTGGTAAGGATCAAGGCGGGCGATGAGTGGAAGACCGCGTTTAACACCAGGACCGGTCATTATGAATCCTTGGTTATGCCCTTTGGGTTGTGCAATGCGCCCGCAGTCTTTCAGGAATTCATCAACGATGTTTTCCGTGACCTGTTGCAGCAGTGTGTGGTGATCTATTTGGATGACATCTTGGTATATTCTGAATCCATGGAGGCCCACATTCTGGATGTCAGACGAGTGTTGCAACGGTTACGAGAGAACAAGCTGTTCGGTAAGCTTGAGAAATGCGAATTTCACCGATCCCAGGTAACCTTCTTAGGTTACATCATTTCCGCTGAGGGGTTCTCCATGGATCCTGAGAAGGTTTCGGCTGTCTTACAGTGGCCCCAGCCCAGTGGTCTTCGTTCCCTGCAGCGCTTTTTGGGCTTCGCCAATTATTATCGGAAGTTCATCAGGGACTTTTCCATGCTGGCCAAGCCTCTCACGGATCTGACCAGGAAGGGCAGTAATTCCCAGGTCTGGCCGCTCGAGGCCATCCGAGCTTTTGAGGCCCTAAAGTCCGCTTTTGTGTCGGCTCCGATTCTGTCGCATCCCAACCCTGGGTTGCCCTTTGTCCTCGAGGTGGACGCGTCTGAGACGGGAGTAGGCGCCCTTCTGTCTCAGCGTAGAACACCAGAGGGTCCTCTGCTTCCTTGTGGGTTTTACTCCCGGAAACTGTCTTCCGCGGAGTGCAACTATCAGATTGGTGACAGGGAGTTATTGGCCATCGTGCAGGCCCTTAAAGAATGGAGGCACTTGCTCGAGGGTTCGGTGGTTCCGGTTCTCATCCTGACGGACCATAAGAATCTGACCTACCTTTCTGAGGCCAAGAGATTGACACCACGTCAGGCCAGATGGGCTCTGTTCTTGTCACGTTTTAATTACGTGGTCTCCTACCTACCCGGTTCCAAGAACATCAGGGCGGATGCCCTATCACGGCAGTACTCCGAGCTGTCCAGGGAGGAGTCGATTCCGACTTCGGTCATACCTCCGAATCAGATCCTGGCCGCCATTCGCACCAGCCTGACCTCTCCCCTGGGTGAGCAGATTTTGGCGGCTCAATCTGGTGCTCCCTCTGGGAGACCCAACGGCAGATGTTTTGTGCCTGAGGAGTTGCGCACTCGGTTGTTGCGAACCTACCATAACTCCAAGACCGCGGGGCATCCTGGAAAGAATCAGCTGTCCTGGGCTGTTTCACGTCTGTTCTGGTGGCCTTCCCTACGTTCCGACATCGCCGCATATGTAGCGGCATGCTCCGTTTGTGCCCAGAGTAAGTCCCCTCGGCACCTTCCGTTGGGCCTTCTGCAACCCATAGCCACCGGGGAGCGCCCATGGTCACACCTGGGGATGGATTTCATTGTGGACCTCCCTGCATCCCGAGGCCATACGGTCATTCTCATGATTGTGGATCGGTTTTCCAAAATGTGCCACTGTGTTCCTCTCAAGAAGTTACCCTCTGCACAAGAGTTGGCCACGATTTTTGCTAGGGAGGTCTTCCGGTTGCACGGTTTGCCCAAGGAGATTGTGTCGGATCGGGGGAGTCAGTTTGTGTCCAGGTTCTGGCGCGCCTTTTGCTCCCAGTTGGGGATTCATCTCTCCTTCTCCTCGGCCTACCACCCTCAGTCCAATGGGGCCGCAGAACGATCCAATCAGGCCTTGGAGCAATTCCTTCGTTGCTATGTCTCCGATCACCAAGACAATTGGGTTGACCTTCTGCCTTGGGCTGAGTTTGCCAGGAACACGGCGGTGAACTCTTCCTCTGGGACGTCTCCCTTCATGGCCAATTATGGGTTCCAACCTGCCGTGTTACCGGAGGTATTCTCTCCCCAGGATATTCCGGCGGTGGAGGATCACCTTTCCGTCCTACGTGCTTCTTGGGTACAGATCCAGAAGTCCCTTGAGGCCTCTGCGCAGTGCCAGAGACTCCAGGCTGATCGCAGACGAGCGCCTGCTCCTTCCTACCAGGTCGGAGACCGTGTATGGTTGTCCACCCGCAACCTCAACCTTCGAGTGCCCACTCCCAAGCTGGCGCCTCGCTTTGTTGGTCCCTTCCGAGTGCTTCGCAGGGTAAACCCGGTAGCCTATGCCCTTGCGCTTCCTCCTGGCATGCGGATCTCTAACGTGTTTCATGTCTCCCTGTTGAAGCCACTGGTGTGTAATCGTTTCAATTCCTCGGTTCCTCGGCCTCGTCCGGTCCGAGTGGGCAATTATGAGGAGTATGAGGTGAGCAATATCCTGGACTCATGCCTGGTCCGCGGTCGGGTGCAGTTTTTGGTCCATTGGCGTGGTTATGGTCCAGAGGAGCGTTCCTGGGTTCCCTCCGCAGATGTCCATGCTCCTGCCTTGCTCCGAGCCTTCCACGCACGCTTCCCTCAGAAACCGTTTTTTGCTCCGCGGAGGAGGGGCCCTTGAGGGGGAGGTACTGTCATGGTCTTACCTTCTTGCTGTTCTCCATCGTTTGACATGTGCTGGCGGCCATCTTGGTTTCTGGGTTTCTTGTAGCCTTCCACCCTGCGGCTCCTCCTTCCCACTGGGAGGAGCTGGATGCCTAGCTCATATATATAGGAGGTCTGTGGCTTCAGTTCCTTGCTTGGTCCTCCTGTGTTCACATGCTTCTAAGACTGCTGCTGCTTCTGGTTCCTGATCCTGGTTTCGTCTGACTACCCTGCTGGTTCCTGATCCTGGCTTCGTCTGACTACCCTGCTGGTTCCTGATCCTGGCTTCGTCTGACTACCCTTCTGGTTCCTGATCTCTGGCCTCTCAAAGACTCTGCTTCGGTTTCACCATTCGTTTGGACTTTTGCTTTACAGCTTTATTTTCAATAAAGCCTTCTTATTTTCACTTATCTCTTGTTGTACGTCTGGTTCATGGTTCCGTGACAATACTCCATTGACTACAACCCTCTGTTGCCTGTCCCTCAGCCACTGCCTAATCCATTCAACAATATGGGAGTCCAAGCCCAAAGACTGCACTTTATTGATAAGCCTTATATGTGGGACAGTATCAAAAGCCTTACTAAAGTCTAGATAAGCGATGTCTACTGCACCTCCTTAATCTATTATTTTAGTCACCCAATCAAAAAAAATCAATAAGATTAGTTTGACATGATCTCCCTGAAGTAAACCCATGCTGTTTTTCATCTTTCAATCCATGGGATTTTAGATGTTCCACAATCCTCTCCTTAAGTATGGTTTCCATTAATTTCCCCACTATTGATGTCAGGCTTACTGGCCTATAGTTGCCAGATTCCTCCCTACTACCTTTCTTGTGAATGGGCACAACATTTGCTAATTTCCAATCTTCTGGGACGACTCCTGTTGCCAGTGATTGGTTAAATAAATCTCTTAATGGTTTTGCTAGTTCACCGCTGAGCTCTTTTAATAGCTTTGGGTGTATCCCATCAAGCCCCTGTGACTTATCTGTATTAATTTTAGACAGCTGACTTAGAACCTCTTCCTCTGTAAAGACACATGCATCAAAAGATTCATTAGTCTTCTTTCCTAACTGAGTTCCTTCTCCTTCATTTTCCTTTGTAAAAACTGAACAGAAGTATTCATTGATTCAGTCAGCTAGTTCTTTATCTTCTTCCATATACCTTCCTTCTTTTGTTTTTAATTTGGTAATTCCTTGTTTTATAGGGATGAGCGAACCCGAACTGTATAGTTCGGGTTCGTACCGAATTTTGGGGTGTCCGTGACACGGACCCGAACCTGAAAATTTTCGTAAAAGTCCGGGTTCGGGTTCGGTGTTCGGCGCTTTCTTGGCGCTTTTTGAAAGGCTGCAAAGCAGCCAATCAACAAGCGTCATACTACTTGGCCCAAGAGGCCATCACAGCCATGCCTACTATTTGGCATGGCTGTGATTGGCCAGTTCACCATGTGACCCAGCCTCTATTTAAGCTGGAGTCACGTAGCGCCGCACGTCACTCTGCTATGATCAGTATAGGGAGAGGTTGCAGCTGCGACGTTAGGGCGAGATTAGGCAGATTAACTCCTCCAAAAGACTTCATTCTGTGATCGATCTGCAGCTGTGGATCATTGAAGTGCTATTATTGACTTGCTCACTTTTTTGAGGCTGCCCAGAGCGTTTTTAGATCACTTTTTTTCTGGGGTGATCGGCGGCCATTTTGTGACTTGTGGTGCGCCAGCACGAGCTATCACCAAGTGTATTTAACCATCGATAGTGTGGTTATTTTGTGCTATATCCTACATCAGCTGCAGGCTGAGCCTGTCTCACCGAAGTGCATTTAACCATCAACAGTCTGGTTATTTTTTGGCCATATACTACATCAGCTGCAGGCTGAGCCTGTGTCACCCAAGTGCATTTAACCATCAACAGTCTGATTATTTTTTGGCCATATACTACATCAGCTGCAGGCTGAGCCTGTGTCACCCAAGTGCATTGAACCATCAACAGTGTGGTTATTTTTTGGCCATATATTACATCAGGGGCAAGTTGAGCCTGTCACACAGCGCCTAAAAAATAGACCTGACATTTCTATTCAACCAAATCTGCACAGTTTTAGCTGGTCAAGTTATTTGTAGTGACCGTGAAAGCAGACTTTTTGTTCTGGGTTGAAAAAGCATTCCCAAATTTGCCATTCTGAAAATAACTAGTTTGTGGTATTTGAGGCCTACTTGAAATCTATCCCAAAAAGAAAATCTTACATTGAAGGTATTGATAGTGTCATTCAGAAAAACCTAAGACACACGCTAGCGTGCTGATAGAAGTGTCATTCTGTGATTAAACCTATAACTGTCACACAGCGCAAAAAAAAACAGGTCTCACATCTCTATTCAACCAAATCTGCACAGTTTTAGCTGGTCAAGTTATTTGTAGTGACCGTAAAAGCAGACTTTTTGTTCTGGGTTGAAAAAGCATTCCCAAATTTGCCATTCTCAAAATAACTAGTTTGTGGTATTTGAGGCCTACTTGAAATCTATCCCAAAAAGAAAATCTTACATTGAAGGTATTGATAGTGTCATTCAGAAAAACCTAAGACACACGCTAGCGTGCTGATAGAAGTGTCATTCTGTGATTAAACCTATAACTGTCACACAGCGCAAAAAAAAAAACAGGTCTCACATCTCTATTCAACCAAATCTGCACAGTTTTAGCTGGTCAAGTTATTTGTAGTGACCGTAAAAGCAGACTTTTTGTTCTGGGTTGAAAAAGCATTCCCAAATTTGCCATTCTCAAAATTGTGGTGAACGGGAACAATGAGGAAAACATCTAATAAGGGACGCGGACGCGGACGTGGACATGGTCGTGGTGGTGTTAGTGGACCCTCTGGTGCTGGGAGAGGACGTGGCCGTTCTTCCACAGCCACACGTCCTAGTGAACCAACTACCTCAGGTCCCAGTAGCCAGCAGAATTTACAGCGATATTTGGTGGGGCCCAATGCCGTTCTAAGGATGGTAAGGCCTGAGCAGGTACAGGCATTAGTCAATTGGGTGGCCGACAGTGGATCCAGCACGTTCACATTATCTCCCACCCAGTCTTCTGCAGAAAGCGCACAGATGGCGCATGAAAACCAAGCCCATCGGTCTGTCACATCACCCCCATGCATATCAGGGAAACTGTCTGAGCCTCAAGTTATGCAGCAGTCTCTTATGCTGTTTGAAGACTCTGCTGCCAGGGTTTCCCAAGGGCATCCACCTAGCCCTTCCCCAGGGGTGGAAGAGATAGAATGCACTAACGCACAACCACTTATTTTTCCTGATGATGAGGACATGGGAATACCACCTCAGCACGTCTCTGATGATGACGAAACACAGGTGCCAACTGCTGCGTCTTTCTGCAGTGTGCAGACTGAACAGGAGGTCAGGGATCAAGACTGGGTGGAAGACGATGCAGGGAAAGATGAGGTCCTAGACCCCACATGGAATGAAGGTCGTGCCACTGACTTTCACAGTTCGGAGGAAGAGGCAGTGGTGAGACCGAGCCAACAGCGTAGCAAAAGAGGGAGCAGTGGGCAAAATCAGAACACCCGCCGCCAAGAGACTCCGCCTGCTACTGACCGCCGCCATCTGGGACCGAGCACCCCAAAGGCAGCTTCAAGGAGTTCCCTGGCATGGCACTTCTTCAAACAATGTGCTGACGACAAGACCCGAGTGGTTTGCACGCTGTGCCATCAGAGCCTGAAGCGAGGCATTAACGTTCTGAACCTTAGCACAACCTGCATGACCAGGCACCTGCATGCAAAGCATGAACTGCAGTGGAGGAAACACCTTAAAAACAAGGAAGTCACTCAGGCTCCCCCTGCTACCTCTTCTGCTGCTGCTGCCGCCTCGGCCTCTTCTGCTGCTGCTGCCACCGCCTCGGCCTCTTCCTCCGCCTCTGGAGGAACGTTGGCACTTGCCGCCCAACAAACATGGGATGTACCACCAACACCACCACCTGCGTCACCAAGCATCTCAACCATGTCACACGTCAGCGTTCAGCTCTCCATCTCACAAACATTTGAGAGAAAGCGTAAATTCTCACCTAGCCACCCTCGATCCCTGGCCCTGAATGCCAGCATTTCTAAACTACTGGCCTATGAAATGCTGTCATTTAGGCTGGTGGACACAGACAGCTTCAAACAGCTCATGTCACTTGCTGTCCCACAGTATGTTGTTTTCAGCCGCCACTACTTCTCCAAGAGAGCCGTGCCTTCCCTGCACAAACAAGTGTCCGATAAAATCAAGTGTGCACTGCGCAACGCCATCTGTGGCAAGGTCCACCTAACCACAGATACGTGGACCAGTAAGCACGGCCAGGGACGCTATATCTCCCTAACTGCACACTGGGTAAATGTAGTGGCGGCTGGGCCCCAGGCGGAGAGCTATTTGGCGCACGTCCTTCCGCCGCCAAGGATCGCAGGGCAACATTCTTTGCCTCCTGTCTCCTCCTCCTCCTACTCAACTTCCTCCTCCTCTTCTTCCACCTGCTCATCCAGTCAGCCACACACCTTCACCACCAACTTCAGCACAGCACAGGGTAAACGTCAGCAGGCCATTCTGAAACTCATATGTTTGGGGGACAGGCCCCACACCGCACAGGAGTTGTGGCGGGGTATAGAACAACAGACCGACGAGTGGTTGCTGCCGGTGAGCCTCAAGCCCGGCCTGGTGGTGTGCGATAATGCGCGAAATCTCGTTGCAGCTCAGGGACTAGCCGGTTTGACGCACATCCCTTGCCTGGCGCATGTGCTGAATTTGGTGGTGCAGAGGTTCATTCGCAACTACCCCGACATGTCAGAGCTGCTGCATAAAGTGCGGGCCGTCTGTTCGCGCTTCCGGCGTTCACACCCTGCCGCTGCTCGCCTGTCTGCGCTACAGCGTAACTTCGGCCTTCCCGCTCACCGCCTCATATGCGACGTGCCCATCAGGTGGAACTCCACCTTGCATATGCTGGACAGACTGTGCGAGCAGCAGCAGGCCATAGTGGAGTTTCAGCTGCAGCACGCACGGGTCAGTCGCACTGCGGATCAGACCCACTTCACCACCAATGACTGAGCCTCCATGCGAGACCTGTGTGCCCTGTTGCGCTGTTTCGAGTACTCCACCAACATTGCCAGTGGCGATGACGCCGTTATCAGCGTTACAATACCACTTCTATGTCTCCTTGAGAAAACACTTAGGGCGATGATGGAAGAGGAGGTGGCCCAGGAGGAAGAGGAGGAAGAGGGGTAATTTTTATCACTTTCAGGCCAGTCTCTTCGAAGTGACTCAGAGGGAGGTTTTTTGCAACACCAGAGGCCAGGTACAAATGTGGCCAGACAGGGCCCACTACTGGAGGACGAGGAGGACGAGGATGAGGAGGAGGTGGAGGAGGATGAGGATGAAGCATGTCCACAGCGGGGTGGCACCCAAAGCAGCTCGGGCCCATCACTGGTGCGTGGCTGGGGGGAAACACAGGACGATGACGATACGCCTCCCACAGAGGACAGCTTGTCCTTACCTCTGGGCAGCCTGGCACACATGAGCGACTACATGCTGCAGTGCCTGCGCAAAGACAGCAGAGTTGCCCACATTTTAACGTGTGCGGACTACTGGGTTGCCACCCTGCTGGATCCCCGGTACAAAGACAATGTGCCCACCTTACTTCCTACACTGGAGCGTGATAGGAAGATACGCGAGTACAAGCGCACGTTGGTAGACGTGCTACTGAGAGCATTCCCAAATGTCACAGGGGAACCAGTGGAAGCCCAAGGCGAAGGCAGAGGAGGAGCAAGAGGTCGCCAACGCAGCTGTGTCACGCCCAGCTCCTCTGAGGGCAGGGTTAGCATGGCAGAGATGTGGAAAAGTTTTGTCAACACGCCACAGCTAAGTGCACCACCACCTGATACGGAACGTGTTAGCAGGAGGCAACATTTCACTAACATGGTGGAACAGTACCTGTGCACACCCCTCCACGTACTGACTGATGGTTCGGCCCCATTCAACTTCTGGGTCTCCAAATTGTCCACGTGGCCAGAGCTAGCCTTTTATGCCTTGGAGGTGCTGGCCTGCCCGGCGGCCAGCGTTTTGTCTGAACGTGTATTCAGCACGGCAGGGGGCGTCATTACAGACAAACGCAGCCGCCTGTCTACAGCCAATGTGGACAAGCTGACGTTCATAAAAATGAACCAGGCATGGATCCCACAGGACCTGTCCATCCCTTGTGCAGATTAGATATTAACTACCTCCCCTTAAAAATATATTATTCTACTCCAGGGCACTTCCTCATTCAATACTATTTTTAATTTCATTTTACCATTATATTGCGGGGCAACCCAAAGTTGAATGAACCTCTCCTCTGTCTGGGTGCCGGGGCCTAAATGTGTGACAGTGGCCTGTTCCAGTGGTGGCTGACGTGAAGCCTGATTCTCTGCTATGACATGAAGACAGATTCTGCGCTGACATAAGGCCAGATTCTCTGTTACGGGACCGCTCTCCTCTGTCTGGGTGCCGGGGCCTAAATGTGTGACAGTGGCCTGTTCCAGTGGTGGGTGACGTGAAGCCTGATTCTCTGCTATGACATGAATACAGATTCTGCGCTGACATAAGGCCAGATTCTCTGTTATGGGACCTCTCTCCTCTGCCTGGGTGCCTGGGCCTAAATGTGTGACAGTGGCCTGTTCCAGTGGTGGCTGACGTGAAGCCTGATTCTCTGCTATGACATGAAGACAGATTCTGCGCTGACATAAGGCCAGATTCTCTGTTACAGGACCGCTCTCCTCTGTCTGGGTGCCGGGGCCTAAATGTGTGACAGTGGCCTGTTCCAGTGGTGGGTGACGTGAAGCCTGATTCTCTGCTATGACATGAATACAGATTCTGCGCTGACATAAGGCCAGATTCTCTGTTATGGGACCTCTCTCCTCTGCCTGGGTGCCTGGGCCTAAATGTGTGACAGTGGCCTGTTCCAGTGGTGGCTGACGTGAAGCCTGATTCTCTGCTATGACATGAAGACAGATTCTGCGCTGACATAAGGCCAGATTCTCTGTTACGGGACCGCTCTCCTCTGTCTGGGTGCCGGGGCCTAAATGTGGGACAGTGGTCTGTTCCAGTGGTGGGTGACGTGAAGCCTGATTCTCTGCTATGACATGAATACAGATTCTGCGCTGACATAAGGCCCGATTCTCTGTTACGGGACCTCTCTCCTCTGCCTGGGTGCCTGGGCCTAAATGTGTGACAGTGGCCTGTTCCAGTGGTGGGTGACGTGAAGCCTGATTCTCTGCTATGACATGAATACAGATTCTGCGCTGACATAAGGCCAGATTCTCTGTTACGGGACCTCTCTCCTCTGCCTGGGTGCCTGGGCCTAAATGTGTGACAGTGGCCTGTTCCAGTGGTGCGTGACGTGAAGCCTGATTCTCTGCTATGACATGAAGACTGATTCTGCGCTGACATGAAGCCAGATTCTCTGCTATGGCATGAAGAGACTGATTCTCTGCTGACATGAAGCCAGATTCTTTGCTATGGCATGAAGAGACTGATTCTCTGCTGACGTGAAGCCAGATTCTCTGCTATGTGACCTCTGTCCAATTGATATTGGTTCATTTTTATTTTTTTAATTTTAATTTTAATTCATTTCCCTATCCACATTTGTTTGCAGGGGATTTACCTACATGTTGCTGCCTTTTGCAGCCCTCTAGCTCTTTCCTGGGCTGTTTTACAGCCTTTTTAGTGCCCAAAAGTTCGGGTCCCCATTGACTTCAATGGGGTTCGGGTTCGGGTTCGGGACGAAGTTCGGTTCGGGTTCGGATCCCGAACCCGAACATTTACGGGAAGTTCGGCCGAACTTCTCGAACCCGAACATCCAGGTGTTCGCTCAACTCTATTGTTTTAGTTTCCTTTTTTCATTTATGTATCTGAAGAATGCCTTCTCGCCTTTTTTACCTGACTGAGCTAATTTCGCTTCTGCCTGTGCTTTAGAAGCTCTTATAACTTGTTTGGCCTCTCTCTGCCTAATCTTATAAATTTGTCTGTCATCCTCGTTTTTTTTTTTTTATAATTCCTAAATGCTATCCTTTTGTTTTTAATGATTTTGGCCACTTCTGCTGAGTACCACAGTGGTCTTTTCCTTTTTTTGCTTTAACTGACAAGCCTAATGCAATTTTCTGTTGCCTTCAATAGTGCCACTTTTAAGTAGTCCCATTTCTCCTGGACTCCAATGAAACTGTTCCAGTCTGATAGGGACTCGTATACCACTAATCTAATTTTAGAAAAGTCAGTTTTTCTAAAATCTAAAACTTTTGTTTTTGTGTGGTGTGACTCAGTCACTGTACTTATAGTAAACCACACTGACTGGTGATCACTAGATCCCAAGCTTTCCCCTACAGTAATATCAGATACCAAATTCCCATTTGTGAATACTGAATCTAAAATGGCCTCCTTCCGGGTTGGCTCCTCCACTACTTGCTGTAGAGATAATCCCAGTAGGGAATTTAGAATATCTGTACTCATGGCAGAACTAGCTATTTTGGTTTTCCAGTTTACATCTGGAAGATTGAAGTCTCCCATAATGATAACTTCCCCCTTCAATGTCATTTTAGCTATTTCCTCAACTAGTAGATCATCTAATTCTTTGACTTGGCTAGGTGGTCTATATATCACACCTACACGAGTTACCTTATGATTATCAAGCTGCACGGTAACCCAAACTGACTCTAAATTGTTCTCGCTAACTTGTATCAAATGAGATTTTATGCTATCTTTCACATACAGGGCCACCCCTCCCCCTTCTTGCCTTCTCTGTCTTTCCTGTATAGAGAGAATCCTGGTATTGATATATCCCAGTCATTACTCCCCTTGAACCACGTCTCAGCAACAGCCACTACATCTATATTCTCAGATGCCATTATAGCCTCAAGTTCATTGATCTTATCCCCCCCCCCTCTTTTGCCCCCCTTTCCTACTTTAAATGCTTCTTAGCAAATAATTGGAACTGTTCACCGAGGACATTCGTTCCTTTGAGAGAAAGATGCAAACCATCTTTCTTGTACAGTTCTTTTCCATTCCAACAAGAGCTAACATGAGACACAAAGCCAAACCCTTGGTTCAGACACCATTCACCAAGCCATACATTGAATTCCTTAATGCGCATCTTCATGTCATGCTGAAGGTTATGCACAGGCAAAACTATAGAGAATGAAACAGTTGATGCAACCTCCCGTATATCCTTTCCAGCTTCTTTCACCTTTGAAACCTCATTGCAAGCCAGATCGTTTGTCCCAAGATGGAGAATAACATCCACTTCCCTTTCCTGCTTTGCTTGCCTAACAATATTAAGGATCCGTCGTCTATCCCTGCTAGCGGTAGCACCAGGGAGACATCTCACAACACCATTCTCCTCAAACTTCACACCTCTTATGATGGAATCGCCCACCAACAGCTGCTTACTATCAATCCTCACCTTCTCCTTTTTGTCTTTGGCTGCAGTCTTACATACTTTAGGTATGGGAGATGATTGTTTCTCACCCACTGTGCTTGAGCCATCCTCCATGTTGCTCTTGCACTCTGAAAGTGCTGCAAATGAATTATGGAGAGCCACAGACTGTGGGACATGCCTTCTATCCACAACTCTCAGTCTACCAGAACCTACAGTAACCCATCTTCCATTTCTAGGGGGCCTCTGTGGCAGTGGCATTGCAATGTTCTCAGCCTGAGTTTGTTTAGTGGTTAATTTAAAAATCTCATATTTCAAAAAGGTAATTTCCTGCTGCATTATGGAGAGCTGTCAACAGATCAGACAGTATCCAAACCTCTGAAGAGTGGAACCTGAAATAAAAGCACAACAATTCCTGCACAGAACCAGGTCTGCCATTGTAAAGCGGGGAAAGATTTTAAACAAACAAATCTTACTTGTTTAGATTGTATCCACCTCTGGATTATCTCCTGAATATCTCCAAAGCTCTTGTAGATCAGCTCTTGGTAAAGCAGTCTTGGAAAAGCAGCAAGCTATAATTAGCAAGCTAATACTGTGTGGATATACAGTACAGACCAAAAGTTTGGACACACCTTCTCATTCAAAGAGTTTTCTTTATTTTCATAACTATGAAGGCATCAAAACTATGAATTAACACATGTGGAATTATATACATAACAAACAAGTGTGAAACAACTGAAAATATGTCATATTCTAGGTTCTTCAAAGTAGCCACCTTTTGCTTTGATTTCTGCTTTGCACACTTTTGGCATTCTCTTGATGAGCTTCAAGAGGTAGTCACCTGAAATGGTCTTCCAACAGTCTTGAAGGAGTTCCCAGAGATGCTTAGCACTTGTTGGCCCTTTTGCCTTCACTCTGCGGTTCAGCTCACCCCAAACCATCTCGATTGGGTTCAGGTCCGGGGACTGTGGAGGCCAGGTCATCTGGCGCAGCACCCCATCACTCTCCTTCATGGTCAAATTGCCCTTACTTTCAACATTTTCCCAATTTTTCGGCTGACTGACGGTTCAGTTCTTAAAGTAATGATGGCCACTGGTTTTTCTTTACTTAGCTGCTTTTTTCTTGCCATAATACAAATTCTAACAGTCTATTCAGTAGGACTATCAGCTGTGTATCCACCTGACTTCTGCTCAACGCAACTGATGGTCCCAACCCCATTTATAAGGCAAGAAATCCCACTTATTAAACCTGACAGGGCACACCTGAGAAGTGAAAACCATTTCAGGGGACTACCTCTTGAAGCTCATCAAGAGAATGCCAAAAGTGTGCAAAGCAGTAATCAAAGCAAAAGGTGGCTACTATGAAGAACCTAGAATATGACATATTTTCAGTTGTTTCACACTTATTTGTTATGTATATAATTCCACATGTGTTAATTCATAGTTTTGATGCCTTCAGTGTGAATCTACAATTTTCATAGTCATGAAAATAAAGAAAACTCTTTGAATGAGAAGGTGTGTCCAAACTTTTTGTCTGTACTGTATATACACACACTCCCACAAAGGCTACTCCCCCAACAGCAAATTAACACCTTACTCGCCTATGCTCATTTGCAATCAGACAATAGAGATACTGTGTCTAGCAAATTCCTTACCTCTCTTGAAACACAGTGTCTGAGTATTCACCAGAAACACCACTGAAGTTCTGCTACAGTGGAAAAACTCTGAGTTAGACTAAGTTAGTCTCCTGAATATCTCCAATGCTCTTGTAGATCAGCTCTTGGTAAAGCAGAACCGCACAGAACTGCCGCACAATACAAATGCACTATAATATACTTTGGGAGCACCTCCAACATATGTCTGTGCTGAGGCAGTGCATCTGTTTGAGTCGAACTGGGGTGAGATACCACCTGGTTATTAGCTTGAAGGAGTTCTCCTGGAGACATGTGCATCTAGTGATCCCATGCGAGCTTATGTAGATTTGTTTGGATTCTCTGTCTGTGAATGTAGTTTCAAAGTCTCTGCTCCATTCTGTGATGTATGTCATATCATTAGGGTTTCTAATGGATTGGAGTATTTTGTAGACTTGTGACAAAAGATGGCGAGGGGAATGGTGTGAAGCAATGAGTTTCTCAAAAGGGGTCAGCTCTCTATATGTGTTAGATGTAGTCAGGATAGGGGTGATTAATGATTTGATGTGCGCCTTCTGTATCAGGTGTAACTGGGTATAGGAAAGTGGGTCGTCAGGGCTATCTTGGTCTAGAAAAGATTGTATCTTGATAGATTTCAGGTCTGAGGGGTTAATTCCTATATCTCTATATTTGGCTGAGTATAAATCTGTTATGTCTGATATGGACATAAGGGGGGAGAGAATGGGACTAAGATCTTCCTTGTAGGACCGCCAAATTTTAAGTGTTTCTCGGGTAATGAGGTTGAGTGTGAGTTGGGCTGGGGTAATGTCTTCCTTAACCCATAGGTGTGATTTTAATGGACATTGTGCGAGACATTCTTCTAGAGGTACCCAGAGTTTCTCAACCTTTCCTCTCGACCACTGTAATAATCTCGAGATATGTACCGCTTCATAATATAGTCTCCAATCAGGCAGCGCCATCCCCCTCTTGTTTTGTGTTGCGTGAGTAATGCATAATTTAGGCGAGGTCTTTTACCTTGCCGGAGAAAGTGCTTAGTAGTTCTTTTGATCTCAGTAAAGAAGGAGATTGGTAAGTGGACTGACAGTGCCTGAAAGAGATACCGTATATACTCGAGTATAAGCCGACCCGAGTATAAGCCGAGCCCCTAATTTTTCAACAAAAAAATGGGAAAAATTATTGACTCGAGTATAAGACTAGGGTGGGAAATGCAGCTATAATGCAGAGTGTATGTGTATATAATGCACATACTCTACATTATATACACACATCTGCAAGAGGGTGACTCCCTGTATTTAATGCAGAGTGTGTGCATTATATACACACACACTCTGCATTAAATACAGGGAGCTATATATACAAACTAAGAAGACAGGTTGGCATCAGCAGGAGCTGCTCAAACCCACATGCAGTTGTGCATATATATAGGGGAGCAAATCCTGCACTTGTGGCCCGTTGCTAATGGCAATCCCCAGCAAAATGCATACAATGGAGGATGCCCGCGGCGAACCACAAGTACCACAATAGACATCCTACACAAGGTAACAAGTGCGGATGTGATAATTAATATAACAATATAACAAAACAATAACAAACATAGGTGCACTCTGCAGTCTCACTAATTCTCAAACTGATTTTAAAATTGAGAGATTAGTCAACATGTCCTACGGTGTAGAACATGTCTTAAGCCCGGACACAACGACAAGGTTTCTCAAGTAGCCCGGGACCCTACACTCTCCTACCTGAGCCATATGGGCGATACCAGGAGCCAGTGGGCAAATTACAGGAGCATAGGGCCGACTCGCAAACAACTCACCAGTTACCTCCAGCATGTGGCCATGCTTGCAATGGGAGGAGGGAGGAGTCTGTGAGTCCCACTCAAGACTTGCTGATATAGCCCAGGCTTCACAGGTGCACCTAAATGTGACCTGTAGATGGAAAACAGGCACATTTAAATAGGAGTTTATACACCTCCAGGAATCTATATATACAAACTAAGAAGACAGGTTGGCATCAGCAGGAGCTGCTCAAACCCACATGCAGTTGTGCATATATATAGGGGAGCAAATCCTGCACTTGTGGCCCGTTGCTAATGGCAATCCCCAGCAAAATGCATACAATGGAGGATGCCCGCGGCGAACCACAAGTACCACAATAGACATCCTACACAAGGTAACAAGTGCGGATGTGATAATTAATATAACAATATAACAAAACAATAACAAACATAGGTGCACTCTGCAGTCTCACTAATTCTCAAACTGATTTTAAAATTGAGAGATTAGTCAACATGTCCTACGGTGTAGAACATGTCTTAAGCCCGGACACCACGACAAGGTTTCTCAAGTAGCCCGGGACCCTACACTCTCCTACCTGAGCCATATGGGCGATACCAGGAGCCAGTGGGCAAATTACAGGAGCATAGGGCCGACTCGCAAACAACTCACCAGTTACCTCCAGCATGTGGCCATGCTTGCAATGGGAGGAGGGAGGAGTCTGTGAGTCCCACTCAAGACTTGCTGATATAGCCCAGGCTTCACAGGTGCACCTAAATGTGACCTGTAGATGGAAAACAGGCACATTTAAATAGGAGTTTATACACCTCCAGGAATCTATATATACAAACTAAGAAGACAGGTTGGCATCAGCAGGAGCTGCTCAAACCCACATGCAGTTGTGCATATATATAGGGGAGCAAATCCTGCACTTGTGGCCCGTTGCTAATGGCAATCCCCAGCAAAATGCATACAATGGAGGATGCCCGCGGCGAACCACAAGTACCACAATAGACATCCTACACAAGGTAACAAGTGCGGATGTGATAATTAATATAACAATATAACAAAACAATAACAAACATAGGTGCACTCTGCAGTCTCACTAATTCTCAAACTGATTTTAAAATTGAGAGATTAGTCAACATGTCCTACGGTGTAGAACATGTCTTAAGCCCGGACACCACTACAAGGTTTCTCAAGTAGCCCGGGACCCTACACTCTCCTACCTGAGCCATATGGGCGATACCAGGAGCCAGTGGGCAAATTACAGGAGCATAGGGCCGACTCGCAAACAACTCACCAGTTACCTCCAGCATGTGGCCATGCTTGCAATGGGAGGAGGGAGGAGTCTGTGAGTCCCACTCAAGACTTGCTGATATAGCCCAGGCTTCACAGGTGCACCTAAATGTGACCTGTAGATGGAAAACAGGCACATTTAAATAGGAGTTTATACACCTCCAGGAATCTATATATACAAACTAAGAAGACAGGTTGGCATCAGCAGGAGCTGCTCAAACCCACATGCAGTTGTGCATATATATAGGGGAGCAAATCCTGCACTTGTGGCCCGTTGCTAATGGCAATCCCCAGCAAAATGCATACAATGGAGGATGCCCGCGGCGAACCACAAGTACCACAATAGACATCCTACACAAGGTAACAAGTGCGGATGTGATAATTAATATAACAATATAACAAAACAATAACAAACATAGGTGCACTCTGCAGTCTCACTAATTCTCAAACTGATTTTAAAATTGAGAGATTAGTCAACATGTCCTACGGTGTAGAACATGTCTTAAGCCCGGACACCACGACAAGGTTTCTCAAGTAGCCCGGGACCCTACACTCTCCTACCTGAGCCATATGGGCGATACCAGGAGCCAGTGGGCAAATTACAGGAGCATAGGGCCGACTCGCAAACAACTCACCAGTTACCTCCAGCATGTGGCCATGCTTGCAATGGGAGGAGGGAGGAGTCTGTGAGTCCCACTCAAGACTTGCTGATATAGCCCAGGCTTCACAGGTGCACCTAAATGTGACCTGTAGATGGAAAACAGGCACATTTAAATAGGAGTTTATACACCTCCAGGAATCTATATATACAAACTAAGAAGACAGGTTGGCATCAGCAGGAGCTGCTCAAACCCACATGCAGTTGTGCATATATATAGGGGAGCAAATCCTGCACTTGTGGCCCGTTGCTAATGGCAATCCCCAGCAAAATGCATACAATGGAGGATGCCCGCGGCGAACCACAAGTACCACAATAGACATCCTACACAAGGTAACAAGTGCGGATGTGATAATTAATATAACAATATAACAAAACAATAACAAACATAGGTGCACTCTGCAGTCTCACTAATTCTCAAACTGATTTTAAAATTGAGAGATTAGTCAACATGTCCTACGGTGTAGAACATGTCTTAAGCCCGGACACCACGACAAGGTTTCTCAAGTAGCCCGGGACCCTACACTCTCCTACCTGAGCCATATGGGCGATACCAGGAGCCAGTGGGCAAATTACAGGAGCATAGGGCCGACTCGCAAACAACTCACCAGTTACCTCCAGCATGTGGCCATGCTTGCAATGGGAGGAGGGAGGAGTCTGTGAGTCCCACTCAAGACTTGCTGATATAGCCCAGGCTTCACAGGTGCACCTAAATGTGACCTGTAGATGGAAAACAGGCACATTTAAATAGGAGTTTATACACCTCCAGGAATCTATATATACAAACTAAGAAGACAGGTTGGCATCAGCAGGAGCTGCTCAAACCCACATGCAGTTGTGCATATATATAGGGGAGCAAATCCTGCACTTGTGGCCCGTTGCTAATGGCAATCCCCAGCAAAATGCATACAATGGAGGATGCCCGCGGCGAACCACAAGTACCACAATAGACATCCTACACAAGGTAACAAGTGCGGATGTGATAATTAATATAACAATATAACAAAACAATAACAAACATAGGTGCACTCTGCAGTCTCACTAATTCTCAAACTGATTTTAAAATTGAGAGATTAGTCAACATGTCCTACGGTGTAGAACATGTCTTAAGCCCGGACACCACGACAAGGTTTCTCAAGTAGCCCGGGACCCTACACTCTCCTACCTGAGCCATATGGGCGATACCAGGAGCCAGTGGGCAAATTACAGGAGCATAGGGCCGACTCGCAAACAACTCACCAGTTACCTCCAGCATGTGGCCATGCTTGCAATGGGAGGAGGGAGGAGTCTGTGAGTCCCACTCAAGACTTGCTGATATAGCCCAGGCTTCACAGGTGCACCTAAATGTGACCTGTAGATGGAAAACAGGCACATTTAAATAGGAGTTTATACACCTCCAGGAATCTATATATACAAACTAAGAAGACAGGTTGGCATCAGCAGGAGCTGCTCAAACCCACATGCAGTTGTGCATATATATAGGGGAGCAAATCCTGCACTTGTGGCCCGTTGCTAATGGCAATCCCCAGCAAAATGCATACAATGGAGGATGCCCGCGGCGAACCACAAGTACCACAATAGACATCCTACACAAGGTAACAAGTGCGGATGTGATAATTAATATAACAATATAACAAAACAATAACAAACATAGGTGCACTCTGCAGTCTCACTAATTCTCAAACTGATTTTAAAATTGAGAGATTAGTCAACATGTCCTACGGTGTAGAACATGTCTTAAGCCCGGACACCACGACAAGGTTTCTCAAGTAGCCCGGGACCCTACACTCTCCTACCTGAGCCATATGGGCGATACCAGGAGCCAGTGGGCAAATTACAGGAGCATAGGGCCGACTCGCAAACAACTCACCAGTTACCTCCAGCATGTGGCCATGCTTGCAATGGGAGGAGGGAGGAGTCTGTGAGTCCCACTCAAGACTTGCTGATATAGCCCAGGCTTCACAGGTGCACCTAAATGTGACCTGTAGATGGAAAACAGGCACATTTAAATAGGAGTTTATACACCTCCAGGAATCTATATATACAAACTAAGAAGACAGGTTGGCATCAGCAGGAGCTGCTCAAACCCACATGCAGTTGTGCATATATATAGGGGAGCAAATCCTGCACTTGTGGCCCGTTGCTAATGGCAATCCCCAGCAAAATGCATACAATGGAGGATGCCCGCGGCGAACCACAAGTACCACAATAGACATCCTACACAAGGTAACAAGTGCGGATGTGATAATTAATATAACAATATAACAAAACAATAACAAACATAGGTGCACTCTGCAGTCTCACTAATTCTCAAACTGATTTTAAAATTGAGAGATTAGTCAACATGTCCTACGGTGTAGAACATGTCTTAAGCCCGGACACCACGACAAGGTTTCTCAAGTAGCCCGGGACCCTACACTCTCCTACCTGAGCCATATGGGCGATACCAGGAGCCAGTGGGCAAATTACAGGAGCATAGGGCCGACTCGCAAACAACTCACCAGTTACCTCCAGCATGTGGCCATGCTTGCAATGGGAGGAGGGAGGAGTCTGTGAGTCCCACTCAAGACTTGCTGATATAGCCCAGGCTTCACAGGTGCACCTAAATGTGACCTGTAGATGGAAAACAGGCACATTTAAATAGGAGTTTATACACCTCCAGGAATCTATATATACAAACTAAGAAGACAGGTTGGCATCAGCAGGAGCTGCTCAAACCCACATGCAGTTGTGCATATATATAGGGGAGCAAATCCTGCACTTGTGGCCCGTTGCTAATGGCAATCCCCAGCAAAATGCATACAATGGAGGATGCCCGCGGCGAACCACAAGTACCACAATAGACATCCTACACAAGGTAACAAGTGCGGATGTGATAATTAATATAACAATATAACAAAACAATAACAAACATAGGTGCACTCTGCAGTCTCACTAATTCTCAAACTGATTTTAAAATTGAGAGATTAGTCAACATGTCCTACGGTGTAGAACATGTCTTAAGCCCGGACACCACGACAAGGTTTCTCAAGTAGCCCGGGACCCTACACTCTCCTACCTGAGCCATATGGGCGATACCAGGAGCCAGTGGGCAAATTACAGGAGCATAGGGCCGACTCGCAAACAACTCACCAGTTACCTCCAGCATGTGGCCATGCTTGCAATGGGAGGAGGGAGGAGTCTGTGAGTCCCACTCAAGACTTGCTGATATAGCCCAGGCTTCACAGGTGCACCTAAATGTGACCTGTAGATGGAAAACAGGCACATTTAAATAGGAGTTTATACACCTCCAGGAATCTATATATACAAACTAAGAAGACAGGTTGGCATCAGCAGGAGCTGCTCAAACCCACATGCAGTTGTGCATATATATAGGGGAGCAAATCCTGCACTTGTGGCCCGTTGCTAATGGCAATCCCCAGCAAAATGCATACAATGGAGGATGCCCGCGGCGAACCACAAGTACCACAATAGACATCCTACACAAGGTAACAAGTGCGGATGTGATAATTAATATAACAATATAACAAAACAATAACAAGCATAGGTGCACTCTGCAGTCTCACTAATTCTCAAACTGATTTTAAAATTGAGAGATTAGTCAACATGTCCTACGGTGTAGAACATGTCTTAAGCCCGGACACCACGACAAGGTTTCTCAAGTAGCCCGGGACTTGAGAAACCTTGTCGTGGTGTCCGGGCTTAAGACATGTTCTACACCGTAGGACATGTTGACTAATCTCTCAATTTTAAAATACAGGGAGCCATCCACAGATCTCCCCCCTAAACAGTGCCATCCACAGATCCCCCTACAGTGCCATCCACAGATCCCCCCTAAACAGTGCCATCCACAGATCCCCCCTCCCCTAAACAGTGCCATGATGGCACTGTTTAGGAGAGGGGGTATCTGTGGATGGCACTGTAGGGGGATCTGTGGCTGGCACTGCCATCCACAGATCCCCCTACAGTGCCATCCACAGATCCCCCTACAGTGCCATCCACAGATCCCCCTACAGTGCCATCCACAGATCCCCCTACAGTGCCATCCACAGATCCCCCTACAGTGCCATCCACAGATCCCCCTACAGTGCCATCCACAGATCTCCCTACAGTGCCATCCACAGATCTCCCTACAGTGCCATCCACAGATCTCCCTACAGTGCCATCCACAGATCTCCCTACAGTGCCATCCACAGATCTCCCTACAGTGCCATCCACAGATCTCCCTACAGTGCCATCCACAGATCCCCCTACAGTGCCATCCACAGATCCCCCTCCCCGACGCTCAAAGCAGTATGCTTACGTCGCTCCCCGGTAATACAGGCAGTGCGGGGAGCGACGCTCACTCACTGACGTCACGCGCCTTCTCCCACTAGGCGGCGCAGGCGCGTGAGTTCAGTGAGTGAGCGCCGCCCCCCGCACTGCCTGTATTACCGGAGCTAGACTAGACTCGAGTATAAGACGAGGAGGCTTTTTGAGCACAAAAATATGTGCCAAAAAACTCGTCTTATACTCGAGTATATACGGTACAATAGTTTTGGAAGAAGTATAGCCTTAATAAGGTTTTTACGTCCCATCCATGATAGGTATGGGAGTGACCAAGAGTCAAAAGTCGATTGAAATGTCTGGGGTAAATGAGCATAATTCAGTTTGTAGAGGTCCTTCCAGGTTTTTCTAATTTTGAGGCCTAGGTACAGTATGTAATGTGTGATTGTGGCCACTGATAAGGGAAGCATTGTTTGAGGTCAGATATTAGGTCATTACTGATGTTGAGACCCAGGGCCTCGGACTTTGTTGCATTTATCTTAAAATTGGAGAGGGAACCGTATTCTTGGAGAAGTGTCTGCAATGCCGGAAATACGTCTAGTGGGTTTGTGATGAAAATTAAGATGTCATCCGCGTAGGCTGCAGTGCTGTGTGTGTGCTCATTTGTGTGAAAGCCAATTATCTCTGGATGTTCTCTAATAGTCTGTAAGAGTGGTTCGAGGGATAGTACGAAGAGAGATGGGGACAAGGGACAGCCCTGTCTAGTTCCGTTTTGAATTTCGAATGATTCTGATAGTGATTTATTTATCTGCAATTTTGCCGTAGGGTATGAGTACATTGCGAAAATTGCACTGGTGAAAGATGTGGGTAAGCCGAAATGTATAAGCACTTGTCTCATGTAGGTCCAGTCCACCCTATTAAACGCCTTCTCCGTGTCAGTCCCCAGCATGATTAGAGGAGTCTTCTTGCGGTTGGCTAGTTGTAGCAAGGACAGAACTCTCATTGAGTTGTCTTTCCCTTCCCTCCCGGTTACAAAGCCTACTTGTTCCGCAGAGACCAGATGTGGGATTAGGGGTTTCATCCTGTTGGCCAACAGGCTAGCGTATAGCTTAAGATCTATGTTCAGTAGCGAGATAGGTCTATAGCTACCACATTGTTTTGGGTCTTTCCCTTCTTTGTGTATCAGTGTGATATATGCTTCTAATGCTTGCTTTGGGATATGAGATCCCCGTAGGTATGCATTACAAGTGTCTGTCAGCTGCGGAAGTAGGATAGTAGAGAAGGAAGTATAATAAGCGCAAGGTAGCCCGCCCGGGCCAGGGGCCTTGGATTTAGGACATCTTTTCAGGGTGGACTGGACCTCATTCAGAGTGAAAGGCTTGGTCAAATCAGTGTGAGCAGAGGGTGGGAGAGTAGGTAATGTAATACGGGAAAGGAACTGGTCTATATGTTTGGACTTATCCTGTGTCTCATTTCTTGCTGTGTGGGAATTAAGTTGGTATAGTGAGGTATAAAAGGCTATAAATTCCTTTTCTATTTGTGAGCTATCAGATGATACTTCTCCAGATCTTGTTTTAATTTCTAGTATTTGGGTTCTGGGTTTCCTTCTTTTGATCAGAGACATCATAAGTTTGGACACTTTGTCGCCATGAGCATAAAAGGAATGCTTGACAGACATGTAAATTTTTGCTGAGTATGTCTCTAAGTTGCAAGCGAGCAGATGCTAGTTGTTGGAGATGAGAGGATGCAAGGGATTGTTTATGGGTTCGTTTAAGTTCCTCAATCTCTTTTTGTAAGTTTGAGATCTTTTGATCACCAAATCAGAAATCATATGTCCTACCACAATCCGGGGTGTTCCAGTGCACATCGATGAATCCAGGAGGGAAAGCAAAAAAACCATTCATCCCTGGGCTAGATGATGATGTGGTATTGAAGGACAGGGTGGGCAAAGAACTGTCCTTGATATTTCCCTACAGGGAGTGCTATTCTGGCCCTAATAGCCTAACCACAGACCACCTGCCCTGATAAGAGCGACCCCGTTCGGAACCTTACCCTATATAAAAATGGCCCTAGTAAGCCCCTAGCCCCTAGACTTCCAGGTGATCACTATATAGATCTATGTGTTTTTGACTCATTATAAAAGTATATTATAAGTATAGCGCACCCCTCTGTGTATCACACATATCGATAGCACACCTATACTAGTCCTTAAAATGACTTTTGTGGCCCTATTAGCTAGCGTTTGTTGTGCCTAACAGCCTGTCCCTGCTCCACACAGCAACCTCTCCCTACACTGGCAAAACACTGAATGTAAAATGGTGGCCAGATCAGGTTTATTTATAAGGTAGGGGGTATGTCCATGTGCTGAAATGTCTCAATTGGCTGTCCTGTACCACCTGATGGATGTGTCATGGGTCAAAGTTCTTCATAATGTAAAAGAATATGGCGGGCGCAAATTTCTCCATATGTTCGCATATTCGGCGAATCGCGAACACGCAAAGTTCGCCGCAATTTTTTTTTGCCCAAACGAGTGTTTGTTTAACAACTGAATTTGACAGCAGTATATAAGCCTGTAATTTCACACGTGCTGATGCTTCAAGGCCTGAAAATAGTGTTTTTTGTAAAAAAATGTGTTTTTAAAACCCCAGAAAATGATGGGTGTATTTCTAGCTTAAATTGCACAGTGAGTAATCCAGATGTTGTAGATTGCAAAAAAATAAAGTGTTTTTTTTGTAACAGAATATGAAAGCAATATATTTAAACTTGAATTTAACACTTGCAGATCAGGAAAATACAGTTTTTGGGCAAAAAAAGGTGTATTTTTAAAACCTCAGAAAATGATGGGTGTATTTCTACCTAAAATTGCACACTGACTAATCCAGATGTTGTAGATTGCCCCAAAAATGGTGATTTGCAATGTCCCAAAAGCTCAGATGCAGTGCTGGTGCACTGAGCTTGCATAAAATGGCCGCCGCCACCCACCTAACTAACAGAATTATAAAAGTTATTTTTTTTTGGTCAATTGGCTCAGGGCAGGGTAAAACGACTGTGCCCTGCACCCACACAACTATTTCTATGTAGATCACTGAGTTAGATTCTCTCCTTTTCTCTCCCTGAAATCACAAGTCCAGCAGCATCCTCTCCCTACACTTGTAACAGCAGAGTGACGTGCAGCGCTATGTGACTCAAGCTTATATAGAGCCTGGGTCACATGCTGCTCTGGCCAATCACAGCCATGACATTAGTAGGCATGACTGTGATGGCTTCTAAGGTCAGACAGTTAACCGCTTGTTGATTGGCTGCACTGCAGGCTTTCAAAAAGTTCCAAGAACACCGAACCCGAACCCGAACTTTTACTGAAACAGTTGGGGTTCGCTCAACCCTACTTCCCACCAAATGATGAAAAATTTCATTGATTAAATGTTGAAATACTGCCGGGGCATTGGTCAAACCAAAAGGCATGAGCAAGTTCTCAAAATGACCCACAGGAGTATTAAAAGCTGTCTTCCATTCACCCCCCTCTCTGATTCTTACCAGATTATATGCCCCGCTTAGGTCTAATTTAGAAAACACCTTAGCTCCAACAATCTGGTTGAAAAAATCTGGGATCAGGGGAAGGGGATAAGAATCACGGATAGTGATGCGATTCAACTCTCGGAAATCTAGACACGGTCTCAATGTCCCATCTTTTTTCTTCACAAAAAATAACCCTCTCGCTATAGCTGACTTAGATGGTCTGATGTGTCCCTTTGCCAAACTCTCAGTAATATACTTTCGCAACTTTTTCGGGTTCAGAAAGGTTATACAACCGAGACTTTGGCAACTTAGCTCCGGGAATCAGATTGACAGGGCAATCATATTCTCTATGAGGGGGCAACTCCTGAACCACACTGTCAGCGAACACATCAGAAAAATCTGAGAGAAACGGGGGTAACATATTAGTGGATATCCCAGCAAGAGATGTGACGAGACAGTTGTCCAAACAGTAATCACTCCAGCCTTTGATCTGTCTCGCTTGTCAATCAATGGTAGGGTTATGTTTGGTCAACCATGGCAACCCTAGCACCAGAGGAGCCGGCAGACCGTTCATTATAAAACAATAAATACCCTCAACATGAGAATCCCTCACCCTTAAATGGATATCCAGCACCATGTGAGTCAAAGATTTTTGAGAAAGGGGGGCAGAATCAATAGCGAACACTGAGATTTCTTTGTCCAGTGCATTAGATTTAAAACCATGAATCAGAAGAAACTGGTAATCCACAAGGTTAACCCCTGCCCCGCTGTCCAAAAATACCTCTACGTCAATATTTTTTGCATCTAGCGCCACCCTGGAAGGCAGGAGAAAACGGGTACTACCAGTAAAAGACAAGATCATGTTCTCAGATTCCCCAACTACTCTGCCAAGAGTTAGAGAACAACACTTATTTGTAACTCCTTTTTTTTTTTATTCTCACCTTGATATTTTACATAGAGACAAACATTAACAAAATGACCCTCTTTGCCACAAAAAAAAACACTCTCTTTTTAGCCCTGAAGTTCTTATCACCAGGGTCTGAAGAGACCCGTCCCAATTGCATAGGTTCATCTCCAAACATGGGCTCAGGTGTCTCAGTACCCCGAGTGACAGAGGGGGCCGACCTCCCTTCAGGTAATACGTCCCGAGAGAACAGAGTTTTGCACCTTTCCCTCAGACGTCTATCAATTTGTACAGCAAGAGACATGGCAGGATTTTCATGGAGTGCAAGGGCATCTTTTAGGGCTCTTTCACACCTGCGTTGTTGTCTTCCGGCATAGAGTTCCGTCGTCGGGGCTCTATGCCGGAAGAATCCTGATCAGGATTATCCTAATGCATTCTGAATGGAGAGAAATCCGTTCAGGATGCATCAGGATGTCTTCAGTTCCGGAACGGAACGTTTTTTGGCCGGAGAAAATACCGCAGCATGCTGCGCTTTTTGCTCCGGCCAAAAAAACGGAACACTTGCCGCAAGGCCGGATCCGGAATTAATGCCCATTGAAAGGCATTGATCCGGATCCGGCCTTAAGCTAAACGTCGTTTCGGCGCATTGCCGCATCCGACATTTAGCTTTTTCAGAGTGGTTACCATGGCTGCCGGGACGCTAAAGTCCTGGCAGCCATGGTAAAGTGTAGTGGGGAGCGGGGAGCAGTGTACTTACCGTCCGTGCGGCTCCCCGGGCGCTCCAGAGTGACGTCAGGGCGCCCCAAGCGCATGGATCATGTGATCACATGGATCACGTCATCCATGCGCATGGGGCGCTCTGACGTCATTCTGGAGCGCCCGGGGAGCCGCACGGACTGTAAGTATACCGCTCCCCCGCTCCCCACTACTACTATGGCAACCAGGACTTTAATAGCGTCCTGGGTGCCATAGTAACACTGAACGCATTTGGAAGACGGTTCCGTCTTCAAATGCTTTCAGTACACTTGCGTTTTTCCGGATCCGGAGTGTAATTCCGGCAAGTGGAGTACACGCCGGATCCGGACAACGCAAGTGTGAAAGAGGCCTTAGTCTCTCAGATAGCCCCTGACAGGACTGACTCTGGAGAGCAGGGTCATTCCACTCAGAATCAGTGCCCACCTCCTGAATTCAGAGCAATAGGACTCAGCAGACCGATTTCCCTGTTGCAAGCTGCGCAACATAGATTCAGCCAGAGAAACTCGGTCTAGGTCGTCATAAATAAGTCCCAAGGCTCTAAAAAAAATCATCCACCGACTGGAGGGATTGGGATCCGGTCGGCAAAGAAAAGGCCCAGGATTTAGCGTCACCTTTCAATAAAGAAATAACGATCCCAACCTTTTGACTCTCGTCACCAGAGGAGTGAGAGTGTAAGCGAAAATAAAGTTTGCAAGACTCCCTGAACCAAATTAAGTTGTCACTTCCTCCGGAAAATCGGTCCGGGAGGGCGATCTTAGGTTCAGAGCAGGTCTGGACCCCACTGGGGGAAACAGACGCCTGACACCTTGCAACAGTTTCACGGAGGTCTGCTACCTCCAGCGACAACCCCTGCATGCGATCCACCAGTGCAGAGACAGGATCCATAACAACACAGAGCAGGGGAAACAGTAACGGTATTTGGCGGCTGATAATGTCACAGGAAGTATGGGGAAGGAAAGACAACCAAAGGGAACCACAACTGAACAACAGCAGACTAGGCCCCAAACCTAGGGAATAAAGAGATCACCCCCTAGCATTCCCTGATACTTTCCCTAAGCTGCTAACAACATGTGCAAATCTCAATGGTAGAAATGCACATGTACAGGAACCTGAGAATGCTGAAACACTGCACCAAACCCTCAGCTTAGTAAACAGGGAAAGAGGCAACCGACTCCTTCCAAACTGAAGGAGCTAGTGTCTCCCCGAGGCCTAGTCAGGACAGAGACACCAAGAAAAGGGAAAAGACTTAGCTTGAGATGGAACTGGAACAGGATAACCACCACACAAGCAGAGCACTCCACAGAAGAGCTATCAGCCGCAATGAAGTGAGAGGCGGAACAGAAAAAGAGCCACCTGACTGATAATGAGCAGCATCCCTGCGAAGGGGTGGAAACCTGTCAACAACAATTAAAACCAGAGATCTGTCAAATAGACTCCTGAGCCTTCCGTCTATTTGAACTTCTAAGATCTCTCCCAGGGCCGGCGGTGACAACAGCAGTCTTTAGACAGCACGATCTGCTGGCCAGAAACAACGATTTAGGCGTCCACACCAGCTATACCTGGACCCGAAGAACAAGTGCTTCCTCATATTCCAGGTGATCGGCAATCCTTCAAACATGCCAATTATCAGGAACCTGATAACACCCCATTCAATGTTTCAGGGCAGTAGACAGCAGTGTTTAGACAGCACAATCTGCTGGCCAAAAACTATGATTTAAATGTCCACATCAGCTATACCTTCACCCAAAAAACAAGCGTTTCCTCATTTATTGGGTGATCAGCAGAACCTTCAGACATGGCAATTATCAGGATCCTGATAACACCCTAATCATTGGTCAGTGTAAACTGGGCTTTAGTCCTTCTAAAGGTTAATGAAGCAAAGATTGTGATGTGAATTTGTATTAAGTACAACTCATTTAAGTTCTACTATTGCTGAATGGAACTTGTCGTCATATTGAAACTTTAAAATATGTCAGTTAGTGCTAATAGAAATCTCAAGTATTGCTCTTGGCTTTAAAGGACTGGCAGAAAACACTTAATATTATAACCATTTTTTTTATATGTTACATGCAATCTTCAATTCATTGCAGTGTTGGATTAAATGTAAAATATATTGTCTCCCCCTCCCACACACCCCCTTCCATACAAGTTGATTGTGGCAGCTCCCAGTAGCATGACCTTGCATGAACAGATTTCTCCAGGAAATCAACTACGTGGTCAAATCTTTCAACCCCTTTAAGAACTGAGAAAATGCTTTCTCTATACTGAGTACATTACTTTATTCCAATAAAATTTAGTCTTGCCTTTTTCTTGCTTTAATTCTCCACATATTAGAATGTTAAAATAATAGATCTAGATATGAATGACATGGCTAATGAAATATTGCTTTTAACATGCAATCAGTTTCCTATTTTAATCTTTATCTAAAGTTTGTACTTTGTACAGCAGAATTGCATTCAATATAAATTATGTTTAAGTCATATATTTCTGTGTGCTAGTCAAATGTATCATTATGATTTTACCATATTATAAGACATTGCTCTGAACAAGAATATTTGAGCAGAATATTAATAGAGCCTTGTGAAGAAGGTAAATGCACAAATAAATGTACTCCTATAACAAGGTAACAAAGAGGATCAGTCAGATTATCAAACCATAAGCATTTGGTTTTTCTGTCATTTGAAATCCTGCAGAGCAATAGATTTGAGTTTATTATAAACAGCCATCATGATTTAGAAAAATGAAATTCTAGTACCGTATTCATGCCAAGATATAATCATTTTCCATTTATTTAGTATATAAGGCTGAATGCTAAACAAAAAAATATTCAGAAAAAGGTGCACAATAGAAGATTACTGCCCTGTAGACCTGTACAGGTCACCAAAGCTACCTAAGAGCGTAAGAGGGGGCACATATTTTGTGTTGTTATATGTCGATATTTTGAGATAACTTATGATAACTTCTGCAGGGGTGGATTTTGTATACAAAAACTTAGAAGTGGCACCATGACGTAGGCAGGGCCAAACTGGTAGAAGGCATGGCTAAGCCAAGTAAGGGGGGGGGGGACAGAAAACCGTTAGGCATGGTCATGTCTGGTGGGGCTGTCTGGCAGTGTTTTTTTTGTTATGTTGTTCACAGCACAAGATACATGATAATTGTATCGTACAGGTCGTTACAGAAGCAGCGATACCAAATATGTGGAAGGGGTTTTTATTTTTTCCCTTTTTCTCATGGTAAAGCATTTTTAACCAAGCTTTATTTATTTATCACTTTTACCACTTATTAGTCTCACAAGAGGATTTTACACGCAATCTTTTGATCGCTCACATAATACACTGTACTACTTATGTAAGATATGCTAAGACATTGGCACCTCACAGTCGCATTTGAGGCGGTGCCCATTGGTGATAGAGAGAGCCACTTCCCTCAGAAACCACTTAGATGTCGGAGTCATTACAGCATCTAAAGGGTTAAACAGCTGGTGATAGCACTTCTGTCAATTCAAACCATTAGAATAGGAGCCCGGCTGTCATATGAGAGCAGAGCTTCTAATCTTCATTACATGGGAGACCCGTGAAGCCTTAGACTAGGACACCATAAAAGGCAGTCTAGCCTAAGGCCCCTTAGTGACTATACAAATGTGCATAGGTGGTAACTAATGGGTTAAAACCAGTACAATTCCTACTGTGGAGCTGAGAAACATCAGTAGCACTAGCAACATGTATAAAGGAGTTGTCCCATTTCACCAGGCTCATGGAAACAGTATAGTGGGCCAACATTTCACTGTTGCCGTAACTCCAATTGTAGTAAATGGGAGCTAGGCAAACAGTGTAGCAGAACAAGCTATGTTGCTTCCGTAAATCCTGGATGCTTATGCGAGAAGAGCAGTAGTGTTAGAGGCAGATCAAGCAGCTACTATGGGGCCTGTGGGGAAAAATGGCCCGCAGTGAACCAAAGGCCCCGTCCCTTGATTAGACTCATTACTGTCCAGCTCCAGTATTGTATTCCTAATATCAGTGGAGAAAGCTAAAGGACCTCTGATCATGTCATCACAGGTCATGTACATCTATTAAAGAAACTGCACAGAGCATTATCACAGGTCCTTCAACCCTCAACAGCATGGAGAGCTGCAGGCTGAGCTTTCCACTGAGAGTAGAATGGAGTGGTAAGAGGAGATCCTCCTCCTTTCTCTTCAACCTATCCCCTACATTTACTCATATCTCACATATATATAGACTGCATATATATAGACTGCCAGCTTTAATTTGAGGGTATTTACATCCAAATCAAGATAAGAATTACAACAGTTTGCATATGTGCCTCCCACTTCTTAAGGGACCAAAAGTAATGGGACAATTGGCTTCTCAGCTGTTCCATGGCCAGGTGTGTGTTATTCCCTCATTATCCCAATTACAATGAGCAGATAAAAGGTCCAGAGTTCATTTCAAGTGTCCTATTTGCATTTGGAATCTGTTGCTGTCAACTCTCAAGATGAGATCCAAAGAGCTCTCACTCATGTATGGTTGCCAATGGAACTGGTTCTCTTGTATTTATTGATGATGTCACTGCTGACAAAAGCAGCAGGATGTATTCTGAAGTGTTTCGGGCAATATTATCTGCTCATATTCAGCCAAATGCTTCAGAACTCATTGGACGGTGCTTCACAGTGCAGCTGGACAATGGCCCAAAGCATACTGCAAAAGCAACCAAAGAGTGGAATGTTATGCAATGGCCAAGTCAATCACTTGACCTGAATCCTATTGAGCATGCATTTCACTTGCTGAAGACAAAACTGAAGGGAAAATGCCCCAAGAACAATTAGGAACTGAAGACAGTTGCAGTAGAGGCCTGGCAGAGCATCACCAGGGATGAAACCCAGCGTCTGGTGATGTCTATGCGTTCCAAACTTCAGGCTGTAATTGACTACAAAGAATTTGCAACCAAGTATTAAAAAGTGAAAGTTTGAGTTATGATTATTATTATGTCCCATTACTTTTGGTCCCTTAACAAGTGGGAAGCACATATGCAAACTGTTGTAATTTCTACACCGTTCACCTGATTTGGATGTAAATACCCTCAAATTAAAGCTGACAGTCTGCAGTCAAAGCACCTCTTGTTTGTTTCATTTCAAATCTATTGTGGTGGTGTATAGAGCCAAAAATGTTAGATTTGTGTCAATGTCCCAATATTTATGGACCTGACTGTATATGTCAGGTCCATAAATATTAGGACATCAACGCAATTCTAACATTTTTGGCTCTATACACCACCACAATGGATTTGAAATGAAACAAACAAGATGTGCTTTAACTGCAGACTGGCAGCTTTAATTTGAGGCTATTTACATCCAAATCAGGTGAACGGTGTAGAAATTACAACAGTTTTCATATGTGCCTCCCACTTGTTAAGGGACCAAAAGTAATGGGACAATTGGCTTCTCAGCTGTTCCATGGCCAGCTGTGTGCTATTCCCTCATTATCCCAATTACAATGAGCAGATAAAAGGTCCAGAGTTCATTTCAAGTGTGCTATTTGCATTTGGAATCTGTTGCTGTCAACTCTCAAGATGAGATCCAAAGAGCTGTCACTATCAGTGAAGCAAGCCATCATTACGCTGAAAAAACACAATAAACCCATCAGAGAGATTGCAAAAACATTAGGCATGGCCAAAACAACTGTTTGGAAAATTCTTAAAAAGAAGGAACGCATCGGTGAGCTGAGCAACACCAAAAGACCTGGAAGACAACGGAAAACAACTGTGTTGGATGACCGAAGAATTCTTTCCCTGGTGAAGAAAACACCCTTCACAACAGTTGGCCAGATCAAGAACACTCTCCAGGAGGTAGGTGTATGTGTGTCAAAGTCAACAATCAAGAGAAGACTTCACCAAAGTGAATACAGAGGGTTCACCACAAGATGTAAACCATTGGTGAGCCTCAAAAACAGAAAGGCCAGATTAGAGTTTGCCAAACGACATCTAAAAAAGCCTTCACAGTTCTGGAACAACATCCTATAGACAGATGAGACCAAGATCAACTTGTACCAGAGTGATGGGAAGAGAAGAGTATGGAGAAGGAAAGGAACTGCTCATGATCCTAAGCATACCACCTCATCAGTGAAGCATGGTGGTGGTAGTGTCATGGCGTGGGCATGTATGGCTGCCAATGGAACTGGTTCTCTCGTGTTTATTGATGATGTGACTGCTGACAAAAGCAGCAGGATGAATTCTGAAGTGTTTCGGGCAATATTATCTGCTCATATTCAGCCAAATGTTTCAAAACTCACTGGATGGTGCTTCACAGTGCAGATGGAAAATGACCCAAAGCATACTGCAAAAACAACTAAAGAGTTTTTTAAGGGAAAGAAGTGGAATGTTATGCAATGGCCAAGTCAATCACCTGACCTGAATCCGATTGAGCATGCATTTCACTTGCTGAAGACAAAACTGAAAGGGAAAATGCCCCAAGAACAAGCAGGAACTGAAGACAGTTTCAGTAGAGGCCTGGCAGAGCATCACCAGGGATGAAACCCAGCGTCTAGTGATGTCTATGCGTTCCAGACTTCAGGCTGTGATTGACTGCAAAGGATTTGCAACCACGTATTAAAAAGTGAAAGTTTGATTTATGATTATTATTCTGTCCCATTACTTTTGGTCCCTTAACAAGTGGGAGGCACATATGCAAACTGTTGTAATTCCTACACCGTTCACCTGATTTGGATGTAAATACCCTCAAATTAAAGCAGACAGTCTGCAGTTAAAGCACATCTTGTTTGTTTCATTTCAAATCCATTGTGGTGGTGTATAGAGACAAAAATGTTAAAATTGTGTCGATGTCCCAATATTTATAGACCTGACTGTATATAGTACTGCAGACAGTTACAACCACTACTACTTCATGTACCTCACACAATAACTATAATATATAACTGACCACATATATCTGTACACACTGCATCTATTATACCTTGTACTTTTCACATCAGTTCACTTCTCTCTCTCTCTCTCTCTCTCTCTCTCTATATATATATATATATATAGCAGTGTATTATGTGTATATTAAACCAGCCTGTCTCTGAAAGGAGTGATCAGAGAAACTTGCACTGGTGCAGGCAGTGTGTCCCTGTTGCATGGGCTGGTAGATGTTTGCGTTATACATTACTTAAAGTTCTCAAGACTAGGGATGAGCGAACCCGAACTGTATAGTTCGGGTTCGTACCGAATTTTGGGGTGTCCGTGACACGGACCCGAACCCGAACATTTTCGTAAAAGTCCGGGTTCGGGTTCGGTGTTCGGCGCTTTATTGGCGCTTTTTGAAAGGCTGCAAAGCAGCCAATCTACAAGCGTCATACTACTTGCCCCAAAAGGCCATCACAGCCTTGCCTACTATTGGCATGGCTGTGATTGGCCAGTGCAGCATGTGACCCAGCCTCTATATAAGCTTGGGTCACGTAGCGCTGCACGTCACTCTGCTGATTCAAGCATAGGGAGAGGTTGCAGCTGCGACGTTAGGGCGAGATTAGGCAGATTAACTCCTCCAAAAGACTTGATTCTGTGATCGATCTGCAGCTGTGGATCATTGAAGTGCTAATATCGACTTGCTCACTTTTTTGAGGCTGCCCAGAGCGTTTTTAGATCACTTTTTTCTGGGGTGATCGGCGGCAATTTTTTGTGACTTGTGGTGCGCCAGCACAAGCTATCACCAAGTGTATTTAACCATCAATAGTGTGGTTATTTTGTGCTATATCCTACATTAGCTGCAGGCTGAGCCTGTGTCACCGAAGTTCATTTAACCATCAACAGTCTGGTTATTTTTTGGCCATATACTACATCTGGTGCAGGCTGAGCCTGTGTCACCCAAGTGCATTTAACCATCAATAGTGTGGTTATTTTTTGGCCATATACTACATCAGGGGCAAGTTGAGCCTGTCACCCAGCGCCAAAAAAATAGACCTGACATTTCTATTCAACCAAATTTGTACTGTTTTAGCTGGTCAAGTTATTTGTAGTGACCGTAAAAGCACATTTTTTGTTCTGGGTTGAAAAACTATTCCCAAATTTGCCATTCTCAAAATAACTAGTTTCTGCTATATGAGGCCTACTTGAAATCTATCCCAAAAAGGATATCTTACATTGAAGGTGCTGATAGTGTCATTCAGAAAAACCGAAAGACACACGCTACCGTGCAGATAGAACTCTGATTCTGTGATTAAACCTATACCTGTCACACAGCGCAAAAAAAAACAGGCCTCACATTTCTATTCAACCAAATCTGTACTGTTTTAGCTGGTCAAGTTATTTGTAGTGACCGTAAAAGCACATTTTTTGTTCTGGGTTGAAAAACTATTCCCAAATTTGCCATTCTCAAAATAACTAGTTTCTGCTATATGAGGCCTACTTGAAATCTATCCCAAAAAGGATATCTTACATTGAAGGTGCTGATAGTGTCATTCAGAAAAACCTAAGACACACGCTACCGTGCAGATAGAAGTCTGATTCTGTGATTAAACCTATACCTGTCACACAGCGCAAAAAAAAACAGGCCTCACATTTCTATTCAACCAAATCTGTACTGTTTTAGCTGGTCAAGTTATTTGTAGTGACCGTAAAAGCACATTTTTTGTTCTGGGTTGAAAAACTATTCCCAAATTTGCCATTGTCAAAATAACTAGTTTCTGCTATATGAGGCCTACTTGAAATCTATCCCAAAAAGGATATCTTACATTGAAGGTGCTGATAGTGTCATTCAGAAAAACCTAAGACACACGCTACCGTGCAGATAGAAGTCTAATTCTGTGATTAAACCTATAACTGTCACACAGCGCAAAAAAAAAACAGGCCTCACATTTCTATTCAACCAAATCTGTACGGTTTTAGCTGGTCAAGTTATTTGTAGTGACCGTAAAAGCACATTTTTTGTTCTGGGTTGAAAAACTATTTCCAAATTTGCCATTCTCAAAATAACTAGTTTCTGCTATATGAGGCCTACTTGAAATCTATCCCAAAAAGGATATCTTACATTGAAGGTGCTGATAGTGTCATTCAGAAAAACCTAAGACACACGCTACCGTGCAGATAGAAGTCTGATTCTGTGATTAAACCTATACCTGTCACACAGCGCAAAAAAAAAACAGGCCTCACATTTCTATTCAACCAAATCTGTTCTGTTTTAGTTGGTCAAGTTATTTGTAGTGACCGTAAAAGCACATTTTTTGTTCTGGGTTGAAAAACTATTCCCAAATTTGCCATTCTCAAAATAACTAGTTTCTGCTATATGAGGCCTACTTGAAATCTATCCCAAAAAGGATATCTTACATTGAAGGTGCTGATAGTGTCATTCAGAAAAACCTAAGACACACGCTAGCGTGCAGATAGAAGTCTAATTCTGTGATTAAACCTATACCTGTCACACAGCGCAAAAAAAAACAAAACAGGCCTCACATTTCTATTCAACCAAATCTGTACTGTTTTAGCTGGTCAAGTTATTTGTAGTGACCGTAAAAGCACATTTTTTGTTCTGGGTTCAAAAACTATTCCCAAATTTGCCATTCTCAAAATAACTAGTTTCTGCTATATGAGGCCTACTTGAAATCTATCCCAAAAAGGATATCTTACATTTAAGGTGCTGATAGTGTCATTCAGAAAAACCTAAGACACACGCTACCGTGCAGATAGAAGTCTGATTCTGTGATTAAACCTATACCTGTCACACAGCGCAAAAAAAAACAGGCCTCACATTTCTATTCAACCAAATCTGTACTGTTTTAGCTGGTCAAGTTATTTGTAGTGACCGTAAAAGCACACTTTTTGTTCTGGGTTGAAAAACTATTCCCAAATTTGCCATTCTCAAAATTGTGGTGAACGGGAACAATGAGGAAATCATCTAATAAGGGACGCGGACGTGGACATGGTTGTGGTGATGTTAGTGGACCCTCTGGTGCTGGGAGAGGACGTGGCCGTTCTGCCACAGCCACACGTCCTAGTGAACCAACTACCTCAGGTCCCAGTAGCCAGCAGAATTTACAGCGATATTTTGTAGGGCCCAATGCCGTTCTAAGGATGGTAAGGCCTGAGCAGGTACAGGCATTAGTCAATTGGGTGGCCGACAGTGGATCCAGCACGTTCACATTATCTCCCACCCAGTCTTCTGCAGAAAGCGCACAGATGGCGCATAAAAACCAAGCCCATCGGTCTGTCACATCACCCCCATGCATATCAGGGAAACTGTCTGAGCCTCAAGTTATGCAGCAGTCTCTTATGCTGTTTGAAGACTCTGCTGCCATGGTTTCCCAAGGGCATCCACCTAGCCCTTCCCCAGGGGTGGAAGAGATAGAATGCACTAACGCACAACCACTTATTTTTCCTGATGATGAGGACATGGGAATACCACCTCAGCACGTCTCTGATGATGACGAAACACAGGTGCCAACTGCTGCGTCTTTCTGCAGTGTGCAGACTGAACAGGAGGTCAGGGATCAAGACTGGGTGGAAGACGATGCAGGGGACGATGAGGTCCTAGACCCCACATGGAATGAAGGTCGTGCCACTGGCTTTCACAGTTCGGAGGAAGAGGCAGTGGTGAGACCGAGCCAACAGCGTAGCAAAAGAGGGAGCAGCGGTCAAAATCAGAACACCCGCCGCCAAGAGACTCCGCCTGCTACTGACCGCCGCCATCTGGGACCGAGCACCCCAAAGGCAACTTCAAGGAGTTCCCTGGCATGGCACTTCTTCAAAGAATGTGCTGACGACAAGACCCGAGTGGTTTGCACGCTGTGCCATCAGAGCCTGAAGCGAGGCATTAACGTTCTGAACCTTAGCACAACCTGCATGACCAGGCACCTGCATGCAAAGCATGAACTGCAGTGGAGTAAACACCTTAAAAACAAGGAAGTCACTCAGGCTCCCCCTGCTACCTCTTCTGCTGCTGCCGCCTCGGCCTCTTCTGCTGCTGCTGCCGCCGCCTCGGCCTCTTCCTCTGCCTCTGGAGGAACGTTGGCACCTGCCTCCCAGCAAACATGGGATGTACCACCAACACCACCACCTGCGTCACCAAGCATCTCAACCATGTCACACGTCAGCGTTCAGCTCTCCATCTCACAAACATTTGAGAGAAAGCGTAAATTCCCACCTAGCCACCCTCGATCCCTGGCCCTGAATGCCAGCATTTCTAAACTACTGGCCTATGAAATGCTGTCATTTAGGCTGGTGGACACACACAGCTTCAAACAGCTCACGTCACTTGCTGTCCCACAGTATGTTGTTCCCAGCCGCCACTACTTCTCCAAGAGAGCCGTGCCTTCCCTGCACAAACAAGTCTCAGATAAAATCAAGTGTGCACTGCGCAACGCCATCTGTGGCAAGGTCCACCTAACTACAGATACGTGGACCAGTAAGCACGGCCAGGGACGCAATATCTCCCTAACTGCACACTGGGTAAATGTAGTGGCGGCTGGGCCCCAGGCGGAGAGCTGTTTGGCGCACGTCCTTCCACCGCCAAGGATCGCAGGGCAACATTCTTTGCCTCCTGTCTCCTCCTCCTCCTACTCAGCTTCCTCCTCCTCTTCTTCCACCTGCTCATCCAGTCAGCCACACACCTTCACCACCAACTTCAGCACAGCCCGGGGTAAACGTCAGCAGGCCATTCTGAAACTCATATGTTTGGGGGACAGGCCCCACACCGCACAGGAGTTGTGGCGGGGTATAGAACAACAGACCGACGAGTGGTTGCTGCCGGTGAGCCTCAAGCCCGGCCTGGTGGTGTGCGATAATGGGCGAAATCTCGATGCAGCTCTGGGACTAGCCGGTTTGACGCACTTCCCTTGCCTGGCGCATGTGCTTAATTTGGTGGTGCAGAAGTTCATTCGCAACTACCCCGACATGTCAGAGCTGCTGCATAAAGTGCGGGCCGTCTGTTCGCGCTTCCGGCGTTCACACCCTGCCGCTGCTCGCCTGTCTGCGCTACAGCGTAACTTCGGCCTTCCCGCTCACCGCCTCATATGCGACGTACCCACCAGGTGGAACTCCACCTTGCATATGCTGGACACACTGTGCGATTTGCAGCAGGCCATAGTGGAGTTTCAGCTGCAGCACGCACGGGTCAGTCGCACTGCGGATCAGACACACTTCACCACCAATGACTGGGCCTCCATGCGAGACCTGTGTGCCCTGTTGCGTTGTTTCGAGTACTCCACCAACATGGCCAGTGGCGATGACGCCGTTATCAGCGTTACAATACCACTTCTATGTCTCCTTGAGAAAACACTTAGGGCGATGATGGAAGAGGAGGTGGCCCAGGAGGAAGAGGGGTCATTTTTATCACTTTCAGGCCAGTCTCTTCGAAGTGACTCAGAGGGAGGTTTTTTGCAACACCAGAGGCCAGGTACAAATGTGGCCAGACAGGGCCCACTACTGGAGGACGAGGAGGACGAGGATGAGGAGGAGGTGGAGGAGGATGAGGATGAAGCATGTTCACAGCGGGGTGGCACCCAAAGCAGCTCGGGCCCATCACTGGTGCGTGGCTGGGGGGAAACACAGGACGATGACGATACGCCTCCCACAGAGGACAGCTTGTCCTTACCTCTGGGCAGCCTGGCACACATGAGCGACTACATGCTGCAGTGCCTGCGCAACGACAGCAGAGTTGCCCACATTTTAACGTGTGAGGACTACTGGGTTGCCACCCTGCTGGATCCCCGGTACAAAGACAATGTGCCCACCTTACTTCCTACACTGGAGCGTGATAGGAAGATGCGCGAGTACAAGCGCACGTTGGTAGACGCGCTACTGAGAGCATTCCCAAATATCACAGGGGAACCAGTGGAAGCACAAGGCGAAGGCAGAGGAGGAGCAAGAGGTCGCCAACGCAGCTGTGTCACGGCCAGCTCCTCTGAGGGCAGGGTTAGCATGGCAGAGATGTGGAAAAGTTTTGTCACCACGCCACAGCTAACTGCACCACCACCTGATACGGAACGTGTTAGCAGGAGGCAACATTTCACTAACATGGTGGAACAGTACCTGTGCACACCCCTCCACATACTGACTGATGGTTCGGCCCCATTCAACTTCTGGGTCTCCAAATTGTCCACGTGGCCAGAGCTAGCCTTTTATGCCTTGGAGGTGCTGGCCTGCCCGGCGGCCAGCGTTTTGTCTGAACGAGTATTCAGCACGGCAGGGGGCGTCTACAGCCGCAGCCGCCTGTCTACAGCCAATGTGGACAAGCTGACGTTCATAAAAATGAACCAGGCATGGATCCCACAGGACCTGTCCATCCCTTGTGCAGATTAGATATTAACTACCTCCCCTTAACAATATATTATTCTACTCCAGGGCACTTCCTCATTCAATACTATTTTTAATTTCATTTTACCATTATATTGCGGGGCAACCCAAAGTTGAATGAACCTCTCCTCTGTCTGGGTGCTGGGGCCTAAATGTGTGACAGTGGCCTGTTCCAGTGGTGGGTGACGTGAAGCCTGATTCTCTGCTATGACATGAAGACTGATTCTGCGCTGACATAAGGCCAGATTCTCTGTTACGGGACCTCTCTCCTCTGCCTGGGCCTAAATGTGTGACAGTGGCCTGCTCCAGTGGTGGGTGACGTGAAGCCTGATTCTCTGCTATGACATGAAGACTGATTCTGCGCTGACATAAGGCCAGATTCTCTGTTACGGGACCTCTCTCCTCTGCCTGGGCCTAAATGTGTGACAGTGGCCTGCTCCAGTGGTGGGTGACGTGAAGCCTGATTCTCTGCTATGACATGAAGACTGATTCTGCGCTGACATAAGGGCAGATTCTCTGTTACGGGACCTCTCTCCTCTGCCTGGGTGCCGGGGCCTAAATATGTGACAGTGGCCTGTTCCAGTGGTGGGTGACGTGAAGCCTGATTCTCTGCTATGACATGAAGACTGATTCTGCGCTGACATAAGGCCAGATTCTCTGTTATGGGACCTCTCTCCTCTGCCTGGGTGCCTGGGCCTAAATGTGTGACAGTGGCCTGTTCCAGTGGTGGGTGACGTGAAGCCTGATTCTCTGCTATGACATGAAGACAGATTCTGTGCTGACATAAGGCCAGATTCTCTGTTACGGGACCTCTTTCCTCTGCCTGGGTACCTGGGCCTAAATGTGTGACAGTGGCCTGTTCCAGTGGTGGGTGACGTGAAGCCTGATTCTCTGCTATGACATGACGACAGATTCTGCGCTGACATAAGGCCAGATTCTCTGTTACGGGACCTCTCTCCTCTGCCTGGGTGCCTGGGCCTAAATATGTGACAGTGGCCTGTTCCAGTGGTGGGTGACGTGAAGACTGATTCTCTGCTATGACATGAAGACTGATTCTGCGCTGACATAAGGCCAGATTCTATGTTACGGGACCTCTCTCCTCTGCCTGGGTGCCTGGGCCTAAATATGTGACAGTGGCCTGTTCTAGTGGTGGGTGACGTGAAGCCTGATTCTCTGCTATGACATGAAGACAGATTCTGTGCTGACATAAGGCCAGATTCTCTGTTACGGGACCTCTCTCCTCTGCCTGGGTGCCTGGGCCTAAATATGTGACAGTGGCCTGTTCTAGTGGTGGGTGACGTGAAGCCTGATTCTCTGCTATGACATGAAGACTGATTCTGCGCTGACATAAGGCCAGATTCTCTGTTACGGGACCTCTCACCTCTGCCTGGGTGCCTGGGCCTAAATGTGTGACAGTGGCCTGTTCCAGTGGTGGGTGACGTGAAGCCTGATTCTCTGCTATGACATGAAGACAGATTCTGTGCTGACATAAGGCCAAATTCTCTGTTACGGGGCCTCTCTCCTCTGTCTGGGTGCCGGGGCCTAAATATGTGACAGTGGCCTGTTCCAGTGGTGGGTGACGTGAAGCCTGATTCTCTGCTATGACATGAAGACAGATTCTGCGCTGACATAAGGCCAGATTCTCTGTTACGGGACCTCTCTCCTCTGCCTGGGTGCCTGGGCCTAATTATGTGACAGTGGCCTGTTCCAGTGGTGGGTGACGTGAAGACTGATTCTCTGCTATGACATGAAGACTGATTCTGCGCTGACATAAGGCCAGATTCTATGTTACGGGACCTCTCTCCTCTGCCTGGGTGCCTGGGCCTAAATATGTGACAGTGGCCTGTTCTAGTGGAGGGTGACGTGAAGCCTGATTCTCTGCTATGACATGAAGACTGATTCTGCGCTGACATAAGGCCAGATTCTCTGTTACGGGACCTCTCTCCTCTGCCTGGGTGCCTGGGCCTAAATGTGTGACAGTGGCCTGTTCCAGTGGTGGGTGACGTGAAGCCTGATTCTCTGCTATGACATGAAGACAGATTCTGTGCTGACATAAGGCCAGATTCTCTGTTACGGGACCTCTCTCCTCTGCCTGGGTGCCTGGGCCTAAATATGTGACAGTGGCCTGTTCCAGTGGTGGGTGACGTGAAGCCTGATTCTCTCCTATGACATGAAGACTGATTCTGCGCTGACATGAGGCCAGATTCTCTGTTACGGGACCTCTCTCCTCTGCCTGGGTGCCTGGGCCTAAATGTGTGACAGTGGCCTGTTCCATTGGTGGGTGACGTGAAGCCTGATTCTCTGCTATGACATGAAGACAGATTCTGTGCTGACATAAGGCCAGATTCTATGTTACGGGACCTCTCTCCTCTGCCTGGGTGCCTGGGCCTAAATATGTGACAGTGGCCTGTTCTAGTGGTGGGTGACGTGAAGCCTGATTCTCTGCTATGACATGAAGACTGATTCTGCGCTGACATAAGGCCAGATTCTCTGTTACGGGACCTCTCTCCTCTGCCTGGGTGCCTGGGCCTAAATGTGTGACAGTGGCCTGTTCCAGTGGTGGGTGACGTGAAGCCTGATTCTCTGCTATGACATGAAGACAGATTCTGTGCTGACATAAGGCCAGATTCTCTGTTACGGGGCCTCTCTCCTCTGTCTGGGTGCCGGGGCCTAAATATGTGACAGTGGCCTGTTCCAGTGGTGGGTGACGTGAAGCCTGATTCTCTGCTATGACATGAAGACAGATTCTGCGCTGACATAAGGCCAGATTCTCTGTTACGGGACCTCTCTCCTCTGCCTGGGTGCCTGGGCCTAAATATGTGACAGTGGCCTGTTCCAGTGGTGGGTGACGTGAAGACTGATTCTCTGCTATGACATGAAGACTGATTCTGTGCTGACATAAGGCCAGATTCTATGTTACGGGACCTCTCTCCTCTGCCTGGGTGCCTGGGCCTAAATATGTGACAGTGGCCTGTTCTAGTGGTGGGTGACGAGAAGCCTGATTCTCTGCTATGACATGAAGACTGATTCTGCGCTGACATAAGGCCAGATTCTCTGTTACGGGACCTCTTTCCTCTGCCTGGGTACCTGGGCCTAAATGTGTGACAGTGGCCTGTTCCAGTGGTGGGTGACGTGAAGCCTGATTCTCTGCTATGACATGAAGACAGATTCTGCGCTGACATAAGGCCAGATTCTCTGTTACGAGACCTCTCTCCTCTGCCTGGGTGCCTGGGCCTAAATATGTGACAGTGGCCTGTTCCAGTGGTGGGTGACGTGAAGCCTGATTCTCTGCTATGACATGAAGACTGATTCTGCGTTGACATAAGGCCAGATTCTCTGTTACGGGACCTCTCTCCTCTGCCTGGGCCTAAATGTGTGACAGTGGCCTGCTCCAGTGTTGGGTGACGTGAAGCCTGATTCTCTGCTATGACATGAAGACTGATTCTGCGCTGACATAAGGCCAGATTCTCTGTTACGGGACCTCTCTCCTCTGCCTGGGTGCCGGGGCCTAAATATGTGACAGTGGCCTGTTCCAGTGGTGGGTGACGTGAAGCCTGATTCTCTGCTATGACATGAAGACTGATTCTGCGCTGACATAAGGCCAGATTCTCTGTTATGGGACCTCTCTCCTCTGCCTGGGTGCCTGGGCCTAAATGTGTGACAGTGGCCTGTTCCAGTGGTGGGTGACGTGAAGCCTGATTCTCTGCTATGACATGAAGACAGATTCTGTGCTGACATAAGGCCAGATTCTCTGTTACGGGACCTCTTTCCTCTGCCTGGGTACCTGGGCCTAAATGTGTGACAGTGGCCTGTTCCAGTGGTGGGTGACGTGAAGCCTGATTCTCTGCTATGACATGAAGACAGATTCTGCGCTGACATAAGGCCAGATTCTCTGTTACGGGACCTCTCTCCTCTGCCTGGGTGCCTGGGCCTAATTATGTGACAGTGGCCTGTTCCAGTGGTGGGTGACGTGAAGACTGATTCTCTGCTATGACATGAAGACTGATTCTGCGCTGACATAAGGCCAGATTCTCTGTTACGGGACCTCTCTCCTCTGCCTGGGTGCCTGGGCCTAAATATGTGACAGTGGCCTGTTCCAGTGGTGGGTGACGTGAAGACTGATTCTCTGCTATGACATGAAGACTGATTCTGCGCTGACATAAGGCCAGATTCTCTGTTACGGGGCCTCTCTCCTCTGTCTGGGTGCCGGGGCCTAAATATGTGACAGTGGCCTGTTCCAGTGGTGGGTGACGTGAAGCCTGATTCTCTGCTATGACATGAAGACAGATTCTGCGCTGACATAAGGCCAGATTCTCTGTTACGGGACCTCTCTCCTCTGCCTGGGTGCCTGGGCCTAAATATGTGACAGTGGCCTGTTCCAGTGGTGGGTGACGTGAAGACTGATTCTCTGCTATGACATGAAGACTGATTCTGTGCTGACATAAGGCCAGATTCTATGTTACGGGACCTCTCTCCTCTGCCTGGGTGCCTGGGCCTAAATATGTGACAGTGGCCTGTTCTAGTGGTGGGTGACGAGAAGCCTGATTCTCTGCTTTGACATGAAGACTGATTCTGCGCTGACATAACGCCAGATTCTCTGTTACGGGACCTCTTTCCTCTGCCTGGGTACCTGGGCCTAAATGTGTGACAGTGGCCTGTTCCAGTGGTGGGTGACGTGAAGCCTGATTCTCTGCTATGACATGAAGACAGATTCTGCGCTGACATAAGGCCAGATTCTCTGTTACGAGACCTCTCTCCTCTGCCTGGGTGCCTGGGCCTAAATATGTGACAGTGGCCTGTTCCAGTGGTGGGTGACGTGAAGCCTGATTCTCTGCTATGACATGAAGACTGATTCTGCGTTGACATAAGGCCAGATTCTCTGTTACGGGACCTCTCTCCTCTGCCTGGGCCTAAATGTGTGACAGTGGCCTGCTCCAGTGTTGGGTGACGTGAAGCCTGATTCTCTGCTATGACATGAAGACTGATTCTGCGCTGACATAAGGCCAGATTCTCTGTTACGGGACCTCTCTCCTCTGCCTGGGTGCCGGGGCCTAAATATGTGACAGTGGCCTGTTCCAGTGGTGGGTGACGTGAAGCCTGATTCTCTGCTATGACATGAAGACTGATTCTGCGCTGACATAAGGCCAGATTCTCTGTTATGGGACCTCTCTCCTCTGCCTGGGTGCCTGGGCCTAAATGTGTGACAGTGGCCTGTTCCAGTGGTGGGTGACGTGAAGCCTGATTCTCTGCTATGACATGAAGACAGATTCTGTGCTGACATAAGGCCAGATTCTCTGTTACGGGACCTCTTTCCTCTGCCTGGGTACCTGGGCCTAAATGTGTGACAGTGGCCTGTTCCAGTGGTGGGTGACGTGAAGCCTGATTCTCTGCTATGACATGAAGACAGATTCTGTGCTGACATAAGGCCAGATTCTCTGTTACGGGACCTCTCTCCTCTGCCTGGGTGCCTTGGCCTAAATGTGTGACAGTGGCCTGTTCCAGTGGTGGGTGACGTGAAGCCTGATTCTCTCCTATGACATGAAGACTGATTCTGCGCTGACATGAGGCCAGATTCTCTGTTACGGGACCTCTCTCCTCTGCCTGGGTGCCTGGGCCTAAATGTGTGACAGTGGCCTGTTCCAGTGGTGGGTGACGTGAAGTCTGATTCTCTGCTATGACATGAAGACAGATTCTGTGCTGACATAAGGCCAGATTCTATGTTACGGGACCTCTCTCCTCTGCCTGGGTGCCGGGGCCTAAATATGTGACAGTGGCCTGTTCTAGTGGTGGGTGACGTGAAGCCTGATTCTCTGCTATGACATGAAGACAGATTCTGTGCTGACATAAGGCCAGATTCTCTGTTACGGGGCCTCTCTCCTCTGTCTGGGTGCCGGGGCCTAAATATGTGACAGTGGCCTGTTCCAGTGGTGGGTGACGTGAAGCCTGATTCTCTGCTATGACATGAAGACAGATTCTGCGCTGACATAAGGCCAGATTCTCTGTTACGGGACCTCTCTCCTCTGCCTGGGTGCCTGGGCCTAAATATGTGACAGTGGCCTGTTCCAGTGGTGGGTGACGTGAAGACTGATTCTCTGCTATGACATGAAGACTGATTCTGCGCTGACATAAGGCCAGATTCTCTGTTACGGGACCCCTCTCCTCTGTCTGGGTGCCGGGGCCTAAATATGTGACAGTGGCCTGTTCCAGTGGTGGGTGACATGAAGCTAGATTCTCTGCTATGGCATGAAGAGTTTGATTCTCTGCTGACATGAAGCCAGATTCTTTGCTATGGCATGAAGAGACTGATTCTCTGCTGACGTGAAGCCAGATTCTCTGCTATGGGACCTCTGTCCACTTGATATTGGTTCATTTTTATTTTTTTAATTTCAATTTTAGTTCATTTCCCTATCCACATTTGTTTGCAGGGGATTTACCTACATGTTGCTGCCTTTTGCAGCCCTCTAGCTCTTTCCTGGGCTGTTTTACAGCCTTTTTAGTGCCTAAAAGTTCGGGTCCCCATTGACTTCAATGGGGTTCGGGTTCGGGACGAAGTTCGGGTCGGGTTCGGATCCCGACCCCGAACATTTCCGGGAAGTTCGGCCGAACTTCTCGAACCCGAACATCCAGGTGTTCGCTCAACTCTACTCAAGACTGTAAATACGGAGTTAGCAGGCCAGTTGTCCTCTCTCTGACTAAGGTCTCATGCACACGACCGTTGTGTGCATCCGTGGCCGTTGTGCCGTTTTCCGTTTTTTTTTCGCGGACCCATTGACTTTCAATGGGTCCGTGGAAAAATTGGAAAATTCACCGTTTTGCAGCCGCATCCGTGATTCGTGTTTCCTGTCCGTCAAAAAAATAGGACCTGTCCTATTTTTTTGACGGACAGCGGTTCACGGACCCATTCAAGTCAATGGGTCCGTGAAAGAACACGGATGCACACAAGATTGGCATCCACGTCCGTGATCCGTGGCCGTAGGTTACTTTCATACAGTCGGATCCGAAGATCCGTCTGCATAAAAGCTTTTTCTGAGCTGAGTTTTCACTTCGTGAAAACTCAGAACCGACAGTATATTCTAATACAGAGGCGTTCCCATAGTGATGGGGACGCTTCTATTTAGAATATACTGAGAACTGTGTACATGACTGCCCCCTGCTGCCTGGCAGCACCTGATCTCTTACAGGGGGCTGTCATCCGCACAATTAATCCCTCAGGTGCTGCACCTGAGGGGTTAATTGTGCATATCATAGCCCCCTATAAGAGATCAGGGGCTGCCAGGCAGCAGGGGGCAGACCCCCCTCCCTCCACAGTTTGAATATCATTGGTGGCCAGTGTGCAGCCCCCCCCCCCCCCCCCCCCCTATTGTAATATCATTGGTGGCCAGTGTGCGGCCTCCATCGGCCCCCCTCCCCCCTCTATTGTAATTTCATTGGTGGCCATTGTGCGGCCTCCGTCGGCCCCCCTCCCCCCCCTCTATTGTAATTTCATTGGCGGCCAGGGTGCGGCCCCCCCGGCCCCCCTCTATTGTATTAATATCATTGGTGGCCAGTGTGCGGCCTCCCCTCTCCCCCCCGATCATTGGTGGCAGCGGAGATTCCGATCGGAGTCCCAGTTTAATCGCTCTGGGTCTCCGATCGGTAACCATGGCAACCAGGGCGCTACTGCAGGCCTGGTTGCCATGGTTACTTAGCAATATTACAATATTAGAAGCATCATACTTACCTGCTGGCTGCTGCGCTTTCTGTGTCCGGCCGGAGCTCCTCCTACTGGTAAGTGACAGGTCTGTGCGGCGCATTGCTTAATAATCTGTCACTTACCAGTAGGAGGAGCTCCCGGCCGGACACAGACATCGCAGCAGCCAGCAGGTAAGTATGATGCTTCTAACAGTGACTTTCACAGTAATTGCCCCTATCACAGTGACCTCCCCTTTAACAGTGACTTTCACAGTGGCCGCCCCTATAACAGTGACTGCCCCTTTAACAGTGACTTTCACAGTGACCGCCCCTTTAACAGTGACTTTCACAGTGACCGCCCTTTTAACAGTGACTTTCACAGTGACCGTCCCTTAAACAGTGACTTTCACAGTGACCGCCCCTTTAACAGTGACTTTCACAGTGACCGCCCCTTTAACAGTGACTTTCACAGTGACCGCCCATTTAACAACAGTGGCCTCCAGAGTGCCTGCCCCTTTATTAACAGTGACCTCCACTGTGCCGGCCCCTTGAAAAACAGTGACCTCCATAGTGCCCGCCCCTTTAAGCAGTGAAGAAAAATGGCTGGGGTGTTATAGAAACCTGGAGTAAAAGTGTGTTTATAGCAGTTGGGATTTGAAGAGAAAGACTTGCAGGCTTGTACTGGCTAATGTGGGTCATTTTTGGGGAATATCTCAGGAACGGTACGTCCTAGAAAGCCGAGACCCGGACACCTGATGTACCTGTGTGCCAAATTTGGTGAAGATCGGTCCAGTCGTTTGGTCGCGCATAAAGAACGTCTAGACGTCTAGACAGACATTCATTCATTTTTATATATATATAAGAGATTAACAGTAATAGGCTTCACTACTATAAGGACAACATTATTGTAAATGGGCACTAATGGGGCAGCACTATGTAAGGGGACACTACGGGGACAACATTATAGTAAGGGGGTAGCACTAATATAAGGAGGGAACCAAGGGAGCAAAATTTTTGTAAGGGGACAGCACAATTGTATGAGGAGCATAACTAGTGTGTGGGGGCATCCAATATTAGCAAACCACAAATAGCTCAATATGTGTGACACTCTGCAAAGGCTCAAAAATATATATTTTTTTAAACACACATAATGTAACATGAAAATGTATTAGTAGAAATACATATAATACATATCAAATAATTAAAATAGCAGCAATGCAAGAAATGCTGTGACAGGATAGCTCCCCCTCAGGTACACAGGACCATATCTTTAAATCTTCAAAGGATGTGCAAGTTACATATATAGAATTTGACAACAAATATCAATAACTAATTTCAGATTGTAAGTATGCATCCAGAGTCTACAGATAATAATGCACAGCTCAATAACAATAATGCCAATAGGTAATAACATACAAAGAGGTCCCTACAGGGAATAACCCTGAGTAGACCATAGTAAGTAAAACTAGCTGAATGAGGCAATACAAAAGTAATAAATAATTGTGCAATGTAGTAAGGAAGACAAATACAGACCAGGAACCTGGAGGGAACACCAACCCCAACACGTGTTTCGCCTAGCTTCCACTTGGGGGGCTACCCTACCGTCTAAAAACTAATGACTCCACCCAGTGCACCTGATGCGAGGCGGATCCAGCACAGCATCAAAACAAATACTAGACTCGTGCTGCAATCCTGGCTGACCTCCGCACATCGTCAGAGTGGGGCATGACACTATGCTGCAGCACGATATTTGGGACAATTACTGGGAACAAGTGTTCATAGGAGCGCTCATATCTTATATCTGGCCGGTATAATCGTGCAGCTGATCAGTCGATAAACAAGGAATTGCTCATTTGTCGGCTGATTTGCATATTTTATCAGGATTAAAGATGTCCTATTATCTGCAGCACGACTGTGGCAGTGATCACTCCTCCCCAGTCACTTTGCACTGGCTTGTGTAATAGGCAGATGAGTGCCGATCAACGGTTTTTTATTTGCGGCCCCTTGAAATAGAGCGATGTGACAATGCGGCCCACAGACCAAAAAAGGTTGTGCACCCCTGCTTTAGAGCCTCCATACATTGATTATTCCCCATTACTGCCTTCATACAGTAGTTATGCTCCTTTTGTGCCCCATATAGTAAAATGTTCATTTAGTGCCCCTGCACAGTAGTTATGCTCCCTTACTGTCCTTCACACAGTAGTTATGCCATCTTTGTGCCCCCACACAGTAGGGGCTCACCAAAATTTTGAAAACACACATATAATGTAACATGATCATTTATTAGTAGAAATACATACAATATATTCAAATCTCATAATTAATAAAATAGCAGCAATGCATGAAATGCTGTGGCAGGAAAGCTCCCCCTCAGTTATACAGGACCATATCTTTAAATCTTCAAAGGATGTGCAAGTTACATACATAGAATTTAACAACAAATGTCAATAACTAATTTCAGATTGTAAGTATGCATCCAGAGTCTACAGATAATAATGCACAGCTCAATAACAATAATGCCAATAGGTAATAACATACAAAGAGGTCCCTACAGGGAATAACCCTGAGTAGACCATAGTAAGTAAAACTAGCTGAATGAGGCAATACAAAAGTTATAAATAATTGTGCAATGTAGTAAGGAAGACAAATACAGACCAGGAACCTGGAGGGAACACCAACCCCAACACGTGTTTCGCCTAGCTTCCACTTGGGGGGCTACCCTACCGTCCAAGACACCTACTATTTATTCCCCATCTCAATTGGTCAGTTCCTCCCATTACAGATCTTAACTATACACATCTGCAGAAGGGGGAGGAGGAATCCTAACCCCGGTCAAAAGCGCCACATTCACAAATATGGCCGTCAAATATTGCGGGAAAATGTGCGATCACGTGAGCAATCCGATGACGTGACTCTCAATATCAAAGTCACATGCGGCTGTCAGGCTCTTGCCCAACGCTCAAGAAAGGGGACGGATGAATTCCAGAACGCCCACAATAGAGTCTGCCTCCACCCTAAGAAGCCAGCAAACATTGACATCAGTAGTTCAAGGTCAGACAGCCACATGATAAAGGCCTCATGCACACGACCGTTGTGTGCATCCGCGTCCGTTCCGTAATTTTTCACAGTTTAGCGGAGATCCCATTCATTTCTATGGAGCTGTGAAAAAAAACTGATAGTCCTCAGTTTTTTCACTGCGTCCGTGATCCGTGATTCCAGTCCGTCAAAAAAATATAACCTGTCCTATTCTTGTCAGTGGAAAACGGAGGACGGACCCATTTAAGTGAATGGGTCCGTCAAAAAAAACGGATGCACAACTGGTATGTCATCCGTGTCCGCGTTTGTGTCAGTTTTTTTCTACAAGACCGTGGTGCAATAAAATTACACTTTTCATTAACCTTCCTTTTTTTCCCCCTGTCAGACAAAAAGAAAAGGAAGACACACGGACCACTGAAGCCAAATCACTGACAGTGAAAAAACACTGTCGTGTGCATGAGGCCTAACTCTCACGCCATTATTGTGAAGGGCAGACTTGCCCATATCGCCATTTAGAAAGATATACATGTTATATTTAAATCGCAAACTAGGTTTGGGGATATTTTTGGGACCATCTAACAGGAAATTGATTAATTAGATCACATGTTCAAACTAAATTAGGGAATATTATTAGTAACAATTTAGTCCGTTTATTAACCCTATATTAGCTTCAAAGGACGCAGACCAGTGTATAGAGTATTGATGATATCAGGCCCTTGCAATCAACATATAGGAAAATACATGCCTATCCAAAAAAATTATATATAGTGCCAAATTGCATGATTGAATATGCTGTAAATCATGATTCCATCCTAAAACATAATAATACTGTAGAATATAATAATAACATATATATTATCGGTATATGACATATACATATATGAATTCCATATAATGTGCAAATAACAATCTTGTTCATCGTGAATATAAAATGACTCAGGTAAAAACGTTATAATAGAATCTAAGACCAAATTACACTATTCACACTAATAAATAATTGAATAATAAAATTGATAAGTGCAAATGTGATAACACGGTGAGTGCTGTGCAAAAGTGCAAGTGTGACATGCACAATTATTTATAACTTTTGTATTGCCTCATTCAGCTAGTTTTACTTACTATGGTCTACTCAGGGTTATTCCCTGTAGGGACCTCTTTGTATGTTATTACCTATTGGCATTATTGTTATTGAGCTGTGCATTATTATCTGTAGACTCTGGATGCATACTTACAATCTGAAATTAGTTATTGACATTTGTTGTTAAATTCTATGTATGTAACTTGCACATCCTTTGAAGATTTAAAGATATGGTCCTGTATAACTGAGGGGGAGCTTTCCTGCCACAGCATTTCATGCATTGCTGCTATTTTATTAATTATGAGATTTGAATATATTGTATGTATTTCTACTAATAAATGATCATGTTACATTATATGTGTGTTTTCAAAATTTTGGTGAGCCCCTACTGTGTGGGGGCACAAAGATGGCATAACTACTGTGTGAAGGACAGTAAGGGAGCATAACTACTGTGCAGGGGCACTAAATGAACATTTTACTATATGGGGCACAAAAGGAGCATAACTACTGTATGAAGGCAGTAATGGGGAATAATCAATGTATGGAGGCTCTAAAGCAGGGGTGCACAACCTTTTTTGGTCTGTGGGCCGCATTGTCACATCGCTCTATTTCAAGGGGCCGCAAATAAAAAACCGTTGATCGGCACTCATCTGCCTATTACACAAGCCAGTGCAAAGTGACTGGGGAGGAGTGATCACTGCCACAGTCGTGCTGCAGATAATAGGACATCTTTAATCCTGATAAAATATGCAAATCAGCCGACAAATGAGCAATTCCTTGTTTATCGACTGATCAGCTGCACGATTATACCGGCCAGATATAAGATATGAGCGCTCCTATGAACACTTGTTCCCAGTAATTGTCCCAAATATCGTGCTGCAGCATAGTGTCATGCCCCACTCTGACGATGTGCGGAGGTCAGCCAGGATTGCAGCACGAGTCTAGAATTTGTTTTGATGCTGTGCTGGATCCGCCTCGCATCAGGTGCACTGGGTGGAGTCATTAGTTTAAATAGTCTCCAGCCAAGGTGCTCTGAGCGGATTATACTCTTCATTGTGGTCTTGGAAGGAAGGTTGGCTGTTTGTTCCTGCTCTCAGGAGATAAGTGTATTTTCTTGTTTGGTTGTTTATGTCATCTATCCCATCCAGGTTCTGTGCGAGCTGGCAGCTCCTTTCTCCCCACTTCACCATCTCAGGGAGTTCAGGGTTCTGTTAGCATAGGCTGGTGGACACAGCAAATCTACCATCAAGATTTGGTCTGTGGGCTGAGCATTGTAGGGAAAGAGGTCAGGGATAAATTAGGAGGTGACCCTTCCCCCGTCTCTCGTCCAGAGCCTGGTTGGTGTGTTATCTGTTTAACTGTGCACGTCCGCCGTGACACATAGCCCCTGAAACCGAAGAGTTATACTTACCTGCTCCCCGCCTCTCCGAACTGCCTCCGCTGTTTACACCTGGCAGTGCATGGACATGGTCATACACCACTCCAGCCAATGACTGGCTTAGGCGGTGATGTGGCCACAAGCAGCGTGTCACTGCTGAAGCCAGTCATTGACTGGAGCCGTGCAAGTGACCATGGCCTTGCACTGTCAGGTGTAAACAGAGCAGGAATCGGAAGATGGAGGCAGCGGGGGCAGCGCAGAGGACCAGAGCAGAGTGGAGCAGGTAATTATGAATTTTCTATTTCAGAGGTCATGCTCCAGGCCTCATTTTTACCAGAAAAGTGGCAACATTTCCTTCCATCCTGCCTCCTATTTATAAATCAGCGGTTTCCTTCACTGCAGAGGACGGAGCTCACTGGTTATCACCATCTACTGCCAATCCAGTTATAGGCGTCCTGCAGTAACCAGTAAGCACATTACCTTGCTAGTGGGGAAGGCGCCTATTGGTTAACGCTTGAATGACCAGGCCCAAAAAGGCCTTAATGACCAGGCACTTTTTTGTGATTTAGCACGCGTGGTGGTTCAAATGGTTGTAACTATCATATTTGTTGGACTACCAAGATAATTTTTGCAACAATTTTTATTTGGGTGAAACTATACAAAACGTTTTTAAAAAATTAATATTTTTTCAAACTATAGCTCCTTATTCTTTAAATATGCAAACTGACACCAAAATAAATTATTATAATTAGTTCTCTATTTTGTGTATTTCGCTATATAATATGAAAAGTTTCACGTGAATGGGGCGGTAATGGTGACGGTTTTGATTGGTGTGGGTGTCTTTTCTTTTATGTATGAATTATTTTTTTTTTAACTTAATATATTTCTGCTACATAATATGTCCCCCAAGAGGTCATAAAAAGACCTTGGGGTACACTGTCACTTTTTTAAATTTTGCACTTTTTCATAAAAAGACTGTGGTGGGACAGTGAACACTCTTTTATTAAGCACTTTTTTCTTTATATTTTATTTTATTTTTTATTTAGTTTTAAAAAAAATTTAAATCATTTTTTTACTTTTTTTTTAAATATATTTTTACCACATAATTTGTCCCCAAGAGGTCACTGAAAGACCTTTGGGAGACAATAAGTGACTTTTTTTATACTATTTCCACTGTAACTGGAGCATCCAAAGGAGCCCCAGTTACAGGGAAACCAGCCTGCTGTGGAGGCTTTGTACCAGGGCAGTGCTCCTCTGTTCCCGAGACACTCAGAGATCACGTGATCGCTGGGTCTACACTGCAGAGCGCTCATAGAGGAGAAGGCAGAAGAGCTAATAAAGCGCTTCTGTCTTCTGCTCGGCTTCCCCGCTCTCACAAATAGCCGGGGACCCTTTCTGCTCCTGCTACAGTGCAGGAGCAAAACCTGTAATCCATCTGCTGTGCGGCGCTCTGTGCAGAAACACAAATGATTGCAGGATCAGCTGTGTTTCTGCCCAGCAGGGCGGGGGCTGCAAACCATGGCTCTGGGGGCCGCATGCGGCCCGCGGGCCGCAGGTTGTGCACCCCTGCTCTAAAGGAACTGGGCGTGATTGGGTGTGTGAAGATAGGCATTGGGTGGCTTAGTTTAAAAAAATAAACATTTGTGCACTGGTGTTTTCCATTTGTGGGTTTTTGAAAAGTAGGGAGGTATGCAATTTTTCAAAGGAACCTGAATGTAGTATTGGTGTGACTTCCTTGTCATAGCAGGTACACATTCTTGCACTTGTCAGTATAAAGAGAATAGTGTCACATATGGCATTATTACAGTCAACAGAAGAAATAGTTGTACTTAGATGAATAGTGGTCTCCCAGGCTGGAGGCCAAAAGTTAGCTTTGCAACATTAACTACCATAGAATTGAGGGAATATGATATATTTGATATTAAACTACATGTATGAAGTTATTACACTCCTAAACATTGAAAATGAAACACCAAGAAGGACAAAACTGTAAGGTTATGCAAATCGAGGAAGTAGCAGGTGTCTCAAGGATCTGCAAATGATCAAATTTTCAAGTACCTAGATCCAATCTGTGGCATTTGGGAGAGGCTTAAAATCCAGATCTAAAGCAAGTATTTTATCCAGATGAAACCTGAAAATTGGATCAAGTCATGTGGGATGATTGTGCAATGCCTCCTGTTCGACATGCCAGTTATCGCCACTTGTTGCAAATTGAGAGGGACAGAATCCTTGAACTGAGAGACCTTGGTTTATTAAGATCGCTATATGCTAAGGCAGAAATCTCAGCACTGTTCAATGTTGTGTGTCCCAGTGGCTGGGAAAACAACGACAAACTGGACAGATAGTAAGAGGTGCACAGAGGCGAACATCTGCAAGGATGGATCATCTGATTAGAAGAATGGTGCGTAGTGATCCATTCTGTATTGCAAGTTAAATTGGACGTCACATAGCAAGTCTTCAGCAGCAAACAGTGTCTACACACACACCATCACAATTCATTAGAACAACATTGGGCTACAATCCAGATGTCCAGCTGTAGGTGTGTGTGCAGCGTACTCAAGTTGTGTGTAGTAGGTGTTTCTGGGTGATGTAGTGCAATATACACTAACCTGGTACAGCTGACTCTCTGCAAGGGCAGGTATAGGTAGAAATAGTTCGTGACGCCAGTGCCAAGTAAACGGTGGCACGCCGTTTGCGGATGCAGGAATAATTTGAGGAAACGTGGTGTTAAAACAGAACTTCAACTTTAGTAGTTTGCAGGCAGAGACAATATTGGAAACGCAGTTCCTCAGCATACAGTCGATTTTGCAATTCGGTCGATGCAGGCAATTCAGTACAGCAGGGTAATTACAGAGTGTTGAACACAGGATTCGCAGCACAGGAGCTAGCACTCTAATTCTGTCTGATCCTGGAATATAGCAATTCTTCACCAAGGCCCATTAACCTAAGTCTGGCTTTATATCCTTGATTATGGCTTTCATAAGTACCTCCTCTGTTTCCTCAATACCTCTGGCTCCTCTGATATTTGCCTCAGTCTCTCCTAGCTTCTGAATGGTTCCTCAGGCTAAGGTATTCCTGCTTCTGCATGTAGGGATTCAGGAGGGAATCTTCTCCTGAACAGCAGGCTGCAGGCCTGGACTGGTCTCAGACATTATCTAATCTCCATCTGTAGATTACAGACACTAGACTCCGTCTCCTCTGCACTTCCTGGTCTGGCCTTATATAAACTAGGGCTCCCTAGCTCCCTCTATGGACTAGAAGTAGGAATGACACCCCTAATAGGCCTGTAAGTGCAAGTTTCAGTGACAGGAAAATACACACATTACATTACATTATATAAAACTGACATAAAGCAACTTCCCATAATTAGGAGGGACGACAGCACACCAAGTGACCTTTGGTAGTAACGGGTATTACAACTCCCGTATACTACATACCCCACTGCTTTAAGCTGAGTACGCCCTCGTACTCCATCATGGGTCGCCCAACTGGAATCTCTACCTGAAATAGAAAATAGAGACATGCAGGCATACATACATGTAATTCATCTGCATTTACATTTGCATCAGGTCCAATTGGCAAAGGTGCAGGGTAGTGACAAGGGGCGTCGTTCTCTTCTCTCAGGATAGTGAATGGAACGGGGGCGCTGACCTGGCACAGCGTAACATTAGAACCAGGATAGTCCATGACAATGAATAAGTCCATGATAGAACAGCAAAATGGATAAAACAGTATAAAAGTTCTTGGAGGCTCAAAGAACAAACATGAGTCCGTACCCAGGTTATTTCTTATTAAATCACAGAGGCTCTCGTGCGGTGGAGTCCATCTCTGGGCACAATACTTTTAAAAGAGTAAGAATCTCAGAGGCTCAGGTATCTTTTGAGTCTGTCTCCGGGCACGGTTCCTTAGTATCAGGTTGCACAATAAAATGGACAGCAAAGACAAGTGCTGTAATGCCCCTGATCAACCTGAAAAGGGGGTGAAGGGTAAAAGGTGCAACAAAGGAACAGGCACAACTTGGTGTGGGGTAACAAAAGCAGGCAGGAGGTCCTGGAAACAAACGTGGCCTTGCTGACTTTCTGATTTCAGTGGTCAACACCTACCACTGGGCCGTGGACAAACTGGCAGCTGCAACAAAGGGCCAGCAACATAGGACTCCTGTCCTGGAAGGGTTAACATCACCTTCTGAAGAAATAAATCAAGGGCCTAGCAGGCTGATCACAGTGGCATATTGTAGCTACTTGGCTCTGCAGGGAGATATCTTCTGTAGTATTCCTCTACAGGAGGATGGGCCCACATGACTATCAGGGGGTAGCTGCAGGGTAAAGGGGCCCCTAATAGGTATTGGCCCCATAGGCCTAGGGGTGAACCCTCTGGTGGGCCGTGCCGGCCCTGGCATAATCACTGCAGGGTGTGACATACTTGGTACCGCCGCAGCAAGCGGTCCGGTGCTCTGGGTGCAGCAATTCACAGCAATCGTGGGTCCGGTCTGGGGCACTGACGGAGCGGTGGCAACAGAAGGCGGTCGGCGGGTGGTGACAGGCACCCTTACCTCATCCTTCCTCGGCGGCGTCTGGATCCTGGCGGTGTAGGTCTTACGCAACTCCCGCAACTTCTCCTCCAGCCGGACGATCTGCTCACCGATACTCTCGGTGTCGGAGTCGCTGTTCTCTGCTGGCTCCGCCGGCGCAGGTACAGTCACCGCTGATGCAGACTCGGCCTCTTCAGGTTCTGGACTTGCCTCTGGTCTCCGTCCCATCCGGATGTTCTGGAAGGTAGCACTCAATCCTCTTTGCTGCTCCAGCTCAGATAGTGTCTTCTCCCGACGTGGCAGCTCGGGGGAAGGGTAGGGGCTCACCCATTTCTCCAACACGGTTGGCTGCCAGAAGACGTTCGGCCCGATGAAGGAGCTCCGCTCCTGAAAGGCGTGATGGGCCGGCTCTGGAGAGCGTTCCGGTTCTCGCTCGCAGCCAGAGTAGTCTTCTCCTTCTTCTGCCTCCCAATCCTCAGGTCCTCGCTTCGGACGGGTCACAGCAGTCGCATAGGGGCCGCGTAGGCTCTCGGCAGGGGTGTACTCCACTTCCTCTCCCTCGCGGAGGCTGTGCTGGTACGAAGGGAGGTAGTCTCTCTTGACAGACCTTCGATTGACATAGAGGTCTCTGCCAGTAAGATAGTCCTGAATAAACCCGTAGCCACGGGATTTGTCAAACGACAGCACCACTCCCTTTCTCCTCTCCAGGCGGGGTTGGGTGTGCGTATGTCTTTCATGTATGGTCTTAGTTAGCTCCTCATACACGATCTTTGTCTGGGTATTTCGCTTGATAGCGGCCTCCCGAATCTCCGCCATCAGGGAAGACCATTGGAACGTTGGCTGAAAAAAGTCCCTCCATGAGCCATAGTAGGGCTCGGGTTCTTTCTCCCTGGTGCGGCAGGCAGGTTGCTCCGGTCCCGGAGCGTAGGCCGGTGGAGCCTCCTCTGGCTCTACACCGGTGTCGGTCATTTTTCCAATCATAGGTGCGGACGCTGCAGCAACACTCTGCTCACAATCCAACATGCTCGATCCTACTGAGGAGAGCGATAGGGTCGCGTCAATTAGAGTAGCCAGCTCCTCCCATTGCACTGGGGAGCCGCCCCCCAGGTATTCCAGTATATGGAGGGCGGTGTCCATGCTGGCAGACATGCAAATGTCCAGATAAGCCGTGGCGCCTGCCCTTGACCTTCTTCCCGCTTTTTCTTCAGAAAGGCGCCAATTTTTCCCGCCTTTTCGGGATGAAGGTGACGCAGCAGTAAATTCAGCAAGCTCAGCGGCCATCTTTAGGTACAAACGCTGTCTATTCACTGACGGCAAGCAGGAATGTTTAAAGTCCACAAAACCACACTCCAATGCGGCGATTTTCTTCCTCTGTGCAGCGCAATACTGCACAGCGCTTTTTAGAAGTTTTTGACACACTTTGGGTATGATTTTTAATCCACAAAGTCCACTTGAATAAAACAGGAAAATTGTCACTTTGGTCACAGGGCAACGGTATAAGGCACAAAGTTCACGCTTCTTGCACTAGAAAGCGTGCGTATCCTGTTCGTGACGCCAAAAGAGAGGTGCAGCGTACTCAAGTTGTGTGTAGTAGGTGTTTCTGGGTGATGTAGTGCAATATACACTAACCTGGTACAGCTGACTCTCTGCAAGGGCAGGTATAGGTAGAAATAGTTCGTGACGCCAGTGCCAAGTAAACGGTGGCACGCCGTTTGCGGATGCAGGAATAATTTGAGGAAACGTGGTGTTAAAACAGAACTTCAACTTTAGTAGTTTGCAGGCAGAGACAATATTGGAAACGCAGTTCCTCAGCATACAGTCGATTTTGCAATTCGGTCGATGCAGGCAATTCAGTACAGCAGGGTAATTACAGAGTGTTGAACACAGGATTCGCAGCACAGGAGCTAGCACTCTAATTCTGTCTGATCCTGGAATATAGCAATTCTTCACCAAGGCCCATTAACCTAAGTCTGGCTTTATATCCTTGATTATGGCTTTCATAAGTACCTCCTCTGTTTCCTCAATACCTCTGGCTCCTCTGATATTTGCCTCAGTCTCTCCTAGCTTCTGAATGGTTCCTCAGGCTAAGGTATTCCTGCTTCTGCATGTAGGGATTCAGGAGGGAATCTTCTCCTGAACAGCAGGCTGCAGGCCTGGACTGGTCTCAGACATTATCTAATCTCCATCTGTAGATTACAGACACTAGACTCCGTCTCCTCTGCACTTCCTGGTCTGGCCTTATATAAACTAGGGCTCCCTAGCTCCCTCTATGGACTAGAAGTAGGAATGACACCCCTAATAGGCCTGTAAGTGCAAGTTTCAGTGACAGGAAAATACACACATTACATTACATTATATAAAACTGACATAAAGCAACTTCCCATAATTAGGAGGGACGACAGCACACCAAGTGACCTTTGGTAGTAACGGGTATTACAACTCCCGTATACTACATGTGCTATCATGGCGCACAGTAATGGAGGACTAAATGGAGGTCAATCCTCTTCAGCGATGAGTGTCACTTTTGACTAAATGTGCTACCATAGCCTGCAGCGCCTACGAACTTGTTTCCCATCTAGCACATCTGGGACATTATTGGTCAGCAATTGCAAAGAGATCTGCCAGCAGTGGATCTTGATGATTTGTGTGCCCAGGTTCATTTAGCATGGCAGAACATTCCTCAAATAACCATTAATACAATTATTGAGAGCACGCCAAGGCATGCAAGTGCATGTATTTCTGAGCATTGTACTCATACTCGACCTGAATAAATCAAGATGATTTGAATATTTGGTTTCCATTTTATTATCATTTACATAAATAACATGTCAGGAATGGATATCAGTCATGTGATTTCCATATTTCTACAACTTTTCCTGCTTGATTTAGCAATTTAAATGTTGAGGAGTGTGAAGCAAATCCTTGTTCCTAACCCCTTAGTGACCACCCATACGTGTTTATACAAGGTCACTAGGGGGCCTTGGGATGGAGCACCACCTTTTTACGAAGGTAGCTGAGGGCTCGGGGAAGTGTTCATAGACCGTGACAAGCGATCTCTGATCACATGATCGCCGTTATACACTGACGTCAGTAAACTTTCTCCCTCCTCTCATGTAAGAGAGACTCCGATGCAGCGATTGGGTCCCCCAGCTCTTGGTCCCGAACCTCACCCCCACCCCCCCTGCCCACAAGAAAGATGTCTTCGGCAGCCGACGCATGCACACACTGTAAGCTGGCCCGCAACCATCCTCGCACCAGAGTAATAACGACACCCGGGGCAATATAGCCCCAAATACATTTAAATAAAGGACAGGAACCCCCCCCCCCCCCCCCCGTATAATAAAAAAATAAAGAGATCTGCCTTCAGCACAGTAACCATCAGGGACAAATAATAATGGTCCCTGATTATGTGGTCTCCATAATAAACCTATTATGGAGATCACATCCATTATATTTACTAAACACAGCCAGGACATAGGCTGTGTTTCTCTCTCCCCTCAGTGCAGTTCTTCTGTGTGGAGAGAGAGAGAGAGATCAGACTTCTGTCCTGGCTGTGCGATTTACTGTTAAAAAAAGAAAAATCAATTTATAAATTGTCCGTCCGTAACTGGCAGTCAGTGGGTGTCCGTAATTAGGCGTCCGTCATTAGACGTCTATTAGTCAATTATTTTCATTAGGGACCCTGTGTCCATCTGTTACTGGCGGTCAGTGGGTGTCTGTCATTACGCGTCTGCCGTTAGGTGTCCGTCATTAGACATCTATTGGTGACAGTCAATTATTTTCATTAGGGACCCTGGGTCCGTCTGTTCCTGGCGGTCAGTGGGTTTAATTTCTTTCTGGGCTTTTTATAAAAAAAAATGGCTCAGATTGTTCAGTGCAGAGCAGGCATATGAATTTGGCTGCTCTGACCACTCTGAGCCTGACACCACTTCAGAGGTGGAAATATTTTCAGATAGCGGGGACTCTAGTTCCGCTTCCATCCCCAGACCCCATAGCCCTATGGGGTAGAAGTCGCCACCTCATCTGATTCTCAACCCAGCGGTCCTATCCCTTCTACTATGTGGGTTCCTGCCACTTCATTTTCCCCCCAAGTACCCCAATTTTTATCCACTCCCCAAATTAATGTGGACGTCACCAATTTTACCTCTTATGATTTTTTTCATTTATTTGTGGACGATAAAGTCCTTGAGTTAGTTGTGCAGCAAACTAATCTCTACGCCACACAGTTTGCTGTACAAAAGCCCACATCTATCTATACAAGACGGTGGACACCCACAAGTGTCCCTGAAATAAAAAAAAATTGGGGGCTTACCCTGGACATGGGCATTGTAAAAAAAAAAAACATCTGTTTGATCGTATTGGGCTGTGAGTACTGTCCACTCAACCCCTGTGTTTGCAGCAGCTATGTCCCAAAACCGTTATGAAGTCCTAATGCGGTTTATGCATTTTTCGGACAATTCCCAAGTCCTCCCAGAACTGACCCAGCCTACGACCGCCTAAATAAATTGAGACCCCTTATTTCCCTCCTAACAGATTTATTATTAAAATTATATACCCCTGAAAAAAATCTGACGAATCCCTTTTTAGTTTTAAAGGTCGCCTTTCCTTCCGTCAGTTTATTCCCTCAAAGCATGCCCGATATGGGGTAAAATTATACAAGGTGTGCAAGAACGCAACCGGCTACACCTGCGGTCTGTCTGTTTATGAGGGCCGAGACTCCCAACTTAACCCCCCAGGCTGCCGCGAAAATATTGGGACATCGGGGAAAATTGTGCGGGTTCTATTGGCGCCATTCCTACACAAAGGGTACCACGTGTACATGGATAATTTTTATAGCAGTATACCCATTTTTAAATCCCTCCATGCTGCAAACACAGGGGCTTGTGGGACAGTGCACAAAAACAGAGTGGGATACCCACAACCGCTGGTGTCCAAGCGTTTGGAGGAACGCCCTTGCAAGTGACCAGCTGCTTGCAGTGAAGTGGAAGGACAGGAAGGATGTCTACATGCTGACCACCATGCACAAAGACACCACAGTAGCAGTTAGAGAGAGGGGGCTACTGCGGACAAACACAAACCGGTCTGTGTGACAGATTACAATAAATTTATGGGAGGGAAAGACCTCTTGGACCAGGCGCTTCAAACCTACCTGGGCCTGGTATTAAAAGGTAGCAATCTACCTCATTCAGATTGCTACCTATAAGGCCCCTTTCACATGGGCGAGTTTTCCACGCGGGTGCAATGCGTGAGTTGAACGCATTGCACCCGCACTGAATCCGGACCCATTCATTTCTATGGGGCTGTGCACATGAGTGGTAATTTTCACGCCACACTTGTGCGTTGCGTGAAAATCGCAGCAAGCTCTATTTTGTGCGTTTTTCACGCAACGCAGGCCCCATAGAAGTGAATGGGGCTGCGTGAAAATCGCAAGCAAGTGCGGATGCGGTGCGATTTTCATGCACGGTTGCTAGGAGACGATCGGGATGGGGACCCGATCTTTATTATTTTCCCTTATAACATGGTTATAAGGGAAAATAATAGCATTCTGTATACAGAATGCATAGTACAATAGGGATGGAGGGGTTAAATTAATTTAAAAAAAATAATAATTTAACTCACCTAATCCACTTGTTCGCGCAGCCGGCATCTCTTCTGTCTTGTTCTGTGAGGAATAGGACCTTTGATGACATCACTACGTTCATCACATGGTCCGTCACATGATCCATCACCATGGATTAAGGTGAGTTAATATTTTTATATATATATATATATATATATATATATATATATATATATATATATATATATTTTTTTTTAACCCCTCCAGCCCTATTGTACTATGCATTCTGTATTCAGAATGCTATTTTCCCTTATAACCATGTTATAAGTGAAAATACAATCTACACAACCTTGAACCCAATCCTGAACTTCTGTGAAGAAGTTCGGGTCTGGGTACCACATTCAGTTTTTTATCACGCGCGTGCAAAATGCATTGCATCCGGACAATATCCGGACACGCTCGTGTGAAAAAGGCCTAATAGTTTTGTTTTATTTAAAAGGTCCCAAGGAACCCTCAACTTCCTTGAGTTCCAAGAGAAGGTGGTTAGAGTCTCCTGTTTGAGTCCCCCGCACCTGGGCAAGCCTTTAAATCTGAGGACGTTCGAAGTCTTTCAGAACGCCATTTCCCTCACCCCATCCCGGCCACTACCAGCAAGACATATCCTCAAAAACGATGCCAGGTGTGTAGCGAACACGGAAGGAAGAGGGACACCCGAATTTACTGCCCCAGTTGCCCATCACAACCAGGCCTCTGCAATTACCCGTTTTGAGATGTACCATACGGTTGCTAATTATAAATTTTATTTTATTTAATACCAAAAAGGGTGGATGGGGAGGGGCTTTTCAGGAAGTCAATTTATTCTCTTTTTCTGTTTAGTTTGTGGGCTTTCCAGGGAGAGCGGGATCCTTTTGGGATGAGTTGTGGAGCTAATTTTTTTTTTTTTCAGACATTGAAACAAATTTTACCTTTTCCGATTTTGTTTTCTTAATTTTCCTGATTTTAATGAACGTGAGCTTGTCCACATTGGCTGTGGACAGGTGGCTGCGCCTAGCTTTGATGACGCCCCCTGCCGTGCTGCAGGCCTACAGAGGTTCAGGCCCTCTGAGAAACTACCTCTACATACAGGGGTTTGAATTAGGTATTTGAAATACAGCCATTTGAAATACAGCCATTTTGTGCAAAGATATATTTACTGCAGGCCTACAGAGGTTCAGGCCCTCTGAGATACTACATCTACATACAGGGGCTTGAATTTGGCATTTGAAATATAGCCATTTTGGGCAAAAAAATCTTTTATTGAGGCCTAGTCTGGTTTAGGCCGTGTGAGATACACCCTTTACATACTGTCGTTCTATTCTACTATTAATTAAACACCCATTTAGGGCAAGATCCTAAATTTAAAAAAATATGAGGAGAGCGTCAAATAAGGGACGTGGCCCAGGTCGTGGTGCTGCTGGTGGAGCTCCTGTTGCAGGGAGAGGACGTGGTCGATCTGTGCCAGCTACACGCACAAGTGAAACCCCTTCCTCAGGTGCGAGTAGGCGACAAAACCTGCAGCGGTATTTGGTATGAATGGTGAGGCCTGAACAAGTACAGGCGATAGTAGATTGGGTTGCTGACAGTGGATCCAGTTCCTTCACATTGTCTCCCACCCAGACTCCTGCTGAAAGACCACAGTTGGCACCTGCAGCCGATGTCCATCAGTCTTTCACCTCACCCCCTTGCAAATCAGCCAAGCAGTCTGAGCCCCAAGTCATGCAGCAGTCTCTTCTGCTTTTTGATGACAGTTAGCAGGGTTTCCCAGGTCCATCCACCTAGCCCTGCTCCAGAAGTGGAAGAGATTGAGTGCACCGATGCCCAACCACTTATCTTTCAAGATGAGTACATGGGAGGACCATCGCAGCACGTCTCGGATGATGACGAAACACAGGTGCCAACTGCTGAGGCTTTCGAAAGTGTGCAGACCGACAAGGAAGGCAGGGGTGAAGACTGGGTGGAAGATGATGTGGAGGACGATGAGGTCCTCGACCCCACATGGAATCAAGTTCATACGAGTGACCTATGTAGTTCGGAGAAAGAGGCGGTGGTCGCACAGAGCCACCAGCACAGCAGAAGAGGGAGCAGGGTGCAAAAGCGGAGCGGCCGTCCTCTAGACAGTACTCCTCCTACTGCCCACCGCAGCAAGGGACCTAGCACACCAAAGCCAGCTCCAAGGAGTTCCCTGGCGTGGCAGTTCTTCAGACAATGTGCTGACGACAACACACGAGTGGTTTGCACGCTGTGCAATCAGAGCCTGAAGCGAGGCATAAACGTTCTCAACCTAAGCACAACCTGCATGACCAGGAATTTAAGTGCAAAGCACGAGCTGCAGTGGAGTAGACACCTCAAAAACCAAGAAAGGTCTCTGGCTCCTCCTGCTTCCTTTTCTGCTGCAGTCGCGGCCTCTTCATCCTCCTCTGGAGTGACAGTGCGACCTGGCACCCTGCAAACAGAGGATCTGCCAGCAACACCAACACCTGGGTCACCAAGCATCTCCACAATGTCCCACGCAAGCGTTCAGCTCTCCATATCCCAAACGCTGGAGAGGAAGAGGAAGTATGCCCCTACCCACCCACGATCCCAAGCCCTGAATGCCAGCATTTCTAGATTACTGGCATTTGAAATGCTGTCATTCCGTCTGGTGGAGACGGATAGTTTTAAAGGCCTTATGGCGGTGGCTGTCCCACAGTATGTCGTGCCCAGCCGCCACTACTTTTCAAGGCGAGCCATCCCTTCCCTGCACAACCATGTAGGGGACAAAATCAGGTGTGCACTGCGCAACGCCATCTGTGGCAAGGTGCACCTGACTACGGATACGTGGACCAGTAAGCACGGTCAGGGACGTTATATCTCCATAACAGCACACTGGGTAAATGCAGTGGCGGCTGGGCCTGAGGCGGATAGCAGTTTGGCGCATGTCCTTCCACTACCGAGGATTGCAGGGCGCTTCAGTTTGCCTTCTGTTGCTTCCTCCTCCTACTGTGCTTCCTCATCCTCTACCAGCTCCTCATCCGGTCAGCTTAACACCTTCACCACCAACAGCCAGGGGTAAACGACAGCAGGCAGTTTTAAAACTTATCTGTTTGGGGGACAAACCACACACCGCGCAGGAGCTGTGGACGTACCTTAAACAACAGACCGATGAGTGGTTTGTGCCAGTCATCCTCAAGCCCGGCCTGGTGATGTGTGATAATGCTCGAAATCTCGTAGCAGCTCTGGGACTAGCCGGCTTGACGCACATCCCTTGCCTGGTGCATGTGCTGAGTTTGGTGGTGCAGAGATTACTTAAAAATCACCCCGACATGTCAGAGCTGCTGCATAAAGTGCGGGCCGTCTGTGCGCGCTTTAGGCGTTCTCACCCTGCTGCTGCTCACCTGTCAGCGCTGCAGCGTAACTTCGGCCTTCCCGCTCACCGCCTCATATGCGACGTGCCCACAAGGTGGAACTCCACCTTGCACATGCTGGCCAGACTGTGCGAGCAGCAGCAGGCGATAGTGGAGTTTCAGCTGCAGCACGCACGGGTGAGTCGCTCGGCGGAACAGCACCACTTCACCACCAATGACTGGGCCCTCATGCGAGACATGTGTTCCTTGTTGCGCTGTTTCGAGTACTCCACCAACATGGCCAGTGCCGATAACACCTTTCTCAGTGTTACTATCCCACTTCTATGCCTCCTTGAAAAAACGCTCCTGGCGATGATGGAAGAGGATGTGGCACAGGAGGAGGAGGAGGAAGAGGGATCATTTCGTTGGGTTTCCGGCCAGTCATTCCCAAGTGTCTCCGAGGGTGGGTTCCTGCACCCACAAACCCAAGGTACACAATTGTCCAGCCAGGGCACAGTTCTGGAGGATGAGGAGGAGGAGGAGGAGATGGAGGAGGAGGAACCATGTTCACAGCAGAGTGGCACCCAGACCAGCTCATGGCCATCACTGGAGCGTGGATGGGGGGATACAGAGGACACAGACGATACACCTCCCACAGAGGACAGCTTTTCGTGTCCTCTGAGCAGCCTGGCACACATGAGCGATTACATGCTGCAGTGTCTCCGCAACGACCGCCGAGTTGCCCACATTCTAACTTGTGCTGATTACTGGGTGGAAACGGTGCTGGATCCCCGTTACAAGGACAACGTACCGTCCTTAATTCCCTCACTGGAGCGTGATCGTAAGATGCGCGAGTACAAGCGCACGCTGGTAGACGCGCTGCTGGTGGCATTCCCACCTGACAGCGGGGGCACAATGGAAGCACAAGGCGAAGGCAGAGGATGAGGAAGAGGTCGCCAACGCAGCTGGGGCACGGCCAGCACCTCAGAATAGAGGGTTAGCATGGCCGACATGTGGAAAAGCTATGTCAGCACGCCACAACAACCAGCACCACCAGCTGATATGGAACGTCTTAGCAGGAGGCAGCATTTCACCAACATGGTGGAGCAGTATGTGTGCACACGCCTACACGTACTGAATGACTGGTCTGCCCCCTTCAACTTCTGGGTCTCCAAATTGGGCACATTGCCTGAACTTGCCCTTTACGCCTTGGAGGTGCTGGCCTGCCCTGCAGCCAGTGTATTATCTGAATGTGTGTTTAGCACGGCAGGGGGCGTCATCACAGCTAGGCGCAGCCACCTGTCCACAGCCAATGTGGACAAGCTCACGTTCATTAAAATGAACCAGGCATGGATCCCTCGGGACTTGTCCGTACCTTGTGCAGAATAGACATGTATACCGGCACTAAGCAGCCATTGTTATACTGCAGCGCAATTGCTCATGTTTGTATTTTGGATATTTCACACTCTTTTGGAGTGTACATTAATTTTACAAAATAAAATTAATACCAAAAACCTGTGTTGGCTATCTCGTCCTCCTCCACCGCCGCTTCCACTTACTCTGCTACGTCCACCGCCTCCTCAAACTCCTACTCCATATGGAACTCCACCTTATAAATCCATTTTTATATCATTTCACTACTTTGTCATTTACATTTTCTGGTGGAATTCACAAAATTTTGGGGTGTATAGTACCACTGCTCTACCTAGTAGGCCGGTTAAAAAAATATAAATTGTCATTAACATTTTCGGGTGAAATTCACCAATTTTTGGGTGTATAGTACCACAGCTATACCTAGTAGGTTGGTAAACAAAAAATATATATTTGTCAGTTACATTTGCAGTTGAAATTCAACAATTTTTGGGTGTGATGTACCACTGCTATACCTAGTAGACAGGTTAAACAATAAAAAAAATTGAAACAAAGGTATAGGACGACTCACCCTTATGGTGGTGATGTATAGGTGCTCCAATCTAGTGCGACACCCTACTCACCAAATTAAACAAATGTATAGAAAGTGAATGGGCACTCTGATAGATGGAGTCACATATAGAGTAAAATCAATGACAAGTTTATTTATATCACACAATATTATATCACTATGGTATATTAGTATTAACTATAAAAATCCTGACATAAGTAAGAAATATATAAATAGGAGTAAAATGTAATCAATATAAGAATATAAGTAATGGGTTTCCTCCTATCAGATCCGGATGGGTAGTAACCAGTTATTAACACATTGTGAAAAATGAATACAATACTATTAAATCGACACAATTGTTATATATACTCTTGATAGGAATCTATTAAAAAGACCTCTGTGTTGAGACGATATATAGTTAATATTCGTAGATATGCGGTCAAAAAGTCCAAAGTTCCATAAAAGTGGACATAAGGTGATCTTGCAATCGTTATACAAGCTCACATTTGCTAGTCAGAAAATGATGATTCTTTCTTGTTCCACAGTTATATGCATGTGTCGGTAATGGCATACAAACAATTTGCAGACAGTGATATTTTCAAAATAGATCGTTGTTCTGGATAGATAGCAGCAGGTGATTGTTACATAGATTTAGTAAGCTCTCAGTCTGAGCAGCTATTACTCACGGTTAGCAGCCTCGGTTCGTGGCGTCCCACGTGCTGTCCTTGTGCAATGAGCTTACCTACTGTTAAAGATCTTTCTTACGGTTGTGTTCCGGATCTTTAGTGTTTCTGCTGGAAAGTAGCTGTGTAAAGCTGTGGCACACGCGGTCCCGATATTTCCACTGGTTGTATAGTCAGCGGGATTCCTTTAGCGTCCCACGTGTCTCCAAGTCTGTGGAGCCTCAGTGTTTGATGGTATAACGGCTATGTGCCAGTTGCTTTCAGAGTGGCAAACTTGGGATTCCGCTAGTGGGTACATTTGGTGAAACGCTTCACTTGTGGACCATCCGATCAATGTTGTCCGACATATGACCGGCTGTTTGAGTCCGATGACCGAGTATTACCGCCAGACGCGTTTCGGGGACTATGCTTGTCTCCTTCCTCAGTGGCTATGCTCGGTCTCTGTATGCAGCTGGGTTTTATACGTGCCTTCTCCGGATTATCTGGAAAAAGTGGACTGGAATCCATGGTGAGTCAATACTAATTTGTCTTTGCAGTTATCTCACCCTATTGATGCGATATAGATGCGTCTTTTCATGGTCTCATGTGTTTTTTTGGTCCAAAGGGTCTCCATCTACTATTCTACAGTTTCTGTGGGTTATTTTCAGTCGATATTTTACATTAAAAAGTGACTGCAAGTTTGTAAATTGCTCATACAAAACATAGCATCAAGAAATAATTATTCAAACATTGTAAAATATTCAAACATTGTGAAATATTGTAAAATATTATAAAAATATAGCCAATGTGATATATAATGAATTATAAAATAAATGATGGTATGTATATAAAATAAATATATAAAATGAGTGTCTCTCAATCATAGGTAAAACTAAAAAAGGGTTTCTTTGTTTCGAAAGCAAATTGCATATTGATTACTAACTATATAGTGGTAAACCATTTAGGTTCTATTTTATGTTGGCAATAACAAAGTTAAAAAATACGAGCATTATAGACAGATCGTCTTATTTGTATAGAGCATACCGTTCATTTAGTGATCTACATCTTCTTCTTTAACTTCTGTTGATATATCAATATATCTAAGGGAGAGTGTCCTTACAGTTATCTTGCGGTATGTGTGTGTTTCTGAATATATTGGCTTCTATTTTTTATGATCTAAAGTCTCTCTAATTCCTATATTGGAATTACTATAGTGTCTTATTTTGCACTGCATGTATTATATAAGTGTCATATAAACAGTTATTATCAGTGTAGAGAAATCTCGAACAGATGTTAAATTATAATGACAATACTATTTGATGTGGGTGTATCTCCAGGGCTATTTTAGTGCCAGTTAGAGAACAGATTTGGTGATACCTTTGCGGTTGTCATGCGATATGTGTGCGTTTTTATATGGACTACTGCGTTTTTTGGTCCGCTGGGTCTGTAACTAATATGGTGGAATTCCTGTATTTCTTTTGGTCATAATTGCATTGCATTAGTGTTGTATGGTTTAAAGTGTACCATTGTGTAGGAATGAGTGTCAGAAATGAACCAAACGAAAGAAAAAATTTATTTATGTGTTGAAAAAATATATTATATGAAAATAAGTGCCAACTCAAAGTGTATGTTGTGATAAAATGTGGGATATTTCTAATATGATTATCTTTTATAGATGTGTCTATAATTTCCACTATCAGTGTATCCCAAAAGGTATATAGTATATTAATATCTATTTGTGACTAAGTTTATGTGCAATTGTTGGATTGCTATTCCAATGTGATATAAGAGTGAATCTATCTTTATAGCGTGATAAGAGTGTTTATTATTAAGTGAAGTTAGTTGTCATTGGTCGAAGGATTTCTGAGTCTGCAAATTGTTTGTATGCCATTACCGACACACGCATATAACTGTGGAACAGGAAAGAATCATCATTTTCTGACTAGCAAATGTGAGCTTGTATAACGATTGCAAGATCACCTTATATTCACTTTTAAGGAACTTTGGACTTTTTGACCGCATATCTACGAATATTAACTATATATCGTCTCAACACATCAGAGGTCTTTTTAATAGATTCCTATCAAGAGTATATATAACAATTGTGTCGATTTAATAGTATTGTATTCATTTTTCACAATGTGTTAAAGGGCTTCTGTCACCCCACAAAAGTCATTTTTTTTTTTTTTTGGATAGTTACATTCCTTATAGCGCGATATAGGAGAATATAATCTTATCACTTACTTTCATGCGGCCGTTTCTTTAGAAAACGAAGTTTTATAATATGTAAATCCGGTCTCTACCAGCAAGTAGGGCGTCTACTTGCTGGTAGCCGCAGCAGAAAACCGCCCCCTCGCCGTGTTGATTGACAGGGCCAGCCGCGATCTCCTCCTCCGGCCGGCCCTGTCAGTATTTCAAAAATTGCGCGCCTGTGTTGATTCGGCGCAGGCGCTCTGAGATGAGGAGGCTCGTCTCCTCAGAACTCCCTCAGTGCGCCTGCGCCGATGACGTCTTCTCTTTCGGTGATGTCATCGGCGCAGGCACACTGAGGGAGTTCTGAGGAGACGAGCCTCCTCATCTCAGAGCGCCTGTGCCGAATCAACAGAGGCGCGCGATTTTTGAAATACTGACAGGGCCGGCCGGAGGAGGAGATCACGGCTGGCCCTGTCAATCAACACGGCGAGGGGGCGGTTTTCTGCTGCGGCTACCAGCAAGTAGCCGCCCTACTTGCTGGTAGAGACCGGATTTACATATTATAAAACTTTGTTTTCTAAAGAAACGGCCGCATGAAAGTAAGTGATAAGATTATATTCTCCTATATCGCGCTATAAGGAATGTAACTATCCAAAAAAAAAAAAAAAGACTTTTGTGGGGTGACAGAAGCCCTTTAATAACTGGTTACTTCCCATCCGGATCCGATAGGAGGAAACCCATTACTTATATTCTTATATTGATTACATTTTACTCCTATTTATATATTTCTTACTTATGTCAGGATTTTTATAGTTAATACTAATATACCATAGTGATATAATATTGTGTGATATAAATAAACTTGTCATTGATTTTACTCTATATGTGACTCCATCTATCAGAGTGTCCATTCACTTTCTATACATTTGTTTAATTTGGTGAGTAGGGTGTCGCACTAGATTGGAGCACCTATACATCACCACCATAAGGGTGAGCCGTCCTATACCTTTGTTTCAATTATTACATACATCCATCTAAGGTCAGAGCTCCCCTTCTGTTGAGGATGGATATTTGGAGCCATATAGAAAATAAAAAATTGAAAGTAGAGGCATACAAATTTGATAATCCAACTGCAAATGTAACGAATAATATAATAGGAGAAAGAACTATGTCTGATACTTTTAGAGAACTGGAACCGCTACTATTGAAACAACTTAGACAACAATGGGAAATAATGTCCTTAAACCAATACATTGAACATAAAAGAATACTAAAAAGGGTTACTATTGTCTAAGACCCTTGCACAGGATCTCTGCTGCAAGGAATTTGATAAAGAATGGGAATCTCTCTTACTTTCACATTCGATCACATTGGTACAATTGATCATTAAAAGGAGATCCCAAATGTTGGAAGAACTGACAGTAAATCAATCAAGTGAAAACTGTAGTAGACAAACTCCCAAAGAATGAGGAATTTTCCAGATGGCAGGAACGACTGTGCAGGAGTCTAGACAAATTAGAACAAGAAATAATAGAGAAAAAAACAAAAATATAGATATGGGCTAAACTTTGAAAAAAGTGAAACGCAGGACAACTACTCACAACAAAGACCAATAGAACCCAGATCCACACGGGAACAAATTAGTGATAATAATCAATATAACATCCCTGTAAGTAACAGATATGAAACTTTGAATCACAATCATTTTTTAGACAGGACTCCACCTCACCACAAAACAAGGATCAGACACAGATCACCATCACCAACAATACAATTTCAACACCGAGAGTCACCACCGATACACACATACAATTTGAGGAACCGATTCAATCACCAACAACACAATCAGGAAACACAAAAGAGGAATTGGTACCCACAAACTCAGACACTACCCCATTCCCAATCATCAAAGAGAAGGAAGACAATCACGAAACGAACACAGAGATCCAAAAGAAAGACACGAAGAAGTCAGAGAAAAAAGAGGGACACACAAAAATCACAGATAGACACTGCAGAACAAAAAACTATAGTCAACTTAAGCACAGTAGTTTTGACTAATGCACAAATCAATGTACTTCAGAAAGGTTTGAAATTTGCTGCAACATCTAAAATGAACAAATTTGATACTTATGTGGGTATAGCAAAATTTGTGAGAAAGCTATGTTTAAAAAAATATTTTATAAAAAATCCCATTATATTTAATACAGAAGGAAATAAAGATGCTGAAATCAGACATACCGATTTGAAAATGAAATCAAAAAAATTTCCTAGACAAGAGATCAGTGCGGAAATAGCCACGTTTCAAACAAATGTGGAAACAGAACTAAGGAAAATATCAGAGAGACCTATCAAAAATAATAACTTAACAGGACAAGAGGTGCGTGCAATTAAAGAGCTTCAGACATTAAATAATATTACGATCCGCCCAGCGGACAAAGGAGGGGCCATTGTCCTTCTAGAGATGGCAAAATACAATGAGGAATGCCTTAGGCAGCTAACAGATGAGACAACTTACAAAAAACTTAAAAAGACCCCACAGAAGAGTTTACTGAATTGTTGGTCAAATACTGCGATAGAGGTCTAGAACAAGATATTCTGACCAAACAAGAATATGATTACATTTTAGGGACCCAACGGAGGCTACCAATGTTTTACTGTCTGCCAAAGATACATAAGAATCTGACAGAACCCCCAGGACGTCCGATTATATCGGGAATTGGGTCACTAACAGCTAATCTTTTGCAGTATATTGACCACCTAATCCAGCCAGCTGTAAAAAAGACTAATTCGTACATTAAAGACACCACACAGATTGTACAAATTTTAGAGAACTTGAAAGTGCAACCCAATTGGATAATTGGGACATTGGACATACAATCATTGTACATAAGTCATGAGCAGGGAATAGCAGCCTTGAAGGCCCAATTACAACAAAACGGAGACTTGAACCAGAAACAAGTTGAATTTCTAGCAGAAGGTGTCAATTTTATACTGACTCATAATCATTTCTTCTTTGGGGGTGACCATTACTTGCAGATCCAGGGTACTGCGATGGGCACCAGATTCGCCCCCAGCTACGCCAACTTATTTATGGCCCAATGGGAGCGTGAGGCCATTGAGCCGAGGCTGGGGATGGATCTGGTGCTTTGGAACAGATATATAGATATCATATTTGTTTGGCAAAAGGGATTGCCTGAATTGGATGCCTTTTTGGAAGAGATTAACAAAAACTCTTATAATCTTGTCTTTTCCTCTAGTGTTAACAAGGAAAATACGGAATTTTTAGATTTACAGATTACCAACAGTAAAGATAAATATGTTTGCAACACTTACCACAAGCCAGTAGCAATAAATAGCTTTATACCCTATTCCAGCTGCCATTTGCCAACATGGCTGTTAAATATACCGTATGGACAGTTCCGAAGAATAAAAAGGAATTGTACAGACAGGGACAAATTTGAAGAAGAGGCCATTCAGATGAAGTCAGAATTTCAACTCAAAAAATATCCTGAAAAACTGTTAGATGATGCATTGAATAAAGCAAGAGACCTAGATAGGAATACATTCTTTTCCTCTGATACAGGGAGAACAAAGAGAAAACAAGAGGAAGACACACTTCGTATAGTACTCCCCTTCAATGCACAGCATAAATCCATCAAGAAAATTATAAATAAACACTGGCACCATATTAAGAGAGATAAAGTGATAGGTTCTCTCATCCCTATGGTTCCTCAGATAGTCTACACCAAGGCTCCAAATTTAGGACTTAAACTAGCTCCCTCCATTAAACATTACAAAAAAGATAATCAATCAATTAATACATGGCTGAACATGAGTGGCTTCCACAGATGTGGAAGCTGCATTAATTGTAAGAATACCTCATTTTCCAGGAAAACCACAAAAGTACAATCAATACAAAATACATTTGTATAGGAAATAAAAAACTTCATGACCTGCAATACCCCGAATGTGATCTACTTGATCCAATGTACTTGTTCCAAACAATATATCGGGAGAACAAAAAGACCATTGAAGGTCAGAATAGCCGAACACATCAACAATATTAAAAAAGGCTATGAGAAACATGCATTGTCCAAGCATTTCAAATTGGTGCACAATCAAGATCCCAAAGATCTGAGATTTATGGCACTAGAACAAATAACACGCCATTGGAGAGGAGGAGACCATGTATCAAGAATGTCGAGAGCAGAGTCCAGAAGGATTTTTGACTTCGGCAGCCTACTACCAGACGGTTTGAACGCAGAACTGGAAATATTCGGCTTTCTGTGAAGGGGTGGGTGCCCTGGTCTGATGGGGGATCACAGTCAGGCTGTTTTTCCAGCACTGGGACCCTCTCTTGGACCTGGGCCCCCATCCCATATACATCATATCAAAACTCCCAAGCAGAACTCAGAAATCCTTCGACCAATGACAACTAACTTCACTTAATAATAAACACACTCTTATCATGCTATAAAGATAGATTCACTCTTATATCACATTGGAATAGCAATCCAACAATTGCACATAAACTTAGTCACCAATAGATATTAATATACTATATACCTTTAGGGATACACTGATAGTGGAAATTATAGACACATCTATAAAAGATAATCATATTAGAAATATCCCACATGTTATCACAACATACACTTTGAGTTGGCACTTATTTTCATATAATATATTTTTTCGACACATAAATAAATTTTTTCTTTCGTTTGGTTCATTTCTGACACTCATTCCTACACAATGGTACACTTTGAACCATACGACACTAATGCAATGCAATTATGACCAAAAGAAATACAGGAATTCCACCATATTAGTTACAGACCCAGCGGACCAAAAAACGCAGTAGTCCATATAAAAACGGACACATATCGCAAGACAACCGCAAAGGTATCACCAAATCTGTTCTCTAACTGGCACTAAAATAGCCCTGGAGATACACCCACATCAAATAGTATTGTCATTATAATTTAACATCTGTTCGAGATTTCTCTACACTGATAATAACTGTTTATATGACACTTATATAATACATGCAGTGCAAAATAAGACACTATAGTAATTCCAATATAGGAATTAGAGAGACTTTAGATCATAAAAAATAGAAGCCAATATATTCAGAAACACACACATACCGCAAGATAACTGTAAGGACACTCTCCCTTAGATATATTGATATATCAACAGAAGTTAAAGAAGAAGATGTAGATCACTAAATGAACGGTATGCTCTATACAAATAAGACGATCTGTCTATAATGCCCGTATTTTTTAACTTTGTTATTGCCAACATAAAATAGAACCTAAATGGTTTACCACTATATAGTTAGTAATCAATATGCAATTTGCTTTCGAAACAAAGAAACCCTTTTTTAGTTTTACCTATGATTGAGAGACACTCATTTTATATATTTATTTTATATACATACCATCATTTATTTTATAATTCATTATATATCACATTGGCTATATTTTATAATATTTTACAATATTTCACAATGTTTGAATAATTATTTCTTGATGCTATGTTTTGTATGAGCAATTTACAAACTTGCAGTCACTTTTTAATGTAAAATATCGACTGAAAATAACCCACAGAAACTGTAGAATAGTAGATGGAGACCCTTTGGACCAAAAAAACACATGAGACCATGAAAAGACGCATCTATATCGCATCAATAGGGTGAGATAACTGCAAAGACAAATTAGTATTGACTCACCATGGATTCCAGTCCACTTTTTCCAGATAATCCGGAGAAGGCACGTATAAAACCCAGCTTCATACAGAGACCGAGCATAGCCACTGAGGAAGGAGACAAGCATAGTCCCCGAAACGCGTCTGGCGGTAATACTCGGTCATCGGACTCAAACAGCCGGTCATATGTCGGACAACATTGATCGGATGGTCCACAAGTGAAGCGTTTCACCAAATGTACCCACTAGCGGAATCCCAAGTTTGCCACTCTGAAAGCAACTGGCACATAGCCGTTATACCATCAAACACTGAGGCTCCACAGACTTGGAGACACGTGGGACGCTAAAGGAATCCCGCTGACTATACAACCAGTGGAAATATCGGGACCGCGTGTGCCACAGCTTTACACAGCTACTTTCCAGCAGAAACACTAAAGATCCGGAACACAACCGTAAGAAAGATCTTTAACAGTAGGTAAGCTCATTGCACAAGGACAGCATGTGGGACGCCACGAACCGAGGCTGCTAACCGTGAGTAATAGCTGCTCAGACTGAGAGCTTACTAAATCTATGTAACAATCACCTGCTGCTATCTATCCAGAACAACGATCTATTTTGAAAATATCACTGTCTGCAAATTGTTTGTATGCCATTACCGACACATGCATATAACTGTGGAACAAGAAAGAATCATCATTTTCTGACTAGCAATGTATAACGATTACAAGATCACCTTATATCCACTTTTAAGGAACTTTGGACTTTTTGACCGCATATCTACGAATATTAACTATATATATCGTCTCAACACATCAGAGGTCTTTTTAATAGATTCCTATCAAGAGTATATATAACAATTGTGTCGATTTAATAGTATTGTATTCATTTTTCACAATGTGTTAATAACTGGTTACTTCCCATCCGGATCTGATAAGAGGAAACCCATTACTTATATTCTTATATTGATTACATTTTACTCCTATTTATATATTTCTTACTTATGTCAGGATTTTTATAGTTAATACTAATATACCATAGTGATATAATATTGTGTGATATAAATAAACTTGTCATTGATTTTACTCTATATGTGACTCCATCTATCAGAGTGCCCATTCACTTTCTATACAATAAAAAAAATTGTCTCTTACATTTTCTGGTGAAATTCACCAATTTTTGGGTGTGAAGTACCACTGCTATACCTAGTAGACCGGTAAAAAAAAAAAACAACATTTGTCAGTTACATTTTAGGGTCAAATTCACCAATTTTTGGGTTTAATATACCCCTCCTCTACCTAGTTGACAGCTTAATACATTTCAATAATTTTTATTTTACACTTTTGGGTGACAATAAACAATAGTTTTCTGTCATAGACCCCTGCTCTACCAAGTAGAGAGGTTAATTAATTTCTGTAATTTTTCTGTTACATTCTTGGGTTGACATTATACAATTTTAGACATGAATAAACCCCTGCTCTGCATAGGTGACAGGGAATAAAATTTCTGAAATGCTTCTTTAAATGATGCGAGCAAACCTCCTTTGATTCAATGCTTAAACTTAAGCAAGTTGTACCACATGTAAGGTTCAAAACTTTGTCCCACATTTCCGCTATACTCTTTTGGCCCACATTTGGGCTTCTGTAATTTGTCCCACATTTGCGCCTCAATAATTTTTCACACATTTCTTCTTGATCCCAAATTTTTTAAATAAATTTATCTCCCTTAAATTTGGTCTCTTTTTCTCACGCTCCCTCTCCGGCCTAAAACCCCGATTCCCCGCCACCTGTAATCACCATGGTAGGTGCATAAAAGAACATCGAAAGTTGATAGAGCAGATATCAAATTGGATTGTGAACATCACAGGGACGTTTGACATAGTGGGTGAGGCAGTAAGTATGCACATGCCTACACAAACTAACTGACAGGGGTCAGCCCCTGCAACTTCTGGGTCTCCAAATTGGGCACATGGCCTGAGCTTGCCCTTTACGCCTTAGAGGTGCTGCCCTGCAGCCGGTGTATTGTCTGAACGTGTGTTTAGCACGACTGGAGGGTTATATTTCCCAATGTTTTGGGGTGTATCCTAATTAAAAAAAATATTAAAAAATTTAAAACCAAAAAGCAGTGTAGGCTACCTCCTCCTCCTCCACCGCCACTTCCACCTACACTGCCACATCAACATCCACCGCCTCCTCAACCTCCTTCTCCATATGGACCTGGTCCTCCTAGATCAAGATTATTATTTTTTATTTTTACGTATTTTACGTTATTTTAAGTCATTTCCCTATCCACATTTGTTTGCAGAGCACTTGCCATGCTCTTAACCACATTTTAACGCCATTTGCAGCCCTCTAGCCCTTTCCATGACATTTTTACAGCCATTTTAGTGCTCAAAAGTTCGGGTCCCCATTGACTTCAATGGGGTTCGGGTTCGGGGTCAAGTTCGGTTAAAGTTCGGGTCCTGAATTCGAACTTTTTTCCTAAGTTCGGCCGAACCCGTCGAACCCGAACATCCAGGTTTCCGCTCAACTCTACCCACAACACATCTAGAAATATTGATATAATTTTGGGAATTAGTGATTCATTACTGTTCCTACAGATGGTTCTGGACACTGTCCTTTTATATATTCTGTAGGTGACTGGTTGATTCTGTGCATAGCGGTTTCTACCCTGCAGGGCAGGGACCTGTTATGGTGCACCGCGTCACTTAGCACGTTCGTCTCTATCGGTGTTCTTGTATCTTGTGAACAAACTGGAATTTCCAACATAGTTGGAGACATTTTGCTCTGTGTGGCGGATTTCAAAGACAGTAACAGGGTTAAAAAAAAAAAAATAACAATTTGAATATAACCATATATACTCATTATTTCATCCTATAATAATTTTTCACTCAGCATGCTTACTACACCACTAGATGCATGCTTTAAGGGATCTAGTTTTTAAAATGGGGTCATTTATAAGGGTTTTTTAATCATTTTGCAGCTCAACGCCATTACATGTGTGCAATAGGGCCTGAACCATTTTCAGTTTATTATCTGAAAGGCCCCAGGTGCTCCTTTACGTTTGGGCCCTGCCGTGTGTCAAGACATAAGATTAGGGCCACAAAGTGGATATTTCTGAAGACAGGAGAAATGGGGTGATACATTTTGGGGTGTACTTCTTCATTTTATCATGTGCTCTGCAGAAAGAAATCTGTCTTTAAATTAACACTTTTGTGTAAAAATTTAATATTATTATTTTTTACCTGCTTAGCATTAATTTCTGCAAAAAACTAGGGGGTCTAAGCTCTCTAAACCCCTACATGGATATCTTAGGGGGTCTAGTTTTCTAAATGTGGTCATTTTGGGGGGTTTCTATAATTTTGCCACCTCAACGCCATTACAAGTGTGCAATGGGGACTAAACCATTTTCAATCTATTATCTGAAAGCCACTGGGTGCTCCTTTATGTTTGGGCCCTGCCGTGTGTCAAGACATAAGATTAGGGCCACAATGGGGGTATTTATGAAGACAAGATAAATGGGGTGATACATATTTTTTTTGCCTGCTTAGCATTAATTTCTACAAAAAACTAGGAGGTCTAAACACTCACTACACCCCTACATGACTGCCTTAGGGGGTCTAGTTTTAAAATGGGGTCCATTACGGCGTGATAAATTTTGGGGTGTACTGCTTCATTTTGAAGTGCTCTGTAGAAGAAAATCTGTCTTTAAGTCATGTTATGTGCAATATTTGGCGAAACAATATAAAACACATTCAAGTGTATAAAATATACAGCAATTACAAATACAAATAAAAAAAAACTTATATGAAATCACTATCTACATGCAATATCAAATCTTCCACATATTCAAACACAGTCTCAAGGACCTGCAGTGACATCAGCATACATGATCAGGTCTGCTGTTCCAAACACATCAATCAGTTTCTTCTAACTCAGACCTCCCCCATATTCATCCTCAGTCTGAAAGACTTTTTACATTAGCATACATCATCAGGTTAGCTGTTTCGAACTCACCAATCAGTTTCTTTTAACTTAGACCTCTCCCATATTCAACTTCAGTCTAAACGACCTGTGGTGACATGAGCATGCATAATTAGGTCAGCTGTTCTAAACACACCAGTTTCTTCTAACTCAAAACTCCCCCATATTCAACCTCAGTCTGAAGGACCTGCGATGACATAAGCATACATCATACAAGTCAGCTATTTCAAACACACCAATTAGTTTCTTCGAATTCAGACATTTAAATCCCTATACGTCCTTCAGGGATAACCTCTTTCATCATTGCCCAAATAAAGAGAGATATTACTCTTTATTAGAGTTGAGCGAACCCAAACTGTAAAGTTCGGGTTCCTTTCGAACTTTAGGGTTTTTGCCACCCGAACCCGAACATTTACGTAAAAGTTCGGGTTCGGCGATTTTTATGGCGCTTTTTGAAAGGCTGCAAAGCAGCCATTCAACAAGCATCATACTACTTGCCCCAAAATGCCATCACAGCCATGCCTACTATTGGCATGGCTGTGATTGGCCAACTGAAGCATGTGACCCAGCCTCTATTTAAGCTGGAGTCACGTAGCGCCACCTGTCACTCTGCTCGGATTAGTGTAGGGAGAGGATGCAGCTGCTGTGAGGGAGAGAGCAGGGATAAATCTTTTCAAGAACTGGTTTATGTACTCAGTGATCTACAGAAAGTGTTTTGTGGGTGCAGTGCACAATTTATTTAAGCTTGCCCTGAGCCAACTACTGCTGAAAACGAACTTTTTTTTCTTCAGTTAGTCAATATCAATACATGATCGGCAGCCATTTTATGCAAAGATAGTGCACCAGCATAGGCCATCTGCAAGTCCAGAAATACAGCTTTGGCATACTGGGGTGAAAAAACCCGCTAATATACTGCACATCTGAGATTAGACAAGCATAAGTGACTGTCACATTTAGGACAGAAATACAGCTTTTTGGTTAGGGTGAAAATACCCTCTAAAGTACTGCACATCTGGGATTACACATGCATAAGTCACTGTCACATTTTGGACAGAAATACGGCTTTGGCATACTGGGGTAAAAAAAGCCTCTAATATACTGCACATCTGGGATTACATGTGCATAAGTCACTGTCACATTTAGGACAGAAATAAAACTTTATGGTTAGGGTGAAAAAAGCCTCTAATATACTGCACATCTGGGATTGCACGTGCATAAGTCACTGTCACATTTAGGCCATAAATACGGCTTTGGCATACTGGGGTGAAAAAAGCCTCTAATATACTGCACATCTGGGATTACACGTGCATAAGTCACTGTCACATTTAGGCCATAAATACGGCTTTGGCATACTGGGGTGAAAAAAGCCTATAATATACTGCACATCTGGGATAAGACGTGCATAAGTGAGTGTCACATTTAGTCCAAAAATAACGCTGTCATATAGAGTGCAATACCCTACATCAGGGTTTATATTGGCGGTTAATTATTTTTAACATACTTAACCACTTTTTACTTTGCTTTGTGAACGCTAACTATGAGGCAAACATCTAATAAGGGACGCGGTCATAGTGGTGGTGTTGGTGGAGCCTCTGGTGCAGGGAGAGGATGTGGCCGTTCTGCCACAGCTACACGTCCTACTGAACCTATTACCTCAGGTCCCAGTAGCCGTCAGAATCTACAGCGATATTTGGTCGGGCCTAATGCCGTTCTAAGGATGGTAAGGCCTGAGCAAATGCAGGCGCTAGTCAATTGGGTGGCCGACAGTTGATCCAGCACGTTCACATTATCTCCCACCCAGTCTTCTGAAGAAAGCGCACAGGTGGTGCCTGAAACCCATGCCCATCAGTCTGTCACATCATCCCCGTGCATATCGGGGAACCTGTCTGAGCCTCAAGTCATGCAGCAGTCTCTTATGCTGTTTGAAGACTCTGCTGGCAGGGTTTCCCAAGGGCATCCACCTAGCCCTTCCCCAGGGGTGGAAGACATAGAATGCACTGACGAACAACCACTTATGTTTCCTGGTGAGGACATGGGAATACCACCTAGGAGAGAAATACAGCTTTTTGGTTAGGGTGTAAAAAGCCTCTGATATACTGCACATCTGTGATTACACGTGCATAAGTCACTGTCACATTTAGGCCAGAAATACGGCTTTGGCATACTGGGTGAAAAAAGCCTCTAATATACTGCACATCTAGGATTACACGTGCATAAGTCACTGTCACATTTAGGACAGAAATACAGCTTTTTGGTTACTGGGGTGAAAAAACACTCTGATATACTGCACATCTGGGATAAGACGTCCATAAGCGAGTGTCACATTTAGTCCACAAATACCGCTGTCATATAGAGTTAAAAAAAAAAATAGAGTGCAATACCCTACATCAGGGTTTGAATTGGCGGTTAATTATTTTTAACATACATAACCACTTTTTACTTTGCTTTGTGAACGCTAACTATGAGGCAAACATCTAATAAGGGACGCAGTCATGGTCGTGGTGGTGGTGTTGGTGGAGCCTCTGGTGCAGGGAGAGGACGTGGCCATTCTGTCACAGCTACACGTCCTACTGAACCTACTACCTCAGGTCCAAGTAGCCGTCAGAATCTACAGCGATATTTGGTCGGGCCTTATGCCGTTCTAAGGATGGTAAGATATAGAATGCACTAACGCACAACCATTTATGTTTCCTGGTGAGGACATGGGAATACCACCTCAGCACATCTCTGATGACGAAACACAGGTGCCAACTGCTGCATCTTTCTGCAGTGTGCAGACCGAAAAGGAGGTCAGGGAGGAAGACTGGGTGGAAGACGATGCAAGGGACGATGAGGTGCTAGACCCCACATGGAATGAAGGTCGTGCCACTGACGTTCAGAGTTCGGAGGAAGAGGCAGTGGTGAGACCGAGCCAACAGCGTAGCAAAAGCGGGAGCAGGGTGAAAAAGCAGAGCAGCCGTCGCCAAAACAGTTCGCCTGCTACTGGCCACTGTCAACAGGGACCGAGCACACCAAAGGCAGCTTCAAGGAGTTGCCTGGCATGGCACTTCACACAATGTGCTGACGACAAGACCCGAGTGGTTTGCACGCTGTGCCATCAGAGCCTGAAGCGAGGCATTAACGTTCTGAACCTTAGCACAACCTGCATGACCAGGCATCTACATGCGAAACACGGGCTGCAGTGGAGTAAGCACCTTCAAAACCAAGAAAGGGCTCAGGCCCCTCCTGCTCCATCTTCTGCTGCTGCCTCGGCCTCTTCCTCCGCCTCTGGAGGAACATTGGCACCTGCCGCCAAGCAAACAGAGGATGTGCCACCAACAACACCACCTCCGTCACCAAGCATCTCCACCATGTCACACGGAAGCGTTCAGCTCTCCATCTCACAAACCTTTGAGAGAAAGCGTCCAGTGGGCCTCAAGCCTGGCCTGGTGTTGTGCGATAATGTGCGAAATTTCGTTGCAGCTCTGGGACTAGCCGGTTTGACGCACATCCCTTGCCTGGCGCATGTGCTGAATTTTGTGGTGCAGAATTTCATTCACAACTACCCCAACATGTCAGAGCTGCTGCATAAAGTGCGGGCCGTCTGTGCGCGCTTCCGACGTTCTCATCCTGTCGCTGCTCGCCTGTCTGCTCTACAGCGTAACTTCGGCCTTCCCGCTCACCGCCTCATATGCGACGTGCCCACCAGGTGGAACTCCACCTTGCACATGCTGGAGAGACTGTGAGAGCAGAAGCAGGCCATAGTGGAGTTTCAGCTGCAGAATGCACGGGTGAGTCGCACTGCGGAACAGCACCACTTCACCACCAATGACTGGGCCTCCATGCGAGACCTGTGTGCCCTGTTGCGCTGTTTCGAGTACTCCACCAACATGGCCAGTGGCGATGACGCCGTTATCAGCGTTACAATACCACTTCTATGTCTCATTGAGAAAACACATAGGGCGATAACGGAAGACGATGTGGCCCAGGACGAGGAGGAGGAAGAGTGGTCATCTCTAACATTTTCAGGCCAGTCTTTTAGAAGTGGCTCAGAAAGAGGATTTTTGCAACAGCAGAGGCCAGGTACAAACTTGGCCAGCCAGGGCCCACTACTGGAGGACGAGGTGGAGGAAGATGAGGAGGAGGATGGGGATGAAGCATGTTCAGTGAGGTGGTATCCAACGCAGCTCGGGCCCATCACTGGTGCATGGCTGGGGGGATACGCAGGACGCAGACGATACGCCTCCCACAGAGGACAGCTTGTCCTTACCTCTGGGCAGCCTGGCACACATGAGTGACTACATGCTGCAACGCCTGCACAATGACTGCAGAGTTGCCCACATTTTAACGTGTGCTGACTACTGGGTGGCCACCCTGCTGGATCCCCGTTACAAAGACAATGTGCCGTCCTTAATTCCCTCACTGGAGCGTGATCGGAAGATGCGCGACTACAGGCGCACGCTGGTAGACGCGCTTCTGAGAGCATTCCCGACTGACGCCAGGGACAAGTGGAAGCACAAGGCGAAGGCAGGGGAGGAGGAAGAGGTCGCCAACACAGCTGTGTCAGTGCCAGCACCTCAGAAGGCAGGGTTAGCATGGCCGACATGTGGAAAAGCTTTGTCACCTCACTGCAACAACCGGCCCCAACTGCTGATATGGAGCGTGTTAGCAGGAGGCAGCATTTGAACAACATGGTGGAACAGTACCTGTGCACACGACTACACGTACTGACTGATGGTTCTGCCCCATTCAACTTCTGGGTCTCCAAATTTTCCACATGGCCAGAGCTTGCCCTGTATGCCTTGGAGGTGCTGGCCTGCCCTGCAGCCAGTGTACTCTCTGAACGTGCATTTAGCACGGTAGGAGGCGTCATTACAGACAGACGCAGCCGCCTGTCCACAGCCAACGTGGACAAGCTCACGTTCATTAAAATGAAGCAGGCTTGGATCCAAGACTTGTCTGTACCTTGTGCAGAATAGACATTTATACCACCATCAAACATATATTCTTGTACTCAAGTCAAGTGCAATGATTCTTTGTTTTCTTATTTTTTTTATTTGTCCCAATATTTTGGGGGCTATCTACCCCAATAAAAAATAAAAAAAACATTGTTGGCTACCTGTTCCTCCTTCATTGCTGCCTCCACCTACAACACCACATCCACACGCCTCCTCAACCTCCGACTCCATATCCACCTCCTTCTCTGAGTTGCAGGTTAATAATTTGTAATTTTTAGTTATTTTATTTCATTTTAAGTTATTTCCCTATCCACATTTGTTTGCAGAGCAGTTGCCATGCTCTTAAGCACATTTTACTGCCTTTTACATCCCTCTAGCCTTTTCAAGGACTATTTTAGAGCCATTTTAATAAAAAAAAGTGCCAATTTTAGTGCCCTAAATTTGAAAAAAAATCTTATATTCAATTGTCGCATGACAATTTACCATTTTTGGCGTATACAAACCCCTGCTGTGCCTGGGTGACAGGGGCCTAAATCTCTCAAAATCCTCTGTTGTATTGCTGGGTGACATGAACCCCTTTTTGCCGTGAATGAACCCCTGCTCTGCATTGCTGACAGGGGCCTAAATCTCTGAAAATCCTCTGTTGTATTGCTGGGTGACATGATGCCCTTTTTGCCGTGAATGAACCCCTGCTGTGCCTGGGTGACAGGGGCCTAAATCTCTCAAGATCCTCTGTTGTATTGCTGGGTGACATGATCCCCCTTTTGCCGTGAATGAACCCCTGCTGTGCCTGGGTGACAGGGGCCTAAATCTCTCAAAATCCTCTGTTGTATTGCTGGGTGACATGAACCCCCTTTTGCCGTGAATGAACCCCTGCTCTGCATTGCTGACAGGGGCCTAAATCTCTCAAAATCCTCTGTTCTATTGCTGGGTGACATGAACCGCCTTTTGCCGTGAATGAACCTTTGCTCTGCATTGCTGACAGGGGCCTAAATCTCTCAAAATCCTCTGTTCTATTGCTGGGTGACATGAACCGCCTTTTGCCGTGAATGAACCTTTGCTCTGCATTGCTGACAGGGGCCTAAATCTCTCAAAATCCTCTGTTGTATTGCTGGGTGACATGATCCCCCTTTTGCCGTGAATGAACCCCTGCTGTGCCTGGGTGACAGGAGCCTAATTCTCTCAAAATCCTCTGTTCTATTGCTGGGTGACATGAACCCCCTTTTGCCGTGAATGAACCCCTGCTCTGCATTGCTGACAGGGAACCAAATTTAGTGAAAACATCTGTTACTGATCGGAAGATGCGCGACTACAAGCGCACGCTGATAGCATTCCCACCTGACAGCGGGGGCACAGTGGAAGCACAAGGCGAAGTCAGAGGAGGAGGAAGAGGTCGCCAACGCAGCTGGGGCACCACCAGCACCTGAGAAGGCAGGGTTAGCATGGCCAAAATGTGGAAAAGCTTTGTCAGCCTTGGCGGTGCTGTCCTGCCCTGCAGCCAGTGTAAAGTGTGAACGTGTGTTTAGTACGGCAGAGAGCATTATCACAGGCCGCAGCCAATGTGGACAAGCTTACGTTTATTAAAATGAACCAGGCATGGATCCCACAGGACTTGTCCGTACCTTGTGCAGAATAGACATTTATACCAGCCTCAACCGTCCATTCTTGTACTCAAGTGCACTTATTCTTAGTTTTATTTTGTTATATGTCCCAATATTTTGGGGGATACCCCAATTTAAAAATAAAAAATAACACAAATCAGTGTTGGCTACCTATTCCTCCTAAACTGCCGCTTCCACCAACACCGCCACGTCAACCTACACCGCCACATACACCCATCCACCGCCTCCTCAACCCCCTACAACTAGATCCAGATTGTTATTTTTAATTTTTAATTTTTTTCTGTTATTTAAAGTCATCTCCCTATCCATATTTGTTTGCAGAACAATTGTCATGTTCTTTTGATGCCTTTTGCAGCCCTCTAGCCCTTTCAGGACTATTTTAGAGCCATTTTAGTGCCCAAAGGTTCGGGTCCCCTTTGACTTCAATGGGGTCCGGGTTCGGGGTCAAGTTCGGGTCCCGAACCCGAACCTTTTTTTTTCAAGTTCGGCCGAACCTGCCGAACCAGAACATCCAGGTGTCCGCTCAACTCTATTTTTTATTCATCCCACCACAGCTTTTATTGCTTTAGATTACTTGATATCCAAAGTGACCAAATTGGGATATTTCATGGCTAAAACAATGCACTACATTAAACCCTTCACTGCAAACAAGAATTAATATCAAAATCAATATTTATGCCTTGAGGTGCAGTTCACAGAGTTTTTTGGCGCTGATTTTGGAGTGTTTCTGCCTTAAAATCAGCTCCAAAAACGCATCAAAACAGCCTCCCATTCTTTTAAAGCGGAAGCGGCACTTTTTTTTTTACACATGTAAAAAAAGAAGCATCATGCCCTATCTTGGGGCAAAATCAGCATTGAATCTTCCATTTAAATGAATAGGAAGAAGAAAATACATCTCCATTAAAGTGCATTTTCCGTGAGTTTTTTGGGCGCAGATCTACTTCAAAAACCTCAAGCAGAAAATTCAACTTTGTATTGAACCGAACACCCATTAGTTAAAAAAAAAAATAATTAAAAAAATTGCTCAAAAAATGCTGTATAGGAGCGATCCGTCCCATTGAAATGGATGGGACGGCTTGGGTGTAATTACACCTGCTCACCGCTGTAGATGCGACAGCGAGCAGGTAAACAATGAAGAGGAGGCATCGCTGGCACGGCTTGCGCCTTCTCTTCAAACAGCTGTCAGACCCCCCCACGGATCTGATATTAATGACCTATCCTGAGGATAGGTCATCAATAAATATAACTTGGACAACCCCTAAATATATTAGCTTGCAACAAAAGCCATTTATATTACCACTTCTGAAGTACCGGTATGTTTCAATTACCATAGATGTATTGGAGCTGACTGACCAACACTTTATCTCAACAGCGTCTCACGTGTGCGGTGCTTTCCAGCTCTCCAACTATTTCACTATACGTGGTCTCCTGTGTGCTCGCTCTCCTTGCTGCTCGGTGTCCTACGTGAATCGGCATCCCACGTGATACACGGACTATCTGCTTGCCGGCTGGCCTGAGGATCTAGTAAGGAAGTGCAGATCTACTTCTTTAGTCCAGTGTTTAAAAATTATTGTTGCCATGATAGATTAGCTGTGGATTAGATGTAGGTCATCTATTTCATTGCAATATTCACTTACAAGTGCGTTTCGGAGCTCCCTGCTCCTTTATCAGTGGCCATATATGATATGACTTCCTTGCTCATTTATAAAGCATCCATCCTGAAGGCAACAAAGCTTGTGCTGGATGATCAGGTTCCATTCAAGACCCGAAATGGATCCATCATATATAGTCATGTATCCAAATCATATATGTAAAACATTATAAAAACTATATGGATATGTCACAATTCGATTTTGTATCTGTGGCTTGTTTTATAGGTGAATTGCCAATAGACAAACACGAAAAAACGCATAAAAATGCATTGCGATTTCCATGAGTTTCTGATGCGTTTTTTCCCCCTCATATGCGTTTTTCTGTCTGCCAGTGCAAATTCACCTCCACATATGTTCTTAAGGCCCCTTTCACACGGGCAAGTTTTCCGCGCGGGTGCAATGCGTAAGGTGAACGCATTGCACCCGCACTGAATCCGGACCCATTCATTTCTATGGGGCTGTGCACATAAGCGCTGATTTTCACGCATCACTTGAGCGTTGCCTGAAATTCGCAGCTTTCTCTATATTGTGCGTTTTCCACGCAACGCAGGCCCCATAGAAGTGAATGGGGCTACGTGAAAATCGCAAGCATCCGCAAGCAAGTGCGGATGCGGTGCGATTTTCACTCATGGTTGCTAAGATGACAGTCTATTCGCTGTATTATTTTCCCTTATAACATGGTTATAAGGGAAAATAATAGCATTCTTTAATACAGAATGCTTAGTAGAAGGTCAATTGAGGGTTAAAAAATAAAAAAATTAACTCACCTCCTCCTCTTGATCGCGTAGCAGCCGGTCTCTTCTTACTACTTTAATCATGAGATGCCGGCTAAAGGACCTTGATGGACCATGTGATTGGACCATGTGATGAGCTCAGTGACGTCACCACAGATCCTTTGACAGGTCCTGGAGAAAGAACCGGCAGCTACGTGATCAATTGGAGGAGGTGAGTTAATATATATATTTTTTTTTTTTAACCCTCTATTGACCTTGTACTAATCTTTCTGTATTAAAGAATGCTATTATTTTCGCTTATAGCCATGTTATAAGGGAAAATAATTACATCTACACAACATCGAACCCAAACCTGAACTTCAGTGAAGAAGTTTGGGTCTGGGTACACAGTCAGTTTTTTATCACGCGTGTCCAAAACGCATTGCACCCGCGCGATAAAAACTGAACAACGGAACGCAATCGCAGTCAAAGCTGACTGAAATTGCTTACCTACTCTCGCGGGTTTTCCGAAATGCACCCGGAGCGCATCCTGACCTAATTCGGACACGCTCGTCTGCAAGGGGCCTTAGTCCTAAAATCAGCAATATACTCAAACAATAATAGTATTACCAATTCTACTTGTCATAGATGGGATATAGCCTAAAACAGTTATATATAAGTATTATATAGGGACCAAAGTATAACAGCAGCACATTGAAAAAAGTAGTTAGGGTGCAAGATCCTCTGGAAAGGTCGACAAGCTTGACTAAGGCCCCATTGTGTGTACAATAAGTTTGAGGTTTGAGAAGACATCCAAAATATAATTCAATTCACAGTGTCCCATTTTTCTTTTTTTTTAGAGTTCACTCCTTTCTTCCTATAATTTCTTCCTTCATCTCTTACTCTTTTTTTTTACATCTTCTAAACGCTCTGCCTCATACTCCCTTTTTACAAACTTCTCTCTAATCACCCCACATAATGGGGTCTGTTGTGACAGTACAGAAATTTTTTCTGAATACATTTAGTAAACATGCTCCACATAGAGATGTTGCGAACATAAAATTTTTTGTTCGCGAACGGCGAACGCAAATTTTCACAAATGTTCGAACCGGGCGAACCGCCATAGACTTCAATAGGCAGGCGAATTTTAAAACCCACAGGGACTCTTTCTGGCCACAATAGTGATGGAAAAGTTGTTTCAAGGGGACTAACACCTGGACTGTGGCATGCCGGAGGGGGATCCATGGCAAAACTCCCATGGAAAATTACATAGTTGACGCAGAGTCTGGTTTTAATCCATAAAAGGCATAAATCACCTAACATTCCTAAATTGTTTGGAATAACATGCTTTAAAACATCAGGTATGATGTTGTATCGATCAGGTAGTGCAAGGGTTACGCCCGCTTCAGTGACAGACCAAACTCCCCGTTTAACGCACCGCAAACAACTGCAAACAGTTCATTTGCACAACCGCAAACTCCCCATTTGCACAAGGTTGGATACCAAGCTAGCCATGTCCCGTTCCTTGTCCTCACTGATGTCATTGAAGGTCTCTTCCTCCACCCAGCCACGTACAACACCAAGGGTCCCCGAAAGGTGACAACAAGCCCCCTGGGACGCCTGCTGTGGTTGGTCTTCCACCTTCCTCCTCTGACTCCTCTTCTTCAGACTCCTCTCTCTGCGTTGCTCTCTGCGTTATTATAAGGTGTGTTAAGTAGTACTATTCCTATCAGTTTAATCCCTGTTACGTCCCTTATCAGGGGACGTGTATATGGCATCGATTTTAGGAATCGGGAGATGGAAAAAGATGCTTGATCGGTCCTCCTACTTCAAATTTGGGGCACTGCGCGTGCAATCTAATGTGCCACCAGATAGCAGTGGAGTGTTAAGTAGTTCTATTCTTATCAGTTTAATACCTGTTATGTCCCCTATCATGGGACGTGTATGGAATAGATTTTAGACAACCGCAAAGAGTTGTCAATAGTTGACACACTCATGACATAAATTTTATACCTCTATGCGTCAATCTTGGTGTAGTTATGACTGTGCTCGTGCGCACGTTTGGGAGATTGCAGGCGATGGGGGTTTTACAAAGCCTATGGTGGTGCTGAGGTAGTTCAGTGACAGTTAAGTGACCCAGAAAACAATGATTCTGCAGTGTGGGCCCATTGTTGGCCTAGTAGGCTTTAATGATCACCTTAGATGATCACAAAGAAAATTAATGTTTTTCCTATGCAAAATTATCCAGCCGATCGCTTTTGGTCTGTTCACAATGAAGCAACGACCTTATCATCTGGGGTGTGCCAACATTGCCATTGCCAACACATAGAGGTGGTCGCTTCATTGTCATACGCAAGCCCCTTCACCACGACAAGGTAACGATCACAAAGGGGAATTGACACATGTATGTGCCTTTTTTTTTTGTTTGGTTTTTGAAGCCACAGTGCAGCACCAGAGGCCAGAAAAATTGATGTTTGTGTCACGACCATGGTTATGGTCGTGACTCAGGATCCGCATGCAGTTGCCCGCGGTTTGGTTTTATTTTCTGCCACAGGTGAGGGCCGCTAGTATGTTGCCTCACTTGTGGTTGCCGCTGGCAACATGTGGTTGTATTGCAGTTTGGCAGCCTGGAGTTTGGAGCTGGTGTATTGCAGTTTGGAGCTGGTGCTGGGCAGCTTGCTGCAATGTGCATACGGTTGCATCTGGCAACCTGCCTTTATATGTGTGCACATTCCCTGTTTGGTGTGCACAGGGTTTGAGTTGTGTGCACTTTCCCTTTAAGTTGCTGTCTTCCCTTACCTGGTGTGAGAAGGGTTAATTCCCTTCCTAGTGTGTGTCCACTGGGTGTGTCTGTGTGGGTGTGGCTACTTGGGCATATATAGCTTCTGTTGTGTTTCAGAAGCTGAGGGGTACTCCAGCCTTGTAGTGGGCTAGAGGCACCCTCCTGGTCTCAGATACCATCTGCCAGTGAGGGCCACCCTTGTGGTCATAGAATGTGATACACTATGTTATGAAGATGTGTTTGTGTTATGCTTATTTATTGCAGCGTATGGTTTCCTGGACTCCTGTGTGGTGTGTGCTCTGTCTCTTGTGTTTTTGTGGACAGCAGCATTCATACTTGGGTTCCAGGCTCTGTGTCTGTGGCAGGTAGGTGTGGTACTAGTTGCACTTACCTGCCATTGCCATATGTCTGTTTCTGTTCCCCTTTCTTTATAGCTTGGCCACTTTAGACTCCGGTTTCTCCGCGTCCAGGAGGACGCTCTACCCAGCTCCTAGTTCAGGGATCGGCGGAGGGTCAGAAGGGATCCGAGGTTCCTGAGCATGAGCCCTCCTACCTTCAAGGGCGGCTCATGCAGCTAGGAGTCAGGGTCAGATTAGGGAAGCTCTAGGAGGTGACCTGCTCCCTAATTCTGTGGTTCTGGCCAAGTAGCAACCTTTCCAACTTCTGGCATCGCACGGCTGAGGGTTTTCCCCATCCTCAGCCGTGACAGTTTGTTTCCCAGGCAGAAAGTGCCATAAAACATTGCAGCTTGAACCCTAGTTGGTGGCGGATAAGTCACGCAAGTCATCCGGCATTCAGAGATAAAATACAGCAGCGTGTGGACCATTTTTAGCCCAAGGCAGCTCATCTCATCAGGCCTTTTTTAGTCGAATGTATCGCCCAATGTCAGTCCCTTCAGGATCCATCCCTCATTCATCTTAATAAAGGTGAGGTAAGCTAGACTTTTTTGACCTAGGCGACTTCTCTTCTCATTGACAATACCTCCTGCTGCACTGAAGGTCCTTTCTGACAGGACACTTGAAGCGGGGCAGGCCAGAAGTTCTATCGCAAATTGGGATAGCTCAGGCCACAGGTCAAGCCTGCACACCTAGTAGTCAAGGGGTTCATCGCTCCTCAGAGTGTCGATAACTGCAGTTAAGGCGAGGTAGTCTGCTACCTGTCGGTCGAGTCGTTCTCTGAGGGTGGACCCCGAAGGGCTGTGGCGATGCGTAGGACTTAAAAAGCTCAGCATGTCCTCCATCAACAACAAGTCTATAAATCGTCCTGTCCTTGCCGGCGTGGTCGTGGGAGGAGGAGGATTACTTTCACCTCTTCCCCTGTTAGATTCCCGTTGTGCTGTGACATCACCTTTATACGCTGTGTAAAGCATACTTTTTAATTTATTTTGGAACTGCTGCATCCTTTCCGACTTGCGGTAATTCGGTAACATTTCAGGCACTTTCTGCTTATACCGGGGGTCTAGTAGCGTGGACACCCAGTACAGGTCGTTCTGGTTCAGCCTTTTTATACGAGGGTCCCTCAACAGGCACGACAGCATGAAAGACCCCATTTGCACAAGGTTGGATGCCGAGCTACTCATGTCCCGTTCCTCATCCTCAGTGATCTCACTGAAGGTATGTTCTTCCCCCCCAGCCACGTACAACACCACGGGTACCAGATAGGTGACAATGAGCACCCTGGGATGCCTGTTGTGGTTGGTCTTCCTCCTCCTCCTCAAAGCCACATTCCTCCTCTGACTCCACTTCCTCACAATCCTCTTCCAGCCTTGCCGCAGGTCCAGCAAGCGATGCTAAGGCTGTTTCTGGTGGTGATGGTGACCACAACTCTTCCTCTTCACGCTCATCTACGGCCTGATCCAGCACTCTTCGCCGGGAACGCTCCAGGAAGAAAACAAATGGTATGATGTCGCTGATGGTGCCTTTGGTGCGACTGAATAGGTTTGTCACCTCCTCAAAAGGACGCATGAGCCTACAGGCATTGCGCATGAGTGTCCAGTAACGTGGCAAATACTCGTTAACGGCTTTTTCTTGTTGGAGCAGGTGGTCGAACATTAGGAGTGTTGAATTCCAACGTGTCGGGCTGTCGCAAATCAAGCGCCTCACTGGCATGTTTCGCCGCAGAGTATCTGAAAATTGCGCCATGGCCGTGTAGGAACGCCTGAAATGGCCACACACCTTCCTGGCCTGCTTCAGGACGTCCTGTAAGCCTGGGTACTTATGCACAAAGCGTTGTACGATCAGATTACACACATGTGCCATGCACGGCACATGTGTCAACTTGCCCAAATTCAATGCCGCCAACAAATTGCTTCCGTTGTCACACACCACTTTGCCGATCTCCAGTTGGTGCGGAGTCAGCCACTGATCCACCTGTGCGTTCAGGGCGGACAGGAGTGCTGGTCCGGTGTGACTCTCTGCTTTCAGGCAAGTCAACCCCAAGACGGCGTGACACTGCCGTATCCAGGATGTGGAATAGCTCCTGGGGAGCTGGGGGGGTGCCGTTGATGTGGAGCAAGACGCAGCAGCAGAAGAGGACTCAGCCGAGGAGGTTATGGAAGAGGATGGAGTAGGAGGAGTAGAGGAGGTGGCAGCAGGCCTGCCTGCAAGTCGTGGCGGTGTCACCAACTCCTCTGCAGAGCCACGCATTCCATGCTTGGCAGCCGTCAGCAGGTTTACCCAATGTGCAGTGTAGGTGATATACCTGCCCTGACCGTGCTTTGCAGACCAGGTATCAGTGGTCAGATGGACCCTTGCCCCAACACTGTGTGCCAGACATGCCATTACTTCCTGTTGCACAATTGAGTACAGGTTGGGGATTGCCTTTTGTGCAAAGAAATTTCGGCCGGGTACCTTCCACTGCGGTGTCCCAATAGCTACAAATTTTTGGAACGCCTCAGACTCCACCAGCTTGTATGGTAAAAGCTGGCGGGCTAAGAGTTCAGACAAGCCAGCTGTCAGACGCCGGGCAAGGGGGTGACTTTGTGACATTGGCTTCTTACGCTCAAACATGTCCTTGACAGACACCTGACTGTGGGCAGATGAGCAGGAACTGCTCAAGCGAGAGACGGAGTGGCGGATGGTTGAGAGTGGGCAAGGAGGACAGCAGTGGTTGACGTGGCTGAAGATGCTGCACCAGGAGGAGGATGGCGGCTTTGAATTTGTGTGCTGCTTGTACTCATGTATTGATCCCATAGGCGTTTGTGATGTGAGATCATGTGCCTTCGCAAAGCAGTTGTACCTAGGTGGGTGTTGGACTTCCCACGCGTGGCATCGCTGTTGTCAGAGGCAGACACACAAAAAAAATGCCACACTGTTGATCTCTGCAATGACGGCATTCTGGTGGTGGCAACAGCATGCGTTGATTGGCGTGCTGTCTGGCTGATCCCGGGTGCCGATGCATGCTGTCTGACTGTGCCACTAGCTCCTTGCGACGACCTCCCACTGCTTCCAACTCGTCTCCTCCTCTCTGTCTCCCCATCTGAACTTTCCCCCTGTTCTTCTTCTCTTCGAGCGGGCACCCACGTGACATCAACAGACACATCGTCATCATCAACCGCTTCACTTGTATCTGACAACTCAGCAAAGGAAGCAGCAGCGGGTACAGCATCATCATCATCACACCGTACGTCCATGTGTGTAATGCTGCCTGACTGAGACATATCCCTGTTATTTACATCCCCTGGCAATAATGGTTGCGCATCACTCATTTCTTCCAACTAATGTGTAAATAACTCCTCTGACAGATCAAGTGAAGCAGCTGTGGTGCTAGTGTTGGTGGTGGCGGCAGGCGGGCGAGTGGTAACTTGAGAGGTGCCCGAAGCTAAGCTGGAGGAGGATGGTGCGTCAAGGTTCCGAGCGGAAGCTGTAGCAGATTGGGTGTCCTGTGTTAGCCAGTCAACTATGTCCTCAGAACTTTTCGAGTTCAGGGTAAGTGGCCTCTGAACACTGGGCATTATTCTAGGGCCAAAGGGAATCACAGCACCACCACCACGACGGCCCCTGCGGGGTGGCCTGCCTCTGCCTGTCATTTTTTTTTCGATTAGTTAAGTTGTACTATGCGTGCAAGCTACTGTGACACCAGATATGAGTGGCACTGTGCACTGGCAGAAGTTGGCAGAGTAGACGCTGTAGGCCTGACACACACGCTTGCAGACAACTAACTGCTATTCAATCTATTACAGTCAAAATTGTATGTTTTTTTTTAAATGTACACTACTGTTACACCAGATATGAGTTGCACTGGTGTGACACTGTGCCCTGGCAGGCCCTGAAACGCACACGTGTGAAGGAAACTGACTACTATTTCACAGTCAAAAAAGTTTTTTTTTGTTTTTTTTTTAAATGCAAGCTATTGTGACACCAGATATGAGTGGTGGCACTGGGCAAGTGGGCACAGTATACGCTGTGAGCCTGACACACACGCTGACAGGCAGGCAACTGCAATTAGATTACACAGAAAAAAAAAAAAGCAGACTGATGTTCTAGCCCTAAAAAGGGCTTTTTGGGGTGCTGTCGTTACAGCAGAGATCAGATGAATCCTTCAGGACTGTAGTGGACACTGAATACACTAGCCTAGCTATCGATTTCCCTATTAAATCAGCAGCAGCTACACTGTCCCTCCTCTCACTAAGAATGCATCTTCCGAATTAATCTAAAATGGATGCTGTCCAGGAGGTGGGAGGGTCTGGGAGGGAGGGTCTGCTGCTGATTGGCTGGAATGTGTCTGCTGACTGTGAGGTACAGGGTCAAAGTTTACTGAATGATGACGAATAGGGGGCGGACCGAACATCGCATATGTTCGCCTGCCATGGCGAACGCGAACAAGCTATGTTCGCCGGGAACTATTCGCCGGCGAACTATTCGGGACATCTCTAGCTCCACATAGAAAGTGTATTTTGCATAGGGTGAAGCGATTCAGAACCACTGTTGTTCTCTGTGATCAGTCACCATGTCTGTTTTTCTGTCCTCTATAGGCATCCAAACACCTGAACCATTTGACTCCAAATTTGGCACGTAGATACATTGGGTGCCTGGGAAGGTTTTCTGACAATTTGACCAGACATTCGGCCTTTGTCTGGTGCAGTCTCCATGATCTAAAACTTCTAATTGACAGTTTTTATTTTGTATGTTTTTGTCTGGTAGTAGAAGGTAGTGCACTTTACTAGATAATTCTGAATGGGAAGGTACAGTGGACAATTGACAACTCTCATTGGGAAACTACTACTTAGTATTTATTAAACAATGCTAATGGACTAAAACAGATTTACTCAACCTGCGGCTCTCCAGCTGTTGTAAAACTACAACTCCCACCATGCCCTGCTGTAGGCTGATGTCTGTAGACTGTCCGTGCCTGCTGGGAGTTGTAGTTTTGCAACATCTGAAAGGCCGCAGGTTGAGTATTCCTGGCCTAAAATATACAAGCCAATTCTTGAATATTCTGAAATACCTTGTAATTTCCTTCTTTAGATAACATCTAAGCTCGAAGTCTATGTTTAGCCCTGCAGATACCAAGGTTTTAAGATGATAAATCCAAAAAGGTTTTCTTAGGCTTATATTTTTAAGGTAATTTTATCTCCATTTCTATTCCTTTTCTGCACGGCAAAAAATTTGAAACCAGTTGGATCTTCATTACATGATTTGAGAATTATTTTTCCTTTTGTGGATGTTATTAAAATGTTCAGCTAGTATTTTTTTACATTTAGGCTACATTTACATGAACGTAGTGCTTTGCGGATCCGCAAAACACTGACACCGACCCATGTGCGGTCCGCAATTTGCGGACCGCACATGCCACGGCTGTCATAGAAAATGCCTATTCTTCTCCGCAATTGCTATTCTTATTTATGTTCTATTTTTATTTTTTTTGCGGGGCTGTGTCACGGATGTAATGCATCTTTTGTGGCCCCATAGAAATGAATGGGTCCGCACCCGTTCCGCAAAATTGCGGAACGGATGCGGACTCATTCATACGGGCATGAGAATGTAGCCTTATATACTGTTGTTCCCACAAATTAGAAGGTACAAGGATATACATATACTGACCAAATCCATAAGGGCCCCCACACTGGATACAGTTTTGGACTTTGATGATGTCTTTAGGCACATATGTACTTTAGTGTCCATTTAATCAGGGTTACTTACTTAATTGTTTTATTGCATTTGGCTGTATTACATTGTGATTAATCTTTATTTTTTATCTTTATTGTTTTATTGGTTATTAGAGTGTTGATATTTGTATCAATGTGAGAGATTTACAGGATCAAACTGTCTAGACAGTATTGTGACTTCTAAAAAGAGACAGTCTTATGACATATAAAATCCCCTTTGTGATAAAATCTGTTAAAACCTGTTAAAACTATATTGCATGGTCTTACTCTATTTTTGTCTATTATGGTTTGTTTTTGCCCGATAGTTTTGCAGACAGTTCACTGAAATGATGTAAAAATAATAAATAAAACTCTTGGTGATCTTGGACATTTTTCGATACACTATTTGTGTATTATTTGGAAGAGACATGTTAATGATAGGACCATTTATTTAAATATGTCAATGTATGAAATCTGAAGAATGCATGAGCTTGAAGAGAAGGGAATATTTTCAACTTCCTGTTTATTTTTGCAGTCATGTTCCCCTTCTCTATTAAGCTCCATCCAAGCTAACTCTTTCTCACAATTTGGTTCAATTAAGCGATCTTGGATAGTTTTAGACTGCCTTATAAATATCCCTCTTTTGTACAATTTCTTTTTATTCTTGTAAATTCTTGTAAATTCATATGCTAATATTTTGCATATATGGTCTGTGATGCCAACTAGAGAAATCTATGTAGTGGATTTAAGGCAATTCCTTGTGCTCAACCTTTTACCATCTTTAAAAATGTCCAAGTCTAAGATATTAACGTTACAATTATTGTAATCAAAGGAAAATTGGAGATTATATACATTGTCTTTCGTATATCAAAACTAGAACCGTCCCAGACTACAACAATATTGTCTAGATATCTCATACAATTACAAATTGGAAAAATATCCTTGTTAATTTTATGAAGACTAAATAAATTTACAGAATAGCATAACGATGCACAACGATGCACATAACAATGCACACTATCCCTATGGTCTGGAAGTAAAGGTTGTTATTATTTCAATCCAAAACCAAAATGTATTAGTGCTAAAATAAATACTGCTTTATCAGGTCCAAAATTACTCTCTCTCTCACTCCCCAATGTTTTCATTATTGCTTTCTAATTTGCATGGGGTATAGGGAGGAGACATCGCAGGTGCATAAATCCATTGTGTTACTTATATCAGCATTGTTAACTTCTTTTATCAAATGTTGAGAATCTCTGAGATAGGACATCATTGTGATTACACATTTTGCACAAATCAGTTATAGCAGCATTGGGCCATCCTGGTGGATTTTCTTTATTTTTACTGTATGTACTTTTGGGAGGTTATAAATCGCAAGGTTATAAATCAGGCGGTAGCTAAAGGCTCATGAGTCCTGGTTAAAGAGTTTAGCTTGGGCCCCCCTTCCCTCAATACTGTGTGGCAAGGGATGGGGAAGCACATAGCCTTCGTGCTGCCTGAGGTAAAAATTAAAACAATCCCCCCGTGCCAAATTCCTGACCCAACCCCTTCCCTCCAGCCAGAGGACTGAACATTCTAGGCCCCAGTGCAAAATCTATAATAGAGCCCTCCCAGCATGCACTTTCTATAATACTTATGTAGCACAAGGGTCAGGCTACTGGGCCCAGTAGCGACTGCTACCTCTGCACCCCCTATAGCTACGCCCCTGTTATAAATCGCTTGGGCTTTGGGAAATTGTATTCTAAAGGTACTGTTTTCTTTATAAGTAGTTCTTACCTTTTCTTTTGCTTACTTCAATACATTCTTCTATTTCCTTTTAGAATCTCTCTAAAGAATCTCCTTTTAATTTCTGATATGTGATAGTATCTACTAAAAGTAAGGCCTGTATTACACCAACAGTTTATGTGACCAATATATGTCCAATCAAACCAATAATTGGTGTGTAATTGGCCATCTCACCAATGATTGGTCAAAAAATCAGTCAGATAATCTGTTGGTGTAATACAGGCCTCATATGATAGTCAGCTGCATTTAAATTGACCAAACCACCACCTTTGTCTGTAAATTTTATGATTATTTTATGACTATTTGTTTCTTATCCCTGCAGCTCGCCTCTTTCTTCTTTAAGTTATTTAATCTTCAGTGAGGCTGTATTCAATTCTAATTAGTAATGACTCTTTTCAAAGTTTCTACACATTCATTATTCTTCATTTTTTGTGTTAAATTCAATCTATCTTTTATTCACGTATGGCTCTAAAAATTCAGTTGGAGGGGCTTTACCTAATTCACAGACCAAACAAAATGAATAATGTCTATGAACAATTTATCTAGCTTCTTTGTGGGGGCAAATTCAATCCTTTATCTAAAACCAATAAGTTGTGGTCTAGTAGGAATCTTATTGCTGTGATTAAAAACTGCATTCTTTATATCTACCGTACTTCTCCTTGTGTTTATTTTCTATTTGACCACAGAAGAGGGTATTCCCTGTAGATGTCTTTGCTTTTTAATCTAACTATATAAATCGTATCTAACTGTAACAATCTTTAGAGATATACATGGTACCAGTAAATTTCTGATCAAGGATTACATATACTGCAGCTATGAATACATAATCTACATGGTATCCTGTATGGAATGTCATAAGACTGAATGTCATTGGCTGTACTTCCAGGAAATTAAAGAAATATTCGGGAGCATTTGGGCAGTATAGTAAATCCACAATTTCCTTTTCTCAATGTGTAATGACACTTTATACCCACAATGGATCTACAAGTTCTTTGAAAGCAATGAGCATTGACAGATTTAAAAAGTCACTTAGAGGAGGGGACTACAAAGGTGTCCGATTAAAGTTTGAAGCACATTGGATTTTTCACCTTGATAAAAAGAGAAATAATGTTACACTATTAATCCTGACTTTGCATTACAAAAATCTGACTGACTGAAAATACCACTGTCACTACTGATACGATTAACTATTATTGCTACTATTGTCTTGCCCTTTACTTTCTCTTAGTCTATGATACACATAATTGGATGTTTCTTATATTTTGACAAGACTTTTTTGAAAGTTCAGAAAATACATTTTATGGGGGAGAGTGTAAAGTAGAACTGGCTTAGTTGCCCATAGCAACCAATCTGATTCCACTTTTCATTTTTTTTACAGCTCCTTTGGAAAATGAAAGGTAAAATCTGATTGGCTGCTATGGGCAACTAAGCCAGTTCTACTTTCCACTAGTTTGATACATGTCCCCCTTTGTTTTTAATTGACTTTCTCAACTCTGTTTGTGTTGGATTAACCTAGTATTATACTTCTATATTAATAAGCTTACTCTGGAGTTCAGCAGGTGGGATATATAACATACAGTCAGGTCCATAAATATTGGGACATCGACACAATTCTAAAAATTTTGGCTCTATACACCACCACAATGGATTTGAAATGAAACAAACTAGATGTGCTTTAACTGCAGACTGTCAGCTTTAATTTGAGGTTATTTACATCCAAATCAGGTGAATGGTGTAGGAATTACAACAGTTTTGGGAAAAAGTAATGGGACATAATAATAATCATAAGTCAAACTTTTACTTTTTAATATTTGGTTGAAAATTCTTTGCAGTCAATTACAGCCTGAAGTTTGGAATGCATAGACATCACCAGATGCTGGGTTTCATCCCTGGTGGTGCTCTGCCAGGCCTCTACTGCAACTGTCTTCAGTTCCTGCTTGTTCTTGGGGCATTTTCCCTTCAGTTTTGTCTTCAGCAAGTGAAATGCATGCTCAATCGTATTCAGGTCAGGTGATTGAATTGGCCATTGCATAACATTCCACTTCTTTCCCTTAAAAAACTCTTTGGTTGCTTTTGCAGTATGCTTTGGGTCATTGTCCATCTGCACTGTTAAGCGCTGTCCAATGAGTTCTGAAGCATTTGGCTGAATATGAGCAGATAATATTGCCCAAAACACTTCAGAATTCATCCTGCTGCTTTTTTCAGCAGTCACATCATCAATAAATACAAGAGAACCAGCTTCATTGGCAGCCATACATGCTCATGCCATGACACTACCACCACCATGTTTCACTGATGAGGTGGTATGCTTAGGATCATGAGCAGTTCCGTTCCTTCTCCATACTCTTCTCTTCCCATCACTCTGGTACAAGTTGATGTTGGTCTCATCTGTCCATAGGATGTTGTTCCAGAATTGTGAAGGCTTTTTTAGATGTTGTTTAGCAAACTCTAATCTGGCCTTCCTGTTTTTAAGGCTCACCAATGGTTTACATCTTGTGGTGAACCCTCTGTATTCACTTTGGTGAAGTCTTCTCTTGATTGTTGACTTTGACACACATACACCTACCTCCTGGAGAGTGTTCTTGATCTGGCCAACTGTTGTGAAGGGTGTTTTCTTCACCAGGGAAAGAATTCTTCGGTCATCCACCACAGTTGTTTTCCGTGGTTTTCTCTGGTCTTTTGGTGTTGCTGAGCTCACCGGTGCATTCCTTCTTTTTAAGAATGTTCCAAACAGTTGTTTTGGCCACGCCAAATGCTTTTGCTATCTCTCTGATGGGTCTGTTTTGTTTTTTCAGCCCAATGATGGCTTGCTTCACTGATAGTGACAGCTCTTTGGATCTCATCTTGAGAGTTGACAGCAACAGATTCCAAATGCAAATAGCACACTTGAAATGAACTCTGGACCTTTTATCTGCTCATTGTAATTGGGATAATGAGGGAATAACGCACACCGGGCCATGGAACAGCTGAGAAGCCAATTGTCCCATTACTTTTGGTCCCTTAACAAGTGGAAGGCACATATGCAAACTGTTTCAATTCCTACACCATTCACCTGATTTGGATGTAAATATCCTCAAATTAAAGCTGTCAGTCTGCAGTTAAAGCACATCTTGTTCGTTTCATTTCAAATCCATTGTGGTGGTGTATAGAGACAAAAATGTTAGAATTGTGTCGATGTCCCAATATTTATGGACCTGACTGTATGTGACTTACTAAACACTCACTCCCATAATATGTTTGGCTGATCTTAGATTTAAAATGCCTTGCTTATCTTCATTATACTTACGTTCTGCACAATGGATCTAAAATTTGTAAGCAGCTGTGTATTTTAACCTGATTATATCTGTGGACACCTTAATGTATTGCTATTAATGCAAGTGAGCTGGCCTGCTTTTTCTTGTGTACCAAAATGATGAAATTAATGCCTCCTGCAAAAGAGGCATTATTTTTAACCCATTGAATTCTTATTCGAAAAAGAATAGGATAAAGAAAGATAAGGTGTTAGTAGTGTTTTATTGCTATGTCAGTGTTTCTTTAATGTTTTTACCTTTATGTCTTGACCCTAACATATATATCAAGCAGTAAGGGGTGCAACTATCATTTGGACTTATTTCTGTGGGATGTTTGCTAACATTTAATATGCCATTTGTGGACTAAAAATATAATAAGACAATAAAATGTGTAAACTTCATTCTACTGTTACACATTTAGACATTTTGCAAAGTATTATATACTGTATGGTTCTTAGGAATACAGTAGGCTTCCATTATCAAAATGACATTGTTGCAACCAATCACAATGCAGCTTTCATTTTTCAAATGCGCAGCTTGCTCTCCATACAATACTACGGAACGTCTCAAAATAGCCAAGTAAATGAGTTCGACTGTTTACGGATTTGCCATAGCTGTGAATGGAGTGGCCGCACATGAGCAGCTGTTCATCCTTCACTTTGGGAGTCCTGTTCTGGAGATGGGAGCAAATCCCAGAGATGGGACTCACACCTATCTGACATTGATGGCATATCCTAACGATATGCCATCAGTCACCAAGATGGAAAACCCCCATTACATATCCTTTTAGGGTCAAAATGACTTGGAAAAACTCAATTTCATGAACAGCAACATTTCTGTGCAATATTTATGCCCCATACACTGGCAAGATTTCATGCATTCATGTAATCTTTGTAGTATGCTTATTCTGTTATATTATCATGTTTAATTTGGTATAGGAATGTGTTAAATAGGGTGACTGATGCTGAGTACAGTACAGCTACAAAAATTTAAAGACAGTGAGAGAAATGTATCATACTGGTGTACAGCTCCTTTGGAAAATGAAAGGTGGAATCTGATTGGTTGCTATGGGCAACTAAGCCAGTTCTACTTTACACCAGTTTGAAAAATCTTCCCCAGTGTTTACAAAAATATATTTATGTACCCATAAAAATCTAGTTTCCAATCAGCAGATATGCAAATTTCTGGTAACAGATGTATTTGCTATTAGCATACAGTTTATTAGTTTAACCCCAAGCCTGTTTGGGCCTTAATGACCAAGCGTGTCACTTTAGCAGAGAATAACTTCGCAAAGGTTTTGCACATCAAAGTAATTCTGACATCACATATTGTACTTTACTTAGCTAGTAAAATGTTACCGATAAAATATGCGTATCTTTATTAAAAAACGTAAAAATCTATGAAAATTTGTCAATTTGCATATTTTCCTATTTGTAACTGCAATATTTCACATACATACATAAATACTATTCAATATTTTTATCATAAATATATTTCCACATCTTCACTTTTATTTTGGCTTCACTTACAAAAAGCTTTTACTTTTTTTTTTTTTTTAATTTAGGAGACTTATCATTTTAACAAATGTTTTAATTTTTGAAGTGCATATTTTTTCCTGCAATAAGCCAAGTTTGCAGAGGCTTATAAGTGTCAGAATAATAGAACCCCCCCCCCCCCCCCCAAAAGTGACCCCATTTTGAAAACTTTTTTTTTTTTACAAAGCACATTAAAATGAAGAAGTACACCCCAAAATGTATCACCCCATTTCTACTGTCTTCAGAAATACCCCTATTGTGGCCCTAATCTTATGTCTTGACACACGGCAGGGCCCAAACATAAAGGAGCACCCAGTGGCTTTCAGAACACAAAATTTGCTTGAAAATGTTTTAGGCCCCATTGCACACTTATAATGGTGTTGAGCTGTCATAACAATAGAAAACCCCCATAAATGACCCCATTTTGAAAACTAGACCCCCTAAGCTATTCATCTAGAGATGTAGTGAGCTTTTAGACCCCCTAGTTTTTTGTAGCAATTAATGCTAAGCAGGCGAAAAAAATATATATTTTTTCATTTTTTACAGAAAAGTGTCAATTTAATGAGTGATGTTACAAGTAGTATGTGAAAGATGGTTATTGTGGCACTGAAGAAGCTGTATTATGAAACTCGAGTCAGGCCATTTGCCACATGGTGGTTTTATGATATACCATTTTTAACATTACTTCTGTGAGTATAATAAAAGCATCTGAGAAGCATATTGCCACTGGGTGCTTCACCATTTTTCCTAAAATAGGGATCGTGGAGCAGATGTACCAGAAGGAAGGAGAAGCAGATGAAATCAACCATGGATGGATTTAGCCTTGTTCACATTGAGTATACCAATGGAGGATACAGTCGTGGCCAAAAGTTTTGAGAATGACACAAATATTAGTTTTCACAAAGTTTGCTGCTAAACTGTTTTTAGATCTTTGTTTCAGTTGTTTCTGTGATGTAGTGAAATATAATTACACGCACTTCATACGTTTCAAAGGCTTTTATTGACAATTACATGACATTTATGCAAAGAGTCAGTATTTGCAGTGTTGGCCCTTCTTTTTCAGGACCTCTGCAATTCGACTGGGCATGCTCTCAATCAACTTCTGGGCCAATTCCTGACTGATAGCAACCCATTCTTTCATAATCACTTCTTGGAGTTTGTCAGAATTAGTGGGTTTTTGTTTGTCCACCCGCCTCTTGAGGATTGACCACAAGTTCTCAATGGGATTAAAATCTGGGGAGTTTCCAGGCCATGGACCCAAAATGTGAACGTTTTGGTCCCCGAGCCACTTAGTTATCACTTTTGCCTTATGGCACGGTGCTCCATCGTGCTGGAAAATGCATTGTTCTTCACCAAACTGTTGTTGGATTGTTGGAAGAAGTTGCTGTTGGAGGGTGTTTTGGTACCATTCTTTATTCATGGCTGTGTTTTTGGGCAAAATTGTGAGTGAGCCCACTCCTTTGGATGAGAAGCAACCCCACACATGAATGGTCTCAGGATGCTTTACTGTTGGCATGACACAGGACTGATGGTAGCGCTCACCTTTTCTTCTCCGGACAAGCCTTTTTCCAGATGCCCCAAACAATCGGAAAGAGGCTTCATCGGAGAATATGACTTTCCCCCAGTCATCAGCAGTCCATTCACCATACTTTCTGCAGAAGATCAATCTGTCCCTGATGGTTTTTTTTGGAGAGAAGTGGCTTCTTTGCTGCCCTTCTTGACTCCAGGCCATCTTCCAAAAGTCTTCGCCTCACTGTGCGTGCAGATGCGCTCACACCTGCCTGCTGCCATTCCTGAGCAAGCTCTGCACTGGTGGCACTCCGATCCCGCAGCTGAATCCTCTTTAGGAGACGATCCTGGCGCTTGCTGGACTTTCTTGGACGCCCTGAAGCCTTCTTAACAAGAATTGAACCTCTTTCCTTGAAGTTCTTGATCCTATAAATTGTTGATTCAGGTGCAATCTTAGTAGCCACAATATCCTTGCCTGTGAAGCCATTTTTATGCAACGCAATGATGGCTGCACGCGTTTCTTTGCAGGTCACCATGGTTAACAATGGAAGAACAATGATTTCAAGCATTACCCTCCTTTTAACATGTCAAGTCTGCCATTTTAACCCAATCAGCCTGACATAATGATCTCCAGCCTTGTGCTCGTCAACATTCTCACCTGAGTTAACAAGACGATTACTGAAATTATCTCAGCAGGTCCTTTAATGACAGCAATGAAATGCAATGGAAAAGTTTTTTGGGGATTAAGTTAATTTTCATGGCAAAGAAGGACTATGCAATTCATCTGATCACTCTTCATAACATTCTGGAGTATATGCAAATTGCTATTATAAAAACTTAAGCAGCAACTTTTCCAATTTCCAATATTTATGTAATTCTCAAAACTTTTGGCCACGACTTTACTTCAATCTACAAGTGAGACACCGACTGCCCTCCTGCATTACCCTCCCATCCTGGCTGTATGTGTACGCTTGATTAAATAAAGGAATATTTTTATGGTGAGTGCTATGCTTTTGATCTTTTTGTTCTGGACTTTGGACTATTGGATTAATTGAGCACCAGCATTGATTGCATTGAGCAGCACCATATTATTGTGGCACTAATTGCTAGTGTGTGTTATTACTAAAAGTACAGTCCTGGCCTTTTGTTTTCTGTTTCATTTTATGATTGAGACTTTTTTTATCTATGGTTTTTATCTGTGTGTTAAATACACTTTTGTGGAATTGTGCTGTCCTATTCTCTATTTGTTTGGATTTGAGAGACTTACCCATCTTATTTAAGGACATGCTGCACTTACTATCTGAGACTATATTTGGGGATTGCTTTTACATTGCACTTGTACCAAATATAATAACTTCAAGAGCCACCTCATAAGCACCCGAGCACAATAGAAGTCAATGGGAGAACACGAGCATTAAACTAGGCACCCCCTGCTCTGAAGAGGGGAGGGTGTCTGGTTCATAGGAACAAGTCAGAAATTGATGGAAACACCACTACAATGGTTCAGGAACAGCATGGGGAGTATGTCTGGATGCATCTTGGACTCCCAGGTCGCTGCTGGGAACGATGTTGTCCGAGTAGTACGCCAATTTTACAGACTGACAATAATACGCACCAAACCGAAGATAAAATCGATTTTAGAGGAAAAATTCTTCCTGTATATTTACTTGTATATAAAGTGCAAGTGCTGCCAAAAATTTCAAGGAAGAGGTACTCTGATGCAACCTGTATATCACATAAAGGAGGGCCTCACTCACATTGTGGTACAATTGGCACAGCAGCACAAACCAAATACATACTTACAACTAACACCAAAAACACAGCAAATGATAAATTCCCCCTATGTATCTATGTGGTAGAAAAATGTCACTATTACTGTTACTGGATGGGGTTCAGTTTGTTTTTAATAAGTTCACCAAGTTTAGCACTATTATTTAAATGCAGAGATTTAAAAAGAAAGCTTTGCAATTACAGGCTATACACAAGTTCCACCCATTTGGGGTAATAATACACTGCCTCAATTTACTGCTGAATTCAATCCAAAGTTATGGATTACAATTTGTATTATCAGAATTGCTCAAGTGATGGACAATATAGGCTTCCACATTATGCATTATTTATATACTATCAATTAAAAGGGTTTTACTGATGACCTATCCTCGGGAAAGGTCATCAGTATCTGATCGGTGGGGAACCGACACCCACAGATCAGCTGTTTAAGAAGACACTGTCACTCCTGTGAGCGCCGCAGCCTTTTCTGTGCTCACCAAGCACAGTGCCGTACATTGTATAACGGCTGTGTTTGGTATCAGGCTCAGCCCTGTTCAATTCTACGGGGCTGAGCTGCGCCTAGGCCACATGACCGATGAACGTGCCGTCACTGGCCTAGGGAAAGCCGTGTGAAGGCTTAAGTACTACTGTGAGCGTTGCTGCCCTCTCAAACAGCTCCACTGATCAGATACTGATGATACCTAGTTTATTAGTCTCAGAAAACCCCTTTAATCCACGTTCTCATCTGATTAATTAAGATTTATTTTTTTCAAGTTGCGAATTTCCCCATTCTTGAACCCATGACTCAGTTGCACTTTAGAAATAAGTTGATAGGCAAGGTTTATTAGAAGATGATACATTGAAACCGTCTACACTTTGAATTCGGGAGCTGCAAAAACATGAGGAAAGGTTTTAGGTGATATTTTACAACTGTAATGGGAGAAATTTTTTTATTAATATTAAATATGCCTCATAAAAAAATTTGTTCACAGATGTTATTCACAGAATATTATAAACCATTTTTTTAATTTAAAATCCATCAGTTAAGTTCAATACTACGAGTTAGTTACTTCAAAAACAGTTTCAGTCTGTCATGTTACTACTATATTAAAGTAGAACTCTTGGCAAAATGTTTATTCTCTGACCTGCTAGAAATCAATGTCATGTGACTAACTCTCTGATCTCCAACTGAAACAGGACAGGAAGTCAGTTACGTCTCTTCATTCCTATGAGACTGAGAGTGAGGCTCCCATAGGAATACATGGAGAAACTGACTTCCTGTCCACATATAAGATGCTGTGTCAGTCTGATTACTGGTCACATGACACAGCTGAGGATCAGAAGGGAGGTATAACTCACAAATACAGGCACTGGTAAGAAGATAACATTCACTACAGATTACATCATGTACATTTCTAACAGGACAGAGAATAACATTTTTGGTGGGAGTTCTTCTTTAACTGATACAATGTGCCTTAAAGGAATTCTGTCAGCTCCATCCCCCCACCCCAATCTAGAGTAAGCATTGTATAGTGTAAGTGGTGTTGAGTCCGGTTATGTGATTTTTATCTTCATACTCAAATGCAATTCCAACACTTTCCTTCGACAAATCAGCAGTAAAAGGCATTGAGCTTGCCCACATAATGAAGAGGGCTCAAAGGGGTCCTTTCAATGCATTTTACTGCTGGTTTGTGGTCAGAATGCAAGTGAGTATGAAAATAAAAATTACATAATCAGACTCAGCATCAGTATACCATTTATTCAATTGTCGTGTAGAGAAATATGTTGAATAACATGATTTGGTATGAACAAGATTTCTGTACATATAAAGGGTATTAGGATAAACATACATCTGCCTGGTTTCCTTGCATTTTGATTCTGCCTGAGGAGGTTTTGTTTTTTTACGAAATTATATGATTTTTCTTTCGTCTCTCTCTTTCCAGTTCAAGTGGGGTGGTTAATTGGTGGGATAGATGTAATATTTATATATTTTGATATAGTATCATATGTAATAAATTTCTAATACAAATTTAAATTAGTATTAACTACTGTAAATTTCTCACTACTGCTCTTAGTGCAGTTAATACTCATTAATTCATAGTGGCAGTCAGTGCAATTTTATGAACAGAAAATGTCAACAACACTGTAAGACGCAAACCAATGGTATATGTAACAACTTTAAAGGGGATATTTGTATATGTGCTGTTTCTGTGTCTTGCATGGATGGTAGGTTGTGATGCCTTGTGGCACTGTCAGGCTGCAGTAATTGGCTTAAAAAAAAAAAGTCTTCAAGGTTGCTAGCTTTAACCCCTTAAGGACGCAGGGCGTATCGGTACGCCCTATTTCCCGAGTCCTTAAGGACTCAGGGCGTACCGGTACGTCCTAACTTGAAATCAGTATTCCGGCGCCCGAGGGGTTAAACGGAACGGGATTTCGGCTGAAATCCTTCAGCCGGCATCCTGTGACAACGCCAGGGGGGGTCATGTGACCCCCCCGTGTCGGCGATCGCAGCAAACCGCAGGTCAATTCAGACCTGCGGTTTGCTGCGCTTTTTGCAGTTTCTGATGCCCGCGGTCCCTGACCGCGGGGATCAGAAACTTTTGAGTGCCTATAATCTATATTTTTCACCCCCCCCTGCACCCCTGCACGATTTTATGCCGGCGGGTGGTGCGGGGGGGGGTGTCGCATGCGGTGGGGGCGTTGCGGGAGGCGGGCGGTGCGGCAGGCGGGATCGCGATCCCCCGCCCGCCTCCCCATGAATGATCGTTGGTGTCTAGTGGTTATTCCAGGGTGCCAGCACATTGCTGGCACCCTGGTATAAACGGCTGACATCTGTGCAGATGTCAGCCGTTTAACCCTTTCCATACCGCGGTCCGTACGGACCGCTGTATGGAAAAAGTTAACTGTCGTCGGTCAGGGAGCTCCCTCCCTCTCCATCGGGGGGCTGCTGTGCCTTTGCAGCCCCCCGATGGAGAGGGAGAGAGCCCCCAGAGAGCCCCCCTCAGCCCTGTGCTTACCCTTCCCCGTCTGCGAAGTTCTGAGCAGACGGGGAGGGTTCCCATGGCAACAGGACGCCTGCTCAGGCGTCCTGCTGTCCATGGTGCTGAACAGATCTGTGCTGAAAGCATAGATCTGTTCAGTGTAAGTAAAATACAGTACAGAACAATATATATTGTTCTGTACTGTATTATACAGACATCAGACCCACTGGATCTTCCAGAACCAAGTGGGTCTAGGTCAAAAAAAAAGTGAAAAAAAGTGAAAAAAGTTAAGATAAAAAAAAAAACATTCATCACTGAATAAAAATTAAAAAAATTAAATACACTACACATATTAGGTATCGCCGCGTCCGTAACGACCTGCTCTATAAAACGGTCATGTTACTTTCCCCGCACGGTGAACGCCATAAAAATAAAAAAATAAAAACTATGAGAAAATTAAAATTTTGCCCACCTTACTTCCCAAAAAAGGTAATAAAAGTGATCAAAAAAGTCATATGTACGCCAAAATAGTACCAATCAAACCGTCATCTCATCCCGCAAAAATCATACCCTACCCAAGATAATCGCCCAAAAACTGAAAAAACTATGGCTCTCAGACTAAAGAAACACTAAAACATGATTTTTTTTTGTTTCAAAAATTAAATCATTGTGTAAAACTTACATAAATAAAAATAAAGTATACATATTAGGTATCGCCGCGTCCGTATCAACCGGCTCTATAAGAATATCACATGATCTAACCCCTCAGGTGACCACCGTAAAAAATAAAAAATAAAAACGGTGTAAAAAAAGCCATTTTTTGTCATCTTACGTCACAAAAAGTGTAATAACAAGCGATCAAAAAGTCATATGCACCCCAAAATAGTGCCAATTAAACCGTCATCTCATCCCGCAAAAAATGAGACCCTACTCAAGATAATCGCCCAAAAACTGAAAAAACTATGGCTCTTAGACTATGGAGACACTAAAACTTTTTTTGGTTTTAAAAAGGAAGTTATTGTATAAAACTTATATAAATAAAAAAAATTGTATACATATTAGGTATCGCCGCGTCCGTGACAACCTGCTCTATGAAATTACCACATGATCTAACCTGTCAGATGAATGTTGTAAATAACAAAAAAAAAAAAAAAGTGCCAAAAAAGCTATTTCTTGTTACCTTGCCGCACAAAAAGTGTAATATAGAGCAACCAAAAATCATATGTACCCTAAACTAGTACCAACAAAGCTGCCACCTTATTCCGTACTTTCTAAAATGGGGTCACTTTTTTGGAGTTTCTACTCTAGGGGTGCATCAGGGGGGCTTCAAATGGGACATGGTGTCAAAAAAACCAGTCCAGCAAAACCTGCCTTCCAAAAACCGTATGGCATTCCTTTCCTTCTGCGCCCTGCCGTGTGCCCGTACAGCGGTTTACGAACACATATTAGGTGTTTCTGTAAACTACAGAATCAGGGCCATAAATAATGAGTTTTGTTTGGCTGTTAACCCTTGCTTTGTTACTGGAAAAAAAATATTAAAATGGAAAATCTGCCAAAAAAGTGAAATTTTGAAATTGTATCTCTATTTTCCATTAAATCTTGTGCAACACCTAAAGGGTTAACAAAGTTTGTAAAATCAGTTTTGAATACCTTGAGGGGTGTAGTTTCTTAGATGGGATCACTTTTATGGAGTTTCTACTCTAGGGGTGCATCAGGGGGCTTCAAATGGGACATGGTGTCAAAAAAACAGTCCAGCAAAATCAGCCCTCCAAAAACCAAACGGCGCACCTTTCCCTCTACGCCCTACTGTGTGCCCGTACAGTAGTTTACGGCCACATATGGGGTGTTTCTGTAAACGGCAGAGTCAGGGCAATAAAGATACAGTCTTGTTTAGCTGTTAACCCTTGCTTTGTTAGTGGAAAAAATGGGTTAAAATGGAAAATTAGGCAAAAAAATGAAATTCTCAAATTTCATCCCCATTTGCCAATAACTCTTGTGCAATACCTAAAGGGTTAACGAAGCTTGTAAAATCAGTTTTGAATACCTTGAGGGGTGTAGTTTATAGAATGGGGTCATTTTTGGGCGGTTTCTATTATGTATGCCTCGCAAAGTGACTTCAGACCTGTAGTGGTCCCTAAAAATTTGTTTTTTGTAAATTTCTGAAAAATTTCAAGATTTGCTTCTAAACTTCTAAGCCTTATAACATCCCCAAAAAATAAAATATCAATCCCAAAATGCTACAAACATGAAGTAGACATATGGGGAATGTAAAGTCATCAAAATTTTTGGGGGTATTACTATGTATTACAGAAGTAGAGAAACTGAAACTTTGAAATTTTGCAAATTTTTCAAAATTTTTGGTAAATATGGTATTTTTTTATGCAAAAAAATTTACTTTTTTGACCCAATTTTAGCAGTGTCATGAAGTACAATATGTGACGAAAAAACAATCTCAGAACGGCCTGGATAAGTCAAAGCGTTTTAAAGTTATCAGCACTTAAAGTGACACTGGTCAGATTTGCAAAAAATGGCCAAGTCCTTAAGGTGAAATAGGGCTGAGTCCTTAAGGGGTTAAGAGGCAGGTATAAATGGAAGAGCCTAGTGCTTCAAGAGGAAAGATGTATGCAGTGACACTTGAGTAACTGTTAACAGATAAAGAGAGATTTTGGTGCCTACTGAAGATACTGTTGCCCTGGTTGATGACTCGATTCCATCCCGCTTTGTAGGAGTGTGTCATGTTAGAGCTGGGAAAAGGCCTAATTTCTGCAGAGGTTGATCAAGGAGGAGAGTAGTATAGTGGTCGTAGAAATCTGCGCCAAAGAACTACTAGATGTACTGAGTGGTGACATTGGAGTAAACGGCAAACCACTCCTGTGACACATCCCATAACTCTAAGAAGAAATTCTTAGTTTATAGATGGGGTCATCTATTCAATATACGTTTATCCAAAGCATACAGCAGCTTCATGAAGTATGAACAGGATAGGGACATTAAACACTTACCGCTAAGTTTTCCCACAGATTTCAGCTGGTCAGTGGGGGCCCCTCGGTTGTAGTGTTGATCAAGCACCAAAGTGCTTGAGTGCTCGAGTAGAACACTTTGGGAGCACCCGAGCACAATAGAAGTCAATGGGAGAACCCGAGCATTAAACCCGGCACCCCTTGCTCTGAAGAGGGGAGGGTGTCTGGTTCATAGGAAAAGGTCAGAAATTGATGGAAACAGCACTAAAATGGTTTAGGAACAGCATGGGGAGGATGTCTGGATGCATCTTGGACTCCTAGGTCGCTGCTGGGAACGATGTTGTCTGAGTAGCACGCCACTTTTACAGACTGACAATAATACGCACCAAACCGAAGATAAAATCGATTTTAGAGGAAAAATTGCTAGGAAACATTATTTCCTGTATATTTACTTGTATATAAAGTGCAAGTGCTGCCAAAAATTACAAGGAAGAGGCAGTCTGATACAACCTGTATATAACATAAAGGAGGGCCTCATTCACATTGTGGTACAATTGTTCAGGTAGTGGGACTCATAAAGCCTATGCACTAAGTGAAAGGGCTGCCAGAAAATTACAAGGGACCTGCACTCTAATACACTCTTTATTACACATAAAGGAGGCCATCATACACACTCTTAAAAAATTATGATTGATGGTCTGCTGGTGACCCTCAAAAACATTAGGAGCAAGGGCCTGCTGGTGACCCTCTAAAGCAATAGGGGCGAGCGCCTGCTGCTGATATGACCATCGAAAACATTAGGAGTGAGGGTCTGCTGCTGATCTGACCATCTAAAATATTAGGGGTGAGGGTCTGCTGCTGATCTGGCCTTGTAAAACATTAGAGGTGAGGGTCTGCTGCTGATCTGACCTTCTAAAACATTAGGGGTGGAGGTCTGCTGCTGAGCTGACCATCTAAAACATTAGGGGCGAGGGCCTGCTGCTGATCTGATTATCTAAAACATTTGGGGTGAGGGCATGATGCTGATCTGACCATCTAAAAAAATTAGGGGTGAGGGTCTGCTGCGGATCTGACCTTCTAAAACATTAGGGGTGGGGGTCTGCTGCTGATCTGACCTTCTAAAACATTAGGGGTGAAGGTCTGCTGCTGATCTGAAATTCGAAAACATTAGGGGTGAGGGTCTACTGCTGAGCTGACCATCTAAAACATTTGGGGTGAGGGCCTGATGCTGATCTGACCATCTAAAAAAATTAGAGGTGAGGGTCTGCTGCTAAGCTGACCATCAAAAAAATTAGGGGTGAGGGTCTGCTGCTGATCTGACCTTCTAAAACATTAGGGGTGAGGGTCTGCTGCTGAGCTTACCATCTAAAACATTATGGGCGAGGGCCTGCTGGTGACCTTCTAAAACATTAGGGGTGAGGGTCCGCTGCTCAGCTGACCCTCAAAAACATTAGGAGCGAGGGAAGCCTAATAAGCATGTTGATATGATGGAGGAGGAGGAGGAGGAGAAAAGATTGAACCATATACCCTTTTTTGTGGTGGAAGGGGTGCATGGGAATAAAGTGTATTCAATACACCATAAAAGCCACATTTAAAGTGCCTTTATGTTCAGCTGCTCTCCTCTGGTGGAGTAGAGAAGTCGGTGGAATCCAGGCCTTGTTCATTTTGATAAGAGTCAACCTGTCAGCATTTTCAGTTGACAGTTGGATGCGCTTATCAGTTATTATGCCCCCAGCAGCACTAAATACCCGCTCTGACATAACGCTGGCGGCAGGGCAGGCCAGCACCTCCAAGGCATAGAGTGCCAGTTCGTGCCACTTGTCCAGCTTGGACACCAAATAGTTGTAATGCACAGAGGGATCATTGAGGATGCTGACACGGTCTGCTACGTACTACTTCACTATCTTCCAAAACTTTTCTCTCCTTGTGACACTAGGCCACGCATCAGGGTGAGGGTGCTGGCGAGGTGTCATGAAACTGTGCCAGGCCTTGGAGAGTGTTGCCTTTCCTCTGTTGGAACTGATGTGTGTTCCCCTCATCTCCCCTCCTCAGTTGCCCCTCATTTTTTGAGCAATTTTTCCACAAGGACCTTCTTGTATTGCATCATTTTGCTAGTCCTCTCCACCACAGGAATGAGAGATGAGAAGTTCTCTTTGTAGCGGGGGTCGAGAAGGGTGAACAACCAGTAATTAATGTTGGCCAAAATGCATATAGAGCGAGGGTCACAGGAAAGGCAGCATACCATAAAGTCAGCCATGTGTGCCAGAGTCCCAACAGACAAGACTTTGCTGTCCTCATCAGGATTATGACTCTCAATCTCCTCATCCTCTTCCTCCTCTTCGGCCCATCCACGTTAAACAGATGGAATAAACCTGCTATGAGTACTACCCTATGTAGCGGAGGCAACTGTCTCCTGCTCCTCCTCTTCAACATCATCCAATTCGCATTGAGAAGACGAACGGATGGTGGTCTGGCTATCACCCTGTGTCTTCCCCCATTTCTGCCTATTCCACATGCAAAGCACCCGCCTTCGTTGTGTGCAGCGAGCGTTTCAGTAGACACAGAAGTGGGATGGTTACGCTGATAATAGCGGCATCGCCGCTCACCATCTGTGTTGATTCTGCAGCGTCCCACTCAGGACACGTGGTAACTGCAAAATTACTGTAAAACGGCATTATCACATTGCATGTCATTTTGTATTACAACACCTGTTGTATCCCTGTTCATAGGCTGGCCTGGTGTAATTTATACATCCCACCACTAGATGGGGATAACACTTAGGTCATATAAATACCTAGGTCAGGCCTAGTGGGACAGATTAGTGGTAGATTAGTAGAGGTAGAGAAAAGTAAGGAGATGAGAGGAGCAGAGCAGTTTGTTAAGCTGAGGCTACACACCACGGAATAGTGGGTAAAGCCAGCTGCAGAAATGAGGTAGAGCCAAGGTATGAGGCGCAGGAGAGAGTTTTCCTTCTGTGATCCTCTTAGTTCCTACATCCCACAACCAGAGGATAGTGTTTTTGTCCCTGGAAGAAGACCAAGCAAAAGAGAGACATCGGTGATAACAGCCATTACTTAAGGCTTAATGGGCACCTTTGCGCATGGTGGAGGACAATCTAGCTACAGGCAGCCTCACCATATATTGAAGAATACAGATTAGCTACCTGTTTTAAGGGCTTGGAAGATACAGAAATAATAGGACTAATTATACCAATAAGCATTACAGGCAACTTCACCAAATTACTCTGGTTTACAAGGAACCTGAAGCAAAGTCATCTACCAGAAATACTTATACAGAACTACAAGCTAAGCCTAAACCCAGCCAAACCTATTAACAGTGGATCAACAGAATTCCTCTAAATTGCAAAGGACTGTATTCTGTCTGGATGTACATGCCGCAACTGGAACCAACATCAGTAAAAGTTGTGAGTTGTATCCTACCACTGTCTACTTCATTCTTACAACTGGTTGTACCACCATTAACGGTACTGGTGTCACGACAAATAACACCAAGGGACCCAGCCGCCACAAGCACCCTAAATACCACTGCCATCAAGGGCACCTCGACCTCCATCTAGGCTGGTGCTTCCCTACCCCAGAAGATTTCATGCTGTCTTCCTCAACACTGTGCTGCCAGCCCAGGGAGGCTTCCTGCTAACCGTGAGTAAACCAATTAACTGTGTTATTATTTGGCCCCTCATCGGCCCACCGTGCACCTCACGTGTTGCCCCTGCAGTTCTGGCTGGCTGCAATTCCTCAAAGTTGCGTAAAACCTCACAGAGGTCAGACATCCATGCCCACTCGTCGCTTGTGAAGAGCGGAAGCTGACTGGAAAGGCGACGACCATGTTGCAGCTGGTATTCCACTACTGCCCTCTGCTGCTCACAAAGCCTGGCCAACATGTGGAACATGGAGTTCCAGCGCATGCTCACAATGCACAATAGTCGGTGAGCTGGCAATTGCAAGCGCTGTTGCAGCATTGTCAGACCGGCGGCAACTGTAGTTGACTTTCGGAAATGGGTACACACGCGGAGCACCTTCACCAGTAGCTCAGGCTGGGGTAGGTTTTAAGAAACCGCTGAACCACTAAGTGGAACACCTGGGCTAGGCATGGTATGTGTGTGAGCTTGCCGAGCTCCAAAGCCGCCACCAAGTTACGGCCATTATCAGACACAACCATGTCTGGTTGTAGGTTGAGTGGCGACAGCCACAGCTCCGTCTGGTCCCTTATACCCTGCCAGAGCTCTGCCACAGTGTGCTGTTTGTTACCTAAGTTTGTTTCAGCACGGTCTGTTGCCGCTTCTCCACTGCAGTGCTACACTGCTTTCAGCTACTGACTGATGGCTGACTGGTGCTGCAAGATGAGAATTAGATGAGAAGGGGGGTTGCAGCCACTAATGTAGGTGGTGGCGGAAATCCTGATGGAAGTAGGGCCTGCAATACTTCAGTAGCACCTGTGTCATCCCAGGGTACGACTCGCTCCGGGCCTCCACAAGGTTCACCCAGTGTGCCGTCAGGGAAAAGTAGTGTTCCTGGCCACAAGCACTTGTCCAAGTATCAGTTGTTAAGTGGACCTTCCCAATAACTGCGTTGGTCAGGGCACGGGTGATGTTACGGGACACATGCTGGTGTAAGGCAGGGACGGCACACCGGGAAAAATAGTGGCGGCTGTGGACCGAGTAATAAAGGATGGCCACCTCTATCAGGCTGCGGAAAGCCTAGGTGTCCACAAGCCTAAATGGCAACATTTCCAACGCCAGCAATTTGGAGAGGTGCGCATTTAGTGCTATGGCCTGTGGGTGGAAGGCTGGGTATTTGTGCTTTCGTTCAAAGGCCTGGGTTATGGACATCTGTACGCTGCGCTGGGACACAGAAGTGGATGTGGTAGATGATGGTGCTTGCGAAGGTCCAGGTGCAGGTTGAAAGGTATCCGTGACTGCGTCCTGGACAGGGGATTGGCCAGCATGTAACACAGGGGGAGAGGAGGCAGTGGTGTGACCCGCAGACACTGATTGTGGACCCAGGCGTTTGGCCCACCTATTAGGGTGCTTTGATGCCATGTGGCGGATCATGCTGGTGGTGGTGAGGTTGCTAGTGTTCACGCCCCAGCACAGGTTTTGTAAGTGTATGTGCAAATAAATTAGACTGAATGTTACTGATATTTAAAAGGAACCTGTCACCAAAAAAAAACGCTTACTAAGCTGTTAATACCTTATAGTGCTGTATAGTAGTTTCCTAATGCACTTTTTCATCGTTTAGCCGCATCTAGCCTCCTTGAGAAATCAATGTTTTATTCAGCCGCTGCCCCCTGCTTCAAGTCAGGTTTGAAGTCAAGGGGGCAGCGGCCTAGGCGTCTCTGGGACCGCGCTCCCAGCCCGCATGCGCAGTAAAGGGCTGCTGTAGCGCGATCCCGGCTCCGGCTCGTACACTCAGCCGGCTTCAGTTTCGCTACTGCGCATGCGCCCGGCATCTTCTGTAACTGCGCTAGTATATAAGGCTGGCGGGCACATGCGCAGTAGCGAAACTGAAGTCGGCTGAGTGTACGAGCCGGAGCCGGGATCGCGCTACAGCAGCCCTTTACTGCGCATGCGGGCTGGGAGCGCGGTCCTGGCACTGAGATCCAGCGTGTCAATAAAGGCGACGGGAGGCGGGGAGAGCAGTATTGGAGACGCCTAGGCCGCTGCCCCCTTGACTTCAAACCTGACTTGAAGCAGGGGGCAGCGGCTGAATAAAACATCGATTTCTCAAGGAGGCTAGATGCGGCTAAACGATGAAAAAGTGCATTAGGAAACTACTATGCAGCACTATAAGGTACTATTAACAGCTTAGTAAGCGTTTTTTTGGTGACAGGTTCCCTTTAAGATGAACAAACGTTATACAGGAGATGTAGCACAGGTAATGTCGCTGCCACCAGCAATGAAAAAATTTGACTGAATGTCAATGATATTTAGGATGGGTAAACGTTATACAGGAGATGTAGCGCAGGTAATGTCTCTGCCACCAGCAGCAAAAAAATTTGACTGAATGTCACTGATATTTAGGATGGGCAAACATTATACAGGAGATGTAGCCAGGAAATGTCGCTGACACCAGCGGCGAAAAAATTCAGCTGAATCTCACAGTGCAAATGTAACGCAACAGATGTAGCAGAGGTTGTCATTGTCAGCAGCGGCCAAACAATTGCAAGCAATTTAGCGCAGGTTGCGCTAATAAGATATATGGCAGCCAGATAAAACAATAGTCCGTAAAAGGACTTTTGGGTCTCTAACACCTTTCACCAGTAAAACCTGCCTAACAAACAAACCAATTCCTGTCCCTACACTATCTGTCCCTTCTGCTGCAGCTCTCCCTGACTAAGACTGAGCCGAACCACGATGACGCATTCCGGCCAGCCAATCACTGTAATGGCAGTAGCCAACATGGTTACGGGGGTTACAGTGAGTGCCAGTACCTCCGTGCACGTTTATTGGCTGCGTAGCAGCCAACAAATGTGCGAGGAGGATACTCCCGCATTGCGCTCGAGCACACACGGTGTTCGGCTGAACGCCGCTATGTGCCGAGCATCGCGATGCTCGAGTAAAAAAGTATTCTGCCGAGCAAGCTCGCCCAACACTACTCAGCAGGAAACCCTATAATCAAACTGAAATGTCAGGGAATCTTTCTCATAAACAGAGGTTTTCCAAAGAGGACAAGAGGACAATCCTTTAAAACATAGTACCTCAAATGATGATGGATCTCCATTGAAATCTTAGGCTCCATTAACACATCCGCAATTCCATTCCGCATTTTGCGGAACGGAATTGCGGACCCATCCATTTCTATGGGGCCGCACGACGTGCGGCCCCGATCCGGAATTGCGGACCCACACTTCCGGTTCCGCAATTCCGGACAAGAATAGGCATATTCTCTTAGTGCCGGCAATGTGCGGTCTGCGCACATTGCCGCTGTCCGTGTTTTGCGGATCCACAGATCCGCAAAACACACACTGATGTGTGAATGGACCCTAAATGTGAGCATTAATGAAAGAACAAGTGGCAATGGCCAAATTAAGCATTATGCTGCTTTTTTTTTTACAGCCACTCTCTATAGCTTAACCACAAAACTATAAATATCCATAATGTATTCTAATATTCATGAAAAACTAGGGGGGAAAAAAGAAGATTCTACAGTTCTGTCCTTTCATTAAACTTAATTTTCTATCTTTTGCATTTCTTTGCAGACATTTTAAATTTAAATAAATGAGAGAAAGATAGAAATAATGAGAGGGCAACTCTTCTTTGAGCTTACTAACTTTATACTCTTGTGACCTAATAAAAGATCATTGAATGCAGCGTTTAAACATTAATTGAGTACTGAACACTGTGGTTAAATATGAATTGTTCAATTACATCTTCTTATATATTTTTTAATCAAACACACATATTTAGTAAATGAACCTAGAATAGTGTGCATTTGTGCAATATGTAAAGTAATTTAGAATTTTAAACCCATTCAGAACTGTTTTTTGCCTCATAATTTTGACCTTGAAAACCATAGTATCTGCTTCATAGTGAAGCCTCGGAACAAAGAGAATCATTTCCATTTCATCACTATGGTTACACTTTTTTTTTCCGGAATCTAGCAACAGCATTGAAAGTGTTGAATATATAGATTCCTCAAGAGGGTAAGAAGAACTTTGTACAGCTTTTAGTTTTCATTAAACCATTCAATTCTAGAGTGCCCTGAAAGACACTGCACCGAAGGATGTCTTTCAAACTGTAATTGCATAAAACATATACATAAGGAAAGCAATAAAATACATATCAATGACCTAGCAGAATGATTTATATAATGTGCTTCAAGATTTACAACACACCTGGTAAAACTAAAAGACTTGAGGTGGGGTAAAAGAACAGGGTTGACAACAGTGATGTATATCCTATAATGGCCTTTTCTACGTTGCATATATTTTGCATGCAATGTTCTTAATACCACCCGGAATACTTTTTCATGGGCAAGATCTTTGCAGCCACTTCTTGATAATTCTGGGGCAACAAACACCAGTGGAGTTTTGATTTAGACCTGCACTTTATACATTCCTCCTAGGAGTGTCATGAATGGCACATGGAAGATGGGGACCGATACAGATTCTGCATTGGGTTACAGAAGCAGTCTCCAACTGATGTTTTACCTTATGGATGAGGTCAAAAGTTGTGCCTAAATTTCAAATATATAAACTGAACAGCATAGGAATGACTTTTATTCTTACAAAAGTTTAATATTTTTCTTTCACTTTAAACATTTGGGATGTGCATCATACAGTAATTTTTAAAGATGACTTCTCTGACATGTTGATTTAAAGGGGAAGCTCAATTTTATCACTTGATGATGATTAGACTGACACCAGAAATGTTAAAAGTTTCCTTAAACTCAGACCCAAGGAGATTTTAATCCATAGTTCCCTAGCTATGCTACTTGGAACAAGTTCAGAACGGTTGCTATAGGAATCTTTTGATCTTTACATATCAAAGTCGACTTTCTCTTTATAGGTGTTGTCTTGGGAAAGTCATTGATAGCCGGTGGCTAGTGTATGCCATCAATGTCCTATAAGTGGAATGCAACCACTGTGACCCATGGTTCTCTTAATAGACCACATCGTTTCTCAATTACTATAATAGGCCTCTGGAGAAGTTGAATGAGCAGTAAAACTGGGACTAACATATTACAAACAGAAGCTTAATGACGTATTATAGTTGAAGTGGACTTTAACATTAGAAGGGTTTTCTCATCTAAGACAATGGGGCATATCGCTAGGATATGCCCCCATTGTCTTATAGGTGCGGGTCCCACCACTGGTTAGATTCTGCCATTCACCAGCGTGCTTAGTGCAGGGAGAGAAGTGTCTGCAGGCGCTAGGGACAGTGATATGAAAGACTTGATTGTGGTGGGAAAAAAATGATTTACAAGTGCAGGGAAAGATTACTCAAGGTGTAGAGAAAGGATAGGGAGGAATCATTCCATAGCATTTCTGTTGAACAGGGTTCAGTCGGGGAGTTTACAGCCTGGCTAATAGGAACAATCCTATTACACCTTGCTGCACTGACTGGGGATGCAAATTGCCATTATACAGCTCTATAATTCCAGCAAACCATTCTTATTAGGGTGCTGTTTGATACAGGCATTAACAGGGTTTATTACAAGGAAATATTTATATGATTTATTTGCCCTTGTGCGGTGCTGCTCAGCCTTGCAGTTATCTGTTTTAAAGCCCGTTTTTGCAGTATTAGTGGAAAAAGGAAATAAATATTGGCCGATCAGCGGTGCATTTATCTGTTTTAATGCCCTTTTTTACATGTATTAGTGGAAAAAGGAAAATATATATTTGCTGCACTGCGGTGCAGTAATCTGTTTTTAAGCCCTTTTTTCCATGAATTAGTGAAAAAAAAAAAAATATAAAACAGTTATCTGTTTTAAAGCCATTTTTTTGCATTCATTAGTGGAAAAAGAAAAAAAATATTTGCCAGTCAGTGGTGCAGTTATCTGTTTTAAATACCTTTTATCCGTGCATTAGTGGAAAAAGAAAAAATATCTTTGTCGCTCAGCGGTGCAGTGATATATTCAGAAGCCCTGTTTTCAGTGTATTAGTGGCGAAATAAAAATATAGTCGCCGTACAGCATTGTACTTCTCTGTTGAAAAGCCTGTTTAGTAAAAGTAGAACAAAATTTGGGCCTAATTGACGTTCTGCGGTGCAGTGATATATTGTGAAGCTCTGTTTTCAGTGCATTACTAGTGAAATAAAAATATATTCACCGTCCAGCGTTGCATATATCTGTTGAAAAGCCTGTTGTGTAAATGTAGAAAAATTTGGGCCTAATTGACATTCTGCAGTGCAGTGATATATTGCAAAACCCAGATTGCCGTGTATTAGTGGCGAAATAAAAATATATTCTCTGTTCAGCGTTGTACTTCTCTGTTGAAAAGCCTGTTGTGTAAAAGTAGAAAATAATTTGGGCCTAATTGTCTTCTGCGGTGCAGTGATCTATTCTGAAGCCCTGTTTTCAGTGTATTACTGGCAAAATAAAAATATATTCTCCGTCCAGCGTTGTACTTCTTTGTTGAAAAGCCTGTTGTGTAAAAGTAGAACAAAATTTGGGCCTAATTGACGTTCTGTGGTGCAGTGATCTATTCTGAAGCCCTGTTTTCAGTGTATTACTGACAAAATAAAAATATATTCTCCGTCCAGCATTGTTATTCTCTGTTGAAAAGCCTGTTGTGTAAAAGTAGAAAATAATTTTGGCCTAATTGACGTTCTGCGGTGCAGTGATCTATTCTGAAGCCCTGTTTTTAGTGTATTACTGGCGAAATAAAATTATATTCTCCATCCAACATTGTACTTCTCTGTTAAAAAACCTGTTGTGTAAAAGTAGAAAATAATTTGGGCCTAATTGACGTTCTGCGGTGCAGTGATCTATTCTGAAGCCCTTTCTTCAGTGTATTACTGGCGAAATAAAAATTTATTCTTTGTTCAGCGTTGTACTTCTCTGTTGAAAAGCTTGTTGTGTAAAAGTAGAACAAAATTTGGGCCTATTTGATGTTCTGCGGTGCAGTGATCTATTCTAAAGCCCTGTTTTCAGTGTATTACTTGAAAAAAAATATATATATTCTCCATCCACCATTGTACTTCTCTGTTGAAAAGCCTGTTGTGTAAAAGTTGAAAATAATTTGGGCCTAATTGACGTTCTGCAGTGCAGTGATCTATTCTGAAGCCCTGTTTTCAGTGTATTACTGGCGAAATAAAGCAAAATTCTCCATCCAGCGTTGTACTTCTCTGCTGAAAAGCCTGTTGTGTAAAAGTAGAAAATAATTTGGACCTACGGTAATTGTCTTTCTGTGGTGCAGTAATCTATTCTAAAGCCCTGTTTTCAGTGTATTACTGGCAAAATAAAAATATATTCTCCGTCCAGCATTGTACTTCTTTGTTGAAAAGCCTATTGTATAGAAGTAGAAAATAATCTGGGCCTAATTGTCTTTCTGCAGTGCAGTGATCTAATCTGAAGCCCTGTCTTCGGTGTATTACTGGCGAAATAAAAATATATTCTCCGTCCAGCGTTGTACTTCTCTGTTGAAAAGCCTGTTGTGTAAAAGTAGAACAAAATTTGGGTCTAATTGACGTTCTGCGGTGCAGTGATCTTTTCTGAAGCCCTGTTCCCATTGTATTACTGGTGAAATAAAAATATATTCTCCGTCCAGCGCTGTATTTCTCTGTTGAAAAGCCTGTTGTGTAAAAGTAGAAAATAATTTGGGCCTAATTGTCATTCTGCGGTGCAGTGATCTAATCCGAAGCCCTGTTTTCAGTGTATTATATGCAAAATAAAAATATATTCTCCGTCCAGCGTTGTACCTCTCTGTTGAAAAGCCTGTTGTGTAAAAGTACAACAAAATGTGGGCCTACATGAAGTTCTGCGGTGCGGTGATATATTCTGAAGCCCTGTTTGCAGTGTATTAGTGGCAAAATAAAAAATATTTTATCTAACATTGGATTATTTGATTTATCAGTATGTCAGACAGAGAAGTGCCAGGCCCTGCACAGGGGCATGGCAGAGGCGTAAATGTTTCTGGCACAGTCATAAATCGCAGCAGAGTAAGGGAGGGGTGGCAGCAGGGGACGCAGCGAGAGGCATTAGCTCCCGCTGTCATCTGGCGGTCATGTCTTGACCAGCAACCCAGCGGTTCTTGAATGTTTGACTCGGTCATCCACTTCATCCCAAGTGACATCAGAAACCCCCAGCCAAGAGTCGTGGGTTCCTCTGACACGAAGTTTAGTTGGCATGGACCGGGAGCAGGCCCTGTGCCTTCACCTGTCCTCAACCTGCTTCTGTCCTTTTCTGTTTTCTCACCCAGAGAAGTATTATATGCTGTGGGCTCGGCTCCGCTTTTCAGTGAGGACAAGTTACTAGAGGACAGTCAGCAGCTACTGCCCAGCCAAGATCTGGAGGAGACATTCACCGCTTCCTCTACTAGGCGGGCAAGTACTGATGAGGAAAGTGGCGTGGGAGCTGGTGTTGCGAGCGGTCAGGCTCCTGACCCACAGACGTTGAGGAGGACATCAGTGACATGCAGACAGTACTTAATAATGATAATGTAGGTGATCACACTTGGGAGCCGGGTGACGAAGGGGCTTTATCATTATTGGGAGAAGAGGGTGGCAGCTTTCCCGTGAGCCAGCAAGTCTCTAGCGTGGTCAGAAGTCAGCAGGGTGGCAGCAGTAAGAGGTCGGGAGTGAAACATGCCCAGGGTAGACCACCCGCTTTGCAGGAGCCTACCTGCCTGGGATGTAGCGGTGCATGGGTTCATGGAGGCAGCGGCGTTAGCAGTCAGTCAGTGCGGATTGTTGGGGGTAAAATCACCTACTTGGCGGTGTGGCAGTTTTTTGTTAAGCTGCCGGAGGAGGTGAACATGGCCATATGTAGAATATGTGGGCAGAAGGTGAAGCGTGGCCATGGTGCCACCACGGCCCTGCGTCAACATATGCAGCATCACCATAAAGTGGTCTAGCCCGCCACAGTAACCGCTGCATAACCAAGTGGCACGCACCCGGTTTCAAGCCAACAAGGCTCCACCACCTCAGGCGAAGGTAGCTGTCTGTCCTTCCCATCATCTTCTGGTCCTGATGCTCCTGCTCCTCCTCCTCCTCGTCAGTTATTCCGCCAGAAATCGATCACCGAAGCGATTGCCAAGAGACAACAGTATGCATGCACGCATCCAGTGGCGCAGAAGCTGAATGTGCTCCTGTCTAAGTTGCTGGTGCTGCAGTCCCTCTCTTTCCAAGTGGTGGACTCTGCACCTTTTAGATAACTTATGGGTTGTGCCGAGCCGAAGTGGAGAGTCCCAAGCCGTCATTTCTTTGCCAAAAAGGCAGTACCAGCCCTGTACACACATGTAGAACAGAAGGCTGGCCAGTTCTTGAGCCTGTCGGTGTCCGCCAAAGTGCACGGCAGCACCGACGTGTGGAGCTGTAACTACGGGCAGGGACAATACATGTCCTTTACAGCCCACTAAGTGAATGTGGTTTCTGCACAGCTGTTGGTCCCGTGACAATTTCCGTCTCTGCCTCCTCATCCTTCACCGTGTCCTCAGCCTCCACTGCAGGGACAATTCACAGGAGCCCTCCAGCATACCACATGTGCAGGGCACGGCAGTGTCACGCTGTTCTGCACCTCGTTTCCCTGGGTGAACGGAGTCACACAGGGGAGGAACTGCTCCGTGCCCTTCAGACAGAAATCGAATTCTGGCTTTCTCTGCGACAACTGAAAATCGGAACCATGGTGACCAACAACAGGAAGAACATTGTGTTGGTGTTGCATCAAGGAGGGAATGATACATGCTCCCTGCATGGCACACATGTCTAATCTGGTTGTCAAGCGGTTCCTGAAGTCTTCCACCCATCAGCAAGACATCCTAAAAATAGCCAGAAAACTTTGCATGCACTTCAGCCACTCATACACCGCAAAGCACACCCTCCTTGAGCTGCAGCGGCAGAATGGCATCCCCAACATAGGCTGATATGTGACGTTTCCACCCGTTGGAATTCCTCCCTCCATATGTTAGACCGACTATACGAACAGTGAAAGGCCATAAACAATTTCTTAATGATCCAAGCGGACAGGAGTACTCCCCGATGTAACTTCGATGTCAGCCAGTGGCAGTTCATGCGTGACACCTGCCATTTGCTCAAGCCCTTTGAGGATGCCACGTTATTTGTCAGTCGCCAGGACTACAGGATGAACAATGTCATTCCACTGCTTCATGTCCTGGAACAGATGCTGGTAAATATGGCTGGTCAGGGGACTGGAGTCGTGGCGCCTAGATCTCACGGCCACATGAGCCCTGTGGGGGCTGAACTGGAGGAGGAGGAGGACATTGGAGCACAAGCAATGTGTAGTGAAACGGGTGGTTTTTCTACATACGTGACAGGAGAGGAGGAGCAGGAGCAGCCAGAGGAGGAACAGGGTAATGAGGAAGATGAGCAGAGGACCCAGACACATCGTGCCAGTATGCAGTGGAGATGGAGGCAGAGAGTCCCTACGAGTCACTGGCACAAATGGCCCAGTGGATGCTCACTTGATCGCGTAGTGACAGCCGAATTGTCACCATTCGGCAGAGGGATGACTTCTGGCTCTCCACCTTGTTGGACCCTTGTTACCAGTCCAAAATGGTGGCCTTTTTTACTCCCGCAGAGAGGGAGGACAAACTGAACTACAATAGAGACATCTTATGTAGTCAGTTTGCTACTGCGCCATCATCCATCCTCTCGCAGGTCCGACCGAGGGGCCCTCTGCGCTCACATTCCACTGCCATGGCTGCTGGGGAGGGGTGGCAGGAGCAGTACCAGCTCTATCAGCAGCAGCCTGAGTTTAGAGTCGCTGATGAGCAGCTTTCTTCACCTGCATAGTAAAGAAACTACTCACTAGCATACTTGGACAGCACCCTGCCACCCCACATTGAAGATCCGCTGGACTACTGGGCAGCCAAAGTGGACGCAACTGGCAGAGATTGCCCTGGAAAAGCTGTCCTGCCCGGCCAGTAGTGTGGCATCAGAGTGGGTGTTTAGTGCGGCGGGGGCCATAGTTACCCCAAGAAGAACTCACGTGTCCACCCAAAATGTGGAGAGACTGAACTTTTTCAAGATGAATCAAGCGTGGATCAGCCAGGATTTCCACCCACCAATGCCTGATGCATCAGATTAGATCATCCATGCTGCCTCACATAAACCTTGACAAAAGAGACCGGTTTCTTCCGGCTACATGCCTTAGCTACTATTCTGATGCTGCCACCCGCCTGATGCCAAGTGCTCCTTCTTACACCCACCATCGTCAGCGGGTACTGTTATTGACACCTACCTCCCCACTCTGTCACCGGTCACTCTGTGGTCTCCTCATGCTGCTGCCACCTCGACACTATGTCACCTTGCCACTCTGTGGCCTCCTCCTTATGCTGCTGCCATGTCCACACTCTGTCTTTGTGCTACTCTGTGGCCTCCTCATGCTGCCGCCACCTCCAGACTCTGTCATTGTGCCACTCTGTGGACTCCTAATGCTGCCGCCACTTCCAGATTCTGTCATTGTGCCACTCTGTGACCTCCTGATGCTGCCGCCACCTCCAGACTCATTGTGCCAGTTTGTGGTCTTCTTATGATGCTGCTGCCACTGCTTCTGCAATCTCTCATCATTGTGCCACTCTGTGGCCTCCTCATGCTGCTGCCACCTCCGCAATCTCTCGTCATCGTGCTACTCTGTGGCCTCCTGATGCTGCTGCCACCCCCATACTCTGTCATTGTGCCAGTTTGTGGTCTTCTGATTATGCTGCTGCCACTGCCACCTTCAAAATCTCTCATCATTGTGCCACTCTGTGGCCTCCTCATGCTGCTGCCACCTCCACAATCTCTCATCATTGTGCCACTCTGTGGCCTCCTGATGCTGCTGCCACCCCCAGACTCTGTCATTGTGCCAGTTTGTGGTCTTTTTATGATGCTGCTGCCACCTCCACACTGTGATTGTGCCACCCTGTGGTCTCCTTATGCTGCTGCCACTTCCACACTCTGTCATTGTGCCACCCTGTGGCCTCCTCCTGATGCTGCTGCTACTTCTGCAATCTCTGTGGCCTCCTCATGCTGCTTCCTGATGATGCTGCTTCTGCCACCTCCACACTCTGTCATTGTGACACTCTGTGACCTTCTGATGCTGCCGCCACCTCCACACTCTGTCTTTGTACCAGTCTGTGGTCTCCTGATGATGCTGCTGCCACCTCCACACTCTGATTGTGCCACTCTGTGGCCTCCTGATGCTGCCTCCACCTCCACACTCTGTCATTGTGCCACCCTGTGGCCTCCTCCTGATGCCCTTGTGTGCCCTTAGAAGCCATCACAGCCATGCCTACTAATGGCATGGCTGTGATTGGCCAGTGCAGCATGTGACCCAGCCTCTATATAAGCTGGAGTCATGTAGCGCTGCACGTCACATCAGCTCTTAATAGTATAGGGAGAGGATGCTGCAGCTGTGAGGGAGAGATTAGGAAACTGTTAAATCTGCAATCTGTGGGTGCTATGCTACATTTTTGTACCCCTGAGCCCAGTGCCACAGAGAAATAAGCTTTAATCAGTCTGTTTGTTAGGTGGGCGTTGGCGACCATTTTTGCAAGTTCAGTGCACTAGCAACTGCTTGTGTGCTAGGGACATTACTTTAATCCTGTTCTGGTAGCTCAGTGGGCGACATCTAGGCATTTTTTAAGGACACCTGTACTGCATATGTGCCAAGGGAAGGGAAAATAATATAGGTAATCCGTCTGTGACTTCAGGGCCCCATGAAAAGGGGGATGGGACATATTCACATTTTTTGCTGTGAAGTACCCCTGTGCTGAATATCTGACATGGAAAAATCTATTCATTAAATCCATCTGTTAGATTCCAGGGGGACAAATTCCCTTTTTTTGGTGGTCAAGTGCCCCTGCGGCCTGCAGTGCATACCTGCCAGTGAAAATAATTCAATTATATTAGTCTGTCACATATTTGTGTGACCTAAAGCGATTTTTTTCTCTTTCTGACACTGGCATTGCATATCTGACAGTCAAATAAAACCAGTAAATACTGCTGTTACATTGTCGGTTGACAAATTCCCATTTTTTGTGCTAGAAAGTAAATTCTTTGGCCTGCGCTGCATTTCCTACAGTCTAATAAAACCAGTAAATACTGCTGTTACATTGTTGGTTGAAAAAAAAAATAACTTTTTGTGCTAGATAGTACATTTGCAGCCTGCCCTGCATTTCTGACAGTCCACTAAAACCGTTAAATAATGCTGTTACATTGTTGGTTAAAAAAAAAACACCCTTTTTGTGCTAGATAGTAGATTTGCGGCCTGCGCTGCATTAATGACAGTCCAATAAAACGAGTTAATACTGCTGTCACATTTTTTGTGACCTTGAAGTAATTGTATTAAATTCACCTGTCACACTGTTGTGTGACCTCAAGAAATTTTTTCTCTTTATGACACCGGCACAGCCTTACAGTCAGTGAACTTAATTGTTGACTATTGGGGGTTACATTGTCGCCTGACATAAACCATCTGTTAGTTTGGTGGGTGAACGTAAAGAATGAGGAGAGCATCAAATAAGGGACATGGCCCTGGTCGTGGTACTGCTGGTGTTGGTAGAGATCCTGTTGCAGGTAGAGGATGTGGTCGATCTGTGCAAGCTACACGCCCAAGTGAAACACCGTCCTCAGTTGCGAGTAGGCGACAGAACCTTCAGCATTATTTGGTAGGCCCGAATGCGGCTCTGCGAATGGTGAGACCAGAACAAGTAGTAGATTGTGTGGCTAACAGTGCCTCCAGTTACTTCACATTTTCTCCCACCCAGTCCCCTGCTAAAAAACTCAGAGTTGGCACCTACAGCCCATGGCCATCTGTCTTTCAACTCACCCCCTTGCAAATTAGCCAAGCAGTCTGAGCCCCAAGTCATGCAGCAGTCTCTTCTGCTTTTTGATGACTGTTAGCAGAGTTTCCGTGGGCCATCCACATAGCCCTGCCCCAGAAGTGGAAGAGATTGAGTGCACTGATGCCCAACCACTTATGTTTCAGGATGAGGACATGGGAAGACCACCGCAGCACATCTCTGATGATGACGAAACACAGGTGCCAACTACTGCGGCTTTCTGCAGTCTGCAGACCGACAAGGAGGGCAGGTGTAAAGAGTGGGTGGAAGATGATGTGGAGGATGATGAGGTACTAGACCCCACATGGAATCAAGGTCATGCGAGTGACGTGTGCAGTTTGGAGGAATAGGCGGTGGTTGCACAGAGGCACCAACACAGCAAAAGAGGGAGCAGGGTGCAAAAGCATCTGTAAGATTCTCTGGTGACATTTTACCATTTTTGCCATATACAAACCCCTGCTCTGCATAGGTGACAGGAACCTAATTTTAGTAAAATTGTCTGTTCCATTGATGAGTCACATGAACCCAGTTTTGCCGTGCATAAACCCCTGTTCTGCATAGGTGACAGGGGCCTAAATTTCTAAAATTCGTCTGTTACATTGATGGCTGACATTAATCCATTTTTGCAGGTGAAAAACCCCTGCTCTGCATTGCTGAGAGGGAACTAAATTGAGTAAAAACGTCTGTTACTGATCGGAAGATGCGCGACTACAAGCGCACGCTGGTCGACGTGCTGCTGATGGCATTCCCACCTGACAGCGGAAGCTCAGTGGAAGCACAAGGCGAAGGCTGAGGAGGAGGAAGAGGTCGCCAATGCAGCTGGGGCACCGTCAGCACCTCAGAAGGCAGGGTTAGCATGGCTGAAATGTGGAAAAGTTTTGTCAGCACGCCACAACAACCAGCACCACCAGATGATATGGAACGTCTTAGCAGAAGGCAGAATCTCACCAACATGGTGGAGCAGTATGTGTGCACACGCCTACAGGTACTGACTGATGGGTTTGCCCCCTTCAACTTCTGGGTCTCCAAATTGGGCACATGGCCTGAGCTTGCCCTTTACGCCTTGGAGGTGCTGGCCTGCCCTGCAGCCAGTGTATTGTCTGAACGTTTGTTTAGCACGGCAGGAGGGGGTTATCACAGACAAGCACAGCCTCCTGTCCACTGCCAATGTGGACAAGCTCACGTTCATTAAAATGTTTTATCTTTTATATTTCGAAATCTTTTGGGGTCTAACAAAATTTAAACAAAAAAAATAAAAAAAATTATAAAAACAAAACCAAAAACCAGTGTTGGTTACCTCCTCCTCCACCGCCGCTTCCACCTACACTGCCACATCCACCACCTCCTTAACCTCCATATGGACCTCCTCCTCCTAGATCAAGATTATCATTTTTTATTTTCACATATTTTATGTTATTTTAAGTCATTTCCCTATCCATATTTGTTTGCAGAGCACTTGCCATGCTCTTAACCACATTTTGCTGCCTTCTGCAGCCCTCTAACCCTTTCCATGACTTTTTTAGAGCCATTTTAGTGCTCCAAAGTTCAGGTCCCCATTGACTTCAGGTGTCCACTTAACTCTACCCACGAGTCTTACCTCAACAAAGGTAAATTGACAGAATCTTTACTGTATTCTGTTTAATGGCCAATGACTTCCAAAGTCAAAGCAGTATGGATTTACAACTGGGAAACAAGTGACAGATTGAGATATATTAGTGGATATTACATAATATTACTAAAACAACTGATCATTTATCTCAAACCGAATGAAAGCGGAAATTAAGAACAGAGCTGAATACTTGAAGGAGCTTAATAGTGGTAAGAACTCTGGGGGAATGTGGGCTACTATTGGGATACTTCAGGGTTCAGTACTGAGTTATCGTATGTTGAACAGATTCATCAGTAATTTGCAAGTCACATGACTGGGTATAAAAAGAGCAAGTTAGAGAGGCAGAGTATTTCAGAAGCAAAGATAAGCATAGGTTCACAAGAAAGAATTAGTCTACAAATTGTGGAACAATTTCAGAAAACTGTTCCTTAATGTAAATTTGTAAAGACTTTGAATATCCCTCCATCTACAGTGCATATCATCAAAAGATTAAGAACATTTAGAGAAATCCATGTGTGCAAATGACAAGGCCAGCTATACTGGAAATCACTGGGAGCACTTCCAGAAATCATTGGGGATATTTATCAATGTTTTTAAGCCACAACTGTGGTGTAAAAAAGTCTCATATTGTGGCGCACGGCATCTGTGCACCATAATTTGCGACTTTTTGAGCTTGAGAAAAAGGGCATGGCTTAGCTGAAGGGGGCTTGGCTTCACGCTACTGCCGCATTTACTGTAACTTTCACCAGAAAGCGGCAGAAGTTATAGCTGAAGTCTACGGCAGTCTGTAGCTGGTGTAGATTTCAGTTTCTGTCGCACGGCAGGACAGAGATGCGTCTGATTTGTTAAGAGGCTTCTGCCTCTTGACAAATCAAGTTCATCTCACACCAGCGCAAGCAGATCAAGACTGGATCCTCCAGTCTTGATATATCTCCCCCCATTATCTGCTAACACAGTTCACCGTGCAATCCACAAATGTAAGTTAAAGCTGTTTCATACAAAGCAGAAGCCATACAGTAGCGCTTGAAAATTTGTGAACTCTTCCGAATATTTATATTCCTGCATAGATTTGACCTAAAACTATATTAGATTTTCACACAAGTCATAGAAGTAAGTAAAGATAACAAAATTAAATGAATCAGTCAAAATTTTAGACATGTTCATTTATTTATTAAAGGGGTTTTCCGAGATTCTGATAGGTCATGAGTACCTGATCGGAGTAATTGCGCTCAGCCCCTTTGAAGTGAATGGCGCTGAACGCAATACCAAGCACATCCAATATTCAATGTACGTTGCTGTGCTTGGTAAGCTGCGAGGATAGGTCATCAGTAGAGTTGAGCGAACCCGAACTGTAAAGTTCGGGTTCGTACCGAACTTTGGGTTTTTCGGCACCCGGACCCGAACCCGAACATTTACGTAAAAGTTCGGGTTCGGTGTTCGGTGATTTTTATGGCGCTTTTGAAAGGCTGCAAAGCAGCCAATCAACAAGCGTCATACTACTTGCCCCAAAAGGCCATCACAGCCATGCCTACTATTGGCATGGCTGTGATTGGCCAACTGCAGCATGTGACCCAGCCTCTATTTAAGCTGGAGTCACTTAGCGCCGCCCGTCACTCGGATTAGTGTAGGGAGAGGCTGCAGCTGCTGTGAGGGAGAGATCAGGGAGCGACCTTTCAAGAACTGGTTTATGTACTCAGCGATCTACAGAAAAAGTGTTTTGTGGGTGCAGTGCACAATTTTTTTAAGCCTGCCCTGAGCCAACTACTGCTGAAAACGAACTTTTTTTTCTTCATTTCATCAATATCAATACCTGATCGGCAGCCATTTTATGCAACGATAGTGCACCAGCATAGGCTATCTGCAAGTCCAGAAATACAGCTTTGGCATACTGGGGTGAAAAAACCCTCTAATATACTGCACATCTGGGATTAGACAAGCATAAGTGACTGTCACATTTAGGACAGAAATACAGCTTTTTGGTTAGGGTGAAAAAAGCCTCTAATATACTGCACATCTGTGATTACATGTCCATAAGTCACAGTCACATTTAGGACAGAAATACAGCTTTTTTCTTACTGGGGTGAAAAAACCCTCTGATATACTGCACATCTGTGATTACACGTGCATAAGTCACTATCACATTTAGGACAGAAATACAGCTTTTTGGTTAGGGTGAAAAAACCCTCTGATATACTGCACATCTGTGATTACACGTGCATAAGTCACTGTCACATTTAGGACAGAAATACAGCTTTTTGTTTAGGGTGAAAAAACCCTCTGATATACTGCACATCTGTTATTACACGTGCATAAGCGATTGTCACATTAAGGCCAGAAATACAGGTTTTTTCTTACTGGGGTGAAAAAACCCTCTGATATACTGCACATCTGTGATTACACATGCATAAGTGATTGCCACATTAAGGCCAGAAATCCTGCTTTGTCATGCTGGGGTGAAAAAACCCTCTGATATACTGCACATCTCTGATTACACGTGCATAAGTGATTGTCACAATTAGGCCAGAAATACGCCTTTTTGGTTACTGGGGTGAAAAAAGCCTCTAATATATTGCACATCTGGGATTACACGTGCATAAGTGAGTGTCACATTTAGGCCAGAAATACGCCTTTTTAATTACTGGGGTGAAAAAAGCCTCTGATATACTGCACATCTGGGATAAGACGTGCATAAGTGAGTGTCACATTTAGGCCACAAATACCGCTGTCATCTAGAGTTTTTTTTTTTTTTAATTGAGTGCAATATGCTACATCAGGGTTTTTATTGGCGGTTAATTATTTTTTAACAGACTTAACCACTTTTTACTTTGCTTTGTAAACGCTAACTATGAGGCAAACATCTAATAAGGGACGCGGTCATGGTCGTGGTGGTGGTGTTGGTGGAGCCTCTGGTGCAGGGAGAGGATGTGGCCGTTCTGCCACAGCTACACGTCCTACTGAACCTACTATCTCAGGTCCAAGTAGCCGCCAGGATCTACAGTGATATTTGGTCGGGCCTAATGCCGTTCTAAGGATGGTAAGGCCTGAGCAAGTACAGGCACTAGTCAATTGGGTGGCCGACAGTGGATCCAGCACGTTCACATTATCTCCCACCCAGTCTTCTGCAGAAAGCGCACAGGTGGCGTCTGAAACCCATGCCCATCAGTCTGTCACATCACCCCCGTGCATATCAGGGAACCTGTCTGAGCCTCAAGTCATGCAGCAGTCTCTTATGCTGTTTGAAGACTCTGCTGGCAGGGTTTCCCAAGGGCATCCACCTAGCCCTTCCCCAGGGGTGGAAGACATTGAATGCACTGACGCACAACCACTTATGTTTCCTGATGAGGACATGGGAATACCACCTCAGCACGTCTCTGATGATGACGAAACACAGGTGCCAACTGCTGTGTCTTTCTGCAGTGTGCAGACCGAAAAGGAGGTCAGGGAGGAAGACTGGGTGGAAGTCGATGCAGGGGACGATGAGGTCCTAGACCCCACATGGAATGAAGGTCGTGCCACTGACTTTCAGAGTTCGGAGGAAGAGGCAGTGGTGAGATTGTGCCAACAGTGTAGCAAAAGCGGCACCAGGGACCGAGCACACCAAAGGCAGCTTCAAGGAGTTCCATGGCATGGCACTTCTTCACAAAATGACGACAAGACCCGAGTGGTTTGCATGCTGTGCCATCAGAGCCTGAAGCGAGGCATTAACGTTCTGAACCTTAGCACAACCTGCATGACCAGGCATCTACATGCGAGACACGGGCTGCAGTGGAGTAAGCACCTTCAAAACCAAGAAAGGGCTCAGGCCCCTCCTGCTCCCTCTTCTGCTGCTGTCTCGGCCTCTTCCTCCGCCTCTGGAGGAACGTTGGCACCTGCCGCCCAGCAAACAGAGGATGTGCCACCAACAACACCACCTCCGTCACCAAGCATCTCCACCATGTCACACGGGAGCATTCACCTCTCCATCTCACAAACCTTTGAGAGAAAGCGTAAATTCCCACCTAGCCACCCTCGATCCCTTGCCCTGAATCCCAGCATTTCTAAACTGCTGGCCTTTGAAATGCTGTCATTCAGGCTGGTGGAGACCGACAGCTTCAAACAGCTCATGTCGCTTGCTGTCCCACAGTACGTCGTTCCCAGCCGCCACTACTTCTCCAGGAGAGCCGTGCCTTCCCTGCACAACCAAGTATCCGATAAAATCAAGTGTGCACTGCGCAACGCCATCTGTGGCAAGGTCCACCTAACCACAGATACGTGGACCAGTAAGCACGGCCAGGGACGCTATATCTCCCTAACTGCACACTGGGTAAATGTAGTGGCGGCTGGGCCCCAGGCGGAGAGCTGTTTGGCGCACGTCCTTCCGCCGCCAAGGATCGCAGGGCATCATTCTTTGCCTCCTGTTGCCTCCTCTTCCTCCAGGACGAGGAGGAGGAAGGAAGAGGGGTCATCTCTAACACTTTCAGGCCGGTCTTTTAGAAGTGGCTCAGAAAGAGGATTTTTGCAACAGCAGAGGCCAAGTACAAATTTGGCAAGCCAGGGCCCACTACTGGAGGACGAGGAGGAGGAGGAGGATGAGGAGGAGGAGGAGGATGGGGATGAAGCATGTTCACAGCGGGGTGGAATCCAACGCAGCTCGGGCCCATCACTGGTGCGTGGCTGGGGGGGATACGGAGGACGCAGATGATATGCCTACCACAGAGGACAGCTTGTCCTTACCTCTGGGCAGCCTGGCACACATGAGCAACTACATGCTGCAGTGCCTGCGCAATGACTGCAGAGTTGGCCACATTTTAACGTGTGCTGACTACTGAGTGGCCACCCTGCTGGATCCCCGTTACAAAGACAATGTGCCGTCCTTAATTCCCTCACTGGAGCGTAATCGGAAGATGCGCGACTACAGAGGCACACTGGTAGACGCGCCCCTGAGAGAATTCCCGACTGATGCCAGGAGACAAGTGGAAGCACAAGGCGAAGGCAGGGGAGGAGGAAGAGGTCACCAATGCAGCTGTGTCAGCGCCAGCACCTCAGAATGCAGGGTTAGCATGGCCGACATGTGGAAAAGCTTTGTCACCTCGCTGCAACAACCGGCCCCAACTGCTGATATGGAGCGTGTTAGCAAGAGGCAGCATTTGAACAACATGGTGGAACAGTACCTGTACACACGACTACACGTACTGACTGATGGTTCTGCCCCATTCAACTTCTGGGTCTCCAAATTGTCCACGTGGCCAGAGCTTGCCCTGAATGCCTTGGAGGTGCTGGCCTGCCCTGCAGCCAGTGTACTCTCTGAACGTGTATTTAGCACAGTAGGAGGCGTCATTACAGACAGACGCAGCCGCCTGTCCACAGCCAACGTGGACAAACTCACGTTCATTAAAATGAACCAGGCTTGGATCTTACAAGACTTGTCTGTACCTTGTGCAGAATAGACATTTATACCACCATCAAACATACATTCTTGCACTCAAGTCAAGTGCAATGATTCTTTGTTTTCTTTTTTTTTATTTGTCCCAATATTTTGGGGGCTACCTACCCAATAAAAAAAATAAAAAAACATTGTTGGCTACCTGTTCCTCCTCCATTGCTGCCTCCACCTACAACACCACATTCACCGCATCCTCAACCTCCGACTCCATATCCACCTCCTTCTCTGAGTTGCAGGTTAATAATTTGTAATTTTTAGTTATTTTCTTTCATTTTAAGTTATTTCCCTATCTACATTTGTTTGCAGAGCAGTTGCCATGCTCTTAAGCACATTTTACTGCCTTTTACATCCCTCTAGCCTTTTCAAGGACAATTTTAGAGCCATTTTAATTTAAAAAAGTGGCAATTTTAGTGCCCTAAATTGAAAAAATTCTTATTTTCAATTGTCGGGTGACATTTTACCATTTTTGACGTATACAAACCCCTGCTGTGCCTGGGTGACAGGGGCCTAAATCTCTCAAAATCCTCTGTTGTATTGCTGGGTGACATGAACCCCCTTTTGCCGTGAATGAACCCCTGCTGTGCCTGGGTGACAGGGGCCTAAATCTCTCAAAATCCTCTGTTGTATTGCTGGGTGACATGAACCCCCTTTTGCCATGAATGAACCCCTGCTCTGCATTGCTGACAGGGGCCTAAATCTCTCAAAATCCTCTGTTGTATTGCTGGGTGACATGAACCCCCTTTTGCCGTGAATGAACCTCTGCTGTGCCTGGGTGACAGGGGCCTAAATCTCTCCAAATCCTCTGTTGTATTGCTGGGTGACATGTACCCCCTTTTGCCATGAATGAACCCCTGTTCTGCATTGCTGACAGGGAACTAAATTTTGTGAAAACATCTGTTACTGATCGGAAGATGCGCGACTACAAGCGCACGCTGATGATAGCATTCCCACCTGACAGCGGGGGCACAGTGGAAGCACAAGCGAAGGCTGAGGAGGAGGAAGAGGTCACCAACGCAGCTGGGGCACCGCCAGCACCTGAGAAGGCAGGGTTAGCATGGCCCAAATGTGGAAAAGCTTTGTCAGCCTTGGAGGTGCTGACCTGTCCTGCGGCCAGTGTATAGTGTGAACGTGTGTTTAGCACGGCAGAGAGCATTATCACAGGCCACAGCCAATGTGGACAAGCTTACATTTATTAAAATGAACCAGGCATGGATCCCACAGGACTTTTATACCAGCCTCAACCATCCATTCTTGTACTCAAGTGCACTTATTCTTAGTTTTATTTTGTTATATGTCCCAATATTTTGGGGGATACCCCAATTTAAAAATAAAAAATAACACAAAATCAGTGTTGGCTACCTATTCCTCCTTCACCACCGCTTCCACCTACACCACCACGTCAACCTACACCGCCACATCCACCCATCCACCGCCTCCTACTCCTAGATCCAGATTGTTATTTAAAATTTTTCTGTATTTTATGTTATTTTAAGTTATTTCCCTATCCACATTTGTTTGCAGAACAGTTGCCATGCTCTTAAGCACATTTTGATGCCTTTTGCAGCCCTCTAGCCCTTTCCAGGACAATTTTAGAGCCATTTTAGTGCACAAAAGTTCGGGTCCCCATTGACTTCAATGGGGTTCGGGGTCAAGTTCGGGTCAAGTTCGGGTCCCGAACCCGAACTTTTTTTACAAGTTCGGCCTAACCTGCCGAACCCGAACATCCAGGTGTCCGCTCAACTCTAGTCATCAGTATCAAAATCTTGGAAAACCCCTTTAAGGAAAATGATCCAATATCTGGTGTGACCCCCGTGTGCAGTAGTAACTGCAACTAAACATTTCTAGTAATTGTTGATAAATCCTGCAGATTGGCTTTAAGGAATTTTAGCCCATTTCAATGTACGAAACAGCTTCAGCTCTGTTATGTTGTTGGGTATGCTCCTTCCATTTCTATTAGATTAAGGACAGAACTTTGACTTTGGTATTCCAAAACTTTAACTTTATTCTTCTATAACTATTTTTTGGTAGAATGACTTGTGTGTTTAGGATCATTGTCTTACTGAATGACCTGCGTTCTCTCAAGATTCAGCTCACAGAAAGTTGTGATTACGTTCTCCATTGGAGTTTGCTAGTATAAGTTAGAATTAATTTTTCCATCAATAATGGCAAGCTGTCCAGACCCAAATGCAGCAAAACATATTAGCACCAACAATTGAGATATGTTTTTCTGATGGAATGCATTGTTTTCCTTTTTCCAAACATAGTTCAATACTTCACATTTAAACCAAAAAGTTCTCATCCATCTGCAAAACGTTGTTCGAATAGTCTTCTGGCTTGTCCAGATGATCTTTAGACAACTGCAGACAGGCAGAAATAATATTTTTGGACAGCAGTGGATTTCACCTTGTAATTCTGCCATGCACACCATTGTTGTTGTTAGACTTGTGAACATTAACCCCTTAAGGACCCATGACATACATGTACATCATTTCTGTCCGGGACTTAAAGACCCGTGACTTACATGTACTTCATGGTGATCGGGCAGGTGTAGAAGCCGATCAGTGGCAGGGGTCGGGCATTCACTGATAGCAGGACCCCTGCTGCATGTGCCAGCATCGGTGAAATCACCGATGCCGGCGCATTAACTTTTCATGTGCAGCAATCAGCGCTAACCGAGGCACGTACGATGTCGGGCAGGTATCAGGGCTACCATTGGTTCCCCGTGCTGCTGTGACCAGGACCTGATGGCATGGAAGGCAGCCCGAGTTCTGGTGGAGAGCCTGTGAGATCTAGCCCCCTGGATCTGACAGGCAGGAAGCTGTATAAAAATATCACATGACCTAATCCCTCAGGTGAACACTGTAAAAATTTTTAAATAAAAACGGTGTAAAAAAAAGCCTTTTGTCACCTTACATCACAAAAAGTGTAATGGCAAGCGATCAAAAAGTCATACGCACCCCAAAATAGTACCAATCAAATTGTCATCTCATCCCGCAAAAATCATACCCTACCTAAGATAATCACCCAAAAACTGAAAAAAACTATGGCTCTCAGACTATGGAGACACTAAAACATGATTTTTTTTGTTTCAATAATGATATTATTGTGTAAAACTTAAATAAATAAAAAAAGTAAACATATTAGGTACTGCCATGTCCGTAACGACCGGCTCTATAAAAATACCACATGACCTAACCCCTCAGGTGAATACCGTAAAAAAAAAAATCAACAAGCGTTTAACTAGTGTGCCCTTAGAAGCCATCACAGCCATGCCTACTAATGGCATGGCTGTGATTGGCCAGTGCAGCATGTGACCCAGCCTCTATATAAGCTGGAGTCACGTAGCGCCACACGTCACTCTGCTCTTACTAGTGTAGGGATAGGATGCTGCTGCTGTGAGGGAGAGAATAGGAAATAAATAATCTATCTGATATCACATCACAACATGTTATTAACTCTGCAATCTACAGCGATTTTGTTTTGTGGGTGCAGTACAACATTTTTGTACCCTGCCCTGAGCCCAGTGACACAGAAAAATAAGTTTTATCCATCTGCTAGTTAGGTGGGCGTCGGCGGCCATTTTGTGCAAGTTTCGTGCACCAGCACTGCATATGTGCCAGGGACAATAATTTAACCGTGTTCTTTTAGTTCAGTGGGCAACATATACCCATTTTTTTAAGTGCACCTGCACTGCATATGTGTCAGGGGAAGGGAAAATAATATAGGGAATCCGTCTGTGAGTTCAGGGACCCAGGGGGTGACATATTCCCTTTTTTTCTGTAACGTACAATCCAAGTTAATCTATCTGTTAGATTCTGTGGGGACAAATAATATTTTTTTGCTAAAAAGTACATTTGTGTCCTGCACTGCATTTGTGATAGTGAAAGAAAATCAATTAAATCTATCTGTTTAATTGTGGTTGAAAAAAAATCATATTTTTTTTCCCATAAAGTACCATTGCGGCCTTTGCTGCATTTGTGACAGTCCAATACAAGTGTTAAATACGGCTGTTATATTCTGGTATTAAAAAAACACAAATTTTGTGCAAGATACTAGATTTGCGGCCTTTGCTGCATTTGTAACAATCCAATACAAGCTTTAAATACTGCAATTATATTCTGGTTTTAAAAAAACACCCATGTTGTGCAATACATTACATTTGGGGCCTTTGCTGCATTTGTGACAGTCCAATACAAGCGATAAATACTGCAGTTATATTCTGGTTTTAAGAAAGCACCCATTTTGTGCAAGACACTTGTCATGCCCCACTCTGACGATGTGCGGAGGTCGGCCAGGATTGCAGCAGGAGTTTAGTGTTTTGTTTTGGAGTCGTGCTGGATCCGCCCCTCATCAGGTGCACTGGGTGGAGTCATTAGTTTAAATAGCTCCTCTGCCCAGTGCCCTGAGCGGATTATACTCATCATTGTGATCTTGGAAGCTAGGAAGGAAGGTTGGCTGTCTGCTCCAGCTCAGGAAGATAAGTGTTGTTTCTAGTTGGTTGTTTTGTGTCATCTATCCCATCCAGGTTCTGTGCGAGCAGGCTGCTCCTATTTCCCACATCACCATCTCAGGGAATTCAGGGTTTTGTCAGCCCAGGCACGGGGACATCTCAGATCTACCTTCAAGGTCTGTAGATGGGCTGAGCAGTGCAGAGAAAGAGGTCAGGGATTAGCTAGGAGGTGACCCTTCCCCTGTCTCTCGCCCAGAGCCTGGTTGGTTCGTTATCTGTTATACTGAGTGCACGCCCGCCGTGACAACACTACATTTGAGGCCTTTGCTGCATTTGTGACAGTCCAATATCAGCTTTAAATACTGCAGTTATATTCTGGTTTTAGAAAAACACTCGCTTTGTGCAAGATACTACATTTGGAGACTTTACTGCATTTGTGACAGTCCAATACAAGTTTTAAATACTGCAGTTATATTCTGGTTTTAAAAAAAACACCTATTTTGTGCAACACACTACAATTGGGGCCTCTGCTGCATTTGTGACAGTCAATACAAGCGTTAAATACTGCAGTTATATTCTGGTTTTTAAAAAACACCAGTTTTGTGCAAGACATTTCATTTGGGGCCATTGCTGCATTTGTGACAGTCCAATACAAGTGTTAAATACTGCTGTTATATTCTGGTTTTAAGAAAACACCCGTTTTGTGCAAAACACTACATTTGGGGGATTTGCTGCATTTGTGACAGTCCAATACAAGCATTAAATACTGATGTTATATTCTGGTTTAAAAAAATCACCCATTTTGTGCAAGACACTACATTTGTGACAGTCCAATACAAGCTTTAAATACTGCAGTTATATTCTGGTTTTAAAAAAAACACCCATTTTGTGCAAGACACTACATTTGGGGCCTTTAATGCATTTGTAACAGTCCAATACAAGAGTTAAATACTGCTGTTATATTCTGTTTAAAAAAAAAAACACCCATTTTGTGCAAGACACTACATTTAGGGCCTTTGCTGCATTTGTGACAGTCCAATACAACCAGTCAATACTGCTGTTACATTGTTGGTTGACAAATTAAAAAAAATTGTGACAGTGAAGTAATTGCATAAAATTCTCCTGTCCCACTGTTGTGTGACCTCAAGAAATTTTTCCTCTTTATGACACCGTCACTGCCTTACTGTCAGTGAACTTATTTGGTGACTATTGGCGGTTACATTGTCGCCTGACATAAACCATCTGTTAGTTTGGTTGGTGAACGCAAAGAATGAGGAGAGCGTCAAATAAGGGACGTGGCCCCGGTCGTGGTGCTGCTGGTGGAGCTCCTGTAGCAAGGAGAGGACGTGGTCAATCTGTGCCAGCTACACGCACAAGTGAAACACCTTCCTCAGGTGCGAGTAGGCGACAGAACCTTCAGCGTTATTTGGTAGGGCCGAATGCGGCTCTACGAGTGGTGAGGACAGAACAAGTACGGCGATAGTAGATTGGGTGGCTGACAGTGCCTCCAGTTCCTTCACATTGTCTCCCACCAAATCTCCTGCTGAAAGATCAGAGTCAGCACCTGCAGCCCATGTCCATCAGTCCTTCACCTCACCCCTTGCAAATCAGCCAAGCAGTCTGAGCCCCAAGTCATGCAGCAGACTCTTCTGCTTTTTGATGACTCTGTTAGCAAAGTTTCCGTGGGCCATCCACATAGCCCTGCCCCAGAAGTGGAAGATCACTTATGTTTTAGGATGAGTGCATGGGAGGACCACCGCAGCACGTCTCGGATGATGAAAAAACACAGGGGCCAAGGGTCCAACTGCTGTGGCTTTCTGCAGTGTGCAGACTGGGATTTAGGAAAACTAGAGGAATGGTCAAAAATCTGGCAACTAAAATTTTATGTTGATAAGTGCATGATAATGCACCTGGGGCATAAAAACCCAAGAGCAGAATATAAAATCAGTGATACAGTCCTAACCTCAGTATCTGAGGAAAGGGATTTAGCTGTCATTATTTCAGAAGACTTGAGGCTGGTTTCAGACCTGAGCATTTTACAGCGCGTTCCTACACGCTGTAAAACGCTCAACAGGCAAGAACCAATGTTTCCCTATGGGAATGGTTCTCACCTGAGCGTTTCACAACGCGAACGATCGCGCTGTAAAACGCCCGACGCCCCAAGAAGTACAGGAGCTTCTTAGGTGCGTCTTGTCGCGCGTTCCCGTACATAGACTGACGGGAAAGCGTGACAATGGGCGTTCGCTTGTTCCGGAGCCACGTCTGTAAACGCGCATAAAATCGCGCATACAGAGCGCTTCATCCCGTACGCTCAGGTCTGAACGCAGCGTAAAGGTAGGCAGACAATGTCATAGAACAGCAGGAAATGCTAGCAGAATGCTTGGGTGTATAGGGAGAGGCATTACTAGTAGAAAGAGGGAGGTGCTCATGCCGCTCTACAGAGCACTAGTGAGACCTTATTTGGAGTATTGTGCGCAGTACTGAAGACCATATCTCCAGAAGGATATTGATACTTTGGAGACAGTTCAGAGAAGAGCTACTAAACTAGTACATGGATTGCAGGATAAAACTTACCATCTAAGATTAAAGGACCTTGAAAGAAAGACGAGACAGAGGGGATGATAAAAACTTTAAAATACATAAAGGGAATCAACAAGGTAAAAGAGGAGAGAATATTTAAAAGAAGAAAAACTGCTACAAGAGGACATAGTAGGACATTTAAATTAGAGGGGCAAAGGTGGCAAGGTCCACATAACTACCGATACGTGGACTAGTAAGCACGGTCAGGGACGTTATATCTTCCTAACAGCACACTGGGTAAATGCAGTGGGCCTGAGGCGGATAGCAGTTTGGAACATGTCCTTCCACCACCAAGGATTGCAGGGCGCTTCTCTTTGCCACCTGTTGCTTCCTCCTCCTACTCTGCTTCCTCATCCTCTACTGCCTCCTCACTCGGTCAGCGTAACACCTTCACCACCAACTTCAGCACAGCCAGGGGTAAACGACAGCAGGCAGTTTTAAAACTTATCTGTTTGGGGGACAAACCCCCCCACCGCGCAGGAGCTGTGGAGGGACATGGAACAACAGACTGATGAGTGGTTGGTGCCAGTGAGCCTCAAGCCTGGCCTGGTGGTGTGCGATAATGGGTGAAATCTCGTAGCACCTCTTGCCTGGCGCATGTGCTGAATTTGGTGGTGCAGAAATTCCTTAAAAATTACCCCAATATGTCAGAGCTGCTGCAGAAAGTGCGGGCCGTCTGTGCGTGCTATCGGTGTTCTCACCCTGCTGCTGCTCGCCTGTCAGCGCTGCAGCGAAACTTCGGCCTTCCCGCTCACCGCCTCATATGCGACATGCCCACAAGGTGGAACTCCACCTTGCAAATGCTGGCCAGAATGTGCGAGCAGCAGCAGGCGATAGTGGAGTTTCAGCTGCAGCACACACGGGTGAGTAACTCTGTGGAACAGCACCACTTCACCACCAATAACTGGGCCTCCATGCGAGACCTGTGTGCCTTGTTGCGCTGTTTCAAGTACTCCACCAACATGACCAGTGCCGATGACGCCATTCTCAGCATTACTATCCCACTTCTATGCCTCCTTGAAAAAACATTTCGGGCGATGATGGAAGAGGATGTAGTACAGGAGGAGGAGGAAGAGGGATCATTTACAAGGGTTTCAGGCCAGTCATTCACAAGTGGCTCCGAGGGTGGGTTACTTCACCCAAAAACGCCAGTGTTTTGTCTGAATGTGTGTTTAGCACGCAGGGGGCATTATCACAGACAAGCACAGCCACCTGTCCACAGCCAATGTGGACAAGCTCACGTTTATTAAAATGAACCAGGCATTGTCCGTACCTTGCGCAGAATAGACATGTATACCGGCCTTACCCAGTCATTGTTATACACCAGCTCACTTTCTCATTGTTGTATTTTTAATATTTCCCAATGTTTTGGGGTGTACCCTAATTTAAAAAAATAAAAATTTAATTAAAACCAAAAACCATTGTTGGCTACCTTCTCCTCCACCACCGCTTCCACCTACACCGCTACGTCCATTGACTTCTCAACCTCCTACTCCATATGGACCTCCACCCCGTAGATCAAAATTATTATTTTTTATTTTTACATATTTTATGTTATTTTAAGTAATTTTACTAATTTGCCTGATACATTGTTGGGTGACATTCACCAATTTATGGCTGTGATATACCCCTGCTCTACATAGTGGACAGGGAAATACATTTCACTATTTCGTCTGTTACATTGTCGGGTGAAATTCACCAATATTTGGCTGTGATATACCCCTGCTCTACATTGTGGACAGGGAAATACATTTCACTACTTCGTCTGTTACATTGTTGGGTGACAAATAGGGATGAGCGAACCCGAACTGTATAGTTCGGGTTCGTACCGAATTTTGGGGTGTTCGTGACACGGACCCGAACCCGAACATTTTCGTAAAAGTCTGGGTTCAGGTTCGGTGTTCGGCGCTTTCTTGGCGCTTTTTGAAAGGCTGCAAAGCAGCCAATCAACAAGTGTCATACTACTTGCCCCAAGAGGCCATCACAGCCATGCCTACTATTGGCATGGCTGTGATTGGCCAGTGCAGCATGTGACCCAGCCTCTATTTAAGCTGGAGTCACGTAGCGCCGCCCGTCACTCTGCTCTGATTAGTGTAGGGAGAGGATGCAGCTGCTGCTGTTAGGGCGAGATTAGGCAGTGATTTAGTCTTCAAAAACAATTACTGAAGTGATCGATGTACAGCTGTGTATCATTCAACCTCTGCTATTTAATTGCTCACTGTTTTAAGGCTGCCCAGAGCGTTTTTCTGTCACTTTTTTCTGGGGTGATCGGCGGCCATTTTGTGTCTTGTGGTGCTCCAGCACAAGCTGCCACCAAGTACATTTAACCATCAATAGTGTGCTGTTTTTTTTTGCTATATCCTACATCAGGGGCTTGGCTGTGCTTGCTATTTTATTGAGGGGTGAAATACAATTGCCAAAATAGCAGTACCCTAAATCTGGTGTTTCAGCTGTGGCTAGCCAATTTTAATACTGTCTGCTGTCTGGCAAAGGATATATTTTTTTCTGGGTTGAAATACAATTCCCAAATTAGCAATTCCCTAAATCAGTGGTTTCTGCTGTAGCAGGCCAAGTTTAAATCTATCAAAAAAAAAGGGTATATTACATTGAAGGTTCTGATAGGGTCATTCTCAATAACTTCAAACGCTACCGTGCATCTCCAAGTCAAATTCTGTCCGTAAACGTATACCTGTTATACAGCGCCTAAATACTAGGCCTACAATTTATATTCAGCTAAATATGTGGTTACTGCTGTGGCTGGTCAATTTATTTAGTGTCCGCCAAAGCACAGTTTTTGTTCTCGGTTGAAATACAATTCCCAACTTAGCAATTCCCTAAATCAGTGGTTTCTGCTGTATCAGGCCAAGTTTAAATCTATCCATAAAAGGGTATATTAGATTGAAGGTGCGGATAGGGTCATTCTCAATAACTTCAAACGCTACCATGCATCTCCAAGTCTAATTCTGTCCGTAAACGTATACCTGTCATCCACCGCCTAAATACTAGGCCTACAATTTATATTCAGCTAAATCTGTGTTTACTGCTGTGCCTGTATTAGTGTAATACGGTACCTAAGTAGATAGCCAGATAGTGTTAGGTGCCTTTAAAAAAAGGCCTGAATTTGAATTCAATACATTGGGCCAAATAATTTTTTTCTTATTGTGGTGAACGGTAACAATGAGGAAAACATCTAGTAAGGGACGCGGATGCGGACATGGTCGTGGTGGTGTTAGCAGACCCTCTGGTACTGGGAGAGGACGTGGCCGTTCTGCCACAGCTACACGTCCTAGTGTACCAACTACCTCAGGTCCCAGTAGACGCCAGAATTTACAGCGATATTTGGTGGGACCCAATGCCGTTCTAAGGATGGTAAGGCCTGAGCAGGTACAGGCATTAGTCAATTGGGTGGCCGACAGTGGATCCAGCACGTTCACATTATCTCCCACCCAGTCTTCTGCAGAAAGCGCACAGGTGGCACCTGAAAACCAAGCCCATCAGTCTGTCACATCACCCCCATGCATATCAGGGAAACTGTCTGAGCCTCAACTTATGCAGCAGTCTCTTATGCTGTTTGAAGACTCTGCTGGCATGGTTTCCCAAGGGCATCCACCTAGCCCTTCCCCAGCGGTGGAAGACATAGAATGCACTGACGCACAACCACTTATGTTTCCTGATGATGAGGACATGGGAATACCACCTCAGCACGTCTCTGATGATGAAACAGAGGTGCCAACTGCTGCGTCTTTCTGCAGTGTGCAGACTGAACAGGAGGTCAGGGATCAAGACTGGGTGGAAGACGATGCAGGGGACGATGAGGTCCTAGACCCCACATGGAATGAAGGTCGTGCCACTGTCTTTCACAGTTCGGATGAAGAGGCAGTGGTGAGACCGAGCCAACAGCGTAGCAAAAGAGGGAGCAGTGGGCAAAAGCAGAACACCCGCCGCCTAGAGAGTCCGCCTGCTACTGGCCATCGCCATCTGGGACTGAGCACACCAAAGATAGCTTCAAGGAGTTCCCTGGCGTGGCAGTTCTTCAAACAATGTGCTGACGACAAGACCCGAGTGGTTTGCACGCTGTGCCATCAGAGCCTGAAGCGAGGCATTAACGTTCTGAACCTTAGCACAACCTGCATGACCAGGCACCTGCATGCAAAGCATGAACTGCAGTGGAGTAAACACCTTAAAAACAAGGAAGTCACTCAGGCTCCCCCTGCTACCTCTTCTGCTGCTGCCTCGGCCTCTTCCTCCGCCTCTGGAGGAACGTTGGCACCTGCCGCCCAGCAAACAGAGGATGTACCACCAACACCACCACCTCCGTCAACAAGCATCTCAACCATGTCACATGGCAGCGTTCAGCTCTCCATCTCACAAACATTTGAGAGAAAGCGTAAATTCCCACCTAGCCACCCTCGATCCCTGGCCCTGAATGCCAGCATTTCTAAACTACTGGCCTATGAAATGCTGTCATTCAGGCTGGTGGACACAGACAGCTTCAAACAGCTCATGTCGCTTGCTGTCCCACAGTATGTTGTTCCCAGCCGCCACTACTTCTCCAAGAGAACCGTGCCTTCCCTGCACAACCAAGTATCCGATAAAATCAAGTGTGCACTGCGCAACGCCATCTGTGGCAAGGTCCACCTAACCACAGATACGTGGACCAGTAAGCACGGCCAGGGACGCTATATCTCCCTAACTGCACACTGGGTAAATGTAGTGGCGGCTGGGCCCCAGGCGGAGAGCTGTTTGGCTCTCGTCCTTCCGCCGCCAAGGATCGCAGGGCAACATTCTTTGCCTCCTGTAGCCTCCTCCTCTTCTTCCACCTGCTCATCCAGTCAGCCACACACCTTCACCACCAACTTCAGCACAGCCCGGGGTAAACGTCAGCAGGCCATTCTGAAACTCATTTGTTTGGGGGACAGGTCCCACACTGCACAGGAGTTGTGGCGGGGTATTGAACAACAGACCGACGAGTGGTTGCTGCCGGTGAGCCTCAAGCCCGGCCTGGTGGTGTGCGATAATGGGCGAAATCTCGTCGCAGCTCTGGGAATAGCCGGTTTGACGCACATCCCTTGCCTGCCCACCGCCTCATATGCGACGTGCCCACCAGGTGGAACTCCACCTTGCACATGCTGGACAGACTGTGCGAGCAGCAGCAGGCCATAGTGGAGTTTCAGCTGCAGCACGCACGGGTCAGTCGCACTGCGGAACAGCACCACTTCACCACCAATGACTGGGCCTCCATGCGAGACCTGTGTGCCCTGTTGCGCTGTTTCGAGTACTCCACCAACATGGCCAGTGGCGATGACGCTGTTGTCAGCGTTACAATACCACTTCTATGTCTCCTTGAGAAAATAGTTAGGGCGATGATGGAAGAGGAGGTGGCCCAGGAGGAGGAGGAGGAGGAGGAAGAGGGGTCATTTTTAGCACTTTCAGGCCAGTCTCTTAGAAGTGACTCAGAGGGAGGTTTTTTGCAACAGCAGAGGCCAGGTAAAAATGTGGCCAGACAGGGCCCACTACTGGAGGACGAGGAGGACGAGGATGAGGAGGAGGAGGATGAGGATGAGGATGAAGCATGTTCACAGCGGGGTGGCACCCAACGCAGCTCGGGCCCATCACTGGTGCGTGGCTGGGGGGGAATGCAGGACAATGACGATACGCCTCCCACAGAGGACAGCTTGTCCTTACCTCTGGGCAGCCTGGCACACATGAGCGACTACATGCTGCAGTGCCTGCGCAACGACAGCAGAGTTGCCCACATTTTAACGTGTGCGGAATACTGGGTTGCCACCCTGCTTGATCCCCGGTACAAAGACAATGTACCCACCTTACTTCCTGCACTGGAGCGTGATAGGAAGATGCGCGAGTACAAGCGCACGTTGGTAGACGCTCTACTGAGAGCATTCCCAAATGTCACAGGGGAACAAGTGGAAGCCCAAGGCGAAGGCAGAGGAGGAGCAAGAGGTCGCCAACGCAGCTGTGTCACGGCCAGCTCCTCTGAGGGCAGGGTTAGCATGGCAGAGATGTGGAAAAGTTTTGTCACCACGCCACAGCTAACTGCACCACCACCTGATACGGAACGTGTTAGCAGGAGGCAGCATTTCACTAACATGGTGGAACAGTACGTGTGCACACCCCTCCACGTACTGACTGATGGTTCGGCCCCATTCAACTTCTGGGTCTCCAAATTATCCATGTGGCCAAAGCTAGCCTTTTATGCCTTGGAGGTGCTGGCCTGCCCGGCGGCCAGCGTTTTGTCTGAACGTGTATTCAGCACGGCAGGGGGCGTCATTACAGACAAACGCAGCCACCTGTCCACAGCCAATGTGGACAAGCTGACGTTCATAAAAATGAACCAGGCATGGATCCCACAGGACCTGTCCATCCCTTGTGCAGATTAGACATTTATAACTACATCCCCTTAACAATATATTCTTGTACTCCAGGGCACTTCATTCAATCCTCTTTTTTTAATTTTACCATTATATTGCAGGGCAACCCAAAGTTGAATGAACCTCTCCTCCGTCTGGGTGCCGGGGCCTAAATATCTGACAGTGGCCTGTTCCAGTGGTGGGTGACAGGAAGCCTGATTCTCTGCAATGGGACCTCTCTCCTCTGTCTGGGTGCCGGGGCCTAAATATCTGACAGTGGCCTGTTACAGTGGTGGGTGACATGAAGCCTGATTCTCTGCAATGGGACCTCTCTCCTCTGTCTGGGTGCCGGGGCCTAAAAATATCTGACAGTAGCCTGTTCCAGTGTTGGGTGACATGAAGCATGATTCTCTGCTATGACATGAAGCCTGATTCTCTGCTATGGGACCTCTCTCCTCTGTCTGGGTGCCAGGGCCTAAAAATATCTGACAATGGCCTGTTCCAGTGGTGGGTGACATGAAGCCTGATTCTCTGCTATGACATGAAGCCTGATTCTCTGCTATGGGACCTCTCTCCTCTGTCTGGGTGCCGGGGCCTAAAAATATCTGACAGTGGCCTGTTCCAGTGTTGGGTGACATGAAGCATGATTCTCTGCTATAACATGAAGCCTGATTCTCTGCTATGGGACCTCTCTCCTCTGTCTGGGTGCCTGGGCCTAAACATATCTGACAGTGGCCTGTTCCAGTGTTGGGTCACATGAAGCCTGATTCTCTGCTATGACATGAAGCCTGATTCTCTGCTATGGGACCTCTCTCCTCTGTCTGGGTGCCGGGGCCTAAAAATATCTGACAATGGCCTGTTCCAGTGGTGGGTGACATGAAGCCTGATTCTCTGCTATGACATGAAGCCTGATTCTCTGCTATGGGACCTCTCTCCAATTGATATTGGTTAATTTTTATTTATTTTATTTTTATTTTTATTCATTTCCCTATCCACATTTGTTTGCAGGGGATTTACCTACATTTTGCTGCCTTTTGCAGCCCTATTGCCCTTTCCTGGGCTGTTTTACAGCCTTTTTAGTGCCGAAAAGTTTGGGTCCCCATTGACTTCAATGGGGTTCGGGGCGAAGTTCGTGTCGAGTTTGGATCCCGAACCCAAACATTTCCGGAAAGTTCGGCCGAACTTCTCGAACCTGAACATCCAGGTGTTCGCTCAACTCTAGTGACAAATGCTCATGTTTTGCGCTAGAAAGTACATTTGCGGCCTACACTGCATTTAGGACAGTATGAATGAATAGACGGATTTAGCAGAGATGTGTATGTGGCGGTTTAGAATCAATGCATGTGAAAGATAGAATCAGATGTAGCAGAGCTGAATAAGCGCTGTTCAGCCACAGTACTAATGGTGAAGGAAATAGACGGATTTAGCAGAGATGTGTATGTGGTGGTTTAGAATCAATGCGGGTGAAAGATAGAATCAGATGTAGCAGAGCTGAATAAGGACTGTTCAGCCACAGTACTAATGGTGAAGGAAATTGTCACGGATGGTGTACAGGAAACAAGACAATACCATATAAACAATGTCTCTCTGGATCCACAACTAAGAAACAAAGGGAGACCCCTGCAATAGACCTGCCGCTCTCCCTCACTGCTCAGCCTATGCGAACACCCCAAAGGTGGATGGCCGCATATCCACGTTCCTCGGCTATCTATTACCTGAAGACCCTACAATAGTGAAGGGACACGACCACTGGCTCCCTACACTGACACGGAGGGAGTCAGGGTCACCTGGATCCAGAAAAGACAAAATCATAAATACATAAACAGCACTTATCTTGCAGACGAATGACGACTGACGACTGGGAACAGGGAACTGGGAACAGCATGCGCACACACACTCCAGGAAGTTGTATCAGCCGCACACTACTGCATTATGGGGAGGAACTTAAAGGGTAGCGATCAGTCTAACTGCATGACAGCTGAGATAGACTAACGAGATGAGAAACTAAACCAAAACAAAGAAATTCAAGGAGCAGGATCTGAGAAGCTCCTGTGAGCGCTTCTCAGCTGTCTGGCTGTGACAGTACCCCTCCCTCTAGGAGTGGACTCCGGACACTCAGGGCCCACCTTCTCAGGATGGGACCTATGAAAAGCCCTGATGAGACGAGAGGCCTTAATGTCCGTCACTGGGACCCACATCCTCTCCTCAGGACCATAACCCTCCCAATGAACGAGGTACTGGAGGGAACCGCGGACAAGACGAGAATCCACAATCCTAGAGACCTGAAATTCAAGATTTCCATCAACCATAATCGGAGGAGGAGGCAAAGGCGAGGGTACAATAGGTTGAACGTAAGGTTTCAATAAGGACTTATGAAAAACATTATGGATCTTCCAAGTCTGAGGAAGATCAAGACGGTAGGCAACAGGATTGATGACAGACAGGATCTTGTAAGGCCCAATAAACCTAGGACCCAACTTCCAGGAGGGAACCTTCAATTTGATATTCTTGGTAGACAACCACACCAGATCACCAACATTCAGGTCCGGACCAGGCACACGTCTCTCATCCGCCACACGCTTATATCTCTCACTCATGCTCTTTAGATTATCCTGAATCTTTTGCCAAATAGATAACAAAGACGAGGAGAATCTGTCCTCATCAGGCAAACCAGAAGAGCCCTCTCCCGAGAAAGTCCCAAACTGCGGATGGAACCCATATGCACCAAAAAATGGTGACTTATCAGAGGACTCCTGACGACGGTTATTTAAAGCAAACTCAGCAAGGGACAAAAAAGAACACCAATCCTCCTGATTCTCCGCCACAAAACAGCGCAGATATGTCTCCAGATTCTGATTGACGCGCTCTGTCTGGCCATTCGACTGCGGATGGATGGAACTTAAAGGGAAGCGATCAGTCTAACTGCATGACAGCTGAGATAGACTAACGAGATGAGAAACTAAACCAAAACAAAGAAATTCAAGGAGGAGGATCTGAGAAGCTCCTGTGAGCGCTTCTCAGCTGTCTGGCTGTGACAGAAATAGACGGATTTAGCAGAGATGTGTATGTGGCGGTTTAGAATCAATGCGGGTGAAAGATAGAATCAGATGTAGCAGAGCTGAATAAGAACTGTTCAGCCACAGTACTAATGGTGAAGGAAATAGACGGATTTAGCAGAGATGTGTATGTGGCGGTTTAGAATCAATGCATGTGAAAGATAGAATCAGATGTAGCAGAGCTGTATATGACACTGTTCAGCCACAGTGCTGATTGAAGAGATAAACAGACAGGGTGTCCGCCTGGCCGTGCGGAGCCAAACGGATCCGTCCAGACTTACAATGTAAGTGAATCCGTCCCCCATTGACTTTCAATGCAAAGTCTGGACGAATCCGTCTGACTAACTTTCACACTTAGATTTTTTTCTGAAATATAATACAGACGGATCCGTTCTGAACGGATACCATCGTTTGCATTATAGAAGCGGATCCGTCTGTGCAGACACCAGACGGATCCGCTCCGAACGCAAGTGTGAAAGTAGCCTAACAAAGTTTGTAAACTTCAGGTTTAAATACCTTGAGGGGTGTAGTTTGTAAAATGGGGTAATTTTTGGGTGGTTTCTATTCTCTAAGCCTCACAAAGTGACTTCAGACCTGAACTAGTCCTGAAAAAGTGTTTTTTGTAAATTTTCAGAAAAAGTTCAAGATTTGCTTCTAAACTTCTAAGCCTTCTAACGTCCCCAAAAAATAAAATGGCATTCACAAAATGATCCAGACATGAAGTAGACATATGGGGAATGTAAAGTAATAACTATTTTTGGGTGTATTACTATCTATTATAAAAGTAGAGAAATAAAAATTTGGAAATCTGCTAATTTTTCCAAATTTTGGGTAAATTTAGCATTTTTTTATAAATAAAAATATATTTTTTTTACTCAATTTTACCACTGTCGTGAAGTACAGTATGTGACGAGAAAATTTCAGAATGGCCTGGATATGTAAAAGCGTTTTAAAGTTATCACCACATAAAGTGACACATGTCAGATTTGCAAATAATGGCCTGGTCCTTAAGGTGAAAAATGGCAGGGTTCTAAAGGGGTTAACATTAGCTAATGTGAGAAAGGCTTTGTTGCTCAGAGGTTACCTTGGGTTCTTTGCGATCTTGTGGACTATTGCATGCTTTGCTCTTGCCATGATTTTTGTTAGTCAACCACCCCTGGGAGAGAAAAAATTGTCTTGAATTTCCTGCATTTGTACACAATCTGTCTGACTGTGGATTGGTGGAGTCCAAATTCTTTAGAGATGGTTTTGTTACCTTTGTAAAACTGATGAGCATCAACAGCTCTCCTTTGTTCATGCTATGATACACTTCCACAAATGTTTTGTGAAGATCAGACTTTGAAAGATCCCTATTCTTTCAATATAACAGGTCGACGACTGACACAAGATTGTCAACCAATTGATTGAAAACACCGGATTTAAATTTCACCTTCAAATTATCTGCTAATCCTAAAGGTTCATATACTTTTGCCATTCATAGACAAGTGATATTGGATCATTTTCCTGAATAAATAAATGACCAAGTCTAATACTTTTGGCTCATTTGTTTGATTTGGGTAATCTTTAATTACTTTTAGGACTTGTGTGTAATCTGATGTGGTTTTAGGTCAAAATAATGCAGAAACTAGATAATTCTCAAAGGTTGTCAAACTTGTCTTCTCTGGCCCAAAGCTCATTTAAAAAGGACTGAGGCAAAAGGAAAAACTGTTCTGTGGTCAGATTTTTTTGGGGAAAACACAGATTACATGTCCTGTGGAATCAAGTTCTCAGCGGGATTGGCTGACAAAAGACTAATGTGTATGACCAGATTTAGTTTCAGTTAATGGGGATAGATCCAAGCTTGGGATTCTACACATTACATGTAGTAGACAAAGATCACACTTTGGAGAAGTTGGGGGACAGGATTTGCTGCAACTTTTCTAGAACATGCCATCAAATTCATCTGTCCAAGTTATGGATCTGTTTAGAAGTACATAATGTATCATTGAGTAACTTCTTCACTCAAAATACATCTGATAAATCATATATAATGTCAAATTTTTTGAGTAATGAGATTGTATAATACAAAATACAAACGTTTATGTGGGGGGGGGGGGGTGTTGACACATTTGGACCTACAGTAAATAAAAGTGACCTTTTTTAATTCAGAGGGTGCAGTAAGACTGAACATGACTAGGCCAATAATGAAGGACAAGAGAACTTAGAAAACAGTGTCCCTTTCAAGCCTAGGACAGTGACACAGATGAAAGTACAACAATTAGCCTTGCATGAGATGATTGAACAAATTACTGCTGCAGAAGAATAGTTTTGTGGCATATACTGCAAGGCTCAGTTCACATCTGTGTTGTGGTTTCCGTTACATACTGGATATGTTGTTTGACCGACACAAAATGAAAATCAAGAGACCTTACATACTTATAATTGGGTCCATGGAGATCTGTTTTTGTATCCATCTTTTTAATTGGAAGAATAGCACTGCATGCTCTGCTTTTTTTTTCGAGCAAACACAGGTATAATGAAATATGTAACAGAGGCTCCTAATGGAGTCTCCAATGCATTTGTGAACATCCCCTGCGGCTGTGTCAAACTAATCAATGAGATCATTGTATCTGTATCAATCAAAACTCTTGTTACACTTAAAAAGTTAGCATCACTATGCTATTGTGTCTCTACACACTCACACCTTCAGGAAATTCATGACATATTGTGATGTTCCATAAATGTCTGATTGGTGGTGGTATGCTCAATGATGTCTGATCACCCACCATTCCTCCAACATCAGAGTAAAAACTTTTCACCCTATTCTCTAGATCACATCTCAACACCTTTGCGCTTGACATGATTCCATCCCACCTCATCCCCAACCTCACCACAGTGTTTATCCCTGCCCTAACCTATCTCTTTAACCCATTATTGCTGTCTTCCCCTCCTATTTTAAATGCAGTATACTGCCATCACATCCATCCTCAAAAAGCCTCACCTTGACCTGTGTTCTTTGTCTAGCTATCACCCCATATCACTACTCCCATAGGCCTCAAAGCTACTTGAACAATATATTGACCTTGAACTGTACTCCCAACTCTCTTCCTGCTCCCTCTTTGACTGGCTACAGTCTGGCTTCTGACCCCACCACTCAACTGAAACTGCCATTACCAAAGTCACCAAGGACCTGCTAACTGCTAAAGACTGACCTTTGCTTTTTAGACCATCGACCACTCTCTCCTGTTACAAACTCTCTCATCTCTTGGAATCACAGACTTGACCCTCTCCTGGATCTCCTCATACCTCACAAAATGGACACTTAGTGTTTCCCACTCGCACAACACCTCCTTGTTTCATCTGTTGGTGTCTCTTAAAGAAGACCTTTCACCACTCCTGACCTGCCTATTTTAATAGCTACATGCATTCCCCACACACATACTAACGATTCTAGAGAATCTATTCTTATGGCTCTATGTTGTGCCATGCCTTTAGTATTTGCTCTAGAAGTTATGAATTTATTGCTATTAGCCTTCAGTAAGGGTACAGAGGGGAGGTAACCAGTTGGGGTGTGTACCTGCACAGTCTGAAAATGGCAGCACTGATTGGATAGAGTCAGTCTGTGCAGGTACACACCCCCAACTGGTTACCTCCCCTCTGTACCCTTACTGAGGTTAATAGCAATTCATTCATAACTTCTAGTAGAAATAATAAAGGAATGGCATAACATAGAGACATAAGAAAGGATGTTACAGAATTGTTATTACATGGGGAATGCATGAAGCTATTAAAACAGGAATGCAAGCAGTGGTGAAAGGTCCTCTTTAAGGCTCTGTCTTAGGACCCTTACTCTTCTCAATCTACATCTTTGGCCTGGGACAGCTCATAGAATCCCATGACTTTCAATATCACTTCTATGCCGACGACACACAAATTCACCTCTCTGGTCCAGATGTCACCATCTTACTATTCAGAATCCTACAATGTCTATCTCCTCTCACGTTCTAAAATTTAACATGAAGAAAGCAGAATTTTTCAGCTTTCTTCCATCTCACTAAGCCTCCCCCTATCACAATCAATGGCTGCCAACCAAGTATGCTGCCTTGGGGTAACCTTTGATTTTGCTATGTCCTTCAAACTGCACATCAAAGCCCTTTCCACCTCTAACTCAAAAACATCTCTCAGATCTGCACATTCCTCAACCAGGAGTCTACCAAAATGCTTGTACATACCTTCACAATCTCCCACCTAGACTACTGTAACATCATCTCTTGTGGCCTCCCATCTAGTACTCTTGCACCCCTCCAATCTATCCTTAAGGGCTATTGCACATGAACTTATTTTTTGTCCGTTCCGGTTTTTTTTTGCGGCCCATATGCGGAACCAATAATTTCAATGGTGCCGCAAAAAAAAGGAAATTACTCAGTGTGCATTCCATATCTATATGTCCACAAGACCGTTCCGCCACAAAAAAGAACATGTCTTGTAGGGTGTTTTATTTTTCCAAAGATGTGATTTTCATATGACTTTGCTTACACCCCAAGTCTCAGTGATGTAAAAGATATATATGCCAAATCAAGAAGATTGGATAATATTTAGGGGTTGCACACATTGATCACTTTTATTACTACTCTCACTCCTGTACCTAGGAGGTTGGTCTAAAACGACTTCAGTTTCAGGATCCCAGGGGGTCTGCATCAAGCAAGGTGGATGACAAAGGCAATATATGCACTTAAAATTGTCCTCTTCAATAAACAGTTGAATATTCCTCAACGAGAATTGAAAGGAATGAAACGGGTTGCAAATTTTTTCAGTCTCATATATGTTCGCTTTTTGCACAAGGCAATTGTAAGTCGATGGGGTCTAAAGAATGATTTAGATATGCTATAGCTTCTGAGCACTTACCCAGACGTCAAAAAAGTGCTCTCACAGTTGTTAAGAGACACCTTTGGTATCTGTCGAAAACAAACGTAGGATTGGCTTTTTTGGACGAATGTATTACTCAGGCTGTTAAGGAAAATATGACAAAAAATTTAGAGACCAAACCTGCAAAGAAAAAGGAAATTAAACGATTAAAGGGGAAAAACCTAGTTTTTTAAGGAAAAGACCTGAGCCATTTCAATACTAATAAAACAAAAAACGTTCTTTGAATTGTTTGGGATCCACGACGTGACAGAATACTGCAGTGATTCTCTAAGAAGCCATGTGAATGCTCTTAAGGTGGTCAATGATACCGCAGAAAGAGGAATTGCTCTGATAAAAACAAGTTTAACGAATCGGTCAGGGACGAACAACAAAAATTATTCTTGTTGAGGGTAGTCGAGCATCACAGAAAAGTCGTCACCAAGCTAACAAAAGAAGGGTTTGCATTGTTCAAAGTTGATTAATATAACAAATGTTTTGCCTATCATACTACCTATTAATCTTAGTGTCTAGTTTTAATATTATTTTAAGTTTGTGATTTCTAGTTTTCCCAATAAAAGTAATTAACATTGAAAAATCATATTTTTGCCTACTTTTACAAAACTGATCAAATCTTCTTGAAATTTGGCATATATACAGTATCTTTTACATCACTGAGACTCGGGGTGTAAGCAAAGTCTGCAAAAATGTAACAATTTATTTTTTTCCATTACAAAATGAAACACCCAAATGTCCTGTTCTTGTCCATTTTGCGGACAAGGACAGGCATTGTTACAATGGATCAGCAAAAAATGGATGTAACACAGATGTCATCCTTTTTTTTGCGGATCGGTGTTTTGCAGACAGCAAAATACATATGGCTGTGTGCAAGAACCCTAACTCTGCTGCCCAACTAATTCATCTCTCTCTGTTACTTGTGCCTCTTCTCTTTGCCCATCCCTTCACTGGTTCCCCATTGCACAAAGAACCCAGTACAAAGCACTAACTATAACATGCAATGCCTATCACAACCTGTTCTCTCCATACATCTGTGACCTGTTCTCCCAGTCCCTTCGCACACACAATCACAAGACCTCTTGCTCTACTCTCTTCTTATCTATTCTTCCCTTAATTGCCTCTAACATTTCTCCCATGCACCCCCCATACCCTGGAACTCTCTACACTAACATAACAGACTCTCAGCTACCGTGGAAACCTACAAAAGAAACCTGAAAACCCACCTCTTTAAACATAAAACCTACAATAACCTTCCCGCCTCTATAACGCCATATGACTAGCTTTACCCTCAGCTACTGTTTTCTTCCCCCATCCCTTGTAGATTCTAAGCCCTTGCGGATATGGTACTCTCTTTTTCTGTATCAATTTGTAACTCATCTAGTTCATTCGTATTGCTATTGTTTTATATTATCTATGTGTACCCCTTTTCATATGTACAGCACCATGGAATGAATGGAGCTATAACTATAAATAAAAATAATATTTAACCACACATGACAATACATGAGCAGTCACTATCTATTATAGTTAACAGGAGACACAAACCATAAACTCTTCCATAGGCATTAAAAGAGAAGAACTGTGTAGCCAAGGCCAGTTCTCCCCCATGGATAGGACACCCCTGTTCTCTGAATTGGAGCAGAAGCACTCTCAGAGAGATGCCCCCAAATCAGACAATTTTTTTAATTTTTGGCAGGTCTGTACCTGATGGCTCAATCTTTGTTTAGTAGAAATAAACAATTCATAAAAAAATTATCCTGGAAAATGAAATGGTACTTACTGAGTGGAAATAAAAGTTATTGATCATTGATCAAGTTATTGAGTTATTATCATGAGATACTCCATTCCCTCTGCCCCATTGTCTTTCTGCCCTACAGACTGATAGTAGAAGAGGGAGATAGAAGGGAGTTAGAGCCAAGATATGTGCAAATTATCGGAATGATAACCCACCACAGGAACAAAATGCTTGCTTGTCAGGTTAGTGGAAATTTCATGTCGGATCAGACTACAAATAGGGTTTGTTTGTAGTCTGTAACGATGGAGTCCCATGTCAGCATAAATATGCATCTACAAAGAAGGTGGATATTTTTACTTAGTTTTTTCCAGATGACACTCTATATTTCATATTTATCATACATACTAATTTCTACTGTAGTTCAAAAAAAAAAAATTTGATAAAACAAACCAGAGCAATACGTTTTCATCCGTGATTTTTTTTGTGAGCTAGGGCCTCTACTGATCACACCAGCACTCTTAGGGTTAATTTACATGCAACAGATTTGTTTCAGAAATGTCTTCAATTTCCATTCATCTGAACGGCACTTGAAGAAATCCATGCACTTCATTCAGATGTATAGAATGGATTTCTCAATCACAGTAATTTCTCTAATGAAAGTGGAAGATATTCAAACCAATCTCATCCACATGATGCACAAACAGTGGTACATAATCAGTGGTGCAGATTGTAAATCCACAGTCTGTGAAATTTATCCTAAGGATTTGTGTCAAGGATTTCACCATTTGCAATGGAGAGGGTGAAATCAATGTGAAATCCATGGGAAATCCACATCAAAATCTGCAGGTACATCATGACTAGGGATGAGCGAACCCGAACTGTATAGTTCGGGTTCGTACCGAATTTTGGGGTGTCCGTGACACGGACCCGAACCCGAACATTTTCGTAAAAGTTCGGGTTCGGTGTTCGGCGCTTTCTTGGCGCTTTTTGAAAGGCTGCAAAGCAGCAAATCAACAAGCGTCATACTACTTGCCCCAAGAGGCCATCACAGCGATGCCTACTATTGGCATGGCTGTGATTGGCCAGTGCAGCATGTGACCCAGCCTCTATATAAGCTTGGGTCACGTAGCGCTGCACGTCACTCTGCTGTTACAAGTGTAGGGAGAGGTTGCAGCTGCGACGTTAGGGCGAGATTAGGCAGTGATTAACTCCTCCAAAAGACTTCATTCAGTGATCGATCTACAGCTGTGGATCATTAAACTGCTGCTATTCAATTGCTCACTGTTTTTAGGCTGCCCAGAGCGTTTTTCAGTCACTTTTTTCTGGGGTGATCGGCGGCCATTTTGTGGCTTGTGGTGCGCCAGCACAAGCTGCCACCAAGTCCATTTAACCATCAATAGTGTGGTTATTTTTTGGCTAAATCCTACATCAGGGGCAAGCTGCCACCAAGTCCATTTAACTATCAATAGTGTGGTTATTTTTTGGCTATATCCTACATCAGGGGCAAGCTGCCACCAAGTCCAATTAACCATCAATAGTGTGGTTATTTTTTTGCTATATCCTACATCAGGGGCAAGCTGCCACCAAGTCCATTTAACCATCAATAGTGTGGTTATTTAAATCTATCCCTAAAAGGGTATATTAGATTCAAGGTGCTGATAGGGTCATTCTCAATAACTTCACACACACGCTACTGTGCAATTCCAAGTCTAATTCTGTGTGTAAACGTATACCTGTCACCCAGCGCCTAAAAAATAGGCCTCAAATTTATATTCATCCAAATCTGTCATTATTGCTTTAGCTGGTCAAGTTATTTAGTGTCCGTCAAAGCACAGTTTTTGTTCTGGGTTGAAATACAATTCCCAATTTTGCAATTCTCTAAATTAGTGGTTTCTGCTGTATCAGGCCTACTTTAAATCTATCCCTAAAAGGGTATATAAGATTCAAGGTGCAGATAGGGTTATTCTCAATAACTTCACACACAAGCTACTGTGCAATTCCAAGTCTAATTCTGTCCGTAAACGTATACCTGTCATCCAGCGCCTAAATACTAGGCCTCAAATTTATATTCAGCTAAATCTGTCATTACTGCTGTGCCTTTATTAGTGTAATACGGTACCTAAATAGATAGCCAGATAGTGTTAGGTGTCTGTAAAAAAAGGCCTGAATTTGAATTCAATACATTGGGCCAAATAATATTTTTCTTATTGTGGTGAACGGTAACAATGAGGAAAACATCTAGTAAGGGACGCGGACGCGGACATGGTCGTGGTGGTGTTAGTGGACCCTCTGGTGCTGGGAGAGGACGTGGCCGTTCTGCCACAGCCACACGTCCTAGTGAACCAACTACCTCTGGTCCCAGTAGCCAGCAGAATTTACAGCGATATTTGGTGGGGCCCAATGCCGTTCTAAGGATGGTAAGGCCTGAGCAGGTACAGGCATTAGTCAATTGGGTGGCCGACAGTGGATCCAGCACGTTCACATTATCTCCCACCCAGTCTTCTGCAGAAAGCGCTCAGATGGCGCATGAAAACCAAGCCCATCGGTCTGTCACATCACCCCCATGCATATCAGGGAAACTGTCTGAGCCTCAAGTTATGCAGCAGTCTCTTATGCTGTTTGAAGACTCTGCTGGCATGGTTTCCCAAGGGCATCCACCTAGCCCTTCCCCATGGGTGGAAGAGATAGAATGCACTAACGCACAACCACTTATGTTTCCTGATGATGAGGACATGGGAATAACACCTCAGCACGTCTCTGATGATGACGAAACACAGGTGCCAACTGCTGCGTCTTTCTGCAGTGTGCAGACTGAACAGGAGGTCAGGGATCAAGACTGGGTGGAAGACGATGCAGGGGACGATGAGGTCCTAGACCCCACATAGAATGAAGGTCGTGCCACTGACTTTCACAGTTCGGAGGAAGAGGCAGTGGTGAGACCGAGCCAACAGCGTAGAAAAGAGGGAGCAGTGGGCAAAAGCAGAACGAACACCCGCCGCCAAGAGACTCCGCCTGCTACTGACCGCCGCCATCTGGGACCGAGCACCCCAAAGGCAGCTTCAAGGAGTTCCCTGGCATGGCACTTCTTCAAACAATGTGCTGACGACAAGACCCGAGTGGTTTGCACGCTGTGCCATCAGAGCCTGAAGCGAGGCATTAACGTTCTGAACCTTAGCACAACTTGCATGACCAGGCACCTGCATGCAAAGCATGAACTGCAGTGGAGTAAACACCTTAAAAACAAGGAAGTCACTCAGGCTCCCCCTGCTACCTCTTCTGCTGCTGCCGCCTCGGCCTCTTCTGCTGCTGCCGCCTCGGCCTCTTCCTTCGCCTCTGGAGGAACGTTGGCACCTGCCGCCCAGCAAACATGGGATGTACCACCAACACCACCACCTGCGTCACCAAGCATCTCAACCATGTCACACGGCAGCGTTCAGCTCTCCATCTCACAAACATTTGAGAGAAAGCGTAAATTCCCACCTAGCCACCCTCGATCCCTGGCCCTGAATGCCAGCCTTTTTAAACTACTGGCCTATGAAATGCTGTCATTCAGGCTGGTGGACACAGACAGATTCAAACAGCTCTTGTCGCTTGCTGTCCCACAGTATGTTGTTCCCAGCCGGCACTACTTCTCCAAGAGAGCCGTGCCTTCCCTGCACAACCAAGTATCCGATAAAATCAAGTGTGCACTGCGCAACGCCATCTGTGGCAAGGTCCACCTAACCACAGATACGTGGACCAGTAAGCACGGCCAGGGACGCTATATCTCCCTAACTGGGTAAATGTAGTGGCGGCTGGGCCCCAGGCGGAGAGCTGTTTGGCGCACGTCCTTCCGCCACCAAGGATCGCAGGGCAACATTCTTTGCCTCCTGTTGCCTCCTCCTCCTACTCAGCTTCCTCCTCCTCTTCTTCCACCTGCTCATCCAGTCAGCCACACACCTTCACCACCAACTTCAGCACAGCCCGGGGTAAACGTCAGCAGGCCATTCTGAAACTCATATGTTTGGGGGACAGGCCCCACACCGCACAGGATTTGTGGCGGGGTATAGAACAGACCGACGAGTGGTTGCTGCCGGTGAGCCTCAAGCCCGGCCTGGTGGTGTGCGATAATGGGCGAAATCTCTTTGCAGCTCTGGGACTAGCCGGTTTGACGCACATCCCTTGCCTGGCGCATGTGCTGAATTTGGTGGTGCAGAAGTTCATTCGCAACTACCCCGACATGTCAGAGCTGCTGCATAAAGTGTGGGCCGTCTGTTCGCGCTTCCGGCGTTCACATCCTGCCGCTGCTCGCCTGTCTGCGCTACAGCGTAACTTCGGCCTTCCCGCTCACCGCCTCATATGCGACGTGCCCACCAGGTGGAACTCCACCTTGCACATGCTGGACAGACTGTGCGAGCAGCAGCAGGCCATAGTGGAGTTTCAGCTGCAGCACGCACGGGTCAGTCGCACTGCGGAACAGCACCACTTCACTACCAATGACTGGGCCTCCATGCGAGACCTGTGTGCCCTGTTGCGCTGTTTCGAGTACTCCACCAACATGGCCAGTGGCGATGACGCCATTATCAGCGTTACAATACCACTTCTATGTCTCCTTGGTAAAACACTTAGGGCGATGATGGAAGAGGAGGTAGCCCAGGAGGAGGAGGAGGAGGAGGAGGAGGAAGAGGGGTCATTTTTAGCACTTTCAGGCCAGTCTCTTCGAAGTGACTCAGAGGGAGGTTTTTTGAAACAGCAGAGGCCAGGTAAAAATTGTGGCCAGACAGGGCCCACTACTGGAGGACGAGGAAGACGAGGATGAGGAGGAGGTGGAGGAGGATGAGGATGAAGCATGTTCACAGCGGGGTGGCACCCAACGCAGCTCGGGCCCATCACTGGTGCATGGCTGGGGGGAAACGCAGGACGATGACGATACGCCTCCCACAGAGGACAGCTTGTCCTTACCTCTGGGCAGCCTGGCACACGTGAGCGACTACATGCTGCAGTGCCTGCGCAACGATAGCAGAGTTGCCCACATTTTAACGTGTGCGGACTACTGGGTTGCCACCCTGCTGGATCCCCGGTACAAAGACAATGTGCCCACCTTACTTCCTGCACTGGAGCGTGATAGTAAGATGCGCGAGTACAAGCGCACGTTGGTAGACGCGCTACTGAGAGCATTCCCAAATGTCACAGGGGAACAAGTGGAAGCCCAAGGCGAAGGCAGAGGAGGAGCAAGAGGTCGCCAACGCAGCTGTGTCACGGCCAGCTCCTCTGAGGGCAGGGTTAGCAAGGCAGAGATGTGGAAAAGTTTTGTCACCACGCCACAGCTAACTGCACCACCACCTGATACGGAACGTGCTAGCAGGAGGCAACATTTCACTAACATGGTGGAACAGTACGTGTGCACACCCCTCCACGTACTGACTGATGGTTCGGCCCCATTCAACTTCTGGGTCTCCAAATTGTCCATGTGGCCAGAGCTAGCCTTTTATGCCTTGGAGGTGCTGGCCTGCCCGGCAGCCAGCATTTTGTCTGAACGTGTATTCAGCACGGCAGGGGGCGTCATTACAGACAAACGCAGCCGCCTGTCTACAGCCAATGTGGACAAGCTGACGTTCATAAAAATGAACCAGGCATGGATCCCACAGGACCTGTCCATCCCTTGAGCAGATTAGACATTAACTACCTCCCCTTAACCATATATTATTGTACTCCAGGGCACTTCCTCATTCAATCCTATTTTTATTTTTATTTTCATTTTACCATTATATTGCGGGGCAACCCAAGGTTGAATGAACCTCTCCTCTGTCTGGGTGCCGGGGCCTAAAAATATCTGACAGTGGCCTGTTCCAGTGGTGGGTGACATGAAGCCTGATTCTCTGCTATGACATGAAGACTGATTCTCTGCTGACATGAAGCCTGAATCTCTGTTATGGGACCTCTCTCCTCTGTCTGGGTAACGGGGCCTAAAAATATCTGACAGTGGCCTGTTCCAGTGGTGGGTGACATGAAGCCTGATTCTCTGCTATGACATGAAGACTGATTCTCTGCTGACATGAAGCCAGATTCTCTGCTATGGGACCTCTCTCCTCTGTCTGGGTGCCGGGGCCTAAATATATGACAATGGACTGTTCCAGTGGTGGGTGACGTGAAGCCTGATTCTCTGCTATGACATGAAGACTGATTCTCTGCTGACATGAAGCCTGAATCTCTGTTATGGGACCTCTCTGCTCTGTCTGGGTGCCGGGGCCTAAAAATATCTGACAGTGGCCTGTTCCAGTGGTGGGTGACATGAAGCCTGATTCTCTGCTATGACATGAAGACTGATTCTCCGCTGAGTCGCTGACATGAAGCCATATTCTCTGCTATGGGACCTCTCTCCTCTGTCTGGGTGCCGGGGCCTAAATTATATGACAATGGACTGTTCCAATGTTGGGTGACGTGAAGCATGATTCTCTGCTATGACATGAAGCCTGATTCTCTGCTATGACATGAAGACTGATTCTCTGCTGACATGAAGCCAGATTCTATGTTATGGGACCTCTCTCCTCTGCCTGGGTGCCGGGGCCTAAATATCTGACAATGGACTGTTCCAGTGGTGGGTGACGTGAAGCCTGATTCTCTGCTATGACATGAAGACTGATTCTCTGCTGACATGAAGCCTGATTCTCTGCTATGGGACCTCTCTCCAATATATATTGGTTAATTTTTATTTATTTTATTTTTATTTTTATTCATTTCCCTATCCACATTTGTTTGCAGGGATTTAACTACATTTTGCTGCCTTTTGCAGCCCTCTAGCCCTTTCCTGGGCTGTTTTACAGCCTTTTTAGTGCCGAAAAGTTCGGGTCCCCATTGACTTCGTTCGGGACGAAGTTCGGGTCGGGTTCGGATCCCGAACCCGAACATTTCCGGGAAGTTCGGCCGAACTTCTCGAACCCGAACATCCAGGTGTTCGCTCAACTCTAATCATGACTGTTTTGCAGCAGATTTAGCATGGATTATCATACTGTTATCTGGCAAAAACAATGTGGAAAAGCACAGAAAGTGGTGTTGATTACAGTCAGCATTGAGGAACATTGGTGGGGAAGGGGGAAGGTAAGTTATAATAATAGCCAAGGGCCTATACTCTACTTAATCTTCCACTGATTCTGATTATGTATGAGTGAATCTATTCTAGCAGCAAATCAATTCATTTATTCATCTAATTCATCAGCAGGAGGTCTACACTGTGAGGGGCTGTCCCCACAGGTGAAGAAGCACCCACCCGTCTGTTCACTGACAGGGCTGAACATCTAGCCTGAACCTAAAAATCTGGGCCCTGCATCGAACAACAGATCTGCATGTGCCACTACGAACCTGAAGTCGAATTTGAGCTTCATCATATGTGTCGCTATGTGGTGCAACAGCACAGGGCCCAGATTCTCAGAGCCAGCTAGGCCTTGTCAATCAACAGACAGATGGGCACTTCTTCACCTGTGGGACTACTTGTACCAGCACATTGCTTTATGCTGACACATGCAAACATTGAAAACAAGAATAAACATAAACTGCATTTCTCAGGCTTGGCTTGGTGTTCTGTCTTCATACACGTTCACACAGTGTCCAGTCTGACTTTCAGCATAAACCATTCCTGTCTTCCAAATAAGAGGACTGATCTTTGTAGTCTAACTTGTTTATTGGCAAAACCGGAGTATTTGATTGATTGGTAAAACTATAAGAATACAAATAACATGAATAAGTATATAGCATAGCATGTACTGTAACATTTGCATTACACAGAAGCACATGGTAAAATGGCTGCCTATACATATGACTACATGTCTAGCTAACATCTAATGACAACTTCCCTGAGTAACAATACAACTGACTGAACAGCTCTGCATAACATTATGTCCCTGAAACAAAGATAGATCTCTCACCAGATATGCTTTTACCAGGATGGAGGTGTTTAAGAAGGAGATATGCAGCAGGACAGATCTGTACTGTGTCCTGGAGACTTATCTTTCCCAGGATGCCTTGCACTCCCACAATGCTTTGCACCACCCACAATGTTTTGCACCACCCACAATACAGCAGTCTTAGAAACAAGAAAAACAAGGTGCAATACAATTTAACTTCGCTAGATGGTGCTATTACCACAATAATCACCACAGAAAAAGCAAAACTAAAACAGATGTGAAATAGAATTAAATTCAAACTCTGCTGGGCAGAACACTCGGACTGGCCCACAGGGGTACAGGTAAATCCCCTGATGGGCCCCTGAGCAAGCTTGGTCTCCAGTGTCTCACCCCCTGAATAAGTGGCACATAACACAGTAGACTTACTGCACTACATACATATATTCAATGTACAGCACCTCAACCAGCTTATGCTCACAAAAAAAACTTCTTAGACTATTAACCACTTCACATCCGTGCCATTTCCCCCTTCCTGACAGACCCTAATTTAGCAAATCTGACATGGGTCACTTTGTGTGGTAATAATTTATTAAAGCCATTCTGAGATTGTTTTCTCGTGACACATTGTAGCTCATGACAGTGGTAAATTTGAGTGGATATATTTCACCTTTATTTATAAAATAATCCCAAATTTACCCATAGTTTCGAAAAATTTGCAATTTTCAAAATTTCTATTTCTCTGCTTTTAAAACAGAAAGTGATACCTCATAAAATATTTATTACTTAACATTCCACATTTGTCTACCTTATGTTGGCATCATTTTTGAAATGTCATTTTATTTTTTTAGGATGCTAGAAGGCTTTTAGAAGCAATTCTTAAAATTTTTAAGAAAATTTCCAAAACCCACTTTTTAAGGACCAGTTCAGGTCTGAAGTCACTTCGTGGGGCTTACATAGTGGAAAACCCCCATAAATGACCCCATTGTAGAAACTACACCCCTCAAGTTACTCAAAACTGATTTTATAAATTTTGTTAACCCTTTAGGTGTTCCACAAGAATTAAAGGAACCAAAAAATTACTGTTTTAGCACAGTTTTTTTTTTTTTTAGAACATTCATCTAACAGGGTAGATCATGTGCTATTTTTAAAGACCAAATAGTTACGGATGCAATGATATCAAATGTATCTACTTTTTTTGTTTGTTTGTTTCAGTTTTACATAATAAAGCATTTTTGAAAAAAAATATATATTTTTGTGTCTCCATTTTCTGAACGCTATATTTTTTTTTTTTCTGCCGATTTTCTGGTGCAGAGGCTCCTTTTTTGCAGGAAGTGTTGATGTTTTTATTGGTAGCATTTTTGGGTACATATGATTTTTTTATCATTCATTATTTCACTTTATGTGGCAAGGTGACCAAAAAAATTGGTCGTTTTAGCACAGTTTTTATTTATTTATTTTTACAGCGTTTACCTGGGAGGTTACGTCATGTGACATTTATATAGAGCAGATCGTTATGGATGTGGCAATACCTAATATGTATACTTTTTCTTATTTATTTACGTTTTACACAATAATTGAATTTTGGAAACCAAAAAAATGATTTAGTGTCTCCATAGTTTGAGAGTCTTTTTTTTTCGCCCATTTTTTTTATTTTTTGACCGATTGTCTAGGGCTACTTTCACACTAGCGTTCGGAGCGGGTCCGTCTGATGTTTCATCAGACGGATCGGCTCCTATAATGCAGACGTTTGCATCCGTTCAGAACGGATCCGTCTGCATTATAACTTAGAAAAATTTCTAAGTGTGAAAGTAGCCTGAACGGATCCGTCCAGACTTTACATTGAAAGTCAATGGGGGCGGATCCGTTTGAAGATTGAGCCATATAGTGTCATCTTCAAACGGATCCGTCCCCATTGACTTACATTGTAAGTCTGGACGGATCCGCTCGCCTCCGCACGGCCAGGCGGACACCCGAACGCTGCAAGCAGCGTTCAGGTGTCCGCTCACTGAGCGGAGCGGAGGCTGAACGCTGGCAGACGGATGCATTTTCAGTGGATCCGCCTCCACTGAGAATGCATTAGGGCCGGACGGCTGCGTTCAGGGCCGCTTGTGAGCCCGGAGCTCACGAGCGGACACCTGAACGCAGGTGTGAAAGTAGCCTTAGTTAGGGTCTCATTTTATGCAGGATGAGGTGACGGTTTGATTGCTACTATTTTGGGGGCATACGCCTTTTTGATTGCTTGGTGTTGCACTTTACGTCATGTTAGGTGACCAAAAATGTTTTTTTGGCACTGTTTTAAAAAAAAAATTTAAGGTGCTCACCTGAGGGGTAGTGATGGAAGAACATCTGCCGGGACGGTTCACGAACGCGATCGCGATAAAATGTTCATTATTTGTTCCAATAACGCTTGTCCCTCTATATACCTGCAGTATCGCAGCAGAACCGCACACAACTGCCGCACAATACAAATGCACTATTCTATACTTTCTAACATAGAAAGTATATTATAACATTGTACATGGAAAGCAATCCATTAGAATATACATAAAGATAAAATGTAACCTTTAATAATGTTACAATGAGGGTCCATTCACACGTCCGTAAGTGTTTTGCGGATCCCCAAAACACAGACACCGGCAATGTGCATTTCGCAATTTGCGGACCGCACATTGCCGGCACTATAATAGGAAATGCGTAATCTTGTCTGAAATTGCGGACAAGAATAGGACATGTTAATTTTTTTTTACGGAAACGGGAGCACGGATGCGGAAGTGCGAATCCGCAAATGCATATTCGCATCCGCAAATGCGGTTGCAGACAGCACATTCCAGCCCCATTGAAAATTAATAGGGCTGCATCCATTCCGCAAAAATGCGGAACGGATGCGGACCCATTTTGCGGACATGTGAATGGAAAAGATATCCCTCAAAATGAAAATAAATTAAATTCTTAAAGTTAAGCAAAAAGCATAGATGTGATAGGCAATAACAAGTGCTCGGCGGCACCAAATCAGAAACCATATGTCCTACCACAATCCGGGGGGTTCCAGTGCACATCCATGAATTCCGGAGGGAAAGCAAAAAACATCTATCACTGGGCTAGATGATGATGTGGTATTACAGGACAGGGTGGGGAAAGAACTGCCCCTGATATTGCCCTACAGGGGGGAGCTATTCTGGGCCTGATAGCCTAACCACAGACCACCTGCCCTGATAAGAGCGACCCCGTCCGAAAACTTACCCTATATAAAAATAGCCCTAGTAAGCCCCTAGCCCCTAGGCCCCTGACTTCCAGGTGATCACTATATAGATCTATGTGTTTTTGACTCCTTATAAAAGTATATTATAAGTATATCGCACCACTCTGTGTTTCACACCTATCGATAGCAAACCTATACCAGTCCTTAAAATCACTTTTGTTGCCCTATTAGCTAGCATTTGGTGTCCCTAACAGTCTGTCCCTGCTCCACAAAGCAACCTCTCCCTACACTGGCGAAACACTGAATGGAAAATTGCAGCCAGATCAGGTTTATTTATAAGGTAGGGTGTATGTCCATGTGCTGAAACGTCTCAATTGGCTGTCCTGTACTACCTGATGGATGTGTCATTGGTAGAGTTGAGCGAACACCTGGATGTTCGGGTTCGAGAAGTTCGGCCGAACTTCCCGGAAATGTTCGGGTTCGGGACGAAGTTCGGGTCGGGTTCGGATCCCGAACTTTTCGGCACTAAAAAGGCTGTAAAACAGCCCAGGAAAGGGCTAGAGGGCTGCAAAAGGCAGCAAAATGTAGTTAAATCCCCTGCAAACAAATGTGGATAGGGAAATGAATTAAAATTAAAATAAAATAAATAAAAATTAACCAATATCAATTGGAGAGAGGTCCCATAGCAGAGAATCTGGCTTCATGTCAGCAGAGAATCAGTCTTCATGTCATAGCAGAGAATCATGCTTCACGTCACCCACCACTGGAACAATCCATTGTCAGATATTTTTAGGCCCCGGCACCCAGACAGAGGAGAGAGGTCCCATAACAGAGATTCAGGCTTCATGTCAGCAGAGAATCAGTCTTCATGTCATAGCAGAGAATCAGGCTTCATGTCACCCACCACTGGAACAGGCCACTGTCAGATATTTTTAGGCCCCGGCACCCAGACAGAGGAGAGGTTCATTCAACTTTGGGTTGCCCCGCAATATAATGGTAAAATGAAAATAAAAATAGGATTGAATGAGGAAGTGCCCTGGAGTACAATATTATATGGTTAAGGGGAGGTAGTTAATGTCTAATCTGCACAAGGGATGGACAGGTCCTGTGGGATCCATGCCTGGTTCATTTTTATGAATGTCAGCTTGTCCACATTGGCTGTAGACAGGCGGCTGCGTTTGTCTGTAATGACGCCCCCTACCGTGCTGAATACACGTTCAGACAAAACGCTGGCCGCCGGGCAGGCCAGCACCTCCAAGGCATAAAAGGCTAGCTCTGGCCACGTGGACAATTTGGAGACCCAGAAGTTGAATGGGGCCGAACCATCAGTCAGTACGTGGAGAGGTGTGCACAGGTACTGTTCCACCATGTTAGTGAAATGTTGCCTCCTGCTAACACGTTCCGTATCAGGTGGTGGTGCAGTTAGCTGTGGCGTGGTGACAAAACTTTTCCACATCTCTGCCATGCTAACCCTGCCCTCAGAGGATCTGGCCGTGACACAGCTGCGTTGGCGACCTCTTGCTCCTCCTCTGCCTTCGCCTTGGGCTTCCACTTGTTCCCCTGTGACATTTGGGAATGCTCTCAGTAGTGCGTCTACCAACGTGCGCTTGTACTCGCGCATCTTCCTATCACGCTCCAGTGTAGGAAGTAAGGTGGGCACATTGTCTTTGTACCGGGGATCCAGCAGGGTGACAACCCAGTAGTCCGCACACGTTAAAATGTGGGCAACTCTGCTGTCGTTGCGCAGGCACTGCAGCATGTAGTCGCTCATGTGTGCCAGGCTGCCCAGAGGTAAGGACAAGCTGTCCTCTGTGGGAGGCGTATCGTCATCGTCCTGCATTTCCCCCCAGCCACGCACCAGTGATGGGCCCGAGCTGCGTTGGGTGCCACCCCGCTGTGAACATGCTTCATCCTCATCCTCCTCATCCTCATCCTCCAGTAGTGGGCCCTGTCTGGCCACATTTGTACCTGGCCTCTGCTGTTGCAAAAAACCTCCCTCTGAGTCACTTCGAAGAGACTGGCCTGAAAGTGCTAAAAAATGACCCCTCTTCCTCCTCTTTCTCCTCCTCCTGGGCCACCTCTTCTTCCATCATCGCCCTAAGTGTTTTCTCAAGGAGACATAGAAGTGGTATTGTAACGCTGATAACGGCGTCATCGCCACTGGCCATGTTGGGGGAGTACTCGAAACAGCGCAACAGGGCACACAGGTCTCGCATGGAGGCCCAGTCATTGGTGGTGAAGTGGTGCTGTTCCGCAGTGCGACTGACCCGTGCGTGCTGCAGCTGAAACTCCACTATGGCCTGCTGCTGCTTGCACAGTCTGTCCAGCATGTGCAAGGTGGAGTTCCACCTGGTGGGCACGTCGCATATGAGGCGGTGAGCGGGAAGGCCGAAGTTACGCTGTAGCGCAGACAGGCGAGCAGCGGCAGGATGTGAGCGCCGGAAGCGCGAACAGACGGCCCGCACTTTATGCAGCAGCTCTGACATGTCGGGGTAGTTGTGAATGAACTTCTGCACCACCAAATTCAGCACATGCGCCAGGCAAGGGATGTGCGTCAAACCGGCTAGTCCCAGAGCTGCAACAAGATTTCGCCCATTATCGCACACCACCAGGCCGGGCTTGAGGCTCACCGGCAGCAACCACTCGTCGGTCTGTTGTTCTATACCCCCCCACAACTCCTGTGCGGTGTGGGGCCTGTCCCCCAAACATATGAGTTTCAGAATGGCCTGCTGACGTTTACCCCGGGCTGTGCTGAAGTTGGTGGTGAAGGTGTGTGGCTGACTGGATGAGCAGGTGGAAGAAGAGGAGGAGGAGGAGGAAGCTGAGTAGGAGGAGGAGGAGACAGGAGGCAAAGAATGTTGCCCTGCGATCCTTGGCGGCGGAAGGACGTGCGCCAAACAGCTCTCCGCCTGGGGCCCAGCCGCCACTACATTTACCCAGTGTGCAGTTAGGGAGATATAGCGTCCCTGGCCGTGCTTACTGGTCCACGTATCTGTGGTTAGGTGGACCTTGCCACAGATGGCGTTGCGCAGTGCACACTTGATTTTATCGGATACTTGGTTGTGCAGGGAAGGCACGGCTCTCTTGGAGAAGTAGTGCCGGCTGGGAACAACATACTGTGGGACAGCAAGCGACATGAGCTGTTTGAAGCTGTCTGTGTCCACCAGCCTAAATGACAGCATTTCATAGGCCAGTAGTTTAGAAATGCTGGCATTCAGGGCCAGGGATCGAGGGTGGCTAGGTGGGAATTTACGCTTTCTCTCAAATGTTTGTGAGATGGAGAGCTGAACGCTGCCGTGTGACATGGTTGAGATGCTTGGTGACGCAGGTGGTGGTGTTGGTGGTACATCCAATGTTTTCTGGGCGGCAGGTGCCAACGTTCCTCCAGAGGCGGAGAAAGAGGCCGAGGCGGCAGCAGCAGAAGAAGCCGAGGCGGCAGCAGCAGAAGAGGTAGCAGGGGGAGCCCGAGTGACTTCCTTGTTTTTAAGGTGTTTACTCCACTGCAGTTCATGCTTTTGCATGCAGGTGCCTGGTCATGCAGGTTGTGCTAAGGTTCAGAACGTTAATGCCTCGCTTCAGGCTCTGATGGCACAGCGTGCAAACCACTCGGGTCTTGTCGTCAGCACATTGTTTGAAGAAGTGCCATGCCAGGGAACTCCTTGAAGCTGCCTTTGGGGTGCTCGGTCCCAGATGGCGGCGGTCAGTAGCAGGCGGAGTCTCTTGGCGGCGGGTGTTCTGCTTTTGCCCACTGCTCCCTCTTTTGCTACGCTGTTGGCTCGGTCTCACCACTGCCTCTTCCTCCGAACTGTGAAAGTCAGTGGCATGACCTTCATTCCATGTGGGGTCTAGGACCTCATCGTCCCCTGCATCGTCTTCCACCCAGTCTTGATCCCTGACCTCCTGTTCAGTCTGCACACTGCAGAAAGATGCAGCAGTTGGCACCTGTGTTTCGTCATCATCAGAGACGTGCTGAGGTGGTATTCCCATGTCCTCATCATCAGGAAACATAAGTGGTTGTGCGTTAGTGCATACTATCTCTTCCACCCCTGGGGAAGGGCTAGGTGGATGCCCTTGGGAAACCCTGCCAGCAGAGTCTTCAAACAGCATAAGAGACTGCTGCATAACTTGAGGCTCAGACAGTTTCCCTGATATGCATGGGGGTGATGTGACAGACTGATGGGCTTGGTTTTCATGCACCATCTGTGCACTTTCTGCAGAAGACTGGGTGGGAGATAATGTGAACGTGCTGGATCCACTGTCGGCCACCCAATTGACTAATGCCTGTACCTGCTCAGGCCTTACCATCCTTAGAACGGCATTGGGCCCCACCAAATATCGCTGTAAATTCTGCTGGCTACTGGGACCCAAGGTAGTTGGTTCACTAGGACGTGTGGCTGTGGCAGAACGGCCACGTCCTCTCCCAGCACCAGAGGGTCCACTAACACCACCACGACCATGTCCGCGTCCCTTACTAGATGTTTTCCTCATTGTTACCGTTCACCACAATAAGAAAAATATTATTTGGCCCAATGTATTGAATTCAAATTCAGGCCTTTTTTTACAGACACCTAACACTATCTGGCTATCTATTTAGGTACCGTATTACACTAATACAGGCTCAGCAGTAATGACAGATTTAGCTGAATATAAATTTGAGGCCTATTATTTAGGCGCTGGGTGACAGGTATACGCTTACGGACAGAATTAGACTTGGATATGCACAGCAGCGTGTGTGTGAAGTTATTGAGAATGACCCTATCAGCACCTTGAATCTAATATACCCTTTTAGGGATAGATTTAAAGTAGGCCTGATACAGCAGAAACCACAAATTTAGGAAATTGCTAGGTTGGGAATTGTATTTCAAACCAGAACAAAAACTGTGCTTTGACGGACACAAAATAACTTAACCAGTTACAGCAATAGCCAGAGATTTAGCTGAATATAAATTTGAGGCCTATTATTTAGGCGCTGGGTGACAGGTATACGTTTACGGACAGAATTAGACTTGGATATGCACAGTAGCGTGTGTGTGAAGTTATTGAGAATGACCCTATCAGCACCTTGAATCTAATATACCCTTTTAGGGATAGATTTAAAGTAGGCCTGATACAGCAGAAACCACTAATTTGGGAAATTGCTAGGTTGGGAATTGTATTTAAAACCAGAACAAAAACTGTGCTTTGACGGACACAATATAACTTCACCAGCTACAGCAATAGCCAGAGATTTAGCTGAATATAAATTTGAGGCCTATTATTTAGGCGCTGGGTGACAGGTATACGTTTACGGACAGAATTAGACTTGGATATGCACAGTAGCGTGTGTGTGAAGTTATTGAGAATGACCCTATCAGCACCTTGAATCTAATATACCCTTTTAGGGATAGATTTAAAGTAGGCCTGATACAGCAGAAACCACTAATTTGGGAATTGTATTTCAAACCAGAACAAAAACTGTGCTTTGACGGACACAATATAACTTAACCAGCTACAGCAATAGCCAGAGATTTAGCTGAATATAAATTTGAGGCCTATTATTTTGGCGCTGGGTGACAGGTATACGTTTACGGACAGAATTAGACTTGGAATTGCACAGTAGCGTGTGTGTGAAGTTATTGAGAATGACCTTATCAGCACCTTGAATCTAATATACCCTTTTAGGGATAGATTTAAATAACCACACTATTGATGGTTAAATGGACTGGGTGGCAGCTTGCCCCTGATGTAGGATATAGCCAAAAAATAACCACACTATTGATGGTTAAATGGACTTGGTGGCAGCTTTCCCCTGATGTAGGATATAGCAAAAAATAACCACACTATTGATGGTTAAATGGACTTGGTGGCAGCTTGTCCTGGCGCACCACAAGCCACAAAATGGCCGCCGATCACCCCAGAAAAAAGTGACTGAAAAACGCTCTGGGCAGCCTAAAAACAGTGAGCAATTGAATAGCAGCAGTTCAATGATCCACAGCTGTAGATCGATCACTGTCTTAAGTGTTTTGGAGGAGTTAATCACTGCCTAATCTCGCCCTAACGTCGCAGCTGCAACCTCTCCCTACACTTGTAACAGCAGAGTGACGTGCAGCGCTACGTGACTCAAGCTTATATAGAGCCTGGGTCACATGCTGCACTGGCCAATCACAGCCATGCCAATAGTAGGCATGGCTGTGATGGCCTCTTGGGGCAAGTAGTATGACGCTTGTTGATTGGCTGCTTTGCAGCCTTTCAAAAAGCGCCAAGAAAGCGCCGAACACCGAACCCGAACCCGGACTTTTACGAAAAGTTCGGGTTCGCTCATCCCTAGTCATGGGTCAAAGTTCTTCACAATGTAAAAGAATATGGAGGGCGCGAATATCTCCATATATTCGCATGTTCGGCGAATCGTGAACACACAAAGTTCGCCACGAAACGGCCGCCAGTCAAACTGCAAGGCCATCTCTACTGAGGGGTTATGTCATGTGGTATTTTATAGAGCTGGTTGCTACGGACACGGCAATACCAAATATGTCTATTTTATAAAAATAAATCAATTTGTAACATTTTTTACATGTGAATATTTTATATTTATTTTTTTTTAAAAAAAAACACTTTATTGTTTTATTTTATTTTTATTTTATACTTTTCGTCCCCCATAAGGTCATACAAGACTTCTGGGAGACATTTACCTTCCTTTTTCTTTTTTTCACTATTGATTTCTCCTGTAACTGGTGCTGACATAGTAGCCCCAGTTACAGGGTAAATACACCCCCCCCCCAGAGAGGCTGTACAGTCGAATACAACACTGTACAACCTCAGTAGAGGGCTGATCGAGGTCTGTAGAAGACCCGACAGCTCCTGCACTCTGAGCACTGTGTATACAGCGATTTAGAAGGCAGGTACACCTGAGAACTCTCCCTGCCTTCTCTCTGGGTTGTCCTGCGGTCACTGACAGCGGCCCCCCAGCTCGGCAGCTGCACGATTAGCGTGCAGCTGCGATCTCTGGATGAACGTTCCAGAACGTCCATTCAGAGATAAACATCCATCCATAGAGCGTTTATATCCTATGGGCGGCTGCAAAGTGGTTAAAGAAACTGCCCAGTTTATTTTTATAGACAGGATGAGAGCTCAGATGACTTCTAGGTATAGAGGAAAGCTGCTATTTGAGCAGGTAACATTTGCATGTATCCGTACGGTGGGTCCACAAAATAAATTTTACCGGTGGGCCCTAGACACCCCAGTCTAACACCGGCATTACTGCTATACTTACTATATGAAAATTAGAAGCCTTTTGTGCATATTTTTGATCAAGAATATGTAGGCTTCATCTACCAGCATCAAGGTGGCTTCTAACAGACAGGACCTACACGTTAGCATCTTAAGTGTGGGGACAAGACCTCACAGGTGAGAAAACTCCTGGTAAAGAGAGGAATTGATTAGTTAGAATTGAGTCGCTCATCCCTGATACTTTGCACATAGGCCCAAACTATGCCTCCATGTGTCTCTGTATATGCAGATACTCTTTCCTTTCCTCACAGATCCTGTCCAAAGCCTTGAGAAAAAGAATTGTGGCATGGTGTATTATATGCTGTATTATTAGGCATTACTTTTAGGGAAAAACATGCTGCCTCAGAGGCAACATATGTAGCATACAGATTGGCTGCAAGTCTATAGTTTTGTGTTGTGTGCCTTAGTTTTATATATATATATATATATATATATATATATATATATATATATATATATATATATATATTGTGAATAAAGATTGTGAGCACATTGGAAATTCTACATTATGCAAAAATCTGCAAAAAATAATAAATCCATACCCATCTCTAGTTCATGAAAAGATTATTTCCCCAATATAATATGAAACACAAAATAATTTTAATGTGTCTATGTTTTCTCAACCATAACTTAAAATTTAGAAAGTGATGTCAGCTTCAATACACTGCAGGCAGCAATAACCTGGATGTGACATTTGCATTTCTGACAGCAAGTGGATTGACTTTAATAACACAATCATGTTGCATTGAATTCTGCCTTCCCGATGCTGCCAGAAATGACATCTTATATACTGTAGAATATTTTAGCCGCCATACCTATTAGCTCCTTGGACAAATCTTACATTTGTAGATGTTTTATTATTCAATGATTTAAATATTTTACAGAATCAAAACACTGGATTTTCTGGCTCTAATGTGTAAGGATGATAAGAATCAGATAATGCAGCACTAGGTCTGTATAATAGGATTGTCTGGATGCTCAACACGTCTTAAGCTTCTACAGGGGAAGATCTGAAAACTGAACTCACATATGAAAAGATTTAAAGGGAACCTGTCATCAACTTTATGCTGAACTCACTGAGGGCAGCATAAAACAGGGACAGAAATGCTGATTTCAGCGGTGTGTCACCCATGAGCTAAAAGTGGTTGCTGAGAACCAGCATCATAATCATTGCATATTTCTGGCCTTTTTCATGGCCAGACGGACCCCATTGAAATCAATGGCCCCATTTTTAACGGGCATTTAGATAAGAGAGAATCTGTCTAACAGATGTTAAAAATGGGTACACTGTGTTTAAAAAAAAAGCCATTCAGAGGTTAAAAAAAACCTCACCTCAACTACTTGCACATGCACATGTCACGAGGGTGTCAAGAACCACGCCTGACTCCGTTATACCCGGGGTCAGGAAGTCGCAGCAGTTGGCTGCGCGCTCTATGTAAGATAGGGCTATTTCCTTATGGTAGCTTTCTGGGTTTGCTTTGCAACCCTTTTGGCTCACTCAGGGATCCGTAGCTCCTTCTCCTCAGCTGTTCCTTGTCCAGCACTCCCAACCTCCTTATATTCCCCTCTCACACTTCTCTGGTTGCCAGATATAGAGCTTCCTGCCTGGACATCTATTCTGACCCTCTGGAGCTGTGTGGCTGTGTTCTCTGGTTGTTGGTCCAGAACGTTACCCTCCGGATCCCTGTTGGACCTTTGTGGTCTGCTGTGGTTGCCCACCTGGGTGTATGTGTTTGTCTGTATTGTCTGTCCTCTCCCTGGTGTTTCCCTCTTAGTGTCAGTGGTGCGGACTAGCGATCCCACCGGCCCGTTCACTATCTAGGGCTCATTTTAGGGAAAGCCAGGGTTTAGGCACGTGATCGCCGCACGGGTGAGGAACCCGTCTAGGGACGTCAGGGCAGTCAGGTGCCAGCCGCAAGGTGAGTCAGGGGTCACCACCTTTCCCTCTCCCTTGGGCAGGGCTTTCCCTTTTCCCTCCCTGTGCGTGACGCCGGTCATTACAGCACAACTCTCATTTCTTATTGATAGCAGCAGGATCTGCGTACCCAGCATTGTAATGTCATCACGCTGTGGAGGGCAGGTACTTTTGGATTCAATGAGGAGCGACTATCCCGGGTGTGCAAGTGAATACCAACCTTCAAAAAATAGGACATGTCCTATTTCTGGCCTTTTTCATGTCCAGACGGACCCCATTGAAATCAGAGGCCCCATTTTTAACGGGTATTTAGATAAGAGAGAATCCGTCTAACAGATGTTAAAAATGGATACATTCTGTTTAAAAAAAAGCCATTCAGAGGTTAAAAAAAAAACTCACCTCAACTACGTGCACACACACGCACAACCCTCATTACTTATTGATAGAAGCAGGATCTGCGCACCCAGCATTGTATTGTCAGGGGAGGGCTGGCAGCCTTAGTCCTGGGGGGCAAATCCAGTCAAGTGGCCCATTTTTAGCCCCGCCCATTATTAAAAGCCCCTCCTACATTTAATAGGCCACTCCCAACACACACTGTACAGCTGACATTCTATAGTTGAGGCCTGTCTATACATCATACGGAGAGGGGAGGGTCTGTCCTGGCTGCACTGCCTGCTTATACAACAAGCTACAGCCAGGAAGCTCCTCCGCTCTCCTCCCTCCCCTGATCCTGCTCAAGGCTTGTGGTTCCCCCCACCATCTGCCACCCGCCCGTGGCCTGCTGCCCCCTTTCGTCGTCCTCACCCAGCTCTGAATCCTCCTTCTGCAAATGGCAGGGGGAGGAGCCGGAGCATCTCCTCTCCTACATAGCGCCCCATACCTCTTACATCCAGTGATGTCACCTTTGTTGTAGACGTTCTCTTTCCTCATCTTCTCCATTCAGATCAGACCGCCATGATGATTTTTCTGCCATCTCCCGTCTCTGCAGAGATTGAGAAACAGACATTAGTCTCCTGCCACCCCCCAATACTATACTGCAGAAACAGTCCCCCTGGAAATACTACTACCACACAGATAGTGCCCCCAATACTATACTGCAGAAACAGTACCCCTGGGAATACTACTACCACACAGATAGTGCCCCCAATACTATACTGCAGAAACAGTACCCCTGGGTATACTACTACCACACAGATAGTGCCCCCTTAAACAATTATTGGCACACAGTGCTCTAAAAAATAACTGCGCTCAGACACTAATAGTATAAAGATAATGTCCCCCAAAAATAATTGTGCTAAGCTGATACTATGCCAGGGTGCCCCCAAAGTAACAGTGCCCCCCAAAATCCCACCAATAGAAATAATTCTCTGCCAGAGCACACTTAGTAGTAATAATGCCCCTATGGTGCCCTAGTAATCATGTTCCTCATAGACCCCCAGTAGTAGTAAAGCTCCCCATAATACCCCCTAGTAGTACTAATTTTCCCTATAATATGACAGTACATGAAATACCCCGGCTTAGTGCCCGCAGTTGAGCTAATGTCCCCATAATGTATGCCAGTATAAAATACCCCTATATAGTGCCCCAGTAAATGCACTCATACTGATCCTCTCCCCCTTCCCCATAGTGTCCCCCATAATATGCCAGTAAAAAAATGCCCCTTAGTACCCCCAGCAGATGCCCCTATAGTGCTCCTCTCCCCCACAATGTGCCAGTAAAAAAATTCCCCTTCTTAGTGCCACCATATGCCCCAATAGTGCTCCACACCCCCATAGTGCCCCCAAATAATGCCCCATAGTGCCGCTCTCCCCTATAGTGCCTGCCATAATGTGCCAGGAAAAAATGCCCCCTTAGTGCTACCAAATGCCATAGTGCCCCCCATAATGTTCCAATACAAAAGGCCCCTTTAGAGCCCCCACTTCCCCATAGTGCCCCCAAATATTGCCCCTATAGTAACACCAGATGCCCCATAGTGCTGCTCTCCCCTATAGTGCCCCCCAGAATGTGCCAATGATAAAAAAGCCCCTTTAGAGCCCCCAGATACCCCCATAGTGCTCCTCTCCCCCATGGTGCCCCCCCATAATGTGCCAGAAAGAAATGCCCCCATAGTGCCAGCTCCTCCAATAGTGCCAGCTCCCCTCATAGTGCCAGCTCCCCCCCATAGTGCCAGCTCCCCCCCATAGTGCCATCCCCCATAGTGCCAGTTCCCCCATAGTGCCAGTCCCCTTATACTGCCAGCTCCCCCATAGTGCCAGCCCCCCCATAGTTCCATCCCCCCCCATAGTGCTAGCTCCCCCTATAGTGCAAGCCCCCCCCCATAGTGCCAGCTCCTCCCCCATAGTGCCAGCCCCCCATAGTGTCAGCCCCCCCATAGTGTCAGCCCCCCCATAGTGTCAGCTCCCCTTATAGTGCCAGCCCCCCATAGTGCCAGCCCCCCCCATAGTGCCAGCTCCCCCATAGTTCCAGCCCCCCCTATAGTGCTAGCTCCCCCAAAGTGCCAGATCCCCCCCATAGTGCCAAATCCCCCCATAGTGCCAGATCCCCCCCATAGTGCCAAATCCCCCCATAGTGCCAGCCCCCCCTATAGTGCAAGCCCCCCTATAGTGCCAGATCCCCCCCATAGTGCCAAAGCCCCCCTATAGTGCCAGATCCCCCCCATAGTGCCAAAGCCCCCCCATAGTGCCAGCCCCCCGCAAAGAAGAAAAAAAAACACTAATACTTACCTCCATCAGCAGCGATGCAAGCCTCTTCTGGCCTGTGTCCCTGCTGTGTGCTGCCGGGCTCAGGCGTCACGATGATAATGACGTCATCGTGCTGCCTGAGCCGGCCTCTGATAGGCTGCAGGCATTAGTGCCTGCGGCCTATCAGAAGAACAGGGGAGGGACACGCCTCTCCCTCCCCTGCCCCACAGCACACAGCACGGCCGCAATGACATCCAGGGCCGCGCCGCCTGTGGTGATGATCGGCGGTGCGGCCCTGAAGAATAAAAAAAATAATAATAATTTTAAGACGGGCGGCCCAGCGGCCGTTTATTTAGGGCGGCCTGGGGGGCAATTGCCTCCCTGCCCCCCGGCCCAGCCCGCCCCTATGTATTGTCATCACGCTGTGAAGGGCAGGTACTTTTGGATTCAATGAGGAGCCACGGTCCCGGGTGTGCAATATTACCCCTATTCCCCTGACGAAGTCGCAATAGCGGCGAAACATGTCGGGAGGGGCAGTAATTATGTATGGGTGATTTTAGACAGGGCTGAGCAATAGAAACAATACATCAGCTGAGGATAGATAGAGTGACTGAGTGGATGCATATGTGAATGGGCTGGAATGCCGGCAGATAGTAATCTAAGTGTGGTGATACAAACAGCCACATTTCACAAACGCTGGCAGTGATTAATCGGCATGTGGTGATACAAAAAAGCCATATTGTGTGAACGCTGGCAGTGAATCTGCATGTGGTGATATAAAAAGCCACATTGTGTGAACGCTGGCAGTGAATCTGCACATGGAGATACAAACAGCCACAATGTTTATACACTGGCAGTGATCAATCTGCATGCGGTGATAGAGTTAACCACATTGTGTGAACGCTGGCAGTGAATCTGCACATGGTGATACAAACAGCCACAATGTATGTACACTGGCAGTGATCAATCTGCATGCGGTGATAGATTTAACCACATTGTGTGAACGCTGGCAGTGAATCTGCACGTGGTGTTACAAATGGCCACATTGTATGAACACTGGCAGTGAACAATCCGCAAGTGGTAATGCAAATAGCCACATTGTGTGAACACTGGCAGTGAATCTGTACGTGGTGAGACAAATAGCCACATTATATGAACACTGGCAGGGAATAATCTGCAGGTGGTGATATATAGCCACATTGTATGAACACTGGCAGTGAGTTATTTGAATGAGGCGATACAAATGGCCACAATGTATAAATGCCGCAAGTGAGCAATTTGAATGTGGTAATAAAATAGCCTCAGTGCATGAACGCTGGCAGGGAACAATTGATATGTGGTAATACAGACAGCCACATTGTGTGTGCACCTAGTGAATTGAGCAGAAAACTGCCAAGTAGTGTTGCGCAGACTTAAAATAAACAGTGTGGCTGCCTGATCGCCAATTTGTGATAAGTCCTAACCGTCCCCAGTGGCTACTGTGGATGGTGACAGATGGACATGAGTCTGTTCCATATAACACAATGTGGTAATAATATCCATAAACACACAGATAAATAAAGCACCCACTCAGTCCTCCCAGCAATTCTAAGACTACAAGTGACATATTGGCAGTCCCTGATAGTTTTAATTGTTCATGATCTGTCGTCTGTAGGTTTAATTTTAAAGGTACAATTAAAGAATTAGTTTTATATACATTAAACTTTTTTTGTTGGGACCCCTAAAGGGATTTTTTGGTCTGGATGACCTTTTGTATAATAAGTGAATTAATAATGAGGAGCACTAAGGGGGCATTAATAATAATGGGGGCCACTAATGGGGCCATTAATAATACTGGGGCCCCTAATGGGGGCATTAATACTGGGAGCCACTAACAAGGGCATTAATACGGGGGGCCACTAAGGGGTGAGTAATGATACTGGGGGTACTATGGGGGGAATTTGATGTCATACTGGGGGCACAATGGGGGAAGCATTATGAATACTAAAGGCATTTCAGGGATTGGGATTTAAAAAAAAAAGCCAATTGAATTCATTTGTTTTTAATGGTTGACAGACATAAAATGTATGCGCATTATGCACAACAGCCAAGTCCTATCACAGGACCTTTCTCAAGCTTGAAGGGAAACTGTCATCAGTTTTATGGTGTACTAATTAAGGGCAACATAAAACTAGTGATGGGTTTCTGTAATAAAATGCTGGGTAACTTTCTTTTAAATGACCCAGCCATTTACCCAAAATCTTATATTGAACACCCCCAGCACATGCCAATGAGTCCCAATATTCATGAGCTCCTGGCTCTCCCCGCCACCTGCTGCTGATTCACATGGAAAAAAAATGTCAATCAGAGGCAGGTAGGAAGGGAGAGCAATGAGGTCATGAATATGGAGGGAGACTCATGGCATCTGCTGGGGGGATTAGGATTTAAAAATGTAGGCAGCAGAAAATTATAAGCAATGGTCCTGTGATAGGACTGAAATGCTGCTGTGTACATGGGCGAATAAATCACTTTTTAATTTTTGCATATACTGTATCTGGAGTGCTGTGGTCTTATTCTGCTTCTATCTCTATCTATCATTTAAAAAGGGAGGCCTATTTGGGTTAATGATGCCTGTTTTGGGAGAATGGAAAAGAATAAAAAATCTGTAAAAACTACCTGATTAAATGAAGAAATGGATTTCCCAATTACAGTGCTGGAGCACTTTTTCTTAGAGCTCTGTGTTGCGCCATTCCTCCATTATTCTTTCTGAAAAGTTATGAAAAAATTGATAACTGAGTATTATCACTAGTCTTGTCAAATTAAATAAAGATGGGTTTACACGGGCTGATGGAACAGCCCATTGTTGGAAAGGAACCATTCCTTCCCAACAGTCGGCTACTCGCTTAGTGAAGGAGACTGCTGCATTTACACTCAGAGGAAGAGAACCGCCCCGCTAGTGCCACCTTTTGGAAGTGTCTATATGATCCAAGCCATCTGCGGTCAGCTGCTTCGGGGTGTTTTCCCCTCATCAATATGGAGTAGGATTCTGACTGGCTTAATGAGATGTCTTGGAGCCAGTATTAGAGGACTTGTACAGATTTACAAATGGTTGGCTGTGATGTGAGGGGGATGTCAATCATAATGAGCTGGGCGTGTCTGTGGCAATGACTCCATGACTTTGTCAGTGTAGGAACACGCCCCAATGACTCCATGTCCCACATATACAGTGCATATGAAAATATACATTTTCAAAGTTGATTTGCATCAAAATGCCTAAACTGACAGTTTTAACAGACAATGTGACCTATAGCCCCATATCATTAGGTCCATGTGGCAAATGTGCAGGTTCACTTTATTGCTAACATTTAAAAAACAAAAAAACAAAATCAGAGTCAGCACTGCTACATCCATAATAGTGTACAGACAAATTAATTCTTAAAGAGGACCTTTCTCCACTCCTAACAGGTCTGTTTTAATAGCTACATGCATTCCCCATGTAATAAAAATTCTGGAGCATCTATTCTTATGGCTCTATGTTATGCCGTTCCTTTATAATATGCACTAGAAGTTATTAATGAATTGCTATTAGTCTTCAGTAAGGGTACAGAGGGAAGGTAACCAGTTAGGGGTGTGTACAGACTGACAATGGCAGCACTGATTGGATAGAGTGAGTCTGTGCAGGTACACCCTTCCCAACTGATTACCACCCCTCTGTACCCTTACTGAAGGCTAATAGCAATGTAATTACATTACTACCATAGTAACATAGTATATAAGGCCAAAAAAAGACATTTGTCCATCCAGTTCAGCCTGTTATCCTCCAAGTTGATCCAGAGGAAGGCAAAAAAAAACAAAAAACTGTGAGGTAGAAGCCAATTTTCCCCACTTTAGGGGAATAAAAAATTCCTTCCTGACTCCAAACAGGCAATCAGATAACTCCCTGGATCAACGACCCCTCTCTAGTAGCTACAGTATAACCTGTAATATTATTACACCTTCACTAATTCCCTACAGATTGAAGATGTCCCTCAAGATAAATCAATATATATATACAGTGGGGGAAATAATTATTTGACCCCTCACTGATTTTGTAAGTTTGTCCAATGACAAAGAAATGAAAAGTCTCAGAACAGTATCATTTCAATGGTAGGTTTATTGTAACAGTGGCAGATAGCACATCAAAAGGAAAATCGAAAAAATAACTTTAAATAAAAGATCGCAACTGATTTGCATTTCATTGAGTGAAATAAGTATTTGAACCCTCTAACAAAAAAAGACTTAATACTTGGTGGAAAAACCCTTGTTTGCAAGCACAGAGGTCAAACGTTTCTTGTAATTGATGACCAAGTTTGCGCACATTTTAGGAGGAATGTTGGTCCACTCCTCTTTGCAGATCATCTCTAAATCCCTAAGGTTTCGAGGCTGTCTCTGTGCAACTCTGAGCTTGAGCTCCCTCCATAGGTTTTCGATTGGATTAAGGTCCGGAGACTGACTAGGCCACTCCATGACCTTAATGTGCTTCTTCTTGAGCCACTCCTTTGTTGCCTTTGCTGTATGTTTTGGGTCATTGTCGTGCTGGAACACCCATCCACGACCCATTTTCAGTTTCCTGGCAGAGGGAAGGAGGTTGTCGCTCAGGATTTCACGATACATGGCTCCGTCCATTTTCCCGTTTATGCGAATAAGTTGTCCTGTGCCCTTAGCAGAAAAACACCCCCAAAGCAAAATGTTTCCACCCCCATGCTTGACGGTGGGGACGGTGTTTTGGGGGTCATAGGCAGCATTTTTCTTCCTCCAAACACAGCGAGTTGAGTTAATGCCAAAGAGCTCTATTTTGGTCTCATCAGACCACAGCACCTTCTCCCAGTCACTCTCTGAATCATTCAGGTGTTCATTGGCAAACTTCAGACGGGCCTGCACATGTGCCTTCCTGAGCAGGGGGACCTTGCGAGCCCTGCAGGATTTTAATCCATTGCGGTGTAATGTGTTTCCAATGGTTTTCTTGGTGACTGTGGTCCCTGCTAATTTGAGGTCATTAACTAACTCCTCCCGTGTAGTTCTAGGATGCTTTTTCACCTTTCTCAGAACCATTGACACCCCACGAGGTGAGATCTTGCGTGGAGCCCCAGATCGAGGTCGATTGATGGTCATTTTGTGCTCCTTCCATTTTCGAACAATCGCACCAACAGTTGTCACCTTCTCTCCCAGCTTCTTGCTAATGGTTTTGTAGCCCATTCCAGCCTTGTGCAGGTCTACAATTTTGTCTCTGACATCCTTGGACAGCTCTTTGGTCTTTCCCATGTTGGAGAGTTTGGAGTCTGCTTGATTGATTGATTCTGTGGACAGGTGTCTTTTATACAGGTGACTAGTTAAGACAGGTGTCCTTAATGAGGGTGACTAATTGAGTAGAAGTGTCTAACCACTCTGTGGGAGCCAGAACTCTTAATGGTTGGTAGGGGTTCAAATACTTATTTCACTCAATGAAATGCAAATCAGTTGCTATCTTTTATTTAAAGTTATTTTTTCGATTTTCCTTTTGATGTGCTATCTGCCACTGTTACAATAAACCTACCATTGAAATGATACTGTTCTGAGACTTTTCATTTCTTTGTCATTGGACAAACTTACAAAATCAGTGAGGGGTCAAATAATTATTTCCCCCACTGTATCTTAACGGCCATCACTTAGGTCAGGGGTCCTCAAACTATGGCCCGCGGGCCACATGCGGCCCTCCGAGGACACTGATCCGGCCCGCCGAGTGTTTTGGCCGTTTCAGCAATTCTGGCAGGGCACAGCAGGAGATGAGAGCTGCGCTTCCATTGCGCTCATCTCCATAGTGATCTGCATCGCTGTCCTCAGGACAGCGATACAGATTGCTGTGCTGTGGCAGGGGAGGGAGAGGCGTGTCCCTTTCCCTTCCTCTGATAGGCTGCCGGCACAAGGCCCGCAGTCTATCAGAGGCCAGTGCAGGCGGCGCGATGACGTCATCGCGCCGCTTGAGCAGTACAGAGCAGGACACAGGCCAGAAGAGGCCTGCATCGCACCGCATCGCAGATGGTAAGTATAAGTGTTTTTTTTATTTTATTAAATCGGCCAATTTTTCTGCCACACTTATTACTGGCACATGGGGGGGGGGCAGCAATTGGCACTTATTACTGGCACATGGGGGGGCAGCAATTGGCACTTATTACTGGCACATGGGGGGGTGGCAGCAGAGAGGAGACTGGCACATGAGTGGGGGGGAGAGGAGAGTAGCACTAATTACTGGTACATGAATGGTGGGGAGAGGCACTTTTCACTAGCACATAATTGGGGGGCATCTATGGGGCACCTCTTACTGGCACATTATTGGGGGGCACGATGGGGACATTTACTGAGGCCACAAAGAAGGGGTATTTTATATGGGGGGCTATGTGTGGCACTAATATTATCAGTGGTATTATCTGTTTCTGCAGTATAGTATTGGGGAGCTCTGGATCCGCCACTGGTTCTATTCGTCTTGCCGCGCAGGCGCACCTCCTTCCAGACCTGTGAACCTCATGTGCAGCTGCGTCACAGGAAGTCCGGAGAAGAAGAAAGGAGAAGGAGACGTTCAGGGGTAGGGAAATATGTTTTTTCACTTCAAAATAAGATATGTGCAGTGTCAATAGGAATTTGTTCATAGTTAAAGGGGTTTTCCCATCTTGGACAATGGGGGCATATCGATAGGATATGCCCCCATTGTCCTATAGGTGCGGGTCCCACCGCTGGGACCCGCACCTATATAGAGAACGGAGCGCCGAAAGTGAAGGAGGGCGCACTACGCATGTGCAGCTGCCCTCCATTCATTTCTATGGGGCTGCCGAAAATAGCCGAGCACTGGCAATGAATGGGAGCATGGGCAGTGCATGCGCGGTACGCTCCCATTCACTTTCGGGGCTCCGTTCTTTATATAGGTGCGGGTCCCAGTGGTGGGACCCGCACCTAACTATATGCCCCCATTGTCCAAGATGGGAATACCCCTTTAAACTATAGTCCGGCGCTCCAACGGTCTGAGGGACAGTGAACTGGCCCCCTGTTTAAAAAGTTTGAGGACCCCTGACTTAGATAAATAGGAAATAATTATCTTTGTAAAGTAAATGTGTCCATAAACATAGCACTGTAGACATTTTAAAATAATAGGGGAGAGAAGACATTTTTTCTGTTTATTTGACAGATAAATATAATAATTAAAAGCTATTTTCTAAGTTGTACGAAATCTGGCTACAGACATCATAAATGATTTACAGTCACCCTAAGATCTACTGAGAATCCCGTAGGATTTGCATCTAAAAAGACCTGCATCCTCATTGTGAGTAATGTGTTCGTGTATTCTAGTCCCCGTAGAATAGTTCAGAAAAACAAAAAAGACAGCCTAAATTGTTAATATCATCTTGGAAATTCTCCAAATAAATTTCCAAACTTGTCAAAGTACTGTATGTGGTTTTCTCTACTGCCTCTGAAAACATACCACTTAGTGTATGTACACATTTTTCAATTCAGATTTTTTCATACAAATGTAAATAATATTGCATGAAATACTGTTTAATATAATAAAGTGTAGAATCTGTATTTTTTGGGTTCATTAAATATTTAGTTGTAAACTAAGCTATCAATCACTGTAATATAAGAAAACAATTTCTAGCATGCAAAAGTGCACATACAGTACCAAGGACTAAAAAAACCTTTCAGGGTAATAAAGTGTACATCCAGGTGGACTAAATATAGGGAATGGAGGTGATAGAGTTCAGCGAAAAAACTTTTAAGGCTCATGCACATGACTTCAAGTTCATAACCATGGGGTGCTCCATAGGATGGCATATTATGCAAGTATTCTCATCTAGAAGGATTTCTATTATGGGAGAATATGTCAATAATACAGTGATGTATGGAGCACCATATAGCAGAACACAGGGTGTTATGGCTCAGTAGTAAAATATAGGTTGTAAGGTCTCCACACATGCCATGTGCTTACAGGTCTGCTGTGTACACGATGCCTTAACCCCTTCAGGACCCTGCCATTTTTCACCTTAAAGGGTTTCTGTCGCCAGAAATATGTGATTACACTTACCGGTAATCTTTTTTCCTTGAGCCTATGACAGCACCCTTGGCTAGTGTCCGCCCCCTCCTCAGGACAGGAAACCGGAAACCACAACCACTTCAAAAGGAGGTATAAACCCCCTACATGCCAGTACTATTCCAAGAACTAAGGAAACACAAACGTCTCATAATAATAACAATTTTTCTATACTTAAAAAAAAAAATTATATATATTTTTATAAATATATATATTTTTATTTTATTTCCCTTTTTTTTTTTTTTTTAAAGGGAAGGGAATTAAGCAGGTGCTGTCATAGGCTCAAGTAAAAAAGATTACCGGTAAGTGTAATCACATATTTTCCCCCTAGCCTATGATAGCACCCTTGGATCTGTAAGCGAGATCAGATTAGGATGGGAGGACCTGACGTTCAAATACTAGACCCTCATTAGAGGGTAACTGAAGCCTGTAATGCTTAAAAAATGTGTGAGGAGAACTCCAGGTGTCAGCTCTACAGATTTGCTCTATGGAGGCAGAGGCCCTTTCTGCCCAGGACGTGGAGACCACTCTGGTAGAGTGGGTTCTAAATCCCGTAGGCGGGGAAACTCCCTTGGAGGAATACGCTAAATGAATAGCCTGCCTTATCCATCTAGCTATAGTCTGGGATGAAGCGGCCAAACCCTTTCTTTTGCCCTGAAAGGAAATGAGAAGCTTAGAGGACGATCTCCAAGGTTGAGTGATCTCCTAACATCTAGACAGTGGAATTCTGACTCCTTCCTATTTTTTGGAGAGGCACAGAATGAAGGTAAGATGATGGCCTGAGAACGATGATAGGAAGAAGAAACCTTCGGTAAAAATGAAGGATCTGGTGAAATTATCACCCGATCCTCCAATATATTCAAATACAGCTTTTCAATAGAAAAGGACGAAATCTCACTCACTCTCCTAGCTGATGTAATAGCTAGTAAAAAGGCCAATTTTAATGTTAAAACCTTTATGGAGATTTCCTGAATGGGTTCAAAGGGATCTAACGTAAGGGCAGAAAGTACCAGGCTTAGATCCCATGGTGGAATATTAACCTTATGGACTGGAGCTAACTTTGAGACTGCCGTTATAAATCTTTTTAAAGAAAGGGTGCTCAGCCAGCTTGAACTCAAAAAGAGCACTTAAGGCAGAAATTTGCACCTTTAAAGTACTAGGCCTAAGCTTCCTCCAACCTTTCTGTAGAAAATCTAACACTAGAGGTAAATTGGGCGCTTCCAGTACATTTACTGGTTCATTTGCAAAAATACAAAAGGCCCTCCAAACACGTAATTAGATCTTGGACGTGACTCTCTTACGACTTGCCAATAGAGTGTTGACTACCTCCTCTGACAACCCTTTCTTCCTTAAAATCTGCCTTTCAAAAGCCAGGCAGTCAAATGAAGATTCTCAACCGCTGGGTGAAGGATGGGACCCTGAGCTAGAAGTCCCAGGAAGACTGGAAGAACCTAAGGGGAGGCAACTGTCATTCTGCAGATCCAGGAAAACCTAACCCTCTTTGGCCAGAAGGGAGCTATCATAATGACTAGAGCACTTTCCTCCCTTATCTTTTTCAAGACTCTTTGCAATAATTTTAATGGGGGAAAAGCATAAAGAAGTCCCTCTCTTATGACTGAGCTATAGCATCCACCGCTGTTGGATGCTCTTCTGGAAAAAGAGAGAAGAACCTCTTTACCTTCCTGTTGATTTTGGTGGCAAAGAGGTCTGTCACTGGAAGTCCCCATAAGGCAACTATCTTGTTGAATATCTGCTGGTCCAAAGACCATTCTACTTGATGCAGACAATGGTGGCTTAAGAAGTCTGCTGTCACATTGTCCCTTCCTCTCAGATGTACTGCAGAAATTGACAAAAGAGAATCCTCTTCCAGACAAAAGATCTTTTGACTGAGGGACATTAGACTCGGGGATCTGGTACCTCCCTGTCTGTTGATGTATGCCACTGCAGTCATGTTGTCTGAATAAATCTTTACATTCCTGCCTTATTGACTGGGATGTATAGGGACATGGTAGTAGCCATTCCTGAGATCCAGGGATGCCATAAAACAATTTGGAAACAGATTTAAAATCACCGACTTGATCGTTTCCATACGAAATCTTTCGTACACTAGAAATTGGTTCAGAAGTTTATATTATTATTGTACGATAGGAGCCGTTCGGCTTCTTTACAAAAAGAGGGTTGAATAAAACCCTTTTGCTCTTTCTTGCACTAGGACTTCCAACAGAACATTCTTTTCTAATAGGGAAGATACCTCTGAGACTATGGCTGCCTGTTTCTGAGGACTTGAGCGATAATGTTATAACAAATCTTTCTGGTGGCAATCTCTGAAAATGTGTCCTGTAACCTTCCCTTAGGATGGATATTATCCATACGCTGTTTGATTTTGTTTGCCACTGTTCTGCGAAGTGAGAAAGCCAACCTCCTAATGGAGTCCTGGCGTCATTGTGGCTGCTTCTTTGAGGCCTCTGCTCCGGAAAAAAGATACCCCTTGGACCTTCTGGTAGTATCTGAAGTCTGCCTAGACACCTCTTTTCTCCTATAACCATCCCTATTTGTCTGAGAACGGAAGGGTCTCTTAGGAGTTGTTGACTGGTGGAAGGGAACCCCTTCTTTCTGTCTGAGGCCTTCTCAAGCAAATCATCTAAGACCTGGCCAAACAAAAATTCTCCCTGACAGGGAATAGCGCATAGTTTGGCCTTGGAGGTAGAATCTCCCTTCCAATCCTTCAACCAAATGGCTCTACGTGCTGAATTAGATAGGGCGGAAGCTCTAGCAGAAAATTTTAACAAATCCTCCGATGCATCGGCTAGAAAATCAATGGCACTAAAAATAGTAGGAAATAAAGACAACAGCTGCTCTCCAGGGGTTCTTTCCTTTATATGATTCTCTAAATCTTTCATCCAAATTTTTAGGGATCTAGCAACGGAAGTGGCCGCAATGGCAGGTCTAAAAGCTCCTGCCGTAGCCTCCCAGCTCTTTTTAAAATACATTTCTGCCCTTCTATCCATAGGGTCTTTTAGGGAGCCTGTGTCTTCAAAGTGATTAAATGGCCAAAGAGAAAAGGGGAGAAGGCGCTCATAGGTGGTGGTTGACAAGATATGTTGTTATTTGTTCCTAGCCAGGGTGAGTGGTTGCTACTCACCTTGGTTGGGTTGTACTTTTGGTAGTACAGTTCTGGTGGAGGTAAAATCGTGAGGTGATGTGGGTTGGTGCAGCCGATTAACGTCCAAGTTGACCATGGGCGGGAGCCAAGCCGTCACTTTGGTGGGAATTGTGGTGTACGAGGAGGGGGCTCGTCTGCACTGGGTGCATGCAGTGAGCGGGTGGACACAAGGCGCAATTCACAACCCAGTTGAGGATACGAAGTATTTTTTATTTTTTGATTAGCAAAGACTGGCTACACGTGCAGAAGCGCTACCACTAGAGGACACTCACCGGCCGCATCACCAAGCAGTGCGGACCGCCATACACACCCCCCAAATAAGGGATCTCCAACAAGAGTGACCTCCAATTAGCCTACGGTGACAAGGATACAGACTTGATAAAGGGGTCTGCGTACCCCGAAACGCGTCGTCTTTGCTAATCAAAAAATAAAAAATACTTCGTATCCTCAACTGGGTTGTGAATTGCGCCTTGTGTCCACCGGCTCACTGCATGTGTCTTCAAAGGGAAAGGACGCTTTTTTGGAAATCTTGGCAACTGGGGCATCTAATTTTGGGGCCCTATCCCAACAGGCAGAGATTTCCTCATCAAATGGTATTTACGTTTTAGGGAAGAGGTAATAAAAAAAATTCTATCTGGTTTACTGCATTCCCTATTGATAATAGCAGCAATATTTTTATGTACATCAAAGCCCTTCATTTTTCTTGGACCCAGGCCCTCAAACATGGAGTCCCGTACAGACTGTGGCGCTTTATAATCGTCTAACCCCATGGTGGCTCTGACAACCCTGAGCAGAGAGTTAATATTCTCGGGCTGAAAAAGCGGTTTTCCCGCTACATGATCATCAAAGGATTCATCCGCTGACAGTCTTTTCCCTCTTCCTCCAATCCTGACAGTAATTCCTGATCACTGGAGGGGGGGATAGAGGCAGCTGCAGAGGTGCTGGGGCGACCTTCTAAGAGGCTGTTAACCGACTCCTTTACTGACTCTTTAACTTCATCCCAGATTATCTGTTTTAGACTGGTCATAAGAGACGGGGCCTTATCCTCCAAAAACTTTTTCTTACATATAGCACGCCCTCTATCTTTAGACCTGGAGCCCCTTTTACTCTCCTTGGAGACCTAGATACAGAAAAATAGCCCCATAAGAAACTGCAATCTTGAGTTTATGGGGTATTCACCCCCCCTTACCCCACCCTGGTACCAAAGATTCATTGGTGGTTTCAGTGGGGTCTGCGCGCTGTGTCTGCTCCATGGTCACACGCTTGCTAGCTTCTTCTCCAGCTAGCAGTATGAGCTGGCTAAACTTTAACTCTGCCGGGCGCGCACTGGCTCCTCCCACTTCCGGTCTACAGCATCGCACTTCCTCCATCTGCCGTAACCCAGAAGTGCTGCCGAACATGCGGACACGGCCGCAGAGGTCCGCGCGTCCAGTAGGCATGCGAACCTCCCGAACCGAGAAGGGACCGGAGTGGGAGGAAGAGTCTGAGGCTCAGTCTCTGCAGCGGCTTCCACAGAAGTCGTACGCCGCCAGGTAAGCCCTCCTTATAATTCAATACACGGGGCACCCGCAACTCCTTAAACTCCTACCATGTCTCACGGAATACCTTGGGGTGTCTTATTTCCGAAATGGGGTCACATGTGGGGTATTTATACTGCCCTGGCATTCTAGGGGCCCTAAAGCGTGAGAAGAAGTCTGGAATATAAATGTAATATAATGTCTAAAAATTTTTACGCATTTGGATTCCGTGAGGGGTATGGTGAGTTCATGTGAGATTTTATTTTTGACACAAGTTAGTGGAATATGAGACTTTGTAAGAAAAAAATTATAATTTCCGCTAACTTGGGCCAAAAAAATGTCTGAATGGAGCCTTACAGGGGGGTGATCAATGACAAGGGGGTGATCAGGGAGTCTATATGGGGTGATCACCCCCCTGTCATTGATCACCCCCCTATAAGGCTCCATTCAGATGTCCGTATGTGTTTTGCGGATCCGATCCATGTATCCGTGGATTCGTAAAAAACATACGGACATTTGAATGGAGCCTTACAGGGGGGTGATCAATGACAGGGGGGTGATCAATGACAGGGGGGTGATCAGGGAGTCTATATGGGGTAATCACCCCCCTGTCATTGATCACCCCCCTATAAGGCTCCCTTCAGATGTCCGTATGTGTTTTGCGGATCCGATCCATGTATCCGTGGATCCATAAAAAACATACGGACATCTGAATGGAGCCTTACAGGGGGGTGATCAATGACAGGGGGGTGATCAATGACAGGGGGGTGATCAGGGAGTCTATATGGGGTGATCACCCCCTTGTCATTGATCACCCCCCTATAAGGCTCCATTCAGATGTCTGTATGTGTTTTGCGGATTCGATCCATGTATCCGTGGATCCGTAAAAAACATACGGACATCTGAATGGAGCCTTACAGGGGGGTGATCAATGACAGGGGGTGATCAATGACAGGGGGGTGATCAGGGAGTCTATATGGGGTGATCACCCCCCTGTCATTGATCACCCCCCTATAAGGCTCCATTCAGATGTCCGTATGTGTTTTGCGGATCCGATCCATGTATCCGTGGATCCGTAAAAAAACATACGGACATCTGAATGGAGCCTTACAGGGGGGTGATCAATGACAGGGGGGTGATCAGGGAGTCTATATGGGGTGATCACCCCCCTGTCATTGATCACCCCCCAATAAGGCTCCATTCAGATGTCCGTATGTGTTTTGCGGATCCGATCCATGTATCCGTGGATCCATAAAAAACATACGGACATCTGAATGGAGCCTTACAGGGGGGTGATCATTGACAGGGGGGTGATCAATGACAGGGGGGTGATCAGGGAGTCTATATGGGGTGATCACCCCCTGTCATTGATCACCCCCCTATAAGGCTCCATTTAGATGTCCGAATGTGTTTTGCGAATCCGATCCATGTATCCGTGGATCCGTAAAAATCATACGGACGTCTGAATGGAGCCTTACAAGGGGGTGATCAATGACAGGGGGGTGATCAATGACAGGGGGGTGATCAGGGAGTCTATATGGGGTGATCAGGGGTGATCAGGGGTTAATAAGTGACAGGGGGGGTGTAGTGTAGTGGTGTTTGGTGCTACATATTACTGAGCTGCCTGTGTCCTCTGGTGGTCGATCCAAACAAAAGGGACCACCAGAGGACCAGGTAGCAGGTATATTAGACTCTGTTATCAAAACAGCGTCTAATATACCTGTTAGGGGTTAAAAAAATCGCATCTCCAGCCTGCCAGCGAACGATCGCCGCTGGCAGGCTGGAGATCCACTCGCTTACCTTCCGATCCTGTGAACGCGCGCGCCTGTGTGCGCGCGTTCACAGGAAATCTCGCGTCTCGCGAGATGACGCATATATGCGTGACTCTGCACAGGGCTGCCGCCTCCGGAACGCGATCCTGTGTTAGGCGGTCCGGAAGCGGTTAATCATTTTTTTCCGCTAACAAAGCAAAGATTAACAGCCAAACTAAACTCAATATTTATTGCCCTGATTCTTTAGTTTACCAAAACACCCCATATGTGGTCATAAACTGCTGTATGGCCACACAGGAGGCTGCAGAAGGAAAGGAACGCCATATGGTTTTTGGAGGACAGATTTCACTGGGATAATTTTAACTTGCCATTTCACATTTGGAAACCCCCTGATGCACCCCTAGAGTAGAAACTCCAAAAAAGTGACCCCATTTTGGAAACTACGGGATAAGGTGGCAGTTTTTTTGGTACTATTTTAGGGTACCGATGATTTTTGGTTGTTCTATATCACACTTTTTGTGAGGCAAGGTAACAAAAAAATAGCTGTTTTGGCACTGTTTTTATTTTTTGGCATCTGACAGGTTAGATCATGAGCTATTTTTTATAAAGAAGGTTGTTACGGATGCAACAAATCCAAATATGACTACTTTTTGTTGTTGTTTGTATCAGTTTTACATAATAAAGCATTTTTGAAAAAAAATCTTTTTTTGTGTCTCCATATTCTGAAAGCCATTGTTTTTTTTAATTTTTTGGGTGACTGTCTTAGGTAGGGGCTCATTTTCTTCGGTATGAGATGACGGTTTGATTGATACTATTTTAGGGTGCATATCACTTTTTGATCACGTGGTATTACACTTTTTGTGATGTAAGGTGACAAAAAAATTGCTTTTTTGGCACCGTATTTTTTTTGCGGTGTTCACCTGAGGGGTTAGTTCATGTCATATTTTCATAGAGCAGGTCCTTACGGCGTGGCAATATCTAATATGTATACTTTTTTTTATTTATTTTAGTTTTACACAATAACAGCATTTTTTAAACAAATAAAATTATGTTTTAGTGTCTCCATATTCTAAGAGCCATATTTTTTTATTTTTTTGGGGGGCAATTGTCTTAGGTAGGGGCTCATTTTTGGCGGGATGAGATGACAGTTTGATTGGTACGATTTTGGGGTGCTTATGACTTTTTGATCGCTTGATATTACACTTTTTGTGATGTAAGGTGATAAAAATTTAAGATTACACTCACCGGTAATCACTTTTCCATAAGCCCATGACAGCACCCTTGAGAGATCGCCTCTATCCAGGACAGGAAACAGGAACTTTCGTGGAGAGCTCTTAAGGAGGAGCATGGCCCTTAGACCACCAGTTAATCGCGAGAACTTGTCCTAAAACACACACTTACACAAAAAGATATTCTTTTTTTTATATATATTTTTTTGTGTGTGTATACACATACATAAAGACATTTAAATATTTAATCTATATAGGGCGGGAATAAACACTGGGTGCTGTCATGGGCTTATGGAAAAGTGATTACCGGTGAGTGTAATCTTGAATTTCCCTTACGCCCATGACAGCACCCTTGAGAGACGACTAGAATAGTAATCCTTTAAGGTGGGGACTACTGCCTGAAGGACTTTCCTACTGAAAGCTAGCTGCTCTCTAGAGCCTAGGTCTAGTCTGTAATGATGAAAAAAGGTACACAGAGACTGCCATGTGGCTGCTCTACAAATGTGTTCTAAGGAAGCATCAGCCCTCTCTGCCCAAGAAGTAGAAACTGATCTGGTGGAATGAGCACCAAAACATTTCGGGGGAGTTTTCCCGGCTGAAGAATAGGCCAAAGTAATGGCACTCACAATCCATCTGGAAAGTGATTTAGGAGAGGCTGAGAGACCCTTGTTTTTTCCACTGAATTGAATAAAAAGTTTAGAGGTTTTCCTCCATTGACTAGTAACGTCCAAGTAATGGCATCTAAGCAATGGAGTTTCTTCTCTTTTTCATTACTTGGATTTTGGCACAGAGAGGGAAGGACAATGTCCTGTGTTCTATGGAACATAGAAACTACCTTCAGCAGAAAGGAAGGGTCTGGCTTAATAAGTACCCTGTCAGCCAAGATGTTAGTATAAGGTGGGGATGTTAAAAAGGCTGAAATTTCCCCGACCCTTCTGGCTGAGGTGATCACCACCAGGAAGGCAGTTTTGAAGGAAAGGAGTCTTATAGATAAGTCCTGTAACAGTTCAAAGGGAGGCTCCATGAGGCTAGTGAGGACTAAGTTGAGGTCCCAGGGGGGAACTGAGGGTCCGAGTATCGGTCTAACTCTGCTGATGGCTTTAAAAAATCTACTAACCCAGGGATGGTTAGCGATCGGGGGGTCAAAAAAGGCACTTAGGGCCGATACCTGTACCTTGAGAGTGCTAGGCCTCAAATTCTTCTCATGACCGGCTTGTAAAAAATCTAAGATCTTACACATAGGAGGAGGGTTTAAAGGATTCACCGGATCCTTAGCAAACTTTTGGAAGGTCTTCCAAATTCTGAGGTAAATCGAGGAGGTAACCTCCTTTCTGCAAGATAGCAAGGTGGAAACTACTTTCTTGGAGAGGCCTCTACTTTCTAGGATTTCTCCCTCAAGAGCAATGCTGTTAGATGCAACTGTTTTACATTCGGATGGACGACAGGGCCTTGAAACAAAAGATCTTGCCTCTCCGGGAGAATCCAAGGGTCTGCTAGGGAGAGTTTCCTCAACCAGGTGAACCAGGTTCTTTGGGGCCAAAATGGAGCAATTCGGATCACTCTCGTTTGTTCTTGTCTTAATTTTTGGAGAAACCTTGGAAGGAGTCTTAGCGGAGGAAACGCGTAGAGAAGCTGATTCGGCCAATGGAGGGAGAAGGCATCTATCCCCGTTGGTGAGTCTCTTGACCTGAGGGAAAAGAAAAGTTGGCATTTTCTGTTCTCCCTGGTTGCAAACAAATCTAGATGCAGACGACCCCAGAGGAGAGTTATTTGGTTGAAGATTTTTTGATTTAGACACCATTCCCCCTTGTCTAGTGTGTTTCTGCTTAAGAAATCTGCTACCTTGTTTTCCGTTCCCTTTAGATGTACCGCCCTGAACGCAAGGAACTACAAGAGAAAAAATGTCTGCGGCCAACAGCATAAGACTTTCTGATTTGGTTCCTCCTTGTCTGTTCAAATAAGAAACGACTGTGGCATTGTCCGAGAAAATCTTTATAGCTTTCCCCTGAAGTAAAGGAAGAAATTCTTTTAAGGCAAGAAAAACTGCTCTCCGTTCTCTCATGTTTTGAGAGTCTTGACTCTCCTCCTTTTTCCATACGCCTTGTTGTAAGTTTCCCTGACAATAGGCCCCCCAGCCGAAAGGACTTGCATCGGTGGTAAGGGTTATGAAATTCTGTTGATTCCAAGGGAGACCTTTGGACAGATTTAAAGGATTCAGCCACCAGCGTAAAGATTGAATAACCTGAGGGGTGACTGGGAGTGGTGCATCCAGCGGAAAAAGGGCGCCCTGCCATTCTTTCAGGATTTGCCATTGGAGGGGTCTGGAGTGAAGCTGGCTCCAATTGACCGCCGGTATGGTGGAAGTCATTCTGCCCAACACCGCCATTGCCTGTCTGATAGTACGGTTCTTTGCCACTATCAGGGACTGAACTCCTTCTGTTAATTTTTGTATCTTGTTCTGGGGAAGGATACAGCATGATTTCCAGGATCATTCTAGAAAGACACATTTTTGGGAGGCTATTAGATGTGATTTCCCCCAGTTTATCTGCCAACCGAGTTTTTCTAGGATCCGCACCACCTCTTTGAGATGCAAGTCCAGACTGTTCTTTGACTCTGCTACCACCAAAAGATCGTCTAGATATGGGATTACTAGAATGTCTCTTTCTCTTATGTGGGCCATGACTTCTGCCATTACTTTTGTGAAGAGTCTGGGAGCCTGAGAAATTCCGAACGGAAGAGCTGTATATTGTAGGTGATGAACCTAATCCTCTATTGAAACTGCAAATTTTTGATAGTCTGCGTGAATTGGGATGTGGTAATTTGCATCTCTTATATCTATTTTGGCCATGAAACAGCCCTCGAATAGATGTTTTAAAACTGACTGGATTGACTCCATTCTGAACTTCTTATAAGAGAGAAACTGATTTAGATCTTTTAAGTTTATAATAGTTCTGAACGTGCCATCAGGTTTGGGAACCAGAAAAAGGGAAGAATAGAAACCTTTTCCTTTCTCTGACTCTGGTACTGGAACCAGGACATTTTTCTTTAAAAAAGAAAGAATCTCCGGTTTTTTACCGAATCTCTTAAGATGTTTGTGACTTTGAATCTGTCCGGTGGGCGAGAGACAAACTCCAGACGAAAACCTTCCCTTATAATGCTCAAAATCCAGAGGCTTGAGGAGATTTTCACCCAAGTGTGAAGGAAATGAGAGAGTCTGCCGCCCACAGGAGAGAAACCGTCATTGTTGAGTGGGTCTGGAACCTGAGGAAGATTGGGAATTGAACAGGAAACCCTTGTCTTTCCTATTTTTATTTCCTGTTCTGAAATCCTTTCTTTGCCCCTTATAAAATTCCTTTTTGTTCTTTCGAAAAAAACACAGTTTTCTTGGGGGTCTGGAGACAAGGAATCCTTTTTTATTTTCTGATGCCTTATTTAAAAGGTCATCTAAAATAGACCCAAAAAGATAATCGCCCTGATAAGGTATGGCGCAAAGTTTATTTTTAGATCCTGTGTCTCCAGACCACCCTTTGAGCCAAATAGCTCTCCTTGCTGAGTTAGAGAGTGCGGCAGATCTAGCATTCAATTTCAGCGCATCTGCTGAGGCGTCTGAAATTAAATCAACCGCTTTAAGGATAGTGGGAAAAACAGCTAGCAATTGATCTATCGGGGTTTTATTTTGGATGTGAGATTCCAATTCTTGTAGCCATAATTTTAAAGATCTAGCAGTGGATGTGGCGGCAATATTTGGCTTGAAGGCCTGAGCTGAGGTCTCCCAAACATTTTTGAGGTAAACATCAGCTTGTCTATCCATAGGATCCTTAAGAGTGCCAAGGTCCTCAAATGGTAAGGGTGACTTTTTCGAGATTTTAGCAACTGGTGCATCCAGTTTAGGAGGCCTGTCCCAATTAACAGAGTCCGCCTCATCAAAAGGATATTTCCTTTTTACGTTTTTAGGAATCTTTTTGGATCAGGAATTTTATGTTTTCATTTACGGGAAAAACTCTGGATTTTCTCTGTCCTAGATCGCCGAACATAACATCCTGAACGGATTTTGGATCTCTGGATTCATCAACTTTCATCGTAGCACGGATTGCTTTTAGTAAAGCTTCCATATCATCAGGAGAAAAAAGTGGCCTGCCAGTGTTTTCTTCGTCCTGCAACGAGTCCGAACTATCTACCGTAAGATTTCCCCTAGCTCACTTTCTTCTGACGAATCCGAATCTGACGTTTTAGTAGCCGTTTGCCCGAGATTACGGAAGGAAGGCTCTTTTTAAATACTTTCAAGGAATAAGATACTTCCGATTTCACCATATCTCTAATATTCTGAAGTAGGGATGGGGACTACTCTTCCACTACTTTGTCGACACAATGTTGACATAACATCTTTGGCCAAGAGGGGGCGAGCTTCTTTTTACACATAGCGCATTCTTTCCCTCTGGTCTTTGAGACAGCCTTTCTAGGCCCCTCTTTTATTGTCTAAAAATCAAGACAAGAGAAAAAGAATGCCTTAGCATGACAGAGAAAAATAAAAAAGGCTGGGGACCGATCCCCCTTACTCCACCAGGAGTACCGGTCTGACTTCATGACCCTCCTGCAGCTCAGCGCACTGGGAACTCTCATCCTCAATAGCAGATACAGGATAGAGCGTTGTCCAGAGGGTAATCCGGGTCCTCTGTAGGCTGGCGGGCCTGCTTCTGACACCGCGCTTCAGGGAGTATGGAATCCCTTGGTCGGGTCCCTGCTGGTGCTTGCTGCGGCCTTTTAGTAGCTAAAATGCTCCTCCTTAAGAGCTCTCCACGAAAGTTCCTGTTTCCTGTCCTGGATAGAGGCGGTCTCTCAAGGGTGCTGTCATGGGAAAAATTTCTTTTTTGACACCGTTTTTTTTTTTTTACGGTGTTCACCTGAGGGGTTAGGTCACGTGATATTTTTAGAGAGCAGGTCGTTATGGGCGTGGCAATACCGAATATGTATACTTTTTTAATTTAAGTTTTACACAATAATATATTTTTTGAAACAACCAAATAATTATGTTTCAGTGTCTCCATAGTCTGAGAGCCATAGTTTTTTAAATTTTTTGAGCGATTGTCTTAGGTAGGGTATAATTTTTGCGGGATGAGGTGTTGGTTTGATTGGCACTATTTTGGGGTGCGTATGACTTTTTGATCACTTGCTATTGTGATGTAAGGTGACAAAATTGCTTTTTGAGACCGTTTTTTTTTTTTTTTTTATGTTGTTCACCTGAGGGGTTAACTCATGTGATGTTTTTATAAAGAAAGTTTTTATGGACATGGCTATACCTAATATGTATACTTTTTTTTATTTATTTACGTTTTATACACTAATATCATTTTTGAAACAAAAAAAAAATCATGTTTTAGTGTCTCCATAGTTTTTCTTTATTTTTTGGGGTGATTGTCTTAGGTAGGGTATCATTTTTGTGGAATGAGATGACAGTTTGGTACAATTTTGGGGTGTGTATGATTTTTTGATTGCTTGCTATAACACTTTTTGTGATGTAAGGTGACAAAAAATGGCTTTTTTGACACCGTTTTTTTTTTTTTTTACGGTGTTCACCTGAGGGGTTAGGTCATGTGGTATTTTTATGGAGCAGGATGTTACGGACGCGGCGATACCTAATATGTAAACTTGATGAGGGGATGAGGTAATGGTTAGATTAGTACTATTTTGGGGGGCATATTCCTTTTTGATCGCTTAGTGTTGCACTTTTAGTGATGTAAAGTGACAAAAATGGCTTTTTTGACACAGATTTTTTTTTTTTATGGTGTCTATCAGATGGGGTGGATCATGTGATATATTTATAGAGCCGGTCGTTACAGATGCGGCGATACCCAATATATGTGTTTTTTTCTCTTTTTTTATATTTTGTATTATAAAATCTGTGGAAAGGGGCGTTTTTTTCTTTTTTTAACTTAAAACTTTTTTTTTTTTTTTACTTTATTTCTGTCCCACTCTGGGACTTCAACTTTTGAGGGTCTGATCCCCTCTGCAATGCATTACAATACATTGGTATTGTAATGCATTGCCTGTTAGTGTATTACTCAGTGTAATCCACTAACAGGTTGCCTAGGAGACCCAGCTTGAGGCTGGATCTCCTGGGCACCCGTAGAAGGCAGGTCCCCATGCTGTGCAAGTTATTGGGCAGCCTCTGCACAGCATCGGGCTGCCTTGTCACACATCGGGTACTCGCCACTGCAGCGCGGGGACCCGATTCTCTTCTTCACCTGCCGCAAACCACTTCTATGTCGCGGTCAGCGCTGACCGCGGCATAGAAGGGGTTAATCCGCTGGCATTGCTGTAAACAGCTACTAGGGACTGCCGGACCCCTGCAGTGATCGGGTGGGCGCAGCTCCTGCACCCGCCCGATCAGCCTGCCGTGCATGTACGGCGGAATGCGTTCTGGTACAGCATCCCCCGCCGTACATGCACAGCGTTTTGCTTTAAGGGGTTAAAGGGCATCTGTCGGCAGATTTGTACCTATAAAACTGGCTGACCTGTTTCATGTGTGCTTGGCAGCTGAAGACATCTGTGTTGGTGCAATGTACATATGTGCCTGCATTGCTGAGAAAATTAAGTTTTAGTATACGCAAATGAGGAGCAACGGGGGTGTTGCTGTTACTCCTAGATGCTCTGCTCTCTCTGCAGCTGCCGCATCCTCTGCACTTTGATTGAAATGGCCGGTGTAATTACATCTACACTATCTGGCCCTGTCGATCAAAGTGCAGAAGGCACGGCAGTTGCAGAGAGAGCAGATATTCTAGGAGTAATGGCAACATCCCCATTGCTCCTAGAGGCTCATTTTCATATGTTAAAACATCTTGTTCATCTCAATTCAGGCACATATGATCATGGGACCAACATAGTTCCCTTCAGCACATTCAACAGGTCAGCCAGTTTCATAGGTACAAATCTACTAAATGTTGTGTAATGTTTAGGCTACATACACACAAACGTATTTTGTTTCCTTGTCCGTTCCGTTTTTTCTACGGATTGGATGAGAACCCATTTATTTCAATGGGTCTGCAAAAAATGCGAACAGCACACCATGTGCTGTCCACATTCGTATGTCCGTTCCGTAGCCCCCGCAAAAAATGTAAAGCATATCCTATTCTTGTCTGTTTTGTGGACAAAGATAGGCATTGTTACAATGGATCTGCAAAAAAACAGAAACAATACAGATGACAAAAGGACTTCATCCGTATTTTTGGCGGATCAGCATTTTGCGGACCTCAAAATACATACGGTCGTGTGAATGTAGCCTTATGGCTAGATTAAGACCGATATTGGGTCTCCAGGAATTGTCATTGTGCAAACTAGTTAAATACATTATTTTTCTTGAATCTGTTTGACACATACTGTATATCAGTTTGTAATTTATGGAAATAGGGAGACACCTGTCAATTAAGCCAAATGAAGGGGAGCCACCCAGCAGACACCTCATGCAGGGCTCTCTTTGAAACGATGTTTTCTCTGAAATGCCACAATGTTTCAGAGTAAGGGCTCATGCACACGACCCTTGTGTGTTTTGCGGTCCACAATTTGCGGAACGGCGCAGACAGCCATTAATATAACTGCCTATTCTTGTCCGCAGAAACGGACAAGAATAGGACAGGTTATATTTTTTTGGGCGGACTACGGAACGGAGCAACGGATGCAGAAAGCACACGGAGTGCTGTCCGCATCTTTTGCGGTCCCATTAAAGTGAATGGGTCCGCTTCCAAGCTGCAAATACTGCGGCTCAGATGCGGTCCAAAACAATGGTCGTGTGCATGAGGCCTAAAACATATGTCTTTATACTGAGGGAGCCTGTGGTCATTTCATGGTTTATGTGTCACGGATGAAGTTAGCAGATAGCTGACACATATAAATAAACGAGCGACGGGCTTGATCCCAAGCTAAGGAGCTTATAGGTGAGCCCTATAAAACCCTAAGAGCTCTCCCTGACTGTTATGCACATGCAAGGGTCTGTATGGTAGACGATTGCATGCCCGCATACCTAATACTGTGTGACACCTGAAAACCCTATAATAGTGAGGGGACACGACCACCGGCTCCCTGCACTTAATACGGACGGAGTCAGGGTCACCTAGAATCAAGCCAGCAAGGAAACACAATAAAATAAATGACTTATCGGAAAAAACATAAGCAGCCTCCAGCAGTGAACACCTCATCCAGGAAGTAGTATAAACCGCAAAGTGAGGCAGCATGGGAGGGATTATAAAGGAACACAATTAGTCGAAATAAGTGACACCTGGCAGAAGGAAAGGTGATGAGAAAGTGAAACCAAAACAAAGAACATCATACAAAAGGTAGAGAAGAACATCTGCCAGATCTTCTCACAGAACTGGCGATGACAGTACCCCTCCCTCTACGGGTGGACTCCGGACACTCAGAGCCCACCTTCTCAGGATGAGACCTATGGAAAGCCCTGATGAGACGAGTGGCCTTAATGTCCGCCACTGGGACCCACATCCTCTCCTCAGGACCATAACCCTCCCAATGAACGAGGTACTGAAGAGAACCGCGGATAATGCGAGAATCCACAATCCTAGAGACCTGAAATTCAAGATTACGATCAACAATAATCGGAGGAGGAGGCAAAAAGCGGGTTGGACATAAGGTTTTAATAGGGACTTGTGAAAAACATTATGGATCTTCCAAGTCTGAGGAAGATCAAGACGGAAGGCAACGGGGTTGATGACGGACAAGATCTTGTAAGGCCCAATCAATAAACTTAGGACCCAACTTCCAGGAGGGAACCTTCAGTTTGATATTCTTTGTAGACAACCACACCAGATCACCAATATTCAGGTCCGGACCAGGCACATGTCTCTTATCCGCCACACGCTTATATCTCTCACTCATCCTCTTCAGATTACCCTGAATCTTTTGCCAAATAAATGACAAAGACGAGGAAAATTTCACCTCATCAGGTAAACCAGAAGACCCCTCTCCAGAGAATGTCCCAAACTGCAGATGAAACCCATATGCACCAAAAAATGGTGACTTATCAGAGGACTCCTGGCGGCGGTTATTTAAAGCAAATTCAGCAAGGGACAAAAAAAGAATACCAATCCTCCTGATTCTCCGCCACAAAACAGCGCAGATATGTCTCCAGATTCTGATTGACGCGTTCGGTCTGACCATTCGACTGCGGGTGAAAAGCAGAAGAGAACGACAACCGAACCCCCAAGCGAGAACAGAAGGCCTTCCAGAATCTGGAAACAAATTGCGTGCCCCTATCAGAAATGATGTCTGAAGGAATGCCATGCAATTTAACAATATGGTCAACAAACGCTTGCGCCAACGTCTTAGCATTGGGTAACCCAGGAAAGGGAATGAACTGTGCCATTTTGCTAAAACGGTCAACTACCACCAGAATCACAGTCTTCCCAGAGGAACGAAGCAGGTCCGTAATGAAGTCCATGGACAGATGCGTCCAAGGACGGGAAGGAAAGGGTAACAGGAGGAGAGAACCCGATGGCCGTGAATGAGGGACCTTGGCACGAGTGCAGGTCTCGCAGGCTGCCACAAAACCCTCAACCGTCTTATGAAGAGCCGGACACCAGAATCTCCGGGCAATGAGATCCACTGTGGCTCTACTCCCCCGGTGCCCAGCAAGGACAGTATCGTGGGGCTCCTTAAAAACCTTGTGTCGTAAAGCGAGAGGCACAAACAACCTCCCAGGAGGACAAAGATCAGGAGCCTCTGCCTGGGCTGCCTGAACGTCTGCCTCTAAATCAGGATAAAGAGCAGAGACGACCACCCCTTCAGCCAAAATGGGACCCGGGTCTTCAAAGTTCCCCCCTCCCGGAAAACAACGTGAAAGGGCATCTGCCTTCACATTTCTAATCCCAGGGCGGAACGTAACAACAAAATTAAACCTAGAAAAGAACAAAGACCATCTGGCCTGTCTCGGGTTCAGACGCTTGGCCGATTCCAAGTAGGCCAGATTCTTATGGTCGGTAAACATGATAATAGGGTGTCTGGCTCCCTCTAACCAATGGCGCCATTCCTCAAAAGCTAATTTGATGACCAACAACTCCCTATCACCCACATCGTAATTTCTCTCTGCAGAGGAGAGTTTCCTTGAGAAAAGGGACACGGTCGCCATTTGGCAGGAGAGGGACCCTGAGATAAGACCACACCCACCTCAGAAGCATCCACCTCAACAATAAAAGGTAGAGAGACATCAGGTTGCACCAAAATGGGAGCGGAAGCAAAACTCTTTTTATTAGTAGAAAACGCTTTAAGCGCATCTACCGACCACGAGGAAAAATCCACCCCCTTTTTAGTCATATCAGTGAGTGGCTTAACAACAGAGGAATAATTCAAAATGAACTTTCTGTAATAATTGGCAAAACCCAAAAACCGCATCAGCGCCTTTTGATTCTCAGGAAGCTCCCAATCAAGCACAGCGCGGACCTTCACAGAGTCCATCTGAAAACCAGAACCGGAGAGAAGAAAACTAAGAAATTGAATCTCTGGAACCGCAAACACACTTTTTTCCAGTTTAGCGTATAATTTATTCTCCCGCAGAATCAGCAAGACCTGACATAGGTGGTCCCGATGAGTTTTGAAATCAGGAGAAAAAATCGAAATGTCATCTAGATTCACCAGTACAAATTTCCCCATTAAATGATAAAAAATGCTGTTCACAAAATGTTGGAAGACGGCCGGAGCATTCATCAAACCAAAGGGCATAACCAAATTCTCGAAATGACCCTCAGGGGTATTGAAGGCCGTCTTCCATTCGTCCCCTTCCCTGACCCTGACTAGGTTGTATGCCCCTCTTAAATCCAACTTAGAAAAAACTTTAGCCCCAACAATCTGGTTAAACAGGTCTGGGATCAGAGGAAGCGGATATGGGTCACGAATCGTGATACGGTTCAGCTCCCTGAAATCCAGACAAGGTCTTAAAGAAGCATCTTTTTTCTTAAGAAAAAAAAAAAACTGCAGCAACATGTGACTTCAAGGGTCGGATGTGTCCCTTTCTCAGGCTCTCAGAGATATAAGTACGCATAGCGACTCTTTCAGATTGGGAGAGATTGTATAGTTGTGATTTTGGCAGCTTGGCGCCTGGGATGAGATTAATAGGGCAGTCGTACTCCCGATGAGAGGGCAACTCCTGGACACTACTCTCGGAAAACACATCCGAAAATTCAGAGAGAAAAGATGGCACAGTCTTGGTAGAAACCTCTGAAAGGAACGCCGTGAGGCAATTCTCTCTGCAAAACTCACTCCAACCATTTATTTGCCTTGCTTGCCAATCAATGGTGGGGTTATGTTTAGTGAGCCAGGGTAGCCCCAACACTAGAGGAGTAGGTAATCCGCTTAAGACGAAACATGACATATCCTCAACATGAGCGTCACCCACAGTCAAACGGATATTGTGAACTATGCCCTTTAACGATCTTTGAGAAAGTGGAGCGGAATCGATAGCAAAAACAGGTATACCTGGAAACCATGCGTTGTTGCAAATTGATTATCAATGAGATTGATAGCTGCTCCCCTATCTACAAAAATCTCACAAACAATGTTATTGCTGTCTAGCGCCACCCTGGCAGGTAGGAGAAAACGGGAACTACAAGCAAACTGCAAACCTTAAATTTCTGCATCAACCTTGCCAATAGTAGGAAATGGAAAGTTTTTAGATGTTTTTTTTTTGTTTTGTTTTGTTTTTATTACCTTCAGAAAACACCATGAATCTCTTAGAGGGGCAAACATTAGCCAAATGATTTATACCCCCACAACAGAAACAAACACTCCTCTGAGAGCTGAATCCTCTACTATCAGAGGCAAGCAAACCCAGCTGCATGGCCTCCTCCTCAGAGGGGATTGAGACAGACTGAGACCCCTGCGCACTGAATGAGACAGCCCCACTGTCATTGGGCTGAATATGACAGGAAAGAGTAGTCTCCTCTCTCTCTCTAAGACGCCTGTCAATACGAACAGCTAGAGACATGGCTGACTCTAACGACGCTGGTCTCTCATGAAAAGCGAATGCATCTTTCAATCTTTCCGAAAGACCATGGCAAAATTGACTTCGGAGTGCAGCATCATTCCAACCAGTATCAGCTGCCCATCTCCGAAATTCAGAACAATATATCTCTGCGGACTGTTTACCCTGGCATAAAAGAAGCAGTTTAGATTCAGCCAGAGCAATACGATCCGGGTCATCATATATCTGCCCCAGGACTACAAAAAATGTATCCACCGATTGGAGGGGCTGTGCCCCCACCGGCAGTGAAAAGGCCCAAGACTGAGCGTTATCCCTGAGCAGCGAGATGATGATCCCCACCCTCCGCTCCTCATCACCAGAGGAATGGGGAAGTAGGCGAAAATGGAGTTTGCAAGCCTCTCTAAAGCGAACAAAATTCTCACTACCCCTGGAGAACGTATCCGGGAGCGAGATCTTAGGCTCGGAACAAACTCCATGAACGCCAGCAGAACCGGTCACCTGAAACTGAGACACAGTTTTACGGAGATCTGCTACCTCCAGCGAAAGACCTTGCATGCGGTCAATCAAGGCTGAAACCGGATCCATGCTTAAGATGGTTATGGCGGTTTATAATGTCACGGATGAAGTTAGCAGATAGCTGGAACATATAAATAAACGAGCGACTGGCTTGATCCCAAACTAAGGAGCTTATAGGTGAGCCCTATAAAACCCTAAGAGCTCTCCCTGACTGCTATGCACATGCAAGGGTCTGTATGGTAGACGATTGCATGCCCGCATACCTAATACTGTGTGACACCTGAAAACCCTATAATAGTGAGGGGACCCGACCACCAGCTCCCTGCACTTAATACAGACGGAGTCAAGGTCACCTAGAATCAAGCCAGCAAGGAAACACAATAAAGTAAATGACTTATCTGAACAAACAGCAGAAGCAGCCTCCAGCAGTGATCATCTCATCCAGGAAGTAGTATGAACCGCAAAGTGAGGCAGTATGGGAGGGATTATAAAGAAAGACAATTAGTCGAAATAAGTGACACCTGGCAGAAGGAAAGGAGATGAGAAAGTGAAACCAAAAAAAGAACATCATACAAGAGGTAGAGAAGAACGTCTGCCAGATCTTCTCACAGAACTGGCGGTGACATCATGGTTACAGGAATCTCTTTACTAAGAAGTTACCTAGAAGCTATAAAATATCCATTGCCAAAACACAATAAAAAGCAGTGACCAAACACACAGCAAACAGCGCAGAAAGTAATGGTAGGCAATGATCAGAAAATATTCACAATAGCTGTCAATGGTCCCACATAGAGATAACATCCAAAATTAATTGCAAGTGCTTATACAGGCATCATATACTCAGACCAACCATTAGACTCATATTCATAATACATATAAGGTGTTATAGTGCCTAATTCAAACCTTACCCTGGCAAGACAGACCCCAAAGGGAATCTGGAAAATCTACAGTTAAAGGGGTTCTCCAGGAATTAAAAAAATGAAAATACTTCTATATTATTTTATAATAATATATTCACAAATACCTTTTATTACTTAGAATGGTTTGTTTTGTCTAGGGAGCAATCATTAGGAGAAATAAAATGGCCGCTGTCCTATTAGTACACACAAAACCTGTCCTAATCACATAGGAGGACAAGTTACTTCGCCACAATGAGCCATAGTGCTGCCTTATCCTCCTCTCTGCTCTGCTTGTCAGGAATCATGATCCTGAATACAGGTGAATCTCTGTGGGAATGGAGATGATGAGGAGGGTGAGGTGTGGCTAATGAGCAGCACTTGTATGCAGTCTACAGTACCACAGCAAGTTCTTATCATCTGTATTCAGGATCATAATCCCTGACAAGTAGAGAGGAGGATGAGGCAGCTCTTTACCTCAGTGTTGTGTAGTAACTTGTCCTGCTGTATGATTACGACAGGTTTTTCTGGGAACTAATGGGACAGCAGCCATTTTGTTTCCCCTGATGATTGCTCTCCAGACAAAACGATATTTGAGAATATATTTATAATAAAGCAATATTTAAGTATTTTTATTTCTTAATTCCCGGGGAGAACACCTTTAAGGTAAGTGTTCATTTCATATCTGTCACTGTTGAACAGACTCTCTTGGCTTTGCAGAAGGCTTGCCTTGCTATTTGGGGGTCTTTTTAGAAAGGTTGATAACTATATGGTACTACGCTCTCTTAATGCTGTATTGGGGAATAAAGATTGTGTTTAATTAAAACTCTGAACCAAAGCAAGAAAATGGCCACCATGTACAGAAGTACTGTAATGGTAGCTCCTAGGTATCCACTTAGTATGCTAGAGGTTCTTCTGTAATATAGAAGGTAATTACACTTGTCTCTACAAGCGTCGTCATCTCCTGGTGTCACTGACCTGAGGCTGAATTCCTTTGGGCATTGCCTAACAAGCTTGACCTCAACAGAAAGCCAGTCATCTTCATGTGTCCCAGTGTTCCTATGCAACACCTACTGCTTAGAGGCATCCATATAAATTCATCATATAAGCTTAATCCACGCTTACAAATATAAAATAAAATACAATATGTGAGGCATTTGTAACAAATCTGATGCCCAAGATAGAAGTAAAATAGCACTCCTGTGCCACCCAATTAAAAATAGAAAGGAGTGCGGCCTCAAGAAGTTACGTGTGAGTAGCTGTTGTTCTGTGAAAAATCCTGTAGGCCCGGTTTTTGGCTACTAAGATGTGTATGCAGGAACACTCTATTAATGATCATCTTGGTTGGGACAGCACAAGACTCAGTGCAGGTATGCAGCGACTGGGACACACAAGGGAAAACACGTCAGGCTCACGGTGGGCCGATGGGGGCAGTAGTTGTTTGTACTCACGGTTAGCAGATGCCTACCTGGGCCGGCGTGCAGTGATGAGTAAGACAGCACAAAATCTTCCGGGAAACTCTCTGTTACAGGGAACACCAGCCAGATGTTGGTTGAGGTGCCCTTGATGATGGTGTTGTTTAGGGTGCTTGTGGAGGCTGGGCCCCTGGTTTGTGACGCCAGCACTACAAGGTGCAAATGTTGAGAGTAGCAGTAGTAAGAATGAGGAGTCGTTTGTTGTAAACCAGTTGAACATTTACTGCAAATCAATAGTCTCTGGACAGTTGGTACAGTTCATCAATGGAAAGCTTTTTGTATAGCATAAGTAATAATGAGTTCAATTGTAATCCTATTATCAGGTAGTGGCAGTTCTCAATGAAGTTGAGTTGTCCCTTTTAAAGTAGACGCTTTACAAGCAAGGATCCTGGTGGTAATTCTAAGTTCACTCTACAGCACTCTGCTACTAAAGTATGCTGATATATATAGTTACTATGAGCTATCCTTTAAGGGTGATCTCCCTTGTGACAGGCAAACACATCTGCTTCATTATTTGCAGGATACTCTTCTGAAAGGGTTTAGATTTTTCCACTATGACCCGGAAGGCTTGTGTAGTGGATAAGGATAATTCTGCGCACTAATTGTCTATTTGTGGCCTGACACTCAGAAAGATGCTCTCAGGCACTTGTTCTAATGAGGTCCATGAGCTAAGTTTAGATGTTACCCTCGCTAGGCTCTCTGCATCTTTGTACATAGACTCACTGTCTGGTGCTTGGTTGCTGTGGTAGTCTTCTCCAGGCTTGATCAGGGCCCAGAGGAAAGGAAAACAGCTACATGTTGATTTAGGCCTGTTTCTCTCCTCCATGAACTTGCTTCTCCTCTCTCACCAACTACTAACATAACAATCTGCTCTAAGCTAGACACACCCAAAGCTATACAAAGTGTGGTGCCAGCACCACCTAGGGGTGAATGGATGTAAATGACATTGCCAGTCTGATAAAAGGAAATACCATACAATGAATTAACCCCACCAGAGCGTTTAGCTTGGGGGGAAGCATGGGGGCAATGACACCATAGGTAGATTTAGGTTAGGGGTTTTGTATGGTGTTCTCTTTCCCTTCCCTGTCTCTATTTTCCCGCCTTTTTTCTATTTCAGGTGAAATTACCTCAGAAAGCTGCTTACCTCCATTCAAGCTGATTCCGGTTTTCTGCGAATCAAGAGTGCAGCTGATTGGTTGCTGCCTGTTGCTGGGGGAGATTTCCAGCTTCCTGATTTGTTGCTGCTCTGGCGGCGGGAATCTGTACTCCTTTATATTGGCAGGTTCGGCGCTGGCTCAGAAGTGCCTGAAGACTTGAGAAGCGTGGGACATGGAAGAACTCCTACAGCAGCTGATGAAGAGAGTGGGGTCCGCCGGCGGAGAAGACTGGCTGAGGAGCTGCTTGGAGATGCCGGCGCCGCTCCTATCAAGCTCACCACAAATGAGGACATCGCCGCCGAGTTCGTCTGGACCGCCGCTGAGGACTCCGCTGCAACCGCCGCCGTCGCTGGAGCTGCCGCCTTTAGGAGAAGAGGAAAGACCGATGCCAGCAGGGGGAAGTATGCCGGAGCAGCGCACGACAAGAGAAGCCTTCAGCCGGTTCCGGGAGGAGGAGTCAGCAGCGCTACCTAGCAAAAGAGCTAGAAAAGCAAGGAGCGCTTATACTCCTCCCCCGGGGGGGGGGGGGGGGCGCCGGCGCAGCAGCAGTCAAGGAGGAGCGGCATTGCAGAGAGGTCGGCGGTCCTCCAGGAGCAGTGAGACTGGAGGACAGAGTGGCAGGACAGTCTATTCAGCAGGCGCTCTCACTGGCAGGGAGCGTCATCAAGATGCTGCCAGTGAGTAGCTTCAGCAGCAGGAAGTGGATTGTCAAAACCTACAGGTGAATTTACAGGGGCTGCCTGTTGAGAGGCTCCCACCTCTGCTGGTTGAGCCATCTCCGGGCCCCCTGGGAAGACTACCACACCTATCATCTTCAGCCTCTGGTCCACGCCAGGAGGAACAGCCAGTGGGTGAGAACATCAATGTTGTCCCTTTGTCTGAGTCTTCTGTGTTAGCTAGTCTGGTTAAGCTGCTAGCTGAGTTTTCTAGCAGGCAAGTGGTTAATGCTGCTTCAGATGTCTGGAGCAATGGTCAAAGTATGGCGGTTAATCCGCCTAGTGTCAGTAATGTTAGTAGTGTTGCTCCTGTGGTGGAGAGAGGTGCAGGGGTTAAAGAGACTTGTCTGAAGGAGGCTTTAGTTTGTGAAGTGTCTCCTTTAGGTCATCATCTTAGTACTACCGTGAAGGAGCGCATTTGGCGGATGGAGTACGTAGAATTAATGGCGTTATTACCGTCCGCCAAACATAGTGCGCTTAAAAAGGATGATAAAATGGAGGATGAGAAGAAACGCTTTCCCAGTAGATCATTTAACAATTGGTTCCAGGCCTTTTGTGTTTATGCCGCGGTTTTGGGGGAGAAGCATTCTGAGCTGTGTTCGGGACTTTTCCAGCATTTAGATATTGTCATTGAGGCCTACAGGAATTTTTGCGGAATGGCTTGGTTTCAGTATGATGAGACGTTCCGCCAAAAGTTAGCTGTTCATCCATCCCTTAAATGGGGTGTGAAAGATATTGGGCTCTGGGTAAATTTTATGTTGCCTCAGAAAGCTATGCCAGCGAAGTCGCCGTCTTCTCAGACAGTTATGAGAAAAGGCGTTTGCTTTGCTTATAATGAGGCTACCTGTAAGGGCTGTTTCACACGAGCGGATGCCGTGCGTGGCATCCGCTCCGTGAAAGAGTGCCAAGACCCGATGCAGACTGCAGAGGCACGGAGCATTAACATGACTGATAATGCTCCGTGCCTCTCTGTGATCTCTTTACTATGAAATCACAGTTGTCACTGTGATTTCGTAGTAAAGAGATCACAGAGAGGCACGGAGCATTATCAGTCATGTTAATGCTCCGTGCCTCTGCAGTCTGCATCGGGTCTTGGCACTCTTTCACGGAGCGGATGCCACGCACAGCATCCGCTCGTGTGAAACAGCCCTAAATGGTTGAATAACTGCCGTTTTAAACATGAATGTTCGTTTTGTGGGGGTACCCATCCTATGTCCCGTTGCTTTAAAAGAAATTCCCAGTCGGGCCAGCAGCAGCCAAACACTAGGGAGCAGGTGGCAAAAAGCATCGAGTCCAGTGAGGTTGGCAAAAATGCAACTGTGGCTCGCTCTTTACCCAGACCGTCCGAAAGCTGATTTAATATTTAGCGGTTTTTTTATATGGTTTTGAAGTTCCACAGATTTCTGGTGTTGGCTGCTGTTGGGTTGAGAACTTAAAATCTGTGGATTTGCATAAGGAGGTAGTCCGTAGAAAGATTCAGAAAGAGCTTGACTTGGGTAGGATTGAGGGCCCCTTTTTGGAGCCGCCGTTTGTTAATTTTAGGCTTTCTCCTTTGGGCGTTGTGCCAAAGAAGGAGCCTGGTGATTTCAGGTTGATTCATCACCTGTCGCTCCCAGAGAAAAGCTCTTTGAACGATATGGTGGATAAATCAAAGGCCTCTGTTTCTTACGCCTCTTTTGATAGTGCATTAGCATTAGTTAGGTCTTTTGGTAAGGATGCCTTGTTAGCTAAGGCGGACATTAAGTCTGCTTTCCGTTTATTGCCTGTTTCTCCAGATGGTTTCAACTCGTTAGGTTTTCAGTTTTGACAGTTATTTTTATTTTGATAAATGCCAGCCGATGGGTTTTTCGCTATCTTTTTATTATTTTGAAGCATTTTCTTTGTTTATTCAGTGGGTCGTTGAGTGTGATTTAGGTTTTAATGGCGTTCATCATTATTTAGACGATTTTTTGTTTGTTGGTTCTTCTCATTCTAGTGCGTGCTCAGACTTGTTAGTTAGGTTTATAGATATTTGTTCTTGTTTTGGGATACCAGTAGCAGAGGAGAAGACTGTTGGTCCTTGTGTTTGTTTGGAGTTTCTTGGGATAGTTATTGACTCTAGTCGCATGGAATTTTGCTTGTCGGAGGCGAAATTGGAAAAAATTCAGACGTTACTTTTGTCTTTGTTGAGGAAGAAGAAATGTAGTTTGAGGGAAATGCAATCTCTTCTTGGATCTCTTAACTTTGCTAGTAGGGTTATCCTCATAGAAAGGGTTTTTTCTAGTCGGTTATATTTTTCTACAAGGGGTCTGAAGTCGCCTAGTTCCCATATACGGTTGACTAAGTGTTTGAAGGAGGATATGGGTGTTTGGTTAGAATTTCTGCAGGATTTTAATGGTTCTAGTTGCTGGCAGGAGGAATTTTTGAGTTCAGACGCCTTAGGTTTATTTACGGATGCGGCCGATAGCTGTGGATATGGGGCGTTCTGGAATGGTAAATGGTCAGCTGAGAGGTGGCCAGCTTCCTGGGTGGCTAATGGCCTCACAAGGAATATTGTTTTATTGGAACTTTTTCCGGTAATTGTGGCAGTTGTTCTTTGGGGCTCGGAGTTTAGGGATAGGAGGATTTTATTACACACAGATAACAAGGGGGTTTGTTTTTCTGTCAATACTCTTTCATCCAAATGTGATGTAGTGGTGAAGTTGTTAAGGCATTTAGTTCTGTTTTGCATGAAGTGTAATATATGGATCAAAGCAAAATACATTGTAGGGCCATCTAACGTGCTGGCTGATTCTCTGTCTAGTTTAGAGTTCCTGAGATTCCGGGAGTTAGCTCCGGAGGCGGACCTGGAAGGGAGCCCGTGTCCTCAGCATCTTTGGGGTTTGATTTGGGACTGATATCCGAAGCTATTAAGAGGTCTTTAGCCCCGAGAACATGGGCAGCTTACTCTGCCGCATGGCGGGATTGGTTGAACTTTGTAAATTCATGTACAGTGGATGTTAAAGGGGATGTTTTAGATTTTGGTTTATTGTTTGTTGCTAGTTTATTCAATAAAAATTTGGCGGCTTCGTCTATTGCGAGAGTAGTGGCAGGTGTTTCGTTTTTTCAAAAACTGCGGGGTGAGAGGCCCGTTATCATCCTTTTTTCAGATTAAGCAATCGCTCAAGGGTTATAGGAAAGGTGTTTGTAAGCTGGACGCTAGGAGGCCGATTTCTGTTTCATTACTGGGTGATCTATGTAATGTTTTGTGTGACGTGTGTAAGGATCAATGTAAAAATCTTGCTTTTTCGTACAGCTTTTGTGTTAGCTTTTTTCGGGGCATTTAGGATTAGTGATTTGGTTGCGGCGAACCGCAATAGTTTGTCTGGTTTGGAGTTTTCAGATGTTATTTTGTTTGATAAAGTTGAGATTTTTATTAGAAGATCCAAAACTGATCAGGACGGCAGAGGCCAGGTCGTTAGATTACATGCTTGGGTGGGTTCTGACTTTTGCCCAGTTAAGTTGGTAAGGTGTTGGCTTGAGATTCATTCCTCTAAGTGTGGCTCCTTCTTAGCGCATCAAGATCTCTCCCCTCTCACTAAATTTCAGTTTAGCGCTATTTTGAAGAAATGTTTGGGGCGGTTGGGGCTCAGTTCTGCTAAAATCTCGTCGCATTCATTTAGGATAGGCGCCGCGACGGAGGCTTCTAGATTTGGGTTAGATGACTCAGAGTCAAAAGAATCGGGCGATGGGAATCTAATAAGTTTAGAATTTATGATAGACCGGAGTTAATGTTGCCAGTCTGAATACTTTTCTATTTTTACAGGGAGTCAGTTTGTGATTTGGATTGTGGGCCATTCATTTGTGGGCTCAGAAGCGAGCTGGAAAAAGAATATACTTAGAGAATTTGTCGTTTAATGCATCTGAATTTCTTATTCTTTGGCAGGGAGTTAGAGGGATGTGTTGGAAAGGGTTAATGGAAGAAATTAATAAGCTTATGAAGAAAGGGCCTGTTCCGCATTTGATTGTTATTCATCTTGGGGGGAATGATTTAGGTAAAATAAGAATCTGCGAATTATTGTGGGTTATGAAGAGAGACCTGTCCTTATTACATCATAGTTTACCCAATACTAATTTAGTTTTTTCTGAAATTGTCCCTCGCTTAGTGTGGTCACTGGTCAGGAAAGGATGGTCAGTTTTTGGAGAAAATTCGTAAAAGAGTGAATAGGGCCCTTGAGAAATTTCTCCCTTTAGTGGGTGGTTTTAGCTATAGGCCTTTGGATTTGGAGGGATTTTTGCCAGGCCTTTTTAGGTCTGATAATGTTCATCTTTCTGAGGTGGGGATTGATATTTTAAATTTGGGCCTTCAAAATGTGGTAGAAAAAATGGCTGCGGTGCTGTGGGGGGCCTCCCCTATGTTAGGTGTGGCTTGTGGGGTAGTGTCGCTCAGCTCATGCTGAGTGGATCTTGGTCTTTATATGGTTAATTTATTATTGGTCTTTTGGTATCGGTTATGGTGGTATTTTTAAATTAAATTATTTTTTTAATTTATTGTTGTAAATTATTTTAAGTGACCCTTAATAAAGCACAGCAGCCATTTCCTCCACTAAGTCGTTGGTGTAAATTTTTTATTTAGTGGCTAAGGTAGTATTAGAGTGTGTCATTTGCTCCCATGAATTAACCCCACCAGAGCGTTTAGCTTGGGGGGAAGCATGGGGGCAATGACACCTTAGGTAGATTTAGGTTAGGGGTTTTGTATGGTGTTCTCTTTCCCTTCCCTGTCTCTATTTTCCCGCCTTTTTTCTATTTCAGGTGAAATTACCTTTAGAAAGCTGTTTACCTGCATTCAAGCTGATTCCGGTTTTCTGCGAGTCAAGAGTGCAGCTGATTGGTTGCTGCCTGTTGCTGGGGGAGATTTGGAGGGATTTTTGCCAGGCCTTTTTAGGTCTGATAATGTTCATCTTTCTGAGGTGGGGATTGATATTTTAAATTTGGGCCTTCAAAATGTGGTAGAAAAAATGGCTGCGGTGCTGTGGGGGGCCTCCCCTATGTTAGGTGTGGCTTGTGGGGTAGTGTCGCTCAGCTCATGCTGAGTGGATCTTGGTCTTTATATGGTTAATTTATTATTGGTCTTTTGGTATCGGTTATGGTGGTATTTTTAAATTAAATTATTTTTTTAATTTATTGTTGTAAATTATTTTAAGTGACCCTTAATAAAGCACAGCAGCCATTTCCTCCACTAAGTCGTTGGTGTAAATTTTTTATTTAGTGGCTAAGGTAGTATTAGAGTGTGTCATTTGCTCCCATGAATTAACCCCACCAGAGCGTTTAGCTTGGGGGGAAGCATGGGGGCAATGACACCTTAGGTAGATTTAGGTTAGGGGTTTTGTATGGTGTTCTCTTTCCCTTCCCTGTCTCTATTTTCCCGCCTTTTTTCTATTTCAGGTGAAATTACCTTTAGAAAGCTGTTTACCTGCATTCAAGCTGATTCCGGTTTTCTGCGAGTCAAGAGTGCAGCTGATTGGTTGCTGCCTGTTGCTGGGGGAGATTTCCAGCTCCCTGATTTGTTGCTGCTCTGGCGGCGGGAATCTGTACCCCTTTATATTGGCAGGTTCGGCGGCGCTGGCTCAGAAGTGCCTGAAGACTTGAGCAGCGTCCCACCATCCCCCCCTTCCCCTACTTTTTTCATTAAGTCACCTGTCGCTGGGCTTTATTAGAGGGGTAGTGTCGCTCAGCTCATGCTGAGTGGATCTTGGTCTTTATATGGTTAATTTATTATTGGTCTTTTGGTATCGGTTATGGTGGTATTTTTAAATTAAATGATTTATTTAATTTATTGTTGTAAATTATTTTAAGTGACCCTTAATAAAGCACAGCGGCCATTTCCTCCACTAAGTTTTTGGTGTCAATTATTTATTTAGTGGCTAAGGTAGTATTAGAGTGTGTCATTTGCTCCCATGCAAACACATAAATATTCAGATGTCCCATTTACACACTTATGTTGGAAGCAGTAGGCATAGCAAGGAAATCTACAAAATGCCACTTCTCCCCTGTGGCGACACCTCAGGCAGATTCCACCTTGCCTCATGGACAGTCCACCCCTGCTTGTGTTTTATGTAACAGAGTAACTGTCCAATTGTTAACTTTTTGGTACATTACTGCAAAAACAATAACACCACTAGCAATAGTATCGAGGCTAAAGAACATGGTTTTTCCGCAACCCTATGCTGTAAACTCAAAAGTCTTGTATCCGGCATAATAAGGCCACTTTCTCTTACTGGAAGGAAGAGGGTTAAGGAGCTCTAGCTTCTATGTATTCTTAGAGACTTAAAAATCCACACAGTAAAACAATCGACTGAAGTAGAAGGCGAGTCTTCAGAGTTATACTCTGACCTAAATCAGTCTTTCCCTTTGAATCAGTTTATGTTACCAGTTATTTAGCAGATTGATTGCTGCTATGGCAACTGCACAGCCTGCTGTATAGACACTAGCATTAGTCCCTCATTCTTTCGCTGCTTATGTTGTCTCTCAGACCACATTTGGCGTAAGCTGAAAATTAGGGAACGCTGAGGGAATTAATTTGCTTTGACATAGCTGATACTGAGCCTGGATATGTACAGTATACGCTTGCAGAGATGAAACAGTAGGTGCTTCAGCATTCATGTTTGTTTATTGCTTCCCAAGCCATCTCTAATGTCTAACCTCAAAAAGTTCTCTTAGAAGATGGCTGAGGCATTACTGCCTATTATCACGCACAGATCCGAGATGATTAGGTCATTGGAAGGCATTACAGACTCTGTTCGTCTTGGAAAAGCATTTTATCTCTTCTCTTAAAGGCAGACAGAAATCTTCCCAGTAGCTAGGCATCTGCTGCCCAGTTCTGCTGATATTTGAGATGAGACGTGTGATTCTCTCCCTTAAGGCTTCTTCTAGTCTCTCAGAAATGCAGAGCCATTTATGAAGGTCAAATGATGAGACATCCGGGTAGCTTGCTCTCTCCTGAAGTACAGTGAAATGGACAGGACATCTCTGGTGAATCACCTTTTCTCACTAGATTTTAGTCTGATACAACCGTAAGCATGTGATGTCAGAAAGAGACATTAAATAAGGGGGTGAAGCGTTGGCATAATTGTAAAGTTCAGACTCTAAAATTAATTTAGCAGCATCACAGGAACAACAGCAGCACATGTAGCATACCAAACCATGGGGGAAAACACGTGAGGCTCACGGTGGGCCGATGGGTGCAATAGTTAATGTACTCACGGTTAGCAGATGCCTCCCTGGGCCAGCGTACAGTGGATGGGAAGATAGCACAAATCCTCCGGGGCACTCTTGGTTGCAGGGAACACCAGCCAGATGTTGGTTGAGGTGCCCTTGATGGTAATTGGTGCTAGGTGCTTTTGCGGCTGGGCCCCTGTGTTCGTGACGCCAGCACCGCTAGGTGCAAATAGTGGTAGTAGTTGAAATGATGATATAGAATAAGGGAGACTAGGGCTTTTAAAACACTCCCAGTACTTTACTGAAGCAGATCCACAGATCATTAAGGTATGTAACAGTCATTTACATAAAGGCAGCTTTTACAGGGATTCACATTAGTTCCCAGAAGTTGCATAAGGCATAGTTCTCTATAACAATCAGTCATTCTGTCTATTATTTCTCCAGGTTGGAGGGATGAACTATCTCGGCTGTACTGTATAATCCTATACCTCTGTGTCCTCTTCTAGGAATACTACACTCAGACAAATGGCCCTTTCATCTTTAATTATGGTGGGTAGCTTGTAGCTTTGAATCTCTCCACCTGATGCAAAGGAGTCTGGAGTCTGATAAACGACAGTTACCTTCCTTCGTCAATATCCTCATTCCCTCTCTGGGTAACCTGGAGATACTGCGATCTTTTCCCTTCTATGGGCTGGTGCATGGGACTAAGTATAGAGATTTTATATCTCTGCAAAATGGCTGCTGAGGTTCAGCTTGTCCTCAGACATGACACACTGACCACCTTCTTCCTGCACTGTGCACACACTGAGTGTAGGGCGGAGTTAACCCTGGGAGGCCTGTTAGAACCCCCCCCCCCCCATGCAACTTTATGAGAACACATTTACAAGTACAGTTTACAGGAAACACAATCACAACATTCAGCAGTGTGTTTCAGGACACTGCACACATCCGTGACAGGGATAGATAACAGCTGAGACTAATACAAGATCTTTACACAGCAGTCGCGTGCCTAGGGTGTTTGGCACCCGGGGCGGGTCCTTTCTGTGGCACCCCCCCCACAAAAAAAAAGGAGTATCGACCTTCACAGTAGTTTTGTCCAGATAAGTGCCCCCTCAAGGGCATTATGCCCACACAGTGCCACCTCACAGTATTTATGCCCTCACTGGATAACTTTCACAGTAGTAATGCACTATCTGTGCCCCCTTTATAGTAGTAGTTATGCCCTCTCTGTGCCCCTTTCACAGTAGTAATGCACTATCTGTGCCCCCTTCACAGTAATAATGCCCGGACACACACACACACCACAAGCAGCAGCAGACTCAGCTCGGCTACAGTGTATATTTGCACACACACTGTCTGTGACACACAACACTGGTGGTCACTTCAATTCACTACAAGGCACACAGCCTTTTTCAGGAGGACTAGAGAGGAGCACTGGATCGAGCGAGCGGCTGCAAAGATGGAAAGTTTTTTCCTGCCTTTCCTCTTATAACGCTCCAGTGCTGATATAACCTCCAGAAACATTACATCCCATGTGACTGATATCAGCCGCTCCTCTTATAACACTCCAGTGCTGATATAACCTCCAGAGACATTACATCCTATGTGACTGATATCAGCCGCTCCTCTTATAACGCCCCAGTGCTGATATAATCTCCAGAGACATTACATTATATGTGACTGATATTAGCTGCTCCTCTTATAATGCTCCAGCGCTGATATAATCTCCAGACATTACATCCTATGTGACCGATATCAACTGCTCCTCTTATAACGCTCCAGCGCTGATATAATCTCCAGATGTCAGAGGGAGATGTCAGAAGGTGAGATTGTTGGTGGGCAGGGATCTGTGATGGGGCAATGGCAACAGGGGGACACTAGAGTTTCAGGGGGGCACAGAAGTACACTTGAACACAGGTGATTGGCAGCACCTTCAGGACTGACTGCCCCCTACAGTAACTTACCCCCCTGCTGCTGTGTGTAGGAGGGATGCAGGAGGCAGTGAGGGGACTTCATACTTCCAGCACTGCACATGAGGCACACTAAAATTACCGGAGGTGAAAACTCAGAGTCTCTGCCTGCCAGTTCTCATCTCTTCCTGCAGCCATTGTAGGTCTGGGAAGAGTCCCCGCCACCTCCTCACACAGACTATCACACTGCAGAGAGGAGGGGGAGCTGCCTTCTCTTCGGTTAGGGGCAGCTATGAGTGGCCCCTATTTTGCCTCTTTGCAGCAGGGCCTCTGACAGCGCTCAGTTACTGCCCTGATGGTGACCCTGCTGCACTGCCACACACTTGTATGATGATATGGACCTGCAACCTGCGCTATGTGACTACACAGACATCGCAAGCCGCCTGCCCCCAGAGAAAGAGAGGTGAAGTCTGGGCTGGGGATAGATAAGGAGGGGGGGGAACAAAGTCCCTAATACATCCCTCAATGATGACTTCACCTCTCTTTCACCGTCTGGCCAGGTCCACAGTCATCTAACTGTAAGTTGCCGTTATTTTTTATATACCGGACTGTACTATCCTGGATACGTCCAAAGTAAGGCCTTGTCTATTCATTTGACTTAGCCTAACATTATATTTGGATGGGGTAATATTTTAACCAATGATGGTAAAAGTTTTGTTTTAGATGAAAAGTCATTTCTCTCTGTGTTATATTATATTGATACTTTTCGCAACCCTATAATACTACTGTAATTTGATAGTATTCTGGCAGGCTATATTTCTGAAGGGGCACAGAAATATGCCCAGCTGTACCCCTTCAGAAATATGGCCTGCCAGAATACTATACCTTAGCAGAATGCGCGCAGTGTGTCCCTGCCGTTTCGCGCATGCTCACTAAGGCTACTTTCACACTAGCGTTCGGAGCGGATCCGTCTGATGTTTCATCAAACGGATCCGCTCCGATAATGCAGACGTTCGCATCCGTTCAGAACGGATGCGTCTGCATTAAAACTTAGAAAATTTTCTAAGTGTGAAAGTTGTCTGAGCGGATCCGTTCAGACTTTACATTGAAAGTCAATGGGGAACGGATCCGCTTGAAGATTGAGCCATATTGTGTCATCTTCAAGCGGATCCGTCCCCATTGACTTCCATTATAAGTCTGGACGGATCCGCTCGCCTCCGCACGGCCAGGCGGACACCCGAACGCTGCAAGCAGCGTTCAGGTGTCCGCTCACTGAGCGGAGCGGAGGCTGAGCGCTGGCAGGCGGATGCATTCTCAGTGGATCCGCCTCCACTGAGAATGCATTGGGGCCAGACGGATGCGTTCGGGGCCGCTCGTGAGCCCCTTCAAACGGTGCGCACGAGCGGACACCCGAACGCTAGTGTGAAAGTAGCCTAAGTGGGCGCGCTTCTCCCGCTGCAGTACTATAATTTTTTACTTACCAGTGGATCTGCGCTTGCACAGCACCGCACACACCCTCCTCCAGCTGATCCCAGTGTGGCCGCGTCACTTCCGGTGTGGTCGCATCACTTCCGGGTATAGCATTCTTCCAAGGTATAGCATTCTTGCAGAACACCGGAAGATTGTGATGTCACATTGCACAGGCTGCAGGTCCATAATTTCATTATCATACAAGTGTGTGCAGCGCAGCAGGGCCACTACCCTATGATGTGTATCGGTGCTTGGCTGGGGCAGGCTATAAACATGGGAACATTGAGGCAGGGCACACCGGCCCACTGCATAGTGAAAGGCTGCCCACGTGGCCTCCCCTCCTCTGTCTCTGTCACTGCGCTCATCCCTGGTCAGCCGTGTAAATTGTAGTGAAGGTAATCTTCTTACCAGTGACTGTATTTGTGAGTTATAACCTCCCTTTTGATCCTCAGCTGTGTCATCTGACTTAGGGTCCATTCACACGTCCGTAATTTGGGTCCGGATTCGTTCCGCAATTTGCGGACCCATTCACTTTCAATGGGGCTGGAACGGATGCAAATCCACATTTCCTGGATCCGCATCCGTTTTTTCGGGATCCGCATCCGTTTTTTCGGGATCCGTTTTTTCGGGATCCGCAATTTAGTTCCTGGAAAAAATAGAACATGTCCTATTCTTGTCCGCAATTGCGGACCAGAAAAGGCATTTTCTATTATAGTGTCTGTGATGTGCGCATCCGCAAATTGCGGATCGCACATTGCAGGTGTCCGTGTTTTGCGGATCCGCAATTTTCGGATCCGCAAAACACTTACGGACGTGTGAATGGATCCTAACACTCTCCAACTCCAGGAAATCAGTTACTTATCTTTTCATTCCTATGAGAATGACATTGAGGCTCCCATAAGAATACATAGAGAAAGTGTTCCTGTCCTGTGCTGTCTTATTTGGAGAGTCAGAGTGCTGGTCACATGACACAGCTGATGATCAGAAGCGAGGCTATAACTCATATAGTTACCAGTAAGAAGATTACCTTCAATACAATTTACATCATGCACTTTTCTAACAGGCCAGAAAATAAATTTTTGTGGGAGATTTTCTTTACTATGGACTATAGATAACACATAGCACTGTACCATTGTGATGGATAAGTGAGTATACATTTTGCTACTGCATTTTACAAAGGAGTTAGGCCCATGCACACGGGCGTGTTCCGCGGCCGAGAGCGGTCCGTGGTAACCCGGCCGGGATTCCTTCTGACAGCAGGAGCGCACGGCGTCATTGCTTGCTATGACGCCGTGCGCTTCATGCCGCCGCTGCTGTACAGTGATACACTCGTATGATCTATACGAGTGTATTACTGTACAGCAGCGGCGGCATGAAGCGCATGGCGTCATAGCAACCAATGACGCCGTGCGCTCCTGCTGTCAGAAGGAATCCCGGCCGGGTTACCACGGACCGCTCTTTGCCACGGAACACGGCCGTGTGCATGAGGCCTTATAGTGTTCTTTTAATGATCCATGCACATATGAGAGTAGTGAGTGTATGCAACTCGCCACCACCAATGGTGTGCTGATAAAGGGAATACAAGAATGGTCTACTTGCCTTTACTAAAATTAGTAAGATTTCTGGAGAAAGACTGTTGATCCAAGGAAATATTCAGATTGTGATACAGATGTAGTAAACATCAGAATCAGTGGGTTAGCATGCCACCCCAACAGTGTAACTTCATATCAACTTTAAGATTTAGAAGCTTTACACATAATTAAAGCTGTATTATACAGTCTGGCAAGCCAAATGATTGTCAGGAGGGAAGCATTCGCCTGCTCGCTAGTGGAGGAGACCACTGCTATTACATGTAGTTATATCTACCGCAGCTCGGGGAGGGTCGATTGCTATGCCTTTGCTCATCCCCATGCTGTATAGTGGTTTGCAAACGAATATTTTTTTTAACATCTCAACAGATTTGGATCGCCTAATGATCAAGCTCGTTCATGGGGCAATCAGCGTCAGTATTACACTGCCAGATGAGCACTAATGAGCGCTCATGTGCACGTTTGTAAGCGATTATCGGCCTAAAATTCAGGCAGTGTAATACAGGCTTTAAGCTAAGCCAGAGTGATAATCAAGTGTGCTAACACATCAGGCATGACTTTAATGCTGGCGACAACTGCATTTGGAGAAAGAATAGAATTTTTCCCCAATATGAGACCACTACTTCTTATAGAGTTTTTGAGACCTTCTGTGTCCACATTGCAGGAGAATAGATTGAATGTGATAGACCTGTGTAAATGTTACTATGTTAGTTTGCTCTGTATATGAGTCAAATAATCCTATTATAATTACTATTAACTTTGGAAACATGTCTGTCTGTGTTAAGAACAGGGTCATTAAAAAACAAGACAAATAATCTACACATCATCCTTCATGTTCGTCCAATTAACTTCAGTGTTGATGTTCATCATGTTGGTAATGATGAAAATGACGAAATTCATGATGACAGAATGTAACTGTTGATAATCACTAATTATGATCATGGATTATGATTAGTTCTAGTTTATTGAAGTAGAATACACATGCACCTACAGGTGGCAGTTAGATATTAGGCTATGTCACTTGACGAAATGAAACTTCAATGTGAAGAAACACAAAGAGGTTTATGAAAGATGACAAATGATTCTTAAACTGGTATCAATGGGTTCCTAAGAGAGGCATCAAAACTATAATGAGGAGCGCGGTCAGAAATAACATGGGTGGAGGTCACAAGTGCAGGAGCTAAGAGTCAAGGTATAGCTGTTCACTTAATGTTCCAAATAGCATCAGGAGTTCAAATACAATAATAATTTCCATGCAGATTTAGATGATAGGTTAGGCTAATTCTGCATATTTAGCTAGAAGTTTGAAGAAAAAAAAACTTATGGTACCCATACACATTAGTCTTTCATTTGAGTGTAGTTGGTACTAATGTTTGAGGGGAGCTCCCGACTCTCTCCCGACAGATGATGTTGGGGGAAACCAGGATCAGATGAAATGAATATTTTTAGCCGATCCTTTTGTTCTCCTGGGAGATAAGCCATTGCAGAAGTGTCTGGCAGTGGCTTTCTCTGGTCTCCACTTATAGCTCACATACACGTTCAACTGAGACCCAAAACAAAACTGCAAGCTTATAAGGTTGTGGAAAAGCACACCCACCTTAAAAGTATCTCTCCTTTCCTGAATCTGAGTGTCATGACTGCATCAGGATGGCATTGCCGGGAATGAAAAGTGTTTGCTCTGCTCTTTATAATGTTCATGGGCTGTAGAAGTGAGATCAGAAAAATAAAGGAATATTCTCCAGCATCCGTCAGTATTGGTCATCTTTATTGTAGATCGGCATAAGAGTACATGCTTCAATCTTCACCACCCTCCTTAACCTGTGGTGGACGGTGGTGAAGATTGAAGCATGTACTGTTATGCCGATCTACAATAAAGACGACCAATACTGACGGATGCTGGAGAATATTCCTTTTTTTTGATTACTGTAGAAGTGAGATCCAGCCACTAAAAAGGTGATGTTGCATATAGGCACTGCTCTCTGAAGAGAGAGTACAGGACAATATGCCTGCCCCATTTTAACGTCAGTCCTGATGCAAGAAGAGAGGAGGGGCCCTGATAAGAAGCGCTATAAGTGGCCATGTTGGAGGAGAAGGGCACATGCCCTGTTAAAGCTTGCATCACCCTGCTGGGGATGTAGTCCATTAGGCCTACTGCAGTGGCCTGAAAAAGAGTCCCTGGCTAGGGATGTGTAGCAGTGGTCATCATGGCTGTTTTGAACAGATGCCAGTGATGCAAGAAAGAAATGGGCCAAGGGCTGAGGATTCTGTGGATGAGATGACTGCATTGGCTGCAGCAATGTAGAGATTGACCAAGACCTAGGTCCTCAGAGAGAAGAGGCAGGTGTTTTGTTAATGGGGCCCTATAAACAGTAATCTACATCTTCCATTTGCATTTAGGTAATTCATCTAGGGCATCCTGTAGGATATTTTTTGTACTATATCAACACTACAGAGTTTGTGTTATCTGCGAATACATAAAGTGAGTGCTATGAAATCAAATTTGATCATTTAAAAACAGGTTAAACAGTAAAAATCCCAGTACGGACCCCTAGGTTCATCCACTTATAACATTAATCTAGTTTGAAAATGACACACTTTGACTAATCTTTCAATGTGGTCTTTAAGCCAATTTTGGATCAAATCAAAATAAAAACAAAGGACTATGAATTGTGCAATAAGACAGTTGCAAATGCTTTAAAAGAATTGATGTATATTACATCTCCTGGCAGCCCAAGTTTGTTCAGTAAATTGGTTTGACTCCTCTCTTACATGGATCACTTTGAATCCAAACGTGTGTATTGTTTTTTCATCCAATTAAAAACAATGATATATAAATAAGTGAACAGTTTACTGAACTTTGAAGTTATAACCACATGAAATAAAATAGAACAATTTATTGTAATTGTTCATTTAACCCCTTGAGGACCCTGTGATTTTCCTTTTTGTCATTTACGTTGTTTACTCCCTGCCTCCCAGAGCCATAACTTTTTCAACATATGTTTAAGTTTTACAAATATAAACAGGCATATAATGTACAAGGAGAAAAGCAAAGAAATAAATAACAAGGTTAGTCTGTAGCAAGATAGAGATACATGTGTGTGTGTTCCTTTGTAGCACACCTGGACTCTAATCAATACAGACCAATCTAATGATAAAGGCCTGCTTTAAAGGCATCAAAAACTGTAAGACAACCAGAGTAGAAATAGTTGCCCACCTCCCTCCATCCCATGCAACCACAGTGTCCACTGATCCACATCCATGCCTGATCAGAACAGCTTTCAATGACCCTGAAGTATCTGCAGCTTTCCCATGATGCCTTTCATCTCCTCTTTCAGGTACCAAGATGTAAAGGCACTATTAATGTATTGATTTCAATTGGTGACAGATAAAAAGTCTCTATTTGTGGAAGAAACTACACACTTGCTTCTCTTTATGTCTGAGGACATCCAACCTTTCAAGATGGAGAATATTTTTGGCCTGTGCCACCACATGAGACAGCTGAGGAATGATCAGTCAGAGCTAGTTTTGAGGGAGACAACACTTGGTCACTGTAATAAGAATATGAGCAATCCCTGGAATCAGCAGTATCTGGCCTCCACCATCCAGTGTCGAGGCCACCCTATGGCAAATAACTATAGTATTCAGACGTGGCCCCCAGAGATTATTAATGGACCCTAGAAGATTCCCTACCTCTGTCCAAAATTCAGCTAACTTTGGGCATGACAGCAGACCATGGTAAAGATCAGTAGCCTGCTGATGACACCTCAGGCATCCCATTATCCTCCACAGATTCCTTAGTGTGTGTGGAAGACTGAAGGCCAATAGAGCATCGTGAAAGATCTTTAAGTGTGTCTTCCCCTTAATGTTTCATTCACCACATGCTTCCGGAGGTCTACGATGCTGTTTCTGATCATACAAACTGTCCGGATTCTGTCTGCTTAGCCTATTTCTAAGCACGTGATGCAATGTTGAGATGTTGGGTTTATAGGAGCGGACAGAAACGCATGAAATACATTGGATTTCCATTCTTTTGTCATGTTAAACATTATACCCTTACAGTAGACCCCCCCAATTGTATATACAGGATAAAATCTGTCTCTTGTAGTCAGTATCTACAGTGTAGTTCCAAACATGGCTCTTGGGGATGAAATAGGTTAGATATGTTCCTGACTTCCCTATCTCACCAGTGCCTAAACAGTTTGATCTCCTGTCCTGGGCATAAACCAGGGTTATGTCTGATTGGTAGATGTTTAGATATTTAGTAAGAGAGGGCACTTTAAAATGGTATGGATAAAAACTACAGATCTCACTGCAAAAAATGAACACAGCACCAGGGTCTGGTGAGCCTAGGCCCAAACTGTGCGCAGATCATTAATGATAGCATCCACCACGGGATTCACAAAGTTTAACCAAGAGATTTATGAAAAACGCAGATTAAAGTCATAATTACAATAAGATGGTGAAACTAGAGGAGCCAACTTGATTGTTGATAACAAGGCTAGGGGCTAAAACCTCTTCCACTTGTTCTGATCAGATACAAAGCATCTTAAAAAACTGCTCCAAAACCTAGTTGATCCTTTCAGTTCCATTTGTCTCAGGATGGAAGGAGAAGGAGAGTTTGATTCCCAGTCTCTTGCTAAATTCTCCCCAGAATCTGAGACAATGGACTCGGGTACTCCATGTAATCTAAGAATATTGTCGACAAACAAAGCAGCCAATTTTTTAGCGTCAATAAATTTCTTCAACTGAATCAGATGATACATTTTAGAGAAGCTATCAATCACCACCCAGATAACCATCTTACCCCGGTAGGGCGGAAGATCCATAATGAAATCCATTGAGCTATGAGCCCACGGTCTCTGTGGAATGGGCATGGGGCAAAGTAAACCCGCAGGATGTCTCCTGGGTACCTTAACCCTAGCACACACATCACATGCTGAGACAAAGGCAACCACATCTCATGACCAAGTAGACCACCAGTAGGCTCTAGAGACCAGATGTTTAGTCCCAGCAATACCAAGATGACCTGTCAGCAAAGAACAATGGGATTCCTCCAAAATTTTAATGCGAACGTTTGGGGGAACAAACAATTTACCAGAAGGAAGATTACTAGGAGCCAAATCTTGACACAATCATATTTCGACGGCAAGATCAGAACTAACGGCAGCAACGACAACACCAGAGGGAAGAATCTTACCAAATTTAGTATTGATAGAATCACAAGAACCAAAAGTACTTGATAAGGCACCCGCCTTCACATTACCATACCCAGGACAATAAGTAACAAAGTTAAACCAGGTTAAGAACAAGGCCTATCATGCTTACCTAGGATTTAAGTATTTAGCAGTATCCAAATAAATCAGGTTCTTATGATTGGTAAGAACAGTGATTTGGTGCTGAGCCCCTTTTAAGAAGTGCCACTACTCCTCAAAGGCCCATTTGATGGCCAACAGTCCCAGATTCTCAATATCACAATTCCTCTCAGCAGAGGAAAATTTGCTGGAGAAAAATGAACATGGCTGCAAATTAGTTAGGGAAGATGACCTCTGAGACACTACAGCACCCACTCCTACCTAAGAAGCATCCACCTCAACAATGATTGGTTTGGTAACATCTGACTGAATGAGTACAGGTGCATGAATGAAGCTTCCTTTAAGTGTAAACATGGACAGAGCCTCAGGAGACCAATAGAGAAGATCTGCTCCATTTGGTAATAGCTGAAAACTTTTTAATACATTTTCTATAATAATTTGCAAAACCAAGGAATCATTGAAGGGCCTTAAGAGAAGTAGGCCTGGCCCAATCAACTAAAACTCGCACTTTACCGGGATCCATACAGACATTTTGGGATGACAGGATATAACCCAAGAAGGAAACTTCTCTTACATAAAACTCACATTTACTTAACTTCGCAAACAATTTTTTTTTCAATTTTTAGGGGACCTTTCCCAAATGTATAACATGAAAAAACAAGTCCAGAGAAAAAAACTAAAATATTGTTCAAATATACAACATTAAACTAATCTACTAACCCTCAAAAAATATTGTTTATGAGAATCTGGAACACATCTGGGGTGTTAAACAGCCCAAAGGGCATTACAACGCCATTTTCCGTTCATCCCCCTCCCGTATTCTGATCAAATTGTAGGCTCCTTGTGAACCACTGAGCCCCAACAATTTGATTGAATAGATCAGGAATGAGAGGATGGGGGTACTGGTTTCAGACCATGATTTTAAATTTCCTAATCAATATAGGGATGCAATCTACAGTACTATCTTTTTTACTCACAAAAAGAATTCAGCCTCTGCAGGAGATACAGACAGTCGAATGTGCCCTTTTTCACATTATCCTAAATATAATCTTTCATAGCCTGTCTTTCGGCCTTTGGGAAGTTTCGCACCAGGGACAAGTTCAATGGCACAATCAAACTTCAGAGACCTTTTTGGAGAACACATTCTGAAAGTCCTTCATAAACTCAGGTAGTGGTCCCTCCTCTAGACCAGATAGATAAGCAATGATTAGAGTACTGAGGATCCCATTTTGCTAATCCCTAGAACTCCAATTAAAAATTGAACTATGTGCTCTCAACAGGTTAATCCCTAAATGAAATCAGCAGACAAGTCTTTCTCAACATATAAAGAATCTTTTTCAGAATGAATAGTCCCAATATTCATAACCAAATCAATGGTTTTATACTCAATAAAACTATCGGCTAATGGAGTAGTATCACCCCGAGACACTGGAATGGGTTCAGATAGTCTATATGCCACCCAAGGCAGACACAAAATTAACTAAATTTGCTACATCCTCCTGAATGTATAAAAGCTAAACCAGAAACAGACCTTCCTAGTGAAGATAAATTAACAGGCAAAAGAACCATATCAGACTTTTCGTAAAATAACTGTGTTTCTGAGTGATCTCCCTGATTATCACTCAGATGCTGACATTTTCTGCCTTCGGCCTAAAAGGAGAAGATCACAGTTGATGTGCAGGACTGCTGCAGTAGAAACACAGGCCATTCTTCAGGTGATGTTCCTTCTGTTGCTGAGAAGACATAGGGGGTAATTTATTATACTGAAATACGCCTATAGGTTTTCTGAAAGATGCTATCTTAGAGCATCTTAACGGAAATAAGCAAATAACGCCATATCAGCATGGCTTCGTGAGGGATCGGTCATGTCAAACTAATTTAATCAGTTTCTATGAGGAGGTAAGTTCTAGACTTGACAGCGGCGAATCAATGGATGTCGTGTATCTGGACTTCTCCAAAGCATTTGACACTGTACCACATAAAAGGTTAGTATATAAAATGAGAATGCTTGGACTGGGAGAAAACGTCTGTAAGTGGGTAAGTAACTGGCTCAATGATAGAAAACAGAGGGTGGTTATTAACGGTACACACTCAGATTGGGTCATTGTCACTAGTGGAGTACCTCAGGGGTCAGTATTAGGCCCTATTCTCTTCACTATATACATTAATGATCTTGTAGAAGGCTTGCACAGTAAAGTATAAATTTTCACAGATGACACTAAGCTGTGTAAAGTAATTTACACTGAAGAGGACAGTATACTACTACAGAGGGATCTGGATAGATTGGAGGCTTGGGCAGATAAGTGGCAGATGAGGTTTAACACTGACAAATGTAAAGTTATGCACATGGGAAGGGATAATGCAAGTCACCCATACATACTAAATGGTAAAACGCTCGGTAACACTGACATGGAAAAGGATCTAAGAATTTTAATAAAAAGCAAACTAAGCTGCAAAAAACAGTGTCAGGCAGCTGCTGCCAAGGCCAATAAGATAATGGGTTGCATCACAAGGGGCATAGATGCCCATGATAAGAACATAGCCCTACCACTTTACAAATCGCTAGTCAGACCACACATGGAGTACTGTGTACAGTTCTGGGCTCCAGTGAACAAGGCAGACATAGCAGAGCTGGAGAGGGTCCAGAGGAGGGCAACTAAAGTAATAACTGGAATGGGGCAACTACAGTACCCTGAAAGATTATCAAAATTAGGGTTATTCACGTTAGAAAAAAGACGACTGAGGGGAGATCTAATTACTATGTATAAATATATCAGGGGTCAGTATAGAGATCTATCCCATCATCTATTTATCCCCAGGACTGTGACTGTGACGAGGGGACATCCTCTGCGTCTGGAGGAAAGAAGGTTTGTACACAAACATAGAAGAGGATTCTTTACGGTAAGAGCAGCGAGACTATGGAACTCTGTGCCTGAGGAGGTGGTGATGGCGAGTACAATAAAGGAATTCAAGAGGGGCCTGGATGTATTTCTGGAGTGTAATAATATTACAGGCTATGGCTACTAGAGAGGGGTCATTGATCCAGGGAGTTATTCTGATTGCCTGATTGGAGTCGGGAAGGAATTTTTTATTCCCCTAAAGTGAGGAAAATTGGCTTCTACCTCACAGTTTTTTTTTGCCTTCCTCTGGATCAACTTGCAGGATGACAGGCCGAACTGGATGGACAAATGTCTTTTTTCGGCCTTATGTACTATGTTACTATGTTACACATAAAGGAGGGCATCATACACAGCCTTGAAAAATGATGATTAATGGCCTGCTGGTGACCCTTCAAAAACATTTGGAGCAAGGGCCTGCTGAACTGACCATCTAAAACATTATGGGTGAGGGCCTGCTGCCGTTTTGGTGACTCTAGATAACCTGAGCCCGATCGCACGTCCCCGTGACGGCGAAGATCCATTCAGATGTCTGCACTATCAACTTTCAATGTTATTTTCAGCGGCAACCACGGTGACCATGGGTAACGGGGAATCAGGGCTTGATTCCGGAGAGGGAGCCTAAGAAACAGCTACGGCTACCACTTCCAAGCAAGGCAGCATGCGTGCAAATTACCTATTCGGTATAATTTGGTGATGACTTACCGGTAAGCTGACCCTATAAAACATTGTAGGCGAGGGCCTGCTGGTGAGCTGACCCTCTAAAAAATTGTAGGTGAGGGCCTGCAGGTGATCTGACCCACTAAAAAATTATATGCAAGGGCCTGCTTCACACAGGAGATGCGGTTGGTTAATTTAACTGTCCGCAGCGGACACTGTCTACGGAAAAAGTACACTGAATGTCACTGATATTTTTTGGATGTGCACACTTTACACAGGAGATGTGGCGCGGATAATTTAACTGTATGCAGTGGACACAGTCTACAGAAAAAGTACACTGGATGTCACTGATATTCTTTTTTCGGCCTTATGTACTATGTTACTATGTTACTATGTTATATTAGGCATATTTCAGTCACAGATAGCAGAACAGCGGTTAGTTGCACCGCAATCTGTGACTTTTACCCATGCACGTCAGGTCTAAAAAAATGTCTCGTTTATTCAGAAACACTAGCACACAGGAATAGAGCAGCTGAGCAATCAACCCACTGCTAATCTCCTCCAGCACACGCCCGCTGCAGAGAGAAACAGAGCATTGCATCCTGTTGCTTAGGATGCTGTCATGTCAGCAGGGGGTGTGGCTCAGCAGCGTGTCTCTCCCTGCTCGGCCTTGCCAAGGCTGAGGATTGCGCCACTGGAGCTCAGACAGCTAAGTTTATGACACTTTATTGATAATTATAAAAACATATCCTTTTTTTAAGATATTGACAGTGAAGGAACATGACAATCAAGAAATAAACTGTGTCAGACCATGTCCTCGGTGCGGGAGGACTGCTGTTCTGCATGTAACTACCCTGACAGGCCCTGATTAACAGTCAAGAGTTAGCTTTTTAAAGGGCAGCCCAGCAACGACCCTCAAACCTGATACACACAAACATTTTCTTTTTCTGTTTCAATTGTATTATCAGGAGACCTGGGTACTCCTCAAGGGTCATCAACTTCTGTTATCCAAAGGAAATGGTATAGTCTATTAGTTCACCTACTTTTCAATGAGACTAGGAACATGGCATATTGCTATTGGCTCTCATCTTTTGAATGAGGTATGGTAAGTCCTTAGGTGTTGATAAGTAATGATTGATCATGTAGCATTCCCAATTTGCTAAACTTTTATAATTATGACCTAGCTGACTTCATATAGATGGTTTGGTGTAATCAAAATAAAAATATTTGCAAAAAAAAAAAAGACCAGCATAGGTACTTCTAACCATGTTTCATGCAAGATACTGTTAGATTAATAATGGTATGGATTGTATATATATCTTATACAGTGTTGTTGCTACACAATGCTAAAGTGATATTCAGGTCTTCTCAAATAGAGTTTCTAAGTTTTCCAAATTAGAGGTAACTCATAGCTGTCAGTAGCTGCATTACTGGTACTCGTGGTTCTACTAAAATAGGGCTATGTAATTCTCCCAAGTCAAACATATTTTTATAGAGAGAAAGTGTAAGAAAACCATGTAGTGCTATATGGCTAGAAGATAACAGATTATTGCCATGGCATTTTTTTTTAAAGAGGTGATCTTAGTGAGAAATTCCCTTTGTGGTCAGTCATCCTAGATGTAAAAGGAACGATGTAGAAAATAGTGATGGACGAACATCGGCCGTGACGGTTCGCGAACGCGCGAACCCGATCAAATGTTCGCGAACCAAAACATTGCGGCGGGCTCCATTCACTTTAATGGCCGGCGAACCTGAAAAACCTGCAGATACAAAATACTTAGTAGAAGTGCACGAATAGTCCCACAACATGGACAGTGACATACTAGAGGGGTTCAATGACAAAAATTCCAACAAAAAAATGTGTCAATCAGGAATCAGGGGACATTTTTATGCGTCTTAAAGGGAAATTCTCTTAAATGTGCCCTGTTGCGCTACCTAAATGCACTATATAGAAAGTACAGTGTGGGCCATTTATATGGATACACCTTAATAAAATGGGAATGGTTGGTGATATTAACTTCCTGTTTGTGGTACATTAGTATATGTGAGGGGGGAAACTTTTCAAGATGGGTGGTGACCATGGCGGCCATTTTGAAGTTGGCCATTTTGAATCCAACATTTGTTTTTTCAATAGGAAGAGGGTCATGTGACACATCAAACTTATTGGGAATTTCACACGAAAAACAACGTGAGGAGTGGATAGAAATTGTGTTGATGTCTGGTGAACGCAGTAACCGGGTCATTGCAGCAGATTTCAATGCAAAACACCCTACGAGACCACCCATCTCCCATGCTACAGTTAGCAAACTGCTTGCTAAGTTTCGTGAAACTGGTTCAGTGTTGGATTTGCCAAAATGTGGACACATGAAATCTGTCTCTAATGAAGAAACATCAGTGGCTGTCCTAGCTTCGTTCAGCAAGAGCCCACAGCGTAGCACTCGCCGCATGTCACTGGAGAGTTGCATTAGTCGAACATCCCTTCGGCGGATATTAGCTACTCACAAATGGCACCCTTACAAACTCCAGCTACTGCAGCATCTCAACGAGGATGACCCAGATCGGCGCACTGAATTTGCAGAATGGGCAAAACAAAAATTGGAACAGGACCCTCAGTTTACGCAGAAGATTTTGTTCAGTGATGAGGCAAACTTTTATGTGAATGGTGAAGTTAACAAACAAAACCTCCGCTATTGGTCTGACACTAAACCACATTGGATAGATCCCTGCAAGACTGTTAGAAGAAAAAAATTGATCGTATGGTGTGGTATATGGGGTACAAAGATAGTGGGGCCAGTCTTCATCAATGGAAACCTCAAGGCCACTGGATATGCAAAATTGCTACATGATGATGTGTTTACCTCTTTATGCACTGAAGCTAGCACGTTGCCTGAGTTTTTCCAGCAAGATGGTGCACCACCACATTATGGGTGTCAGGTCCGAGCATTCCTAGATGAACAGTTTCCTGGAAAGTGGATTGGTCATCGTGGGCCAGTTGAATGGGCCCCAAGGTCTCCCGATCTGACCCCCTTAGACTTTTATCTTTGGGGTCATCTGAAGGAAATTGTCTACGCTATGAAGATACGAGATGTGCAGCACCTGAAACTACGGATACTGGAAGCCTGTGCTAGCATTTCTCCTGTGGTGTTGCTATCAGTGTGTGAAGAGTGGGAGAAGAGGGTTGCATTGACAATCCAACACAATGGGCAGCACATTGAACACATTTTATAAGTGGTCAGAAACTTGTAAATAACTCATGAAAGAATAAAGTTACGTTAAAACCAAGCACCATTGTTTTTCTTGTGAAATTCCCAATAAGTTTGATGTGTCACATGACACTCTTCCTATTGAAAAAACTAAAGTTGGATTCAAAATGGCCGACTTCAAAATGGCCGCCATGGTCACCATCCATCTTGAAAAGTTTTCCCCCTCACATATACTAATGTGCCACAAACAGAAAGTTAATATCACCAACCATTCCCATTTTATTAAGGTGTATCCATATAAATGGCCCACCCTGTATATTATTGGTATATAACACCCTGCTTCAATCACTTTTTTTGGGGGGCAACTGGTATATCACAAAAGTACATACATATGGGTCCGCGCTAGACTTCAAATGGCGAGTGTTTCACAAACAAGAAGTTTTCCTGGAGATTCCGCGGCTTCACCGATGCATCCCCAGTATAAGCTCTCGATACCAACCAGCAAAGCGATTTCCTTCAAGAGGAACAGATCATAGTGCAATACCCGAATCTTTAGTTAAAAGTAAGGTTTATTCTACTCACAAAAATTGACTTGTATAGAGCATGTAAAGTAGCCCGACCCGGGTTTCGCCTTCACTTTGTCTGGGGCGTCTTTAACTGGTATATCACACCAGTAGAAATTATTTGTTCCAATAACGCTTGTCCCTCTATATACCTGCAGTATCGCAGCAGAACCGCACACAACTGCCGCACAATACAAATGCACTATAATATACTTTCTATGTTACAAAGTATATTATAACATTGTACAAGGAAGGCAATCCATTAGAATATATATAAAGATAAAACGTAACCTTTAAAAATGTTACTATTAAGGGCTCATTCAGACGGCCGTATGCCTATCCGCAAAAATGCGGATCAGTTTTTTTGCGGATTAGATGCTGACCAATTCACTTGTATGGGGCCCTTTTCTAGTCCACGGTTCCACAAAACAAATGAAACATGTCCTATACTCAAAAAATCAGGACATGGCCCCATTGAAGTCTATGGGTCCGCAAAAATACTGAATGCTATCCATTTTTTTACGGACATGCTGAACTGTCCGCAAAAAAACGGATCCGCATTTTTGCAGACAGCATACGGACGTCTGAATGAGGCCTAAGGGTCCATTCACACGTCCGTAAGTGTTCTGCGGATCTGCAAAACACAGGCGCTGGCAATGTGCATTCCGCAATTTGCGGACCACACATAGCCGGCACTATAATAGAAAATGCCTAATCTTGTCCGCAATTGCGGACAAGAATAGGACATGTTCTATTTTTTTCCGGAAACGGAAGCACAGATACGGAAGTGTGGATCCACAAATGCGGTGGCAGATCTGCAAATGCGTATGCGGACAACACATTCCAGCCCCATTGAAAATGAATGGGTCTGCCGAACGGATGCGGATCCATTTTGCAGACGTGTGACTGGACCCTAAAAGATATCCCTCAAAATAAAAATAAATTAAATTATTAAAGCATAGATGTGGTAGGCAATAACAAGTGCTCAGCGGCACCAAATCAGAAACCATATGTCCTACCACAATTCGGGGGGTTCCAGTGCACATCCATGAATCCCGGAGGGAAAGCAAAAAACATCTATCCCTGGGCTAGATGATGATGTGGTATTGCAGGACAGGGTGGGCAAAGAACTGTCCCTTATATTGCCCTACAGGGGGTGCTATATCTGGCCCTGATAGCCTAACCACAGACCACCCGCCCTGATAAGAGGGACCCCGTCCGGAACCTTACCCTATATAAAAATGGCTCTAGTAAGCCCCTAGGCGCTTGACTTCCAGGTGATCACTATATAGATCTATGTGTTTTTGACTCATTATAAAAGTATATTATAAGTATATCGCACCCCTCTGTGCATCACACATATCGATAGCACACCTATAATAGTACTTAAAAGGACTTTTGTGGCCCTATTAGCTAGCGTTTTGTGTCCCTAACAGCCTGTCCCTGCTCCACGCAGAAACCTCTCCCTACACTGGCAAAACACTGAATGTAAAATGGCGGCTAGATCAGGTTTATTTATAAGGTAGGGGGTATGTCCATGTGCTGAAATGTCTCAATTCGCAAAATTCGCCGCAAAATGACCGCTGCGCGAACCGCAAGGCCATCCTTAGTAGAAAACATAAACTAAGAGAAATGAAAGGAATGTTTTAAAGGGGCTGTGCCACTAATATAAATGTATCCTGTCCAACAGATTTCGCTGTCATATCACTTTCCCCAAATACCACCATTTATCAAAACTGCCTTACCATTGCGTCCTGTGGCAAATCTGTTTTGATAACCAGTTGCTGTAGGGTACTTCCTGCATTGGAGCCTTGTAGAGTAGGACACACAAGCATCATTGGTGAGAACAAGGGGTGTAGTTGGTGTCACATGTCCTGCTGGTGTCAGGATACATCTCACTTCCCTATGGCATGATGGAAAAGCAGGCAAATGACAGACCAGGAAGTAGGATCCAAGCATAGATAAGAGAAAACTGCAAATGAGGTAAATTAGAAAAGAAAAGAAAATCCAAAGAAGAATGGGAGAAGGAGTACTTGATTAAAATAATATAGTAAAAATATTGGATCTTACTGGGGTGAGATCCACCATTGGTGTATGGTCACCCCTTGAGGTCTATTATTTAGTGAATTGTTTGACAGAAGTAACAGGCCTGTTCTTTTATTCAAAATACTATAATTTTATCAACAGATTTAATGAAAAGATAAATCTAGAAAAAGAAGTCGCTCATTAACTCATGGAAATTTCAAAATCCACAGCAAAGAGTGGACAGAAAGTACAATGTAACATCTGCCCCCTGTGGTAAATGATTGCAGTGTTCAAACAGAATGCTACATCTACCGGGGTTTAATAGTTTGCAATTACTGGCAGATAAGTTGTCACAGAACCATATTACTGAGCATAGTTTTATCATTTATCACTTTATAATGTTACTGGAGTTGCCAACTTGCAATCTGAAAATACAGGGGCTCTCATCAGTGTCCATAGTAAAAAGTCATTCTGAAGCTACAGACTACTGTGATTGTAATTAGGAATATTTTGCAGTTTACAGTAATGGCTGCTATTGTAGTCATATTAGTATCTGAGCTACAAATATATATATGTGAACCCTTTGGAATTATATGGATTTATGCACAAATTGGTCATAAAATATGATCTGATCTTCATCTAAGTCGCAACAATAGACAATCACAGTCTGCTTAAACTAATAACACACAAAGAATTGAATGTTACCATGTTTTTATTGAACACACCATGTAAACATTCACAGTGCAGGTGGGAAAAGTATGTGAACCCTTGGATTTAATAACTGGTTGAACCTCCTTTGGCAGCAATAACTTCAACCAAACGTTTCCTGTAGTTGCAGATCATACGTGCACAACGGTCAGGAGTAATTCTTGACCATTCCTCTATACAGAACTGTTTCAGTTCAGCAATATTCTTGGGATGTCTGGTGTGAATCGCTTTCTTGGGGTCATGCCACAGCATCTCAATCGGGTTGAGGTCAGGACTCTGACTGGGCCACTCCAGAAGGCGTATTTTCTTCTGTTTAAGCCATTCTGTTGTTGATTTACTTCTATGCTTTGGGTTGTTATTCTGTTGCAACACCCATCTTCTGTTGAGCTTCAGCTGGTGGACAGATGGCCTTACGTTCTCCTGCAAAATGTCTTGATAAACTTGGGAATTAATTTTTCCTTCAATGATAGCAATCCATCCAGGCCCTGACGCAGCAAAGCAGCCTCAAACCATGATGCCCCCACCACCATACTTCACAGTAGGGATGAGGTTTTGATGTTGGTATGCTGTGCCTCTTTTTCTCCACACATAGTGTTGTGTGTTTTTTCCAAACAACTCAACTTTGGTTTCATCTGTCCACAGAATATTTTGCCAGTACTGCTGTGGAACATCCAGGTGCCTATTGTGCAAACTGTAGACGTGCAGCAATTTTTTTTGGACAGCAGTGGCTTCCTCTGTGGTATCCTCCCATGAAATCCATTCTTGTTTACTGTTTATGTATCGTAGATTCGCTAACAGGAATGTTAGCATATGCCAGAGACTTTTGTAACTCTTTAGCTGACACTCTAGGATTCTTCTTCACCTCATTGAGCAGTCTGCGCTGTGCTCTTGCAGTCATCTTTACAGGACGGCCACTCCTAGGGAGAGTAGCAGCAGTGCTGAACTTTCTCCATTTATAGACAATTTGTCTTACCGTGGACTGATGAACAGCAAGGCTTTTGGAGATACTTTTATAACCCTTTCCAGCTTTATGCAAGTCAACAATTCTTAATCGTAGGTCTTCTGAGAGCTCTTTTGTGCGAGGCATCATTCACATCAGGCAATGCTTCTTGTGAAAAGCAAACCCAGAACTGCTTTTTATAGGGCAGGGCAGCTATAACCAACACCTCCAATCTCATCTCATTGATTGGACTCCAGTTGGCTAACACCTCACTCCAATTAGCTCTTGGAGATGTCATTAGTCTAGGGGTTCACATACTTTTTCCATATGCACTGTGAATGTTTACATGGTGTGTTCAATAAAAACATGGTAACATTTAATTCTTTGTGTGTTATTAGTTTAAGCATACTGTAATTGTCTATTGTTGTGACTTAGATGAAGATCAGATCACATTTTATGACCAATTTGTGCAGAAATCCATATCATTCCAAAGGGTTCACATACTATTTCTTGCAACTGTATATATACTGTATATATACACACACACACACACAGTTAGGTCCATATCTATTTGGACAAAGACAACATTTTTCTAATTTTTGTTTTGTACATTACCACAATGGATTTTGAACAAAACAATTCAGATGCAGTTGAAGTTCAGACTTTCAGCTTTAATTCAGTGGGTTAAACAAAATTATTACATAAAAATGTGAGTAACTAAAGCATTTTTAAACTCAATCCCTTCATTTCAGGGGCTTTTGAGAGTAAGTGAACAAATTAATTAATTGTAAATAAAAAGTTAATTTCTAATACTTGGTTGAAAACCCTTTGTTGGCTATGACTGCCTAAAGTCTTGAACTCATGGACATCACCAGACGCTGTGTTTCCTCCTTTTAAATGCTCTGCCAGGCCTTTACTGCAGCGGTTTTCAGTTGCTATTTGTTTGTGGACCTTTCTGTCTGAAGTTTAGTCTTTTATCAAGTGAAATGCATGCTCTATTGCAGGCATTCTCAACCTGCGGCCCTCCAGCTGTTGTAAAACTACAACTCCCACAATGCCCTGCTGTATGCTGATAGCTGTGGGCTGTTTGGGCATGCTGGGAGTTGTAGTTTTGCAACAGCTGGAGGGCTCTATTGGGTTCAGATCAGGTGACTGACCTGGCCATTCAAGAATATTCCACTTCTTTGCTGTAATAAACTCCTGGGTTGCTTTGGCTTTATGTTTTGGGTTATTGTCCATCTGTATTAAGAAACGCCAACCAATCAGTTTGGCTGGATTTGAGCACACTGTATATCTCTGAAAACACCAGAATTCATCCATCTGCTTCTGTCCTGTGTCACCTCATCAATAAACACTGGGGACCCAGTGCCACTGCCTCCGCCGTGTTGTTACAGATGATGTGGTATGCTTTGTGTAAAGGGGGAATATTAATCACCAATATTTATGCAAATATCGATAATTAATATTCATAAATGGGAGGAGCCATCTAGTGATAACTCCGCCCATTTATGCCTTTATATAATAATAACACAATACCTTTGCTATACTTTACACTAATCACTACGCTAGCTGCATGCGCCTAACTAACTATCGCCAATAACTACACGTTACACAGATAGTTACAAGTAACACAGTATTTATTACTTACAATACACAACGCACGCAATACACTAGCAATACAGCACTAAATATACAATCCTAAACTACACTACACATTCCCATATTCCACCCATAAACTAACTAGACAATTCACACATACAAGTAATAACAGCCCACCCCACCTGACTATTCACTGTCCCTACGGGGTACGACGAGGGTTAATGGTGGCCTTACAGGGGTGTAAACCGACCACAAACACAAAGGGTTAACAATGGGGATAATATCAGAACTGTACAGCAATGCAAGGGTAAATACCCTGCAAGTGTACAGTGAGGGGGGGGGGTGGCAGGGTTTGAGCAGGGGTTACCACCAGGGGTTAATCAGGGTAGGGAAAGGGTTACACGGTGGAGATACAGTGGGGGTCATCAGGGGGGTGCAACTGAACCACAAATACAATCAGGGGAACCAGTGGCACAGGATCAGGGGTACAAACAAGGATACAATAAGGCAAGGGTTTGGGGGATCAGGGTGTCCAGTAACACGGCAAGGGTAAATCAGGGCCCAGGGTACACATCAGGGGCAAGGGTTATAAGGCAGGGCCCAAGGTGCACATCAGGGACACAAATATAGGGGTTACAGGACCAGGGGTGTGGGTTAACCAGGGGAGAGATATAGCGGTCGGGGGTCAGGGGATATACTTAATCCTTCCAGCGTTAGTAGGCCTCTTCCAGGCGGTCATAATGGAGCTGCACTCTCCCATGTGTCTAGTCTGGTTGCAAGAGGCCGCACCTATGCTCTGTTTGGGGCTTTATAGCCCAAAACCAGCCCCCCCCTCCTTCTTCAACAGGAGGGTGATGACATCATTGTGGGGTCGTGTGACAGAATGCTAGAACTGAAACAAAGGACTTCCTGCACAAGCTGTAAGCCCCCAGCTGCTACAACATAACATCGCACACTCCCACGTCATAAACGAACCAGGCTGATCAATATATATATATATATATACATATATATACACATATACATACTACCCAACCTGGGGGCACTTAGGTATATACATCCATATAGATGTTTGGGGCACATCTACATGCATGTCCATACACACAATATCATAAATGGGCAGTTATAAGCCCACATATATATATATATATACCTGGGGGAGATAGATGTATGCACTGCATACACACATCCCCATATATATATACACATATCTACATGAGAGGGACAGGAAATATATACTAACTATAAGGGGACACATATAAGGGGGCACATGTATATACTAATATAAGGGGGATTATAAGGGGGCACAGCTTCCAGGGACCACATATTTTCCACAGGGGCCACCATGAACCCCTGGGGATCACCATGGGCAGACGTGCGCAGATGCTGGGCACATTTGCGCACATCGTCCCATGATGCTGTGGTTGAAGTATGCACATATATACCATACATGCCCGCACGTGTTTGCAGGCATGCATGGATATATATGCATACGTCTCAACCGTTCCTCAACAATCCCCCTGTTGTCGGACTATACATATAATACGACAATATATTGGGGGAACGGGTTGAGATATATTTGCCCCCCTTCAACCCCATCTTTGGTGGAAGTTCAGGAAGAACTGTAGTGCACACTGATCTTTAGGTACTTAGACATCCCTGATCCAGCTTCCTCCGACCTGCCCTTCACCGTAACCTACTCCTCCGTCCACAGGATACACCGTACCACACACCCACAGTCTCTCGGTTATTCAGGTATCTTCGCCCCCCCCCCCCCCCCCAATTCTGGAGTGGGTTCACCCTTACAGTCTTTAACTGGCCTTTTTTTTAACAGTCTCTTGGTGTCGGCCACCCCCACTTTGGAGTGACCACACCCCCACAGTCTCTCTGTAATTCTGCCGATCTTCAGGTATCTTCTTTCTTTAACAGTCTCTTGGTGTCGGCCACCCCCACTTTGGAGTGGCCACACCCCCACAGTCTCTCGGTAGTTCTGCCGATCTTCAGGTATGGCCCGCCTCCAAGGCATCTGGAGCGGGTTCACCCTCACAGTCTCAGTCCAAACTTTCTTCTATCCAATGTCTGTTTCCATCTTGATGGGTGCGGTTCTCCCGTGGACAGATTAATAGGTCTTTACAAGGCAGGTCAGACTCAAGCGGTGATGTCATAGTACCTAAATTCTACTGTGGAGAACACCTCCGCCACACTACACATCCAGCTCTTCCCTTAAGAACTTCACCTTTCCAGGGTTCAAGGAGGCAAATAAATGATGCCTGTCCCTATCGTGACCTAACCTTATCCCCATTCACACAAAACACATGTCACATCCCTCCCAACACCACCAAAATCATTATATGTATGTGTACCCATAGAGACTCATGCAACCTGACATATCTCTACACCTCCAAAGACACAGGATGCAAATGTGTACAGCCGAATATAGGCTGTCACACATTTGTACCTAGAGTGTCTATGGGTACACCATCGAACAACAAACACAATCAATCAATAAATACAATGTGCTATGGGGTTTCGGGGTAGTACAAGTTATACGTCCCGAACCCTCATAGGAAACAAAGTGTGTCCATACAATATTTGGCTACAGGAAGCATGTTTGAGTTATGTCCTGAGCCTCCTCCTCCGGATAGTTCTGTAAAGTTCTGTCTGGTTCTGGTGTATTTGGTCAGTAAGTCCCTTGACCCTCCGATTACGATGACCAGAACCAGAAGAAGTTTCACTGGGTGAAACAATTGAATAAGTTCTTCCACCCGAACGTCTCCCAAGTCTTCCTCCAGAGCCTTAAACAATGCTCCCGCTGGATTGTGGCACAGTCTTCATTGCTATAACACCTCTAGGTAGAGGTCGCTTCGTTGCCAAAAATCCAGTGGGATTCTCTGGAGCTTCACAACAGTGTCAGGGGGAATAGCTGGCCTCTTCTGTGGCATCTCCTAGGTTTTTCTTCCGCTCCATCCTATGGCAGAAGAAAACACCAGGCGCTCCCAGGGGAATTTCTCCCCTAACAGTGCAATTAAATGTGAAAATTCCCAGCCCCAATACCTTTGACCCATGGGTAGAGAAAGGTATTGGGCTGCTCTTTATCTCACAGGACCCCTCGTTATGGCAACACTGGTGTCTGAACACCCTACCTTCAGAGGATTGAGTCCTCTGCTGCACATCCCTCTGCACCAACAGATAAGGATGGCCACCCTACTAGGTTAGGATAACTGGAGTTCTGTGGACAAAGCACCATCTTGTTATTGAGGGCACCGCATCCCTGTCCACTCGTGTGCACCCAGGCTGATTTCCCCCTGTGATCCCGTCCTGTGGAGGTCTGCAGAACCAATGGCATAGTCATGCCCTGGCTCTCCAGGACCCCACAACACAAGAACACAGTCCACACTCTGCTGCCAAACACTCTGCGTCCAATCCCTATCAGAGCTGTGCTGCCTGCTCGGACTAGAATCAAGTGCGCAGCACAACATTACACCAATGTTGTCTGTCCGCCCCAGTCCCCAGCGCAACACAGCCCTACCGAAAACCTTGAGCAAAACAGTGTTACCCGTATCGATCTGAGACCCTGGTTGCCCAGAATAATATCACATCATCCTTTGTGTGCTGCATGGAGAAGGTCCTTATGCCTTCTCCCGACCAGCAGGATTTCCCGTGTGACATTATCTGCTCGCGAACCTATACGTTCTCGATCCACAGTATAACACTGTTCCACTCCAAGGGGACACAGAATGAAACAAAGACAGCAGACGGGACTTACAACACTACATAAATCAGCATGGTAGAACACATCCGTAGACAAGGACTACCACCATCAACATCAAGAAAAACTTACAAACAGATAACAAAAACACACAACATGGACATACACAGGGAACAAACGGTGTAACAAATAGTACAGGGGTGTCAAATGTTGCCTAGCCTAGCTTGGCCACTCTGACCCCTCAGCAGCTGGTGATGCTGCCGAGAGGTAACCCCGTTATGGCCAGGTTGACTAGACCCCACTGCACAATTTGTTACCTGGCTGATACTGTTGGACACATTGCAATTACTTGCACAAGGGCAATTCCTTGCAATGTGTCCTTTGTTCCCACACCTGAAACACGTGACTTGGTTTCCTGTCCTGTGTGTTATGTTCCTATCTGTTTTGCAGTGTCTCGCTATGTGACCTAGGCCACCACATGCAAAACATCTGATGCTTGCTCTGCATGGCCCAGGTCCATCTACACTGCAGCCGTGCTCCCTTCTCCTGAATTGTTCCATCCTCAGGGACGCACTCTTCACAGTTCTTTTTCCCAAAGTCAGGGAAAAATCTCTGTTAGTCTGCACCGGCTTGACCTGATGTTCAGACCGGTCACAGACTACTCTCCCCCCTTGTGGCCCTGCACAGGGCAACATTTTGGGAGATTCCGACCCTGGCTTTACGGAAAAAGAAAGGGCCGGCACCAACTTGATGATAACCTGTTGCATGCCAGACATTAGCTGGGACCTTACAGCAACCTCAGCCTTCAATTTGGCTACCGTCACGTCAGTAGAGGCGGACTGCAGTAGAGGCTCCTTGAAGGCCTTGACCTCAGTATAAGACTGAGTCAACTTAGCCTCAATTTCCTCCTTCTGCCTCTGCAGCTCTACTAACTGTGACTCTATCCTAGCCACCTGCGCATCTCGGTCAACAGTAGACTGCACATTCTCTGCCAGCCGTGCCCGCAATGCCGAAACCTGGTCCGAATTACTGGCACAGCACTGGCAGTGAATGGCCGGAGGAATTGTCTCCGTTGACTGAGACACCAGCGCCACTTCCTTTGGCTTACAGATGCTAGCCTCAAACGTATGAACGAGTTTGGCTAGCATCTGAAGCCGTTTGGTGGCCTTGTTCAACACCATCCGTTTGTTCACACAAAGCTTGTCGTAACTACAAGCCTGTGCCAACAAATAGGACCACAGCATTTCTGCTGACTTGTATGTAGTGGGGAGGATGGGGTTAAATGTGCTGTGTTTGGCTAAGTGTTGCAGTGTGGGGAAGTTCATACTCACCGTTTGATGAGTGTCCATTTTCTCCTTGGGGCCGTACCTCTTCGTCCTTGCAGCTGCTTGGAAGAAGTCCATTTTCCCGGATCGCTTCTTCCCCAGCCGGACTTGTACGCCGTTCCCACGAAGATGGATCTCCTTCAGTGACGTGTGCTCTTCTTTCTTGCAATCACTTGAGCGATGCTTGCTGGTGCTGTACTTTTCTGTGTCTTCGACGGTGACCGTGTAAAGCAAATACAAAAATATTAATTACAGAACAATTATAGATTCTCTGCAAAAGATTTTGTTTTATTTCTGGTACTCTAAGGGAAGTATCGCTTCTCCTGTACTAATTATCGGGTCCTAGACGCTCAGACACTCCGCTGACCGCGTCTCTCCTGCCCGCTAATTCACAGTACTAGCGACCCTCAGCCTTAAGACCAAAAATAAGCGCAAAATCCATGCAGTGGGCCTGGCTCGCCAATGTAAAGGGGGAATATTAATCACCAATATTTATGCAAATATCGATAATTAATATTCATAAATGGGAGGAGCCATCTAGTGTCAACTCCGCCCATTTATGCCTTTATATAATAATAACACAATACCTTTGCTATACTTTACACTAATCACTACGCTAGCTGCATGCGCCTAACTAACTATCGCCAATAACTACACGTTACACAGATAGTTACAAGTAACACAGTATTTATTACTTACAATACACAACGCACGCAATACACTAGCAATACAGCACTAAATATACAATCCTAAACTACACTACACATTCCCATATTCCACCCATAAACTAACTAGACGACAATTCACACATACAAGTAATAACAGCCCACCCCACCTGACTATTCACTGTCCCTACAGGGTACGACGAGGGTTAATGGTGGCCTTACAGGGGTGTAAACCGACCACAAACACAAAGGGTTAACAATGGGGATAATATCAGAACTGTACAGCAATGCAAGGTTAAATACCCTGCAAGTGTACAGTGAGGGAGGGGTGTGTGTGGCAGGGTTTGAGCAGGGGTTACCACCAGGGGTTAATCAGGGTAGGGAAAGGGTTACACGGTGGAGATACAGTGGGGGTCATCAGGGGGGTGTAACTGAACCACAAATACAATCAGGGGAACCAGTGGCACAGGATCAGGGGTACAAACAAGGATACAATAAGGCAAGGGTTTGGGGGATCAGGGTGTCCAGTAACACGGCAAGGGTAAATCAGGGCCCAGGGTACACATCAGGGGCAAGGGTTATAAGGCAGGGCCCAAGGTGCACATCAGGGACACAAATATAGGGGTTACAGGACCAGGGGTGTGGGTTAACCAGGGGAGAGATATAGCGGTCGGGGGTCAGGGGATATACTTAATCCTTCCAGCGTTTGTAGGCCTCTTCCAGGCGGTCATAATGGAGCTGCACTCTCCCATGTGTCTAGTCTGGTTGCAAGAGGCCGCACCTATGCTCTGTTTGGGGCTTTATAGCCCAAAACCAGCCCCTCCCCCCTCCTTCTTCAACAGGAGGGTGATGACATCATCGTGGGGTCGTGTGACGGAATGCTAGAACTGAAACAAAGGACTTCCTGCACAAGCTGTAAGCCCCCAGCTGCTACAACATAACATCGCACACTCCCACGTCATAAACGAACCAGGCTGATCAATATATATATATATATATACATATATATACACACATATATATATATATATATATATATATATATATATATATATGTACACATATACATACTACCCAACCTGGGGGCACTTAGGTATATACATCCATATAGATGTTTGGGGCACATCTACATGCATGTCCATACACACAATATCATAAATGGGCAGTTATAAGCCCACATATATATATATATACCTGGGGGAGATAGATGTATGCACTGCATACACACATCCCCATATATATATACACATATCTACATGAGAGGAACAGGAAATATATACTAACTATAAGGGGACAAATATAAGGGGGCACATGTATATACTAATATAAGGGGGATTATAAGGGGGCACAGCTTCCAGGGACCACATATTTCCCACAGGGGCCACCATGAGCCCCTGGGGATCACCATGGGCAGACGTGCGCAGATGCTGGGCACATTTGCGCACATCGTCCCATGATGCTGTGGTTGAAGTACGCACATATATACCATACATGCCCGCACGTGTTTGCAGGCATGCATGGATATATATGCATACGTCTCAACCGTTCCTCAACACTTTGGATCATCAGCTGTGCAATGCCTTCGCCATACTTTTTTCTTTCCATCATTTTGGTAGAGGTTGATCTTGGTTTAATCTGTCCAAAGAATGTTCTTCCAGAAGTGTACTAGTTTTTAGATGTTTTTTTAGCAAAGTCCAATCTAGCCTTCTAATTCTTGAGGCTTATGAGTGGATTGCACCGTGCAGTGAACCCCCTGTATTTACTTTCATGCAGTCTTCTCTTCATGGTAGATTTGGATATTGATACACCTATATCCGGGAGAGTATTGTTCACTTGGTTGGCTGTTGTGAAGGGGGAAGGGGTTTCTCTTCACCATGGTAATTATTCTGCGACCATCCACCACTGTTGTCTTCCGTGGGCGTCCAGGTCTTTTTGCATTGTTGAGGTCACCAGTGCTTTCTTTCTCAGGATGTACCAAACTGTAGATTTTGCCATTCCTAATAGTATAGCAATTTCTCGGATGTTTTTTTTTCTGTTTTCGCAGATAAAGGATGGCTTGGAGATCTCCTTTGACCACATGTTTACTTCTCAGCAAAATCTTCAAAATGCAAGCATCACACCTCATATCAACTCCAGGCCTTTTATGTGCTTAATTGAGAATGAAATAATGAAGAAATTGCCCACACCTGCCTATGAAACAGCCTTTGAGTCAATTGTCAAATTACTTTTGGTCCCTTTGAAAACAGGGTGCCACATGTAAAGTAGCTGAAACTCCTAAACCCTTCATCCAATTTTAATGTGGATACCCTCAAATGAAAGCTAAAAGTCTGGACTTTATATCCATGTCCATTATATACCTATAACTTGAATATGTTTCAGTAAACTGGTAAAAAAAAACTAAATTTGTGTCGGTGTCCAAATATATATGGACGTAACTGTATATATGTTATCATTCATTTTAGTTTTTTTTATTCGTGTATTAAAAAAGTCTGTCTGTCCAGAAAAAAAACTATTATGAAACCCTGAACGTTGCATCACTGATGTTATACTAGTTTTACACATGACAGCTTCTAAAACAGTCGTCCCAAACCTGTGGTTGTTGGCAAGTTGTCACGGCTGAGGATGGGGAAAACCCTCAGCCGTGCGATGACTGAAGATGGTGGTCGCTGCTAGGCCAGGACAGGAATCAGGGAGCAGGTCACCTCCTATTACGTCCCTAATTCTGACCCTGACTCCTAGCTGTATGAGCCGACCCTGATGGTAGGAGGGCTCATACTCCGGAACCTTGGGGTCCCTACTAGCCCTCAGGGTGGCCCTGAACTAGGAGCAGGGTAAGACGACCTGTTCCTCCTAGACACGGACGAACAGGAGTCTCACTGGCCAAGCTGCAAAGAAAGGGGAACATAAACAGCTTATGGCAATGGCAGGTAAATGAAACAAGAACAACACCTACCTGCCACAGACACAAAGCCTGGAACCCATGTACAAGTGCTGCTGTCCACAACAACACAAACGGACACAGCACACACCACACATCACACAGGAACCCAGGACCATAAGCTGCAATAAACAAAGAGACCAAAGAAACATCTTCAATACATCATACATAACATAAATTTATGACCACAAGGGTGGCCCTCACTGGCAGATGGTATATAACCAAGAGGCTGACTCCAGCTAACCATGGCTGAAGTACCCCTCAGAGTCTGGCATCCAGCCAGAGCTAAATAGCCCCAAGTAGCCACACACAGACACACCCAGTGTTCACACACAAGGAAGGGAGTTAACCCTTCCTACACCAGGCAAGGGAAGACTGCCACTTAAAGGGGAAGTGCACCAACAACAATCAAAGTGCAGCTGTTACCGCCGGCAACGACATGCGTGGCAACCATGTCCAGGGAAACAGCCAGAGGGCCGAGACACTGCCACCACATGTATACATCACCACATGTTGCCAGGGTAGCCACAAGTGAAGGGAAGTGTCACAATGATCACATACAACCTCGTGCACAACAAACCAGGAAAGTGCACACAAACAAAGAGAGGTTGTCAGGTGTACCCGCATGCACCTGACAGCAAGCTGCCTAGCAACAGCTCAGGCTGCTATACTGCCAAGTACAAACATGTTGCCAGCGGCAACCACACAAGAGGCAACATACAAGCAGCCATCACCATGTGGTTGACAACAAAACCAAAACCGCAGGCAACTGCATGCGGATAAGGAGTCACGACCATAACCATGGTCGTGACACAAGTACCAACAGGCTCTGACAGTCTGCTAGGATGTGTAGTTTTAAAGCAGCTCCTTGGAGACTAGAGAAAAAAATAAGAAATAATGTCCGCTTGGGGGACACGTCACCTATGAGGCCAATAATTGGCTGCAACAGTGCACGTTAACTTATCCATCCGTCGATTTACAGGACAGGGACCGGAAAACCGTTGAAGGGTGCAGGAACTGAGTGGTGGGTAGCAGATATAATTTTTTGAATAGGTACAACATGCTGCTGTCCATAGATATAAAAAACTGCTATTAAGGCCAGGTATGGCTATGCTATTATTTTTGTTTATTATGTTTTTTTGCTATTACATTGTTATGGCCTGCATACCTTGCATTACTGTGTTGCCTACACCAAAACCACATTTTTTCATCATATACAAAATGTTCCTTGAATGTAAAAGAAAATTCAGTTCAGTCCTTGCCTTCACTTCCGTGCATATTTGTATAATTTTAATGTGCTATTGTGTGAATTCAAGACGCAGTTCATGGCTTTCCTTAGCAACTTCTACATTTGATTCTCACCCACACTCCTTCCACCCACGTATTCACATTATTAATATGGTAATTATATACCCAAATACAAAACACTAGATACTGATTTTTAAAGAACAGGTTTACTACAGAACAGCTACAATAAAATGACACTCAATGAAAACAGACAATTATGAAAAGTGAATTCTCTGTATTGTACTTTGACAAATGCCTACAAAATAGCACTAAATGAAGCCTATGAATGTCTGTTTCAATCACATGATAGATGTGACTAGAATTATAAGCCTCCTCTCTCTAATTTCCAATATGTTTACAACATTTTATCTAGCCTTCTGCAGAACAGAATACTTCATTTCATACTATTGATTTTATATCTGCAAGACATACAATCCAGCATGCAAATGCAGTTCTTGAATGGAAAAATCCATGTCTGTGCTATACTGTACCAGAAAACTAAGGCTTTCCATGAATGGGCTGAGTAGCTGTCCCTGACATCACACTAAAAGTTAAGGCCAGGTCCACCATAGCGCTCATAACTATTATAAACCTCTTTCATGTTTTTTCATCAATATATTGCCTATATTATTTTGTACATAATATAGAGCCAATGTTAAAGTGGTTTTCTGGGTCTTCTCTTTTGATGACCTATCCTCATCATAGATCATCAATATCTGATCGGTGGGATCCAACTTCCAGCACCCCTACCGATCAGTTTGAAGAGGCTGCGGCATTCTGGTGAGTGCTGCTGCCTCCTCTTAGACCAGTGACGTCACGTTCATTGGTCACACAACCTAATCATAGAAGAGCCCTCCAGTATTAAAATTACCCTCACAGAGCCCCCAGTAAAAATAAGGCCCCATATTGTTCCTCCAGTGGTAATAAAGCTATCTATAGACCCCCTCAGTAGTAATAAGGTGCTCTTAGTAGAAATAAGGCAGATCTAGAAGTCCCTCCAATAGAGCCCCAGTAGTAATAAGAATGCCTATAATGTCCCCTGGATTTATAATACCCCTACAGTGCCCCCAGTATTTATACTGCCCCCTACTGTTATAATGCTCACCCTGCAGTGCCCCCTGTAGTTGTATTCCTTCCTCTACCATACAGTCCCATGTAAATAACACCATCTCTCCTGCCCCCTCCAAAATACAATCCTATAAATAACATCACACCATCTCTTCAGCCCCCTCCAATATACAGTCCCATGTAAATAACATCACCTCCTCCCCAGCCACCTTCAACATACATTCCTTAGTAAATAATATCACCCCCTCCCTAGCTGCCTCCAACATGCAATCCGTTTTTGGATTTCGTTTTTGTTTTCCGTTTTAACATCGTTATAACTAGAGATGAGCGAATTTAAAAAAAAATTGATTCGGTCAGTTTGCCGAATTTTCCGAAAAGATTTGATTCGATCCAAATTTATTTGTGATGAACCACATTAAAAAACTGCTATTTCCTGGCTGCAGAGAGACTGTATAGTGTGTAGAACACTGTGCCTTGCAGTAACACATATAGGGAGTCTGCTGTGGTAGTGAAACAATATTATTAGTCAGTATGACACGCAGATGACAAGCGTTGCTCTTAGAATCACTGCACACTTCACTTATTAGGCCAGTTATGGGGCCAAAACTGACCAAATAGCTGAAGTGTGAATTCAGCCTTACAGGTCGATGTTAGCATCAAGAAGAAGCGCACTCCTTTTACACAGTCATCAGCTGATTCCACATAGACGTCTACAGAACCTGTTCTATTAAAAGCTTACACAAGTAGAGCCCCCCGACTGAGTAGAGGGTGTCAGCAGTAAGTTTGTGTTAACATCACTGATTATTTTGCCCTTCCTCTGATCCGTCAGAACAATAACCCCCAAAAAACGGATCCTGTCTGTTGAGCATCCGCCTTCACTCGGTCAGCATTTGGTCAGTAATTTATTAGTATTGGTAAATCCCAAAAAAACAGGAGTGGATCCTGAAGGGTTAAATAGAATAAGCTATATGATCTGTATGAAGGACAGGAGGTTGGGTGACATCATATTAGAAGGTGACTATATTTACATTGACCTTCTGTCTGTATAAGGAACTGTTCCTAGTCAGTATTATTGTAATGAGAGCTGCAGCTGTTCTTGTATGTATGCATGGATGTATATAAAGGCCTGTATGGTAAGGAATAAACAGAATTGTTACTGACGTCATACTGCATGTGTCACTGATAAGTTCTCCAGGCGTCTGTCTTCGGGGAGAAAGGAATGGCTATCTGTACTCCGCTGTCTGCCGGGGCCTGCAGTTGGCCCGCTCTTTCCTGGTTGTCACTTTCCCCAAGTAGTTTGAGACACCCTCTGGGGGCTGATTATTCCCCAGCGATTGTCTCTTTGGATCTGTTTGATCCGGGTAGCTATTTACTTGTTTTTCTTACTTTTCTTCTCGTTTCTCTCTCTCCTCCTTCTCACTCTCCCCTTCCCGTGATTGTCTGCCCCCCCCCTTTTTTTTGTCCCTTGTGTCTTCTCCCTGTGCTCTAGACATGACGTCGCTCAAGATCGCGTCACTGAACGCCAAGGGCCTCAACACGCCCGAGAAGAGATCCCAGATCCTCTATCACTTCCACCGTCAAAGGGCGCAGATTGTGTGCATCCAGGAAACTCACTTTAAGGAAGGTAAGGCCCCTGCTATCCACCACAGACACTACACGTCCTGGCACCTCGCGAACAACTCTGAGAGCAAATCCAAAGGGGTTGCCATAGCAATCCACAAATCTTTGGCTCACCAGGTACTGGGATGCGTAGCCGACCCTGGGGCGCGATATCCTCACACTCCTCATTGGTGGTCGGGAATTTACAATCCTCAATGTCTATGCTCCTAACAGCCACCAGGTCCCCTTCATTGTAGATTTAATGGATAAAGTCACACCCTTGATCCGGGGCACCCTAGTACTCTGCGGTGATCTCAATCTCACCCTTGACCCCATGCTCGACAACTCCTCAGGTAAAACCTCCCTTTCCTACGCTGCCATAAAACGGGTTAAAAGGGCATTGTACCAATTACAATTGTGCGATCCGTGGCGTATTCACCACCAGGCAGATAAAGACTATACCTTTTTTTCAGCCCCCCACTCCTCGTATAGCAGGATAGACTACGTCCTAGTCCAGCAACCCGCCCTTTCCTGGTTGGTCTCCACCTCCATTGGCAATATCCTATGGTCCGATCACGCCCCAGTTTTTTGCTCTCTAATGCTTCCCTCCCGGGCCAGGACTGAATGGACCTGGCGTTTAAATGAGTCCCTTTTGCTGGACACATTATGTGCCACAGACCTCCACATCACTGTGTCCAACTTCCTTTCCGATCACTCCTCAGACCAAACCCCCCTTCCTATGCAATGGGAGGCCCTAAAATGTGTCCTCTGTGGGACTCTCATTAAACATGGCACCCGCCTTAAAAAAGAAAAGGCCATTTCCCTGAAGAATGCCCTACAAAAGGTTGCTTCCTTAGAGCTCCTTCACAAGTGAGCCCTTTCTCAATCTGTCCTTGGTGACCTTCAGAACGCACGCATGGACGCGCGTCACCTTCTTGAATCGTCTTACAAACGGATGGTCCAGACCTGCCGTAGCAAATTTTATGAATATGGTAATAAATGTGGACGCCTGCTTGCGAGAGCCCTCAGGGGTCATATTGCTGCCTCCCACTTCCACACAAATGAGGAAATTGCCTCCTCCTTTCAGTCGTTCTATTCCCAGCTATACAACCTCCCTGACCCTCATGATGTGGCGAATGACCCGTATTCCAGCTCTTCTCCTCGTGGCCCCAAACTGTCAGCTGAACAAAGTGCCAGCTTGGAAACCCCTTTCACAGAGATGGAGCTGCAGGAGGCGATTAAGTCCATGCCGAGTGGCAAAAGCCCAGGTCCCGATGGATTCACGGCCAGTTTTTACAAATCTCTTTCGGCCTTCCTCACTCCTTTTCTGTCGAAGGTTTACAACAATGTGTCCACTGGGTGCCCCTTCCCGGCGCAAACGACCATGGCCCATATCACGGTTATTCCTAAGCCTGACAAAGATCCACATCTCTGCCCCAGTTATCGGCCCATTTCCCTGTTGAACGTGGACTTTTTTTTTTTTTTTTAATAAATATATATTTTTATTTTCCAGATCATAGTATTAATACATAAAACAATAATAATCACAACAGTATGCCTAGCATGGCAATCATAAACATCCTTACAAGAAAAATTGTATATAACATCCTAAGAACACCCTCATAACAATATATAATAATAACTATATCAACCCCCCCCCCCCATTGGCTGCCGTCCACTCCATTCATTAATATATAGAATAGTATCATTATTAATTATAGCTATGTAGCTCTGCGTGCAACTCTCCGTTTCCTTTCAATTTCCTCATATACTCTAATTTTTTGAAGATATGAACTCCACTCCCTTGTTGAGGGCGGGGAGACAGAACCCCAATACTTTATCAATATAGCTTTAGCGACCATCAATCCCCGCATCCAAATCCGTCTAACCTGGGGCGGGACTTCCACTTCTGACCCACAATCTCCAAAGATCACAATCAAAATCCGCGGGTTATAGTTCATTGAACTCTCCTTTTGTAGAGTAGCAAAAACCTCATCCCAATAATTTCTTATTTTGCTGCAGCTCCAAAGCAAATGGACATAGTTTGCGTTAACATATCCACATTTGGAGCAGCAGCAATCCCGATCTTTATTTTGGGGAGATTTTCCTTGGGTTTTAGGCGTATAGTAGAGTCTATGGAGGATCTTAAATTGAATTAACCTATGCGCACTGGAAACTGTCGCCCTTCTCACATTCCTTTAAATAGTAGACCACTGTAGTGGGGGGCAATTCAACTCTTGCTCCCACTTATCTGTACTTTTGAAAGGTGTTACAGTTGCCAGTGCCATTCGGAGTTTCGCATAAAGTCTAGATAACTTCACTTTTTCATACTTCTGAGCATCACAAAAATCAAAAAATATATTCTCTCGTGGAAGAATGAGGCCCCTATTCCTAGAGGCTTCAAATATATGTTTCAAACGTGAATACATAAATAAATCTAATGGTGAACTATCAGTAAAACCAAATTCCAAGAGTGATTTAAACCGACCCATATAAAAAAGGTCAGACACCCTGTTGATGCCGTTACGTAACCAATAGCCAAAATCTGTAATTTTGAAGAACTCCTCCAGCCCCCTATTCTCCCACAGAGGGGTGAAAACAAACGGACCTGAAGATTTAAGGACCTTCTTCAGTCTGTTCCAGACCCTCTGCAGTGAGCACGGGATCAGCAAGGACCTCCTCATTCCCATAAACCCATTCTCCAAACATGCAAAAATATTATCAACTGGTTTATCAAAAAGTTTTGTCAAATATCGTGAAAGTAAACTCTCTTTCCAATTACAACACCGCTGAATCTGTGCACATAAATAATAACCTTGAAAAAAGGGTAATGACAGCCCACCATCTACCTCCGACAACCATAGATATCTCTGCTTTATACGAACCCTCTTCCTTCCCCAAATTAAATCATTAATCATAGTCTCCAACCTATGGAAGAAAATATAATCTATCCAGATGGGGGAGGCACACAACGGAAACAAAACTATCGGTAAGATAATCATTTTAATCAAAGCTATTCGGTCCGTCTGTGCCAATAACAATTTCCGCCAAGCACTGATTTTGTCCCTGACTTTATTCAGAACCGGGGCCAGATTAAGATCATAAAACCTATTTATAGGGACCCCAATCTTAACCCCCAAATATTCTAAGGTGTCATTAGGGACCAAAACACGGACACGCCTCCCCTCATCTACAGCTTTGCGGTTCAGTGGGAGGAGCGATGACTTTGACCAGTTGATTCTATAGCCTGATAGTTTACCATAATCCTCTATTACCTCTATAACATACGGGAGAATTTTCCATCCCTGATCCAAAAACAGAATCACGTCATCGGCATATAGACTTATTTTATCGCCCACTCCCGCCACCCCAAAACCGTCTATACGACTATCTGAACGAATCCGGGAAGCCAATGGTTCAATAAAAAGAGCGAAGAGGAGAGGAGACAGGGGACAACCCTGTCGCATCCCTCTCTGCATCGTAACGGGGGAAGAACTAATACCATTGACGCTGATATATGCAACTGGATGTGCATATAGCATTTGAGTCATTTCCAAGAAAGGATTCCCAAGGCCAAAATGGGACATTGTAGCCCACAAAAAAGGCCACTCCATCCTGTCAAACGCCTTTGCGGCGTCTAAGGACAGAATGGAGTGGTCTATACTACCCCCAACAGACAGATTCAAATAAACCCTATATAGACTCATCTGTATTTGCCATCCCGGGATAAAGCCCGTCTGATTGGGGTGTACCAACCCCACTATAACCCTCTTTAAACGATTGGCCAGAATTTTTGCGAAAATCTTATAATCCGTGTTTAGGAGTGATATGGGTCTATATGACCCCAAATCACACGGATCCTTCTCCTTTTTTAAGATCAAAATAATCACTGCCTCACCAAATGATGGAGGTAAAGAGGAGCATGCGCGGGATTCATTCAGGACTAGAAGCAGGATCGGCAAGAGTACTCTGGCGTGGTACCTATATAGATCAAACGGCAATCCATCTGATCCAGGGGCTGATTTATATTTTAGAGAGGAAAGAGTCGCTTGGAGTTTCTCCAAGAGAATGGGGGAGTCCAAGCGCTCTCTATCTTGAGAACATAACTGGGGGAGCTCTAACTTTTGAAGATATTGCTCCATATCGGTGCGACTAGACATAGACTCAGATTTATACAGAGTAGAGTAATATCTCGCAAATTCCTCCCTTATCTCCTCTGCAGAACTCACCCCAACACCCTGTAAGTTCCTGATTTCTCTTATACTGGTAGCCTCTCTCTGGTTGGCCACCAGACGAGCCAAAAACCTACCCGTTTTACCAGGTTAGCAAAAACGATTCTGGCCTTGAAATAGGAGCTTATGTTGTGCTTTTTTATATAGGAGCGTCTTAAGCTGTAAATTGGCTTCTTTTAACTGATTAATGGATTGCTCCGTATAGGAGTCAATTAATGCGGCGCGTAAACTCCTTATTAAGTCTGTCAATTGTTTTTCCCTGCGCCGTACTTCCGTTCTAAACCTATTAATTTTACTAAAGTATAAGCCCCTTATAAAAGCCTTCAAAGCATCCCACACGTAGTGAATATGTGCCAATCCTACGTTAAGGTCCCAAAATTCCTGAATATCTTGATCTATTCGGGATTGCTCCCCTATCACATCAAACCAGTGCGGGTTCAGTTTAAAAATTCTACCGGTATTTGGAGCCTCCTCAAATATAACAAGAACTGGGGAGTGATCCGAGATTCCATGAGGTTCATACCTCATTCTCAGGACACGACCGCACAGATCCCGACTCGCGAATGCCAGATCTATACGGGACATTGACCCGAATGACTGACTAAAACATGAAAAGATTTTTTTATTGCCATAGAGGTGTCGCCAGATATCAACCAACGCCAGCTCCTGGCATACAGCGGTCAAGGGGGATCCCGTGCGGCCGCGCCCGGAAAACGACGAGAACCGATCCAACTCAGGGTCAAGTACCGCATTAAAATCACCTGCCACTAAAAGCGCGCATTGATTTTTTGTGGATATATATTGGACCAGCTGTGAAAACACCGTTGCATTAAATGGTGGAGGGATATAAATAAAAGCCAATATGACCTCCTGCCCTTTCCAATACCCATGAAGAAATACAAATCTACCTTCTTTATCAATCAGATTATCTAACGGTTGATACTCCATCCCATGATGAATATATACGCTAACCCCTCTTGCATAAGAAGAGTAGCAAGCGTGATACTCAAGAGAAGCCCATTTCCTTTTCAGTGTGTAAATCCTTTCTATTGTAGCATGGGTCTCCAGTAGAACCACAATCGCCGGCAGGTGGCGGACTACGAGGTCAAATACCACCGTCCTCTTCACCCTGTCTCCTAGCCCTCTCACATTCCAAAATAGAATATTACACGGCATATCCTATAAATAAAAGGATTTCCAAAACCCCCTTCCTCAACGGAGAGGCACGCATATCTACACAGCAAACGACGGCAGCCAAACCCTCCCTTAAGCCCACCCCCATAAACCCCCCCTACCTGGTTGACAGGGCATTTCACAATACCCATCAACCTCTCTCCTTCCACCAAACCTCCCCCCCGCCACCTCCCCTCATTAACCTCCCACCTCACCCACCTTCCGTACATTTCATAGGCCCTTTAGGTCCAACCGTTGCGCCACTTCCGACTGTGTGGAAAAAAACTGTACAGAATCTTTATATACCACTCTCAATTTAGCGGGATATAGCATTGAGTAGTTAATCTTAGCTGCAATCAATCTTTTTTTCACATCAAAAAAGGATCTTCTTTTATTTTGGGTCTTTTGCGAAAAATCAGGAAAGATTGATATCAGATTGCCATTAAATTGTATGTCTGCTACTTCTCTTTTGCGTCTAAGGACCCAGTCCCGATCCTTTGAGCAAACAAACTTTGCCAGGATAGCCCTGGGAGGGGCTCCTGGAGGGGGTTTTTTGAAGGGGATTCTATGGGCTCTTTCCACACAGAAGGTAGACACATCATAGTCTGGTCGCAGACTTTCTACCAGCCATTTCTGAATGAAATTCGAGGGGTTATCCTGCTCTGCCCCTTCGGGAAACCCTACTAACCGCAGGTTATATCTACGGGATCTATCCTCCAGCTCTACCACTTTTCTTCTTAACCAAGAGTGATATTCATCTATGTCTTCTAGTGTCACTACCAGAGCTTTGGGACGTTCTCACAGCTCTGTTTCTCCACCCCTGTGATGATGTCACTACTAGAGCTGGGAGGAGTTCTCACTGCTCTGTTTACTTTTGGTTTCCTTCCTCCCAGCTGTTCCTCATGCGTTTGATTTCCCTCTCTTTATATCACCCCTCCTCCTATTGTAGGGTGTGAATTATAGTTCTCATTTCAGTTGTAGCTCTTGCTTTAGTATCTTCACTTGTAGCTATCAGTTCACTGGACCTGTGTTCTGCTGCAGCAAGCACTCCGGATATTGCCAGCTGTCCTTGGATCCGTCTTCTCTGCGGCTGCAACACCTTCAGCTAAGTGTACAGACATTGTTATGTACCAGATTATTTTCTGACTGGATCTGAGGTGGCCACGGTTCCCTCCATATACTGAGTAGGGCACCGGTGGCCGTGCCCCTTCCACTATTGTAGGGGTTACAGTGGTCATCAGTCTTAGGTACGTGGGCATGCCTCGTTCCGCCATTTGGATCCGGGCATGTGCTTAGCAGCATAAGGAGAGCTTTGAGGGTCTGACAGGGGTCACCCTTTATCCTCCCTAGTTTAGGTCCGGTCAGTAGCTCTTTTACTGTGTATACTATTGTTGCTCACATACAGCCGTGACATTATAATCCACCAAAACCATCCTTTTTTGACATGGATCCGCTTTCTGGCCTGGTTGACCGCATGCAGGGTCTTTCTTTGGAAGTAGCGGATCTCCGTCAATCTATGACTCAGCTTCAAGCATTGGGCTCTGCTCCGGCTCATAGAGTCTGTTGCGAGCCAAAGGTCTCACTTCCGGAAACGTTCTCCGGGGGCAGTGAGAATTTTGTTCGCTTCAGAGAGGCATGCAAACTCCATTTTTGCTTGTGTCCCCACTCCTCTGGTAATGAGCAGCAGAGGGTGAGGATTGTCATCTCCCTGCTCAGGGGTAATGCTCAGACTTGGGCTTTTTCACTGCCATCAGGGGATCCCTCCCTTCGATCCGTGGAAAGATTTTTTGTGGCCCTGGGGCAGATTTATGATGACCCGGATCGTGTTGCTCTGGCCGAATCTAACTTACGTGTTTTATGCCTGAACAAACTGTCTGCGGAGCTTTATTGTTCTGAATTTCGGAGATGGGCAGCTGATTCGGGTTGGAATGATGCTGCACTCCGGAGTCAGTTCTGTCATGGTCTCTCAGAGAGATTGAAAGATGCGTTTGCTTTCCATGAGAGACCAACGTCCTTAGAGTCTGCCATGTCATTGGCGGTACGCCTTGACAGGCGTCTAAGAGAAAGAAACGAGACCTCTCTGTCCAGCCATTGTCAGTCTAGGGGCAGTGGTGCGGACTCATTCAGTGTGCAGGGGCCTCATCCTGTCTCGCTCCCTTCTGAGGAGGAGCCCATGCAGCTAGGTCGACTTGCCCCTGATAAAAGAGGATTTAGTCCTCAGAGTATGGTGTGTTTTTGTTGTGGGGGCATAGGTCATTTGGCAAATGTTTGTCCGTCTAGGAGATTCTTGAACTGTACTAAGAGCGATAATAAGAGAAAAACCTCAAAAGGTAAATCATCAAATTCTGCTTCATCTGCTACTTTGGGCAAAGTTGATGTAGGAATTGATGCTTTTCCTCTGACCTGCAGTTCCCGTTTTCTCCTGTCTGCCAGGGTGGCGCTAGAGAGCAAAGTAATTTCTTGTGAGATTTTTGTCGATAGTGGAGCGGCCGTCAATCTTATTGACACTCAATTTGTAGCCATGCATGGTTTTCAGGTTTGCACATTAGAAAAGGATATACCTGTTTTTGCTATTGACTCTGCTCCACTCTCACAGAGATCTCTGAAGGGCATTGTTCACAATATCCGGCTAGCTGTAGGTGACACTCATGTGGAGGATATATCTTGTTTTGTCCTTAACGGATTGCCTTCTCCTCTAGTTTTGGGGTTACCCTGGCTCACTAGACATAACCCCACTATTGATTGGCAAGGAAGGCAAATAAATGAGTGGAGTGACTTTTGTAGAGAGAATTGTCTCACAGCGACTTTTGCAGAGGTGTCTACTAAAACGGTGCCATCATTTCTCTCTGATTTCTCGGACGTGTTTTCCGAGAGCGGTGTTCAGGAGCTACCTCCTCACCGGGAGTTTGACTGTCCCATTAACCTCATTCCCGGCGCCAAGCTGCCAAAAGCACGCCTCTACAATCTCTCACAACCGGAAAGAATCGCAATGCGAACTTATATCTCCGAGAGTCTCGAGAAGGGGCATATTCGTCCCTCAAAGTCACCTGTGGCCGCGGGTTTTTTTTTTGTTAAAAAAAAAGATGGCTCTCTGAGACCTTGCCTAGATTTTAGGGAGCTGAACCGTATCACGATTCGCGATCCCTATCCCCTTCCTCTGATCCCGGACCTCTTCAACCAAATTGTTGGGGCCAAGGTGTTTTCCAAATTGGATTTGAGAGGCGCGTACAACCTGGTCAGGGTCAGAGAGGGGGATGAATGGAAAACGGCCTTTAATACCCCTAACGGGCATTTCGAGAATCTCGTTATGCCTTTCGGCCTGATGAATGCTCCGGCCGTCTTTCAGCATTTTGTTAATAGTATTTTCTACCATTTAATGGGGAAATTTGTATTGGTGTATCTTGATGATATTTTGATTTTTTCCCCTGATGTTCAGACCCATCAGGATCATCTTTTTCAGGTTCTGCAGATTCTGCGGGAAAATAAATTGTACGCCAAGCTGGAGAAATGTCTTTTTATGGTATCGGAGATTCAATTTCTGGGTTTTCTCCTCTCTGCTTCTGGTTTTCGCATGGATCCGGAGAAGGTCCGTGCTGTACTTGAGTGGGAGCTTCCTGAGAATCAGAAGGCATTGATGCGCTTTCTGGGTTTTGCGAACTATTACAGAAAGTTCATTTTGAATTATTCCTCTGTTGTCAAACCCCTTACTGACATGACAAAAAAGGGGGCGGATTTTTCCTCTTGGTCGGAGGAGGCGCTTGCAGCCTTTTCTAAGATTAAAGAGAGTTTTGCGTTTGCTCCCGTCTTGGTGCATCCCGATGTTTCCTTACCTTTTATTGTTGAGGTGGATGCTTCCGAGGTGGATGTGGGTGCGGTTTTGTCCCAGGGCCCTTCTCCTGCCAAATGGCGACCCTGTGCCTTTTTCTCTAAAAAACTCTCCCCGGCAGAGAGAAACTATGATGTGGGAGATAGGGAGTTGTTGGCCATCAAGTTGGCTTTCGAGGAATGGCGCCATTGGTTGGAGTGGGCCAGGCACCCTATCACCGTTTTTACCGACCATAAGAATCTGGCATACTTGGAGTCGGCCAGGCGTATGAATCCGAGACAGGCCAGATGGTCTCTGTTCTTCTCCAGATTCAATTTTGTTGTTACATTCCGACCTGGGATAAAAAATGTGAAGGCTGATGCTCTCTCTCGCTGTTTTCCGGGAGGAGGAAACTCCGAGGACCCGGGTCCCATTTTGGCGGAGGGGGTAGTTGTTTCTGCTCTATATTCCGATTTGGAGGCCGAGGTCCAGGCTGCCCAGACTGAGGCACCTGCCCGTTGTCCTTCTGGGAAGTTGTTCGTGCCTCCTGAGCTACGTCACAAACTCTTTAAGGAGCATCATGATACGGTTCTTGTTGGTCACCCCGGGAGTAGAGCCACGGTAGATCTCATTGCTCAGAGATTTTGGTGGCCGGCTCTTCGTAAGTCGGTGGAGGGTTTTGTGGCTGCTTGTGAGACGTGCGCTCGCGCTAAGGTCCCTCATTCACGGCCTTCAGGTTCCCTTCTCCCGTTACCCATACCTTCCCGTCCTTGGACACATCTGTCCATGGACTTTATCTTCCTCGTTCCTCGGGGAAGTTGGTGATCCTGGTGGTGGTGGACCGTTTTAGCAAGATGGCTCATTTCGTACCTTTCCCTGGTTTACCCAATGCTAAAACGTTGGCGCAAGCTTTTGTCGACCATATTGTTAAATTGCACGGCATTCCCTCTGATATTGTTTCCGATAGAGGCACGCAGTTTGTGTCCAGGTTCTGGAAGGCTTTCTGTTCTCGCCTGGGGGTTCGGCTGTCCTTCTCTTCTGCTTTTCACCTGCAGTCGAATGGTCAGACTGAGCGCCTCAATCAGAATCTGGAGACATATTTGCGCTGTTTTGTGGCAGAGAACCAGGAGGATTGGTGTTCATTTCTCCCTCTTGCTGAGTTTGCTCTGAACAACCGTCGTCAGGAATCTTCTGATAAGTCACCATTCTTTGGTGCATATGGGTTCCATCTGCAGTTTGGGACATTCTCGGGAGGGGCTCTTTCTGGTTTACCTGAGGAGGAGAGATTTTCCTCGTCTTTGTCTACCATTTGGCAAAAGATTCAGAGTAATCTTAAAAAGATGAGTGAGAGGTATAGGCGTGTGGCTGATAAGAGACGTGTGCCTGGTCCGGACCTGAATGTGGGTGATCTGGTGTGGTTGTCTACAAGAAATATTAAACTGAAGGTTCCCTCCTGGAAATTGGGTCCCAAGTTTATTGGGCCTTATAAAATCTTGTCAGTCATCAATCCAGTTGCCTTCCGTCTTGATCTTCCACGGGTTTGGATGATACATAATGTATTTCACAGATCTCTCTTAAAACCATATGTCCAGCCCACGGTACCCTCCTCTTTGCCTCCTCCTCCGATTTTGGTTGATGGCAATCTGGAGTTTGAGGTTTCCAGAATTGTGGACTCTCGCATTGTCCGCGGTTCTCTTCAGTACCTCGTTCATTGGAAGGGTTATGGTCCTGAGGAGAGGATATGGGTTCCGGTGTCGGACATTAAAGCCACTCGCCTCATCAGGGCATTTCATAGGGCTCATCCTGAGAAGGTGGGTCCTGGGTGTCCGGAGTCCACCCGTAGAGGGGGGGGTACTGTCACTACCAGAGCTTTGGGACGTTCTCACAGCTCTGTTTCTCCACCCCTGTGATGATGTCACTACTAGAGCTGGGAGGAGTTCTCACTGTTCTGTTTACTTTTGGTTTCCTTCCTCCCAGCTGTTCCTCATGTGTTTGATTTCCCTCTCTTTATATCACCCCTCCTCCTATTGTAGGGCGTGGATTATAGTTCTCATTTCAGTTGTAGCTCTTGCTTTAGTATCTTCACTTGTAGCTATCAGTTCACTGGACCTGTGTTCTGCTGCAGCAAGCACTCCGGATATTGCCAGCTGTCCTTGGATCCGTCTTCTCTGCGGCTGCAACACCTTCAGCTAAGTGTACAGACATTGTTGTGTACCAGATTATTTTCAGACTGGATCTGAGGTGGCCACGGTTCCCTCCATATACTGAGTAGGGCACCGGTGGCCGTGCCCCTTCCACTATTGTAGGGGTTACAGTGGTCATCAGTCTTAGGTACGTGGGCATGCCTCGTTCTGCCATTTGGATCCGGGCATGTGCTTAGCAGCATAAGGAGAGCTTTGAGGGTCTGACAGGGGTCACCCTTTATCCTCCCTAGTTTGGGTCCGGTCAGTAGCTCTTTTACTGTGTATACTATTGTTGCTCACATACAGCCGTGACATCTTGTCTGTTCTTTAATGAGACATTCTCTACGGTGACAGAGTTGACTGCAGATTCCAATTCCTTCACCTTTAGTCTCAACTTCGACATTTCGTCTTTTATTTTGGTGACATCGCCTTGAACTACTGCAAGGGAAGAAGTCAACTCTGCCACCGAGGTATTAGTAGCGTTTACTACTCCCAATATATCCTGGAGTTTTTTATTAATACTGTCAAAACCTTCACTATGGGAGGAGCTGGCCTTTGATAAACCCCGTTCTAACTGATCCATATTATCTAATCCTGGCTCAATCTGAGAGGCGGATCTATATACACCTCCTCTAGTTTTGGGTGGTGGTGACTTCAGAAATTTATCTAATCGGGCCTGTGGGCTGCCCCCTGATCCTCCTTTTGGGGAGGTCACTCCCCCTGATTTGCGAAACTTTGGCGGCATTTTTATCTAAGTAAGTGAGCTACAATTATAAACACACTTCAACACCCCAACTATGGACCCAACTCACCCCCTCAAAAGGCTGGTTATTAATAGTATCAGATACACATAAGCAGGAAAAGATAAGTTACAAGTAAACCTAACCCCAAGGGAGAGCGAGTACGGAATAAATACGCACCCCTAAAGACAAGATAATTGCAGACTGCATAAATAGTTACATCCCCCAAATAAAGGACTATAAACGATTACAGGTAAATATATAACACTCATCACCTAGAGCAGAGAACGGTACAAAGCCATTAACAAAGAAAATATATTTGTTAATCAATCTATGAGAATCATATTCATGAAAGTATGCCAGGACCCCTAAATAACTAGATAACTTATTGAAATTAAATAGCTTATTGCAGTTAGGATTAGTTAGGATTAGTGTATGAATCCAATTTACAAGTACGACAGCAGAATACCCAGTACTAACACCGCTCTTGCTTCCTGATTAGAGCCCCAAAAATATAGCTTTTCGCCACCCCGCTATAATGACACGAGTACCCAAGTAAGGGCCCCCCTGTCGAGTGCAATTTTCAAAGAATCAGTCCATCTAGACAGTCCATCCAAATAGAAAAAGACAAAGGGGGTCCTAACATCTATCGGTGGAAAGGAATCCTCTTGGGCCTTGTCGCTTCATCTGTAAAGAAGAGGGGGGGGAACCGTTCCTTACGGGAGGACCCAGCTCCAGTGACCACTATGAGTCATACAGCTAACAGTCACACGGGGGTCCAACTAGGACCACAGAAAACTCGTGGAGTAAAGAATCCCCCAGCCTCAGAATGCCCCCGCCAACCACACCAGACCACTGCCACCTCCCAAAGGAATGTTAGTATGTTAGTATGTTGGTAAAGAAAATTCACCGAATTCACCCACCGGTCACCAAACTCGAGCTCTCCACTCCACCCACGGAAACCGCGGCACAGCAATCCATCAGGCTCACCAGCTCCAGCGCCCCCAATACTTCACAGGCTGCAGACCACATGCGGCAGGACACAAGGACACCACCGGTCAGCGGAAATGAACAGCACGCGGCGGGTCACAGCCAGGAGCCAAACGCAGGGCAGAGCAAACACATTACAGCGGACCGCAGGCAGTGGAGCAAAGCAGGTACCGTGAGGCAGGCAGCAAGCGGCAAGACGAAGCGGCAGGCAGCGGATCGCATCAAGTAGCTCAGGGCAGGTAACAGACGGATCCCAGCAGGCGGCAGGACGGAGCGGCAAGCGGCATGGCACATCAGGAAACCGCTCAAAGCTGGTAAAAGAGCGGCAGGCGGCAGGCAGATTGCAATCCCATCCGTCACATCTGGGCTCGATTAGTCAGGGCTGGTCTGGAATCGGCGTTCCCATCAGCGGTTACATCCAGGAACGAGGAGAGGAGAGAGGGGAGAGGGCAGCCAGAGGAGGAGCGCGGCACACCTACGTCATGCCGCTGCTCTGAAGCTCACAGGAACGTGGACCTTAAGTTATTTGCCAAGCTTCTCGCTAACCGTCTGAATGCGTTTTTACCTCACTTAATACACCCCGACCAGGTGGGTTTTATCCCTGGGAGGGAAGCCCGTGACAATACCCTCAGGACTCTAGATATAATCCACCACGCAAAAATGGCCAATACCCCCCTCATGATCTTGTCCCTCGACGCGGAAAAAGCTTTCGACCGTGTCTCTTGGCAAGCGATATGATCGACCCTCTCGGGATTGGGAATTGGCCCGGATTTTCTGGGGAAAATCTTTAGTTTGTATCAGCACCCATCCGCCCGCGTTAAGCTAAACGGCACGCTTTCCCACCCCTTCCTCATCCGCAATGGCACGCGCCAGGGCTGCCCGCTGTCCCCTCTCCTATATGTTATAGTGATGGAGCACCTTCTCGCTTCTATCTGTAAGAACCTGGATATCTCCGGAGTCAAGATAGGTAAGACGGAACACAAGCGCGCCGCCTTTGCGGATGATCTTCTATACATAACTAACCCGCGTATCGCACTCCCGTCCCTACTCCGCGACTCGCGCGTTTCGGCAATTGGACGAACTTTAAAGTAAATATGTCGAAATCAGAAGCACTAAACGTCTCCTTGCCCCGAGAGCTCCTCCCCTCCCTCCATACTTCGTTCCCGTTCGCCTGGCCGCCTTCAGGTATAAAATATCTAGGCATGAAAGTTTTGGCGGATCTCTCTCAACTCTTCCAGCTGAATTTCTCCCCGCTTCTCCGGCGGTTCCAGGCGGATCTTGAGTCTTGGCATCGCCGCGACTTTTCCTGGTTTGGCAGGGTCAATATCCTTAAGATGAACCTGTTGCCAAAATTGCTCTACCTCCTGCAGACCGTCCCTATCCGAATACCGGCGGCCTATTGGTTGCAACTGAAGTGCTCCTTCACTCGATTTGTATGGGCTCCGGGCATACCGCGGATAAGGTATGAACTACTGACCAGATCAAAGGAGACGGGCGGGGTGGGTCTGCCGGACTGTAAATTGTATTACTTCTCCGCGGCGTATGCCAGGCTACTGGACCTGTTGAGAGTAGACTCCGCAAAGGCGTGGGTCCATATGGCTAGGGACTCCTCAACTATCCCACCCTCGACGCTCCCTTGGTTGATAGGATCGTCCAGCGCCCCCGCCCCAACCCCCTCTTTTACGGTTAACCATACCCTCGCAATACTCGGCTCCACACGTAATCACTACTCGCTCATCGATACTAAAGGTCCCCTGACCCCAATTACGGACCATCCTGGCTTTCCACCGGGGCGCTCCTCGCGTACTTTCTTGTCAGGTACTAGCACGCGTCCTCTCCGATTTTATCATGTTTTACGCGGGTCTTTGCTGAAACCCCTCGATCAGATGTTAGAACCCTCCGCCATCCGCCCCAGGCATACCTTTGAACACCTCCAACTTCAACATTTTTTTTCCGACCTTGCGCAAAACTCATGACCTATCAAGAACCCTCACTAAGTTCGAGCAAATGTGCCTGGCCCTATTGGCAGTATTCAGGGACATTTCCACTATATACAATTTGCTCATTCAGCAACACTCCTCCAGTCCTCCTCCCTTTTGTTCGGCGTGGGAACATGATTTAGGTGTCCAACTCACCCCCTCCCAATGGCAGAGAGCCTTCCTTCTGACTCACAAGGCGCTAATCTCCACGAAAGCGCAGGAAACAAACTACAAGGTCCTCTCCAGGTGGTATAGAGTGCCCACTCTTCTCCACAAATGGTTTCCGTCGGTGTCGGACAGATGCTGGAGATGTTTATCAGAGGAGGGCACCATGATTCATATATGGTGGCAATGCTCTGCCCTACGCCCTTTCTGGGACTCGGTGCATTCTATTGTGAGCAAAGTGACAGGGATTCTCTTGCTCTTCGCCTTTGACCTCACCATCCCAGCCTATAAGGCCTCCCTCTTGAAATATATGCTCCAAGCTGCCAAAACGGTCATTCCCCGCCACTGGAAGTCACCCTCCCCCCCCTACTAATGGAGTGGTTTGAGGAAATTGCTCTCCACCAAAGGATGGAGGACCTCATCTGCGTTTCTCCACTGGCCGTCGCCCGTTTTGTGAAGACGTGGAGCCCTTGGGAGACGTTTTGCACCTCCAGTGAGTACCGGGCTGCACACTTGTAACCAGCACTCGTGTCTCTTCCTCACCTTCCCCTTTTTCCCTTGTGTGTCCCCCCTGTTGTCTCCATTGTATGCCCCTTTCTCCAATACCTTTTCATTACTGTACACGTTCTTGTAGAGGGTGGGTTCCCCTGATGTTTTCTACTTTGGAAACTGATATTCACTGTTTCTGATTGATTACCATATGCTGTTTGTTCAGATACGCTTTATTGCTCTTATCCTATTTACCTTGGAAAACTTAATAAAATCTTGAATGAGAAAAAAAAAACTATTGACATAGATGATATTAATAAGATTGTTAAACACTGCCCTAAACCCTCTTCATCTTCATCTGGGAAATTTCATTATTTGAAGAGAGCTTGTAAAGGGAGATGTCTGACTGCGCCTTATAATAGATGGGATAGTCGGACACAATTCCCCCTGGGATTGGAGTAAGGTCCCCTCTATAAGTACTACAGAGCCTCCGAATACGCCAGCTGGAAATTATAAATTAAATACTGAGGCAGGCATAGACACAATGTGGGAAGAAATTAAGTGTGAAATGGACAGGTGTTTTCAGACTAGGTCCTCATTGCCAACTGCTGTAGCCTGTAAACAAAAATCAGGAGAGTCTGTTATAGACTTTTGAAAGAGGTTCAATGATGTTTGGACCCTGGAGCAGGAATGAGTATTCAGGATAATATGCATTCTATGCTTATTCAGAATTTCCTTACCAATCTACAGCCACATCTCCAGCTTACTGTTAAACAAATGATCTCCGAATGGCCTAGTCTTAATAAAGATTAATGCCAAATTAAGTTATTGGACAAAGATATGGTGGGTTGTTTTGAAATAGTAAGACCTAAAGAGGCCCATTACCAAACTCAGGATAGGAATTGTCCCTCAAATCAGCTCAATAGGGGGAGGGGCAGAAGACGGAGTAGAGGGCCATGCTCTGGGAGAGGAGGGAATAAGTAGAAATCCTGCAGGTTGCTTTAATTGTGGTAAGACTAACCACTGGATCAGTCAATGCCCTTATCCACTCAGGCTACCTGCCCCAAATAATACCCTAGCTCAAGGCACCCAACCTTACCCACAAGCTCAGATCCGAGATCTTCCCCCACCACTGCCACAGTCCCAGAATAATACCCCTCGTTTTCCCGTAGCCTGGGGGCAGCAGACATCACAATGAGGATGCCCGGGGGACAGTATACCAGCATTCACTCTCATCACAAACCACTATAAGGAATCACCACTGATTGTATTAACCATAGAGGGACGTCCTCTCCCTTTTCTTGTGGATTCTGGTGCTACTAGTAGTACTATATGTGAGGATTATTATAGTGGTCCAAGAGAGGATGCTGACCCCTCTGTGGGAATTAATGGGATACTGACCAGATCTTATAAAACTCCTCCCCTCTCGATCCAACATCCATACCAGCACCAGTCGATGTTCACACACAGTTTTAGGATCATTACAAATTGTCCTGTGAATTTATTAGGGAGAGATTTATTTGTTCTGTTGAAGTTGCAGTTGGGGATTAGCAAGACGGGACATCTACATGTCACATCCTCAGTTATGCCCATTCATGTTCCAAAGGATAATTGTTTTTTATATTTGGAATGCCAACCTCAGGATCCGATACTTGATCCGGTTCCTCCTGAGGTTTGGGCAAATACTGACCAAGATGTTGGCCTTATCTCTTGTACACCATATAAGGCAATGCTTAAGCCCGGCGCTGCACCTGTTTACATTAAACAATACCCCCTTTCCCAATAAAAAGAAAAAGGGATTGAGTCTATGTTGATGGAATTCCTAGAGGCAGGGGTTATTGAGGAAATTATCTCCCCTTATAATACACCTATTAATCTAGTGAGAAAGGCAGATAATACCTTTAGGTTTGTCCAGGATCTTAGAGCGGTAAATGCACAGATCATACCTATAGCCCCTGTGGTTCCAGACGTACCATCTGTGCTATCAGCTATTCCTGCCCATGCAGAGTTTTTCTCTGTTATTGATTTAAAGAATGCATTTTTTTCTGTCCCAGTTGACAAGGAGACACGGACACTTTTTGCTTTTACATTTAAATTTCACCAGTATACTTGGTGTAGAATGCCTCAGGGTTATGTAGACTCCCCAGTAGTCTACTCCATTGTCCTCCAAGTTACACTCCGCCCTTGGACTGCCGCTCATGGTTCTGTCCTTCTACAATATGTGGATGATCTCCTCATATGTAGTTCTACTCGGGAGGCCTGCCAGGCAGACTGTTAGTTTACTACTGTGGTTATGTGAAAGTGGTCAAAAAGTTTCTAGGAAGAAATTACAATGGTGTATGGAAAGAGTTGAGTATTTGGGCTTTGTTCTCAGTAAAGGTGAGAGGAAAATCAGCCATGCCAGAATTACCTCCGTACTGGGTCTGCCCCGCCCACAAACCAAGAAAGACATGTTGACCTTTCTTGGCATGATTGGTTACTGCCGCCAATGGATTGCTGATTGTTCCTACTATAATAATATTCTGAGACAAGCCACTAATACTGATATGCCTGACTTCATTAAATGGTCTGATGAAATGTTACAAGCTTTTAGTCATTTTAAATGTGCAATGGTTTCAAGTCCTGGTTTGGGCCTACCCGACTATGGCGTGATGTTTCACTTATTTGCCAGCGACAATTGTAAAACCATGGCAGGAGTCCTAGCGCAGGATCATGCAGGTAAATTCTGCCCTGTTGCTTTTTTCTCAAAAGTGGTTCCCGTACAGGTTCAGGGCATGCCTGCGTGTCTCAGGAGTTTGGCCTGTGCTATGGTCGCTGAGATGGCCACGCCTATCACCCTAGGTCATCCCACTACTCTACATACCTCACACAATGTTCAGGCCCTATTGAAGAACATACATACGCAACAATTGTCAGCACAAAGACTGAGTGGATATGAAGTTTTGCTGCTATCTAATCCTCAACTTCATATCAAATACTCAGCACCCAAATTCGGTCCAATGGCTATACTGAATGCCATACTTGGCTATAAGGGAGAGCAAGATGATTTGCCTCCTCCCCATGCATGTACTGAACTTATACATGAACATACCTCACCTAGGCCTGACTTACAGTCCACACCCATTGAAGGAGCACCTGATATTTTTGTGGATGGATCCTGTTCCCGCCCTAATGACAACACTTATCATGCAGGATACGCTGTGGTTCAGCTCCCTGATGTTATACTGGAATCGAATCCTATACCTTTTCAGTCGGCCCAAGCAGCTGAACTGATTGCCCTCACTAGAGCTTGTTGTCTTTTTGAGGGGAAAGATGTAAATGTATACACCGATTCCAAGTATGCCTTTGGGGTTGTACATGATCATGGGGTAATCTGGCAGAGGAGAGGCTTCATAGCTGCAGATGGGAGACAAATCTCACATTCCACCCTAGTACATGATCTCCTGGCCGCCATCCAATTACCAAGCACAGTTGCTATTATCCATTGTAAGGCACATACTGGTCTACAAACGCACATAGCTAAAGGGAATGCCCTAGCTGATCAGGCAGCAAAAGAGGCTGCTATTATAACGGAAGCAACAGTTCAAATGCCCTCCCTAGTTCCAGACATTACCCTTACTGACAATCTATTGCTCAGCCTCCAGGATTTGGCTACCAGTAGTGACAAAATAGAATGGCAGTCGGTAGGTGCAGTACAAGACCCTAATACGGGTCTTATCTGCAAAGAGGGGAAGCCATGTATCCCAGTTGCAAGCGCCCTGATTTTAATTGCACAGTATCATAGTCTTGGCCATAGGGGAGCACAGGCAACCACTGACCTCATTCGGAGAGATTTTTTTATACCAGGTCTTAGATCAAAGGTACAATCTTATGTTTCACGGTGTATTATATGTCTCAGAAATAACACAAATAATTCAAAGAAGGCCCAACAACAGCATCTGAATTACCCAACTTCACCATTCACTCACTTACAAATTGACTTCACCCATATCCCAAAGACAGGAAGAAAGCAGGAGTATACCCTTGTAATTGTGGATATGTTCTCTAGATGGCCGGAGGTCTTTCCTACCACCAATGAAACCACACAAATTGTGGTAAAAATTTTGTTACAGGAGATCATCCCTATATGGGGGTGTCCTGTTCAAATTGACTCAGATAATGGCCCAGCTTTTGCATCCAGGGTATGTAAGGAGCTTTCCAAAGCCCTTAGGATTGACTGGAAGTTTCATCTTCCTTATCACCTGCAGAGTTCAAGGGTAGTAGAAAGAATGAATAGAACAATTAAAGAGGAAATAAGGAAAATTACTGGAGGCACATTCACTAATTGGAAAAAGTTCTTGCCTATAGCCCTAGCAGAAATTAGGATGCAGCCTAATAAGAATACTGGTTACTCACCATTAGAGGTCCTAATGGGAAGACCCTTCCCCACCCCTTGGGGTCCAAAGGCCCCTGTGATAGAAAAAGGGGATCTAGAAGTAGTACAGGCAGAATATGTGAGGAAACTTGTAGAACTTTAGATCAAATTGAACGAGATGTTGCTCGTGCCTCTCCTTTCTCTTCACAGGAACCCACGCATCCTTTCCAACCAGGAGACATGGTGATAGTCCAGTGCCTGGCAAAAGGACGAAAACAGACTGAGTTCCCGTTTGGACCACCCACCCGAGTGGTAGCAGTCACCAGAACAGCGATTCTCACAGAAGAGGCTCCAATCTGGATTCACACTAGCAGAGTGAAAAGGGTCCCTGAGGCTTCTTCTCCGGTGACGGACAAAGACAAAGAGGGTGAAGCAGGTGTGAATTCCCTGAACAAAGAGGGGAACTCAGAAGAAGTGTCCCTGAAAAGTGCCTTGCCACAGGCTGAAGATGATGACCCCACAATATTCTGGGAGATTTGCTTGTCTGCTGATAATTATTAATCTTTGTGTTTTCTTGCCAGTCTGGCTTATTACTACATGTATTTATCACCCAGATGAAATGAGTTTCTTCTGTGGTGCACCAAATAATCGGCCAGTATATAAAAGAGCTCAGGAGCAAGTTTCCTTTGCTCCCGTCCCCTTTTATTCTGAACAGAATAGTATAGTCAGGATTAGTGATGAGCGGCAGGTGCCATATTCGATTTCGACGAAATTCGTGAATATTCGATAGAATATTCGTTTCATATTCGTCGAAATCGAATATTCGTCATTATTCTAGTTATCGCGATTATTATGCGATTTAAATAATATAACAAAGTATTCTACATCTTCGTTTTAGCTACCTATTCGTCAACTTCGCTAATTCTAGCAATCAAATAGGAAGGTTGACTATAGAGACAGCTGTGTTTAATTCGCTATGTGATTATTTTACTTTGCTTTTTTTTTTTATAAATAGAATCATTATAATAAATTATTATAATGATTCTATTTATAAAAAAAAAAAGCAAAGTAAAATAATCGCATAGCGATTTTTAACTTTGTCGTCTCTATAGTCAACTTTCCTATTTGATTGCTAGAATTAGCGAAGTTGACGAATATGGAGCTAAAACGAAGATGTAGAATACTTAGTTATCTTCGTTTTGAGGAATATGACGAATACATTCGTCATATTCGCTAATTTTACCAAGCCAACCATAGTAAACCAGTTCCAAGTTGAAATAGCAATTCGATTAATTCAAGTTATAATAATCGAATTTCTATTTTAACAGCACTGCTATATTCCATATTAGGCTAGAATTAACGAATATGGAATATAGCAGTGCTAAGTTAAAATCGAAATTCGATTATTATAACTTGAATTAATCGAATTGCTATTTCAACTTGGACCTGGTTTACTATGGTTGGCTTGGTAGAATTAGCGAATATGACGAATGTATTCAGCTAAGTTTAATTCGCTATGTGATTATATTACTTTGCTTTTTTTTTTTATTTAATAGTTAAATACTTGATTATTATAATGATTCTATTTATAAAAAAAAAAGCAAAGTAATATAATCGCATAGCGAATTAAACTTAGCTGTCTCTATAGTCAACCTTCCTATTTGATTGCTAGAATTAGCGAAGTTGACGAATATGGAGCTAAAACGAAGATGTAGAATACTTTGTTATCTTCGTTTTGAGGAATATGACGAATACATTCGTCATATTCGCTAATTCTACCAAGCCAACCATAGTAAAGAAGGTCCAAGTTGAAATCGCAATTCGATTAATTCAACTTATAATAATCGAATTTCGATTTTAACAGCACTGCTATATTCCATATTAGGCTAGAATTAACGAATATGGAATATAGCAGTGCTATGTTAAAATCGAAATTTGATTATTATAACTTGAAATAATCGAATTGCGATTTCAACGTAATTCTCAAATCCGACAGTACATTCTAGTATGGAGAAGTTCCCATGGTGATGGGGACACTCCATGAGCACGGAAGTCGTCAGAAGCGGCAATGGGCACTGACTGGAGCAGCCAGGAATCCTAAGGACAGGTAAGAACTACTTTTGGGAAGTGGGAAAGAAAAAAATATAACAATAAAAAAAAACAAAAAAAAAAGAATATTCAAAATATCGAATTTATAGCACTATATTCGAAATATTCGCGAATTAGCGAAGTGCCGATATTCGCTAAAAAAATTTGATATTCGAATATTCACGCTCAACACTAGTCAGGATGGCAAATGCCCTAAATGTTAGTTCATTGAGCCTTAAAGACTTACAGAGCCCACGGGATCTTATACAAACATGTGTTATTGCTGTGCCTACACCCGATGAATCCCTCCTTGAAGTCTGGGCAATGGCTAACAATACACAATATTTTATTCCCTTGTATGACTTCTGTGGGGAGTGTCAGAAATTAGGAAATAGCAGGGATAATATTAGAATAACTACTATTAACGTGACTGCAGCAGAAACTTGTTTTACCTTTTCCCAGGATATGACTTTATATTGTGATAATAGAGACAGAAAAAGTGGATTACCTAAGAATAGTGTATATGATTATATTGACGACACTTGTAAAAAGAATAGTAGACTTGCTAGCTCCCTGGATAATTCCATGAGTTGTAATAAGACCATTGTGACTCCCAGTTTTATCTATAATATAATGTTCCCTAAGGGATGTTTTTTGTCTTGTGGTAACAGCACTTACAATTACATTCCTGCTAATGTTATTGGAGGTCCCTGTGCGTTATCCAGGCTGACTTTGGCTCTTCCCAGTCAACCCCCTATCAGGAGAGCGTACAGATCAGTTACCAAGACTTTATCAGAAGACTGTGACTCTACTTTACCCCTTCTCAGCCGTACAGAATATACAAGTTTGGGCGCCTCTATATTAGGAGTGCCTGGACTGGCTATATATAGTACTCGTACTATAAATTCTATTGCATGTGACTTAGCTAAATCTCTGAATCTATCGCCTTGTCAGACATGCTTTTAGATATACAAGGCATAAGAAGAGCAGTGCTAGAAACTAGATTTGCTGTGGATTATCTGTTACTTAAACATAATATACTATGTCAAGGAATGTGTTGCTTTAATTTATCTGATCATTCGAGATCAATCCAGTCCCATATTCAAGCGTTACATGAAATTGCTAATAATATTAGGAAAGATGTTGATTCATCCTCTTGGTGGGACTGGTTATTGAGCTGGCTGCCGGATTTGAGTTGGTTAAGAACATTATTGATCAGTATTATAATTATAATTGCTTCCTTGATTGTCATATGTTGTTGTATCCAATGTATCCCTTCCCTCATACAGATGTTTTGTGTAATGTGTCCAAAACCCACAGACCCTGGACAATCATATGCTACTTACCTCTCTATGAGAGAAAGAAGATAAGTCATATTCATGACTCAAGAGGGGATTGAAGGGTTAAATAGAATAAGCTATATGATCTGTATGAAGGACAGGAGGTTGGGTGACATCATATTAGAGGGTGACTATATTTACATTGACCTTCTGTCTGTATAAGGAACTGTTCCTAGTCAGCATTATTGTAATGAGAGCTGCAGCTGTTCTTGTATGTATGTATGGATGTATATAAAGGCCTGTATGGTAAGGAATAAACAGAACTGTTACTGACGTCATACTGCATGTGTCACTGATAAGTTCTCCAGGCGCCTGTCTTCAGGGACAAAGGAAGAAATCAAGGTGCATTGAGAAGGAAACAACACTTTCAGATCCAAAACAGAATTGACATGTGAATGGGATATTTGCATGTCTTCTGTGATTTGGACCCACTCCTGATTTTGGCTACCAAATCATAAGCCAATTCTGATGCAAAATAGGGACCATGTCATACAGGCCTTACAGCTGCTACATAGACAGGATTAGTTGTGCATGACATTTTTTCTTCCTTCTCACAGATCAGAAGAAGGATAAATAAATGATGATGTCAACCAGGCCAAAAAAGGCAAAATAATGGCCCAGTCATAGAGTGGGAGTATGGGAACAGCATGAGAAGTCCACATAGTGACCCAATGACAGAGTGGTGAGGTGGAAGCAGCATGAGGAGACCACAAAGTGGCCCAGTGACAGAGTGGAGAGGTGGCAGCAGCATGTGGAGACCACAGAGTTGCCCAGTGACATAGTGTTGAGGTGGCATCAGCATAAGGAGACCACAGAGTGGTGAAGTGGCAGCAGCATGAGGAGACCACAGAGTGCCCCAGTGACATAGTGTTGAAATAGCAGCAGCATGAGGAGACCACAGAGTAGTGTGTGGAAGCAGCATGAGGAGACCACAGAGTGGTGAAGTGGCAGCAGTATGAGGAGACCACAGAGTGGTGATGTAGCAGCAGCATGAGGAGACCACAAAGTGGTGATGTGGCAGCAACATGAGGAGTCCACAGAGTGGTGAAGTGGCAGCAGCATGAGGAGACCACAAAGTGGCCCAGTGACATAGTGTTGAAGTGGCAGCAGCATTAGGAGACCACAGAGTGGCCCAGTGACATAGTGTGGAGGTAGCAGCAGCATGAGGAGACCACAGTGTGGCAATGTGGTGAGGTGGCAGCAGCATGACGAGACCCCAGAGTGGCCCAGTGACAAAGTGGGGAAGCAATACCAGTACCAGCTGAGGATGGTGGCTGGCAGTAGGAGCACCTGGCAGCAGGTGTGGAATCAGGCAGGTGGCAGCATCAGAATAGTAGCTGAAACAGGTAGCCAGAAGAAACAGGTCTCTTTTGTCAAAGTGTTAGTGTAGCACCACGGATGATGTAGTCTGATGCATCAGGCACTGGTGTTTGCAAATCCTGGCTGATCCACGCCGGATTAATCTTCACAAAGGTCAGTTTCTCTACATTTTAGGTGGACAGGTGAGTTCTACTTGTGGTAACTATGGTCCCCGCCGCACTAAACACCCGCTCTGATGCCATACTGCTGGCTGGGCAGGAAAGCTTGTCCAGGGCAAACTCGGCCAGTAGCGGCCACAAATCAATTTTGGCTGCCCAGCAGTCCAGTGGATCTTCAATGTGGGGTGGCAGGTGCAAGTATGCCACAACCTGCTGGTTCAGGTTCTGCTCTATGTCTAGCTGCTGCTGCCGGTGAGTAGTTTCTTCAGTAGGAGGGTGAAGAAAACGGCTCATCAGTGACTCTAGACTCAATGGATGGTGGAATTCTAATGGGCGGAAACGTCGCATATCAGCCTATGTTTGGGGATGCCGTCCTCCAGCTTAAGCTCAAGGAGGGTGTGCTTCGCGGTGTACGAGTGGCTTAAGTGCATGCAAAGTTTCCTGGCCATTTTCAGGATGTCTTGCAGATGGGGTGAATACTTCAGGAACCGCTTTACAACCAAATTGAACATGTGCGCGCATGGCTCAGCCCTTCTTGAAGCAGCGCCAACACCATGTTCTTCCCGTTGTCGGTCTCCATGGTTCCGATTTTGAGTAGAGTTGAGCGGACACCTGGATGTTCGGGTTCTACGAATTCGGCCGAACTTGAAAAAAAAGTTCGGGTTCGGAACCCGAACTTGACCCCGAACCCCATTGAAGTCAATGGGGACCCGAACTTTTGGGCACTAAAATGGCTCTAAAATAGTCCTGGAAAGGGCTAAAGGGCTGCAAAAGGCATCACAATGTGCTTAAGAGCATGGCAACTGTTCTGCAAACAAATGTGGATAGGGAAATGACTTAAAATAACATAATATACAGAAAAATTAAAAATAACAATCTGGATCTAGGAGTAGGAGGTTGAAGAGGCGGTGGATGGGTGGATGTGGCGGTGTAGGTTGACGTGGCGGTGTAGGTGGAAGCGGCTGTGAAGGAGGAATAGGTAGCCAACACTGATTTGTGTTATTTTTTATTTTTAAATTGGGGTATCCCCCAAAATATTGGGACATATAACAAAATAAAACAAAGAATAAGTGCACTTGAGTACAAGAATGGATGGTTGAGGCTGGTATAAATGTCAATTCTGCACAAGGTACGGACAAGTCCTGTGGGATCCATGCCTGGTTAATTTTAATAAACGTAAGCTTGTCCACATTGGCTGCGGCCTGTAATAATGCTCTCTGCCGTGCTAAACACACGTTCACGCTATACACTGGCTGCAGGGCAGGTCAGCACCTCCAAGGCTGACAAAGCTTTTCCACATTTTGGCCATGCTAACCCTGTCTTCTCAGGTGCTGGCGGTGCCCCAGCTGTGTTGGAGACCTCTTCCTCCTCCTCTGCCTTCGCCTTGTGCTTCCACTGTGCCCCCGCTGTCAGGTGGGAATGCCATCAGCAGCGTGCACTTGTAGTCGCGCATCTTCCGATCAGTAACTGATGTTTTCACAAAATTTAGTTCCCTGTCAGCAATGCAGAGCAGGGGTTAATTCACGGCAAAAGGGGGTTCATGTCACCCAGCAATAGAACAGAGGATTTTGAGAGAACGAGGCCCATGTCACCCAGGCACAGCAGGGGTTCATTCACGGCAAAAGGGGGTTCATGTCACCCAGCAATAGAACAGAGGATTTTGAGAGATTTAGGCCCCTGTCACCCAGGTACAGCAGGGGTTCATTCACGGCAAAAGGGGGTTCATGTCACCCAGCAATAGAACAGAGGATTTTGATAGATTTAGGCCCCTGTCACCCAGGCACATCAGGGGTTCATTCACAGTAAAAGGGGGTTCATGTTACCCAGCAATAGAACAGAGGATTTTGAGAGATTTAGGCCCCTGTCACCCTGGCACAGCAGGGGTTCATTCACAGCAAAAGGGGGTTCATGTCACCCAGCAATAGAACAGAGGATTTTGATAGATTTAGGCCCCTGTCACCCAGGCACAGCAGGGGTTCATTCACGGCAAAAGGGGGTTCATGTCACCCAGCAATAGAACAGAGGATTTTGAGAGATTTAGGCCCCTGTCACCCAGGCAGAGCAGGGGTTCATTCACAGCAAAAGGGGGTTCATGTAACCCAGCTCATGCGCATATGCGCAAATTATATTGCCGATAATTCGCATTAAAAAAATAATGAATGGAGATTGCAAATTCGAATAATACATCTGGTATGTCACTGTCCATGTTGTGGGACTATTTGTGCACTTCTAGTAATTATTTCTTGGCTGCAAATATGAGTTGATGGTTTTTCAGGTTCGTCTGCCATTAAAATTAATGGGTCCCGCCGCGAACTTGCAGTTCACGAACATTTGATCGCGTTCGCGAACTGTCCCGGCAGATGTTCGTCCATCACTATTGACTGGCAAATAAGACGGGTAGCTGGAATGAATTTTGCACGGACAACTGTCTTTGTGCTTCTATCTCAGGGGTGTCAACTACGGTCCTACCTCAGTTTCTCTCTGATTTTGCGGACATATTCTCAGAGGGTGGAGCTCAGGAGTTGCCCCCCCATCGAGAATATGATTGTCCAGTCAATCTCCTCCCTGGAGCTAAACTGCCAAAATCTCAACCAGGGGCGTACATAGAAATCATTGGGCCCCATAGCAAGAATCTGAATGGGGCCCCACTAACTCCGCCCACTAACCACCACTGGCCCATCCCACCACCTGCCTTGGCTCCTCCCCTGCCATAACCCCAGCAGTTGCAGCCGTGTAGGCATTAGGAGCTACTTTAGCGAACTAATTGATGGTCCGATTGGACCCAAATATGTCTTTGGATCATGTACTGTTTTTGCAAAATTAAAACGTTGCTTTTATTTATTTATTTTTAAAACACAGTTTTCATAACGTAACACTCTCTATACATAGACACTACATAGACTGATTAAAAATATCAGTGTTGAGGGCAGCTCTATTTTATTATCTGGCACTTATAGTTCTCACCTACTGTTTCTTGACACATTTAGTTATGGCTTGTATTTGCTTGTAAAACTTAGCTATTGTCACCTGCACAGCTATTTACTCACTCCTCTGGTGAGATTCCTGCCACTGCCACTAAATGGAGGATCAGTGGTGCAGACTGCTCTTTATTATTGATCAATATTATCACTGTTTTGAGGCAGCTGCTATTGGTTACCACTATTACTTCTCCCCCCTATTTGCATTTTTGCTATATTCTCTTATCATCTATATCGCTGTATAGCTGTACTTTTACTCCTGTTCAGGGAGCTCCCTCACTACCACTGCCTAAGATTTAACACTCATACACCCTGCATCCCGACATGTTTCGCTGGCTAACCAGCGTCTTCAGGGGATAGTGCAGGCGCAGGGGAGAAGTAATAGTGGTAACCAATAGCAGCTGCATCAAAACAATGACAATACTGATCAATAATAAAGAGCAGTCTGCACCACTGATCCTATACAATAGTATACCAGTGCCACCATAGCCCCCCCTTGCCTTATGAACTGTGTCTGCTCTTCTGTGTGCCAACAGGCCCCCTTATGAACTGTGCCTGCTAAAAAAAATTGCCATTGAGGGGTTAAAAATAATAATTAACTCAGTGTGTCACATAAAGGTTTGCATCTATAGTCTTGAGGACAAATTAACTATTATAAATCTATAGAGCTCAGGTATAAAATGAAAACAACAAAAAATGTGGCTAGCTGCCAAAAGTGAATATATCTAGATGGGGCCTTTCACCCAGCTATGGATACTGTGCAGCATACAGTTATAGCGCTATAGCCCAGTGATATATATCGAGACACTGTCCCCCATTTGTTGGAGGGTGGGGATGTCAGGTGCGCCTTATTGAGATATAGCATCACTGCTATTAGCATTCAGTAATCCCCTGAGCCTAACATACGGCTCACTGGGGTCCCAGCTTTGAGGTGTGCTATACAAAGAGGTGCCACCTGCTTAACAATCCCTATACCCCCCCTTTGAGGCTGGCCACAGATAAACTGATTCCCTAACTCGCATCCTGCTCGACGCGTTTCTCTGCTGGACATAAGCCAGCAGTTCCTCAGGAGTCAAGCGCGGGGAAAAGAGCACCAAACAAACAATAATGGATGCTGCACGCTGCTGAACTTCATAATACACACCTCAGCTGCTGCAGAACCTCATAATACATACCTCAGCTGCTGCAGAATGTCATAATACACACCTCAGCTGCTGCAGAACCTCCTAATACACACCTCAGCTGCTGCAGAACCTCCTAATACACACCTCAGCTGCTGCAGAACCTCCTAATACATACCTCAGCTGCTGCAGAACCTCATAATGCACACCTCAGCTGCTGCAGAACCTCATAATACACACCTCAACTGCTACAGAACCTCATAATACACACCTCAGCTGCTGCAGAACCTCATAATACACAGCTCAGCTGCTGCAGAACCTCCTTATACACACCTCAGCTGCTGCAGAACCTCATAATACACACCTCAGCTGCTGCAGAACCTCCTAATACACACCTCAGCTGCTGCAGAAACTTATAACACACACCTCAGCTGCTGCAGAACCTCCTAATACACCCATCAGATCTTATCATAGTCAGCGGGATCCGTTGGGTGTTGTCGTCCATGAAAAAAATAATCACAATTCACAGCAGAAGTTCAATTAAGACGTATTCTTTTTCCTATAAATACACCCCAAAAAAATAAATATAGCAATTTCAAGTCACTGCAGAACGGCTAAAGGGACGTACATATATTTCCTTTTTCTACACCACATAAATGGCTGTAGTACAATATAACTTCACCGTTGAATGCCAATTATGACATATATTTTCCTTTTTTTTTTCTATTTCTACACCCTAAAAAAAGAAATATAACAATCACAATTCTATTAATATGTAGAGAAAATCTAAATCGCACATCCTCATTCCTATACTTCTGATATGACAACTGTTTACAATTTTCAGCATTTCTTTTGATAAAACATGGCTATACAGCAATGTCATCAATCATTTGCTGTGCACTATTAGGAGGCATTAGTATACAGTTTGATCAAAGAGCATAGGCCCACTTACCACGACAAGGTTGCCTCTTTTAAGTGGGGACCTACAGGCGCAGTGGTCGCCGCATGGCGCCGCGCCATAGTTAAAGTAGATCCCCACTTAAAAGAGGCGGTAAGTGGGCCTATGCTCTTTGATCAAACTGTATACTGATGCCTCCCTATAGTGCACAGCAAATGATTGATGACATTGCTGTATAGCCATGTTTTATCAAAAGAGATGCTGAAAATTGTAAACAGTTGTCATATCAGAAGTATAGGAATGAGGATGTGCGATTTCGATTTTCTCTACATATTAATACAATTTATATGCTTTACCTTCTTTTCCCCCCCCTCTGATTCAGCACTCCTCCCCATTTGGCTCAGGTGCTTTTAATTAGTAGAAGTCTGCAAAGGGTCTATAAATTCCTACCACATCTCAGTTGGAGTTCCTGAGAGGCTGTGAACAGGTGAGCTCTTTGCACCAGTTCACATGCGGCGCTGGACGGCGGCCATCGCTGCTTCTGTGCTGTGCCGGTGGAGTGATGGGACCCGGGGCCTAGGTGGCTTTGCCGCACAGTGGGGCCGCTGTGTGGCTGCTGGATCCCATTGCCTGCTGGAGCGGTGTGGAGGCGCGGTGGTCGCCGCACGGCGCCGCGCCATAGTTAAAGTAGGTTCCCACTTAAAAGAGGCAACCTTGTCGCGGTAAGTGGGCCTATGCTCTTTGATCAAACTGTATACTAATGCCTCCCTATAGTGCACAGCAAATGATTGATAATAGTGCTGTATAGCCATGTTTTATCAAAAGAGATGCTGAAAATTGTAAACAGTTGTCATATCAGAAGTATAGGAATGAGGATGTGCAATTTAGATTTTCTCTACATATCAATAACAATCACAATTCACCACGGAACGGCTAATGTGACGTAGATATTTTTCCTATTAATACACCCCATAAATGGCTGTAGTACAATATTACTTCACTGCTTAACGGCAATTAAGACATATATTTTTTTATGATCAATAAACACCCCCCCCTTCCCCAAGAAAAATTTAAGTACAATTCATTGCAGAAGGTCTATTAAGATATTAACCTCTTAAGGACATAGGGCGTACAGGTACGCCCTTGTGCCCTGGTACTTAAGGACACAGGGCGTACATGTACGCCCTGTGTATTTTCGATCACTGCCGTGCGGCTGGCAGTGATCGGAACCCGGTGCCTGCTCAAATCATTGAGCAGGCACCTAGGCTAAATGCGCGGGGGGGTCCCGTGACCCCCCCCATGTCGGCGATCGCGGCAAACCGCAGGTCAATTCAGACCTGCGGTTTGCTGCGATTTCTGAAGTTTCTGGTCCCCGCGGTCCCTGACCGCGGGGATCAGAAACTTTATATGCCTAAAAAAAAAGTTTTATTCACCCCCCCCCCCCTGCACCCCCGAATGATTTTTATGGTGGCGGGAGGTGCAGGGGGAGGGTTGCGGGCGGTGTGGGCGGTGCGGGAGGCGGGCGGTGCGGCAGGCGGGATCGCGATCCCCCGCCTGCCTCCCCTTGTATAATCGTTGGTGTCTAGTGGGGATACCAGGGTGCCAGCACATTGCTGGCACCCTGGTATAAACGGCTGACATCTGCGATGCGATGTCAGCCGTTTAACCCTTTCCATACAGCGCTCAGCTGCTGCAGAACCTCCTTATACACACCTCAGCTGCTGCAGAACCTTATAATACACACCTCAGCTGCTGCAGAACCTCCTAATACACACCTCAGCTGCTGCAGAAACTTATAACACACACCTCAGCTGCTGCAGAACCTCCTAATACACCCATCAGATCTTATCATAGTCAGCGGGATCCGTTGGGTGTTGTCGTCCATGAAAAAAATAATCACAATTCACAGCAGAAGTTCAATTAAGACGTATTCTTTTTCCTATAAATACACCCCAAAAAAATAAATATAGCAATTTCAAGTCACTGCAGAACGGCTAAAGGGACGTACATATATTTCCTTTTTCTACACCACATAAATGGCTGTAGTACAATATAACTTCACCGTTGAATGCCAATTATGACATATATTTTCCTTTTTTTTTTCTATTTCTACACCCTAAAAAAAGAAATATAACAATCACAATTCTATTTCAAGTCACTGCAGAACGGTGCAGGGGGAGGGTTGCGGGCGGTGTGGGCGGTGCGGGAGGCGGGCGGTGCGGCAGGCGGGATCGCGATCCCCCGCCCGCCTCCCCTTGTATAATCGTTGGTGTCTAGTGGGGATACCAGGGTGCCAGCACATTGCTGGCACCCTGGTATAAACGGCTGACATCTGCGATGCGATGTCAGCCGTTTAACCCTTTCCATACAGCGGTCCGTATGGACCGCTGTATGGAAAAGGTTAACAGCGCAGGGAGCTCCTTCCCTCTCCCATCGGGGGGCTGCTGTGCCTTTGCAGCCCCCCGATGGAGAGGGAGAGAGCACCCAGAGAGATCCCCTCCTTACCCTTCCCCGTCTGCGAAGTTCTGAGCAGTACTGAGCAGACGGGGAAGGTTCCCATGGCAACAGGACGCCTCTCAGGCGTCCTGCTGTCCATGGTGCTGAACAGATCTGTGCTGAAAGGCATAGATCTGTTCAGTGTAAGTAAAATACAGTGCAGAACAATATATATTGTACTGTACTGTATTATACAGACATCAGACCCACTGGATCTTCAAGAACCAAGTGGGTCTGGGTCAAAAAAAAGTGAATAAAAGTGAAAAAAAAAGTAAAAATCAAAAAACACATTTATCACTGATAAAAAATGAAAAAAATAAAATTCCCTACACATGTTTGGTATCGCCGCGTCCGTAACGACCTGATCTATAAAACGGTCATGTTACTTTACCCGAACGGTGAACACCATAAAAATAAAAAATAAAAAACTATGATGAAATTGAAATTTTGCCCACCTTACTTCCCAAAAAAGGTAATAAAAGTGATCAAAAAAGTCGCATGTACGCCAAAATTGTAACAATCAAACCGTCATCTCATCCCGCAAAAATCATACCCTACCCAAGATAATCGCCCAAAAACTGAAAAAACTTTGGCTCTTAGACTATGGAAACACTAAAACATGATTTTTTTTGTTTCAAAAATGAAATCATTGTGTAAAACTTACATAAATAAAAAAAAAGTATACATATTAGGTATCGCCGCGTCCGTATCGCCCGGCTCTATAAAAATATCACATGATCTAACCCCTCAGATGACCACCGTAAAAAAATAAAAATAAAAACGGTGTAAAAAAAGCCATTTTTTGTCATCTTACGTCACAAAAAGTGTAATAGCAAGCAATCAAAAAGTCATATGCACCCCAAAATAGATGCCAATCAAACCGTCATCTCATCCCGCAAAAAATGAGACCCTACTTAAGATAATCGCCCAAAAACTGAAAAAACTATGGCTCTTAGACTATGGAGACACTAAAACATTTTTTTGGTTTTAAAAATGAAATCATTGTGTAAAACTTACATAAATAAAAAAAATTGTATACATATTAGGTATCTCCGCGTCCATGACAACCTTCTCTATAAAATTACCACATGATCTAACCTGTCAGATGAATGTTGTAAATAACAAAAAAAAAAACGGTGCCAAAAAAGCTATTTCTTGTTACCTTGCCGCACAAAAAGTGTAATATAGAGCAACCAAAAATCATATGTACCCTAAACTAGTACCAACAAAACTGCCACCCTATCCCGTAGTTTCTAAAATGTGGTCACTTTTTTGGAGTTTCTACTCTAGGGGTGCATCAGGGGGGCTTCAAATGGGACATGGTGTCAAAAAAACCAGTCCAGCAAAATATGCCTTCCAAAAACCATATGGTGTTCCTTTCCTTCTGCACCCTGCCGTGTGCCCGTACAGCTGTTTACGACCACATATGGGGTGTTTCTGTAAACTACAGAATTAGGGCCATAAATAATGAGTTTTGTTTGGCTGTTAACCCTTGCTTTGTAACTGGAAAAAAAATATTAAAATGGAAAATCTGCCAAAAAAGTGAAATTTTGAAATTGTATCTCTATTTTCCATTAAATCTTGTGCAACACCTAAAGGGTTAACAAAGTTTGTAAAATCAGTTTTGAATACCTTGAGGGGTGTAGTTTCTTAGATGGGGTCACTTTTATGGAGTTTATAATCTAGGGGTGCATCAGGGGGGCTTCAAATGGGACATGGTGCCAAAAAAACAGTCCAGCAAAATCAGCCCTCCAAAAACCAAACGGCGCACCTTTCACTCTACGCCCCGCTGTGTGCCCGTACAGTAGTTTACGGCCACATATGGGGTGTTACTGTAAACAGCAGAGTCAGGGCAATAAAGATACAGTCTTGTTTGGCTGTTAACCCTTGCTTTGTTAGTGGAAAAAATGGGTTAAAATGGAAAATTAGGCAAAAAAATTAAATTCTCAAATTTCATCGCCATTTGCCAATAACTCTTGTGCAACACCTAAAGGGTTAACGACATATGTAAAATCAGTTTTGAATACCTTGAGGGGTGTAGTTTCTTAGATGGGGTCACTTTTATGGAGTTTCTCCTCTAGGGGTGCATCAGGGGGCTTCAAATGGGACATGGTGTAAATAAACCAGTCCATAAAAATCAGCCTTCCAAAAACCAAACGGCGCACCTTTCACTCTACGCCCCGCTGTGTGGCCGTACAGTAGTTTACGGCCACATATTGGGTGTTTCTGTAAACGGCAGAGTCAGGGCAATAAAGATACAGTCTTGTTTGGCTGTTAACCCTTGGTTTGTTAGTGGAAAAAATGGGTTAAAATGAAAAATTAGACAAAAAAATGAAATTCTCAAATTTCCTCCCTATTTGCCAATAACTCTTGTGCAACACCTAAAGGGTTAACAACGTATGCAAAATCAGTTTTGAATACCTTGAGGGGTGTAGTTTTTTTAGATGGGGTCATTTTTGGGTGGTTTCTATAATGTAAGCCTCGCAAAGTCACTTGAGACCTGAACTGGTCCCTAGAAATTGAGTTTTTGTAAATTTCGGAAAAATTTCAAGATTTGCTTCTAAACTTCTAAGCCTTATAACATCCCCAAAAAATAAAATATCATTCCCAAAACAATTCAAACATGAAGTAGACATATGGGGAATGTAAAGTCATCACAATTTTTGGGGGTATTACTATGTATTACAAAAGTAGAGAAACTGAAACTTTGAAATTTGCAATTTTTTTTCAAATTTTTGTTAAATTAGGTATTTTTTGGGGCAAAAATTTTTTTTTTTTTGACTCCATTTTACCAGTGTCATGAAGTACAATATGTGACGAAAAAACTATCTCAGAATGGCCTGGATAAGTCAAACCGTTTTAAAGTTATCAGCACTTAAAGGGACTCTGGTCAGATTTTCTAAAAATGGCCTGGTCCTAAGGTGTAAAAAGGCTGTGTCCTTAAGGGGTTAAGAAGGTATTCTTTTTCCTATTTCTACACCCCAAAATAAGAAATATAACAATCACAATACACAACAGAACGGCTAGTGGGACGTACATATATTTCCTTTTTCTACACCACGTAAATGGCTGTAGTACAATGTTACTTCTCTGCTGAATGCCAATTATGACATACAGTCAGGTCCATAAATATTGGGACATCAACACAATTCTAACATTTTTGGCTCTATACACCAGCACAATGGATTTCAAATGTAGCGAACAAGATGTGCTTTAACTGCAGACTGTCAGCTTTAATTTGACAGTACATCCAAATCAGGTGAATGGTGTAGGAATTACAACAGTTTGCATATGTGCCTCCCACTTGTTAAGGGACCAAAAGTAATGGGACATATTAATACTCACAAATCAAACTTTCACTTTCTAATACTTGGTTGCAAATCCTTTGCAGTCAATTACAGCCTGAAGTCTGCAACGCATAGACATCACCAGATGCTGGGTTTCATCCCTGGTGATGCTCTGCCAGGCCTCTACTGTCTTCAGTTCCTGCTTGTTCTTGGGGCATTTTCCCTTCAGTTTTGTCTTCAGCAAGTGAAATGCACGCTCAATCGGATTCAGGTCAGGTGATTGACTTGGCCATTGCATAACATTCCACTTTTTTTCCTTAAAAAACTCTTTGGTTGCCTTTGCAGTATGCTTTGGGTCATAGTCCATCTGCATTGTGAAGCGCCATCCAATGAGTTCTGAAGCATTTGGCTGAATATGAGCAGATAATATTGCCAAAAACACTTCAGAATTCATCCTGCTGCTTTTGTCAGCAGTCACATCATCAATAAATACAAGAGAAGTAGTTCCATTGGCAGCCATACATGCCCACGCCATGACACTACTACCACCACCATGATTCACTGATGAGGTGGTATGCTTAGGATCATGAGCAGTTCCTTTCCTTCTCCATACTCTTCTCTTCCCATCACTCTGGTACAAGTTGATCTTGGTCTCATCTGTCCATAGGATGTTGTTCCAGAACTGTGAAGGCTTTTTTAGATGTCGTTTGGCAAACTCTAATCTGGCCTTCCTGTTTTTGAGGCTCACCAATGGCTTACATCTTGTGGTGAGGGTTCACCACAAGATGTAAGCCATTGGTGAGCCTCAAAAACACTCTGTAATCACTCTGGTGAAGTCTTCTCTTGATTTTTGACTTTGACACACATGCACCAACCTCCTGATGAGTGTTCTTGATCTGGCCAACTGTTGTAAAGGATGTTCTCTTCACCAGGGATAGAATTCTTCGGTCATCCACCACAGTTGTTTTCTTTGGTCTTCCGGGTCTTTTGGTGTTGCTGAGCTCACCAATGCGTTCCTTCTTTTTAAGAATGTTCCAAACAGTTGTTTTGGCCACGCCTAATGTTTTTGCTATCTCTAGGATAGGTTTGTTTTGTTTTTTTCAGCCTAATGATGGCTTGCTTCACTGATAGTGACAGCTCTTTTGATCTCATCTTGAGAGTTGACAGCAACAGATTCCAAATGCAAATAGCACACTTGAAATGAACTCTGGACCTTTTATCTGCTCATTGTAATTGGGATAATGAGGGAATAACACACACCTGGCCATGGAACAGCTGAGAAGCCAATTGTCCCATTACTTTTGGTTCCTTAACAAGTGGGATGCACATATGCAAACTGTTGTAATTCCTACACCGTTCACCTGATTTGGATGTAAATACCCTCAAATTAAAGCTGACAGTCTGCAGTTAAAGCACATCTTGTTCGTTTCATTTCAAATCCATTGTGGTGGTGTATAGAGCCAAAATTTTGAGAATTGTGTCGATGTCCCAATATTTATGGACATGACTGTATTTTTTTCATTTTTTACCCCTATTTCTACAACTCCAAAAAAAGATGTAACAATCACAATTCACCGCAGAACGGCTAATGTGACATACGTATATTTCCTTTTATTACACCACGTGAATGTCTATAGTACAATTTTACTTCACTGCTGAACGGCAATTAATAAAAATAAAAAAATTCTGATTAATAAACTCCCCCCCCAAAAAGTTCATAAATAAATAATCGCAATTCACCACAGAAGTTCAATTTAGACATATTCTTTTTCCTATAACTACACCCCAAAAAAAGAAACGGCTAATGGGACGTACGTACACTACAGACCAAAAGTTTGGACACACCTTCTCATTCAAAGAGTTTTCTTTATTTTCATGACTATGAAGGCATCAAAACTATGAATTAACACGTGGAATTACATACATAACAAACAAGTGTGAAACAACTGAAAATATGTCATATTCTAGGTTCTTCAAAGTAGCCACCTTTTGCTTTGATTACTGCTTTGCACACTCTTGGCATTCTCTTGATGAGCTTCAAGAGGTAGTCCCCTGAAATGGTCTTCCAACAGTCTTGAAGGAGTTCCCATAGATGCTTAGCACTTGTTGGCCCTTTTGCCTTCACTCTGTGGTCCAGCTCACCCCAAACCATCTCGATTGGGCTCAGGTCTGGTGACTGTGGAGGCCAGGTCATCTGGCGCAGCACCCCATCACTCTCCTTCATAGTCAAATAGCCCTTACTTTCAAAGTTTTCCCAATTTTTCGGCTGACTGACTGACCTTCATTTCTTAAAGTAATGATGGCCACTCGTTTTTCTTTACTTAGCTGCTTTTTTCTTGCCATAATACAAATTCTAACAGTCTATTCAGTAGGACTATCAGCTGTGTATCCACCTGACTTCTCCTCAACACCACTGATGGTCCCAACCCCATTTATAAGGCAAGAAATCCCACTTATTAAACCTGACAGGGCACACCTGTGAAGTGAAAACCATTTCAGGGGACTACCTCTTGAAGCTCATCAAGAGAATGCCAAGAGTGTGCAAAGCAGTAATCAAAGCAAAAGGTGGCTACTTTGAAGAACCTAGAATATGACATAATTTCAGTTGTTTCACACTTGTTTGTTATGTATGTAATTCCACGTGTTAATTCATAGTTTTGATGCCTTCATAGTCATGAAAATAAAGAAAACTCTTTGAATGAGAAGGTGTGTCCAAACTTTTGGTCTGTACTGTATATATTTCCTTTTTCTACACCACATAAATGGCTGTAGTATAATGTAACTTTACCACTGAATGCCAGTTATGACAGATATTTTTTCTTTTTTTCCTATTTCTACACCCCAAAAAATATATATAGCAATCACAATTCACTGCAGAACGGCTAATGGGACGTAAGTATCTTTCCTATTAATACACCCCGTAAATGGCTGTAGTACAATGTAACTTCCCCTCCGAACGGCACTTATGACATATATTTTTTTTCTTTTTTCTTTTCCTATTCTTACACCCCCCTAAAACAAGTAAAACGGAACATAATGACATAATGCATAATGGAAGCCTTTAACCCCTTAACGACCTGCGCCGTACATGTACGGCGCAGATGTCCGTGAATTAAGGACCTGAGCCGTACATGTACGGCGCAGTGATCGGGTGCGGGTGCAGGACATGCCCCCCCGCCCGATCCGCGGCAGGGGTCTGGCAGATACTGATCGCCGGATCCCTGCTGCATGTAACGGGATCGGTGAAATCACAGATGACGGCGCATTAACCCTTGATGTGCCACGGTCAGCGCTGCCCGTGGAAAGTGCAATGTCCTTGAGGGGATCGGAGCTGCCACGGGGTCCCCGCACTGCTGTGATGGGGACCCGATAGCAGAGAAGGCAGCCCTTCTGTGACAGCCTGTGAGATCCAGCCCCCTGGATCTCACAGGCAAGCAAGCTGAAGTGCATTACATTCAGTAATACACTTACAGCCAATGCTTTACAATACAGAAGTATTGAAAAGCATTGTAAAGGGGATCAGACCCCCAAAAGTTGAAGTCCCAGAGTGTGACAAAAAAATTAAGTGGAAAAAAAAGGTTTCAATTTAAAAAAAGCTTCCTTTTCCCAAAATAAAGTAAAAAAGTTTTGTAATAGGGAAAAAGAAAACTAGACATATTAGGTATCGCTGCGTCTGTATCGACCGGCTCTATAAAAATATCACATAACCTAACCCCTCAGATGAACACCATCAAAAAACTAAAATAAAAATTTGGTCACCTTACATCACTAAAAGTGCAACACCAAGCGATCAAAAAGGCGTATGTCCCCCAAAATAGTACTAATCTAACCATCACCTCATCTCACCAAAAATGAGCCCCTACCTAAGACAATCGCCCAAAAAATAAAAAAAAACTATGGCTCTCAGAATATGGAGACACTAAAACATCATTTTTTTGGTTAAAAAAATGCTATTATTGTGTAAAACTTAAAGGGAACCTGTCATGTGGATATTTGATTATAATCTAACTAATTATATACAATCATTAACTACTAAAAAGTACCTTAGATGTATTCACTTACTGGTGTGACAGATGGTTACCTGATAATATACACACAAAGATGCCACATGCCACATGCTAATGAGCTGATTTAAGTCCAGCGTGATGTCATTGAGTTCAGCGTATATTTAATTCAGAGCTATAGCCACTCCCCTGCCCACCTGCTGCTGATTCATATGGAAAATAACTGTCAATCAGCAGCAGGTGGGCGGGAGAGTCAGGAGCTCATAAATATTCAGGACTCATCATTATCAGCTGGAGCTTTTCAATACAAGATGTTAGCAGATTGACTGGGTCAATTAAAGAAAGTGACCCAGCATTTTGCTAAGAGAATCAGTCACTTATTTATGTTGCCCTAAGGGCTCTTTCACACCTGCGTTCTTTTCTTCCGGCATAGAGTTCCGTCGTCGGGGCTCTATGCCGGAAGAATCCTGATCAGTTTTATCCTAATGCATTCTGAATGGAGTGAAATCCGTTCAGGATGCATCAGGATGTCTTCAGTTCCGGAACGGAACGTCTTTTGGCCGGAGAAAATACCGCAGCATGCTGCGCTTTTTGCTCCGGCCAAAAATCCTGAAGACTTGCCGCAAGGCCGGATCCGGAATTAATGCCCATTGAAAGGCATTGATCCGGATCCGGCCTTAAGCTAAACGTCGTTTCGGCGCATTGCCGCATCCGACGTTTAGCTTTTTCTGAATGGTTACCATGGCTCCCAGGACGCTAAAGTCCTGGCAGCCATGGGAAAGTGTAGCGGGGAGCGGGGGAGCAGTATACTTACCGTCCGTGCGGCTCCCGGGGCGCTCCAGAGTGACGTCAGGGCGCCCCAAGCGCATGGATCACGTGATCGCATGGGCCGTCATCCATGGGCATGGGGCGCTCTGACGTCATTCTGGAGCGCCCCGGGAGCCGCACGGACTGTACGTATACTGCTCCCCCGCTCCCTGCTCCTACTATGGCAGCCAGGACTTTAATAGCGTCCTGGCTGCCATAGTAACACTGAACGCATTTTGAAGACGGATCCGTCTTCAAATGCTTTCAGTACACTTGCGTTTTTCCGATTCCAGCGTGTAATTCCGGCAAGTGGAGTACACGCCGGATCCGGACAACGCAAGTGTGAAAGAGCCCTTAGTTAGGACACCATAAAACTGGTGACAGGTTCCCTTTAGGTAAATAAAAAAGTAGACATTTTAGGTATCGCTGCGTCCATAAGAACCTGCTGTATAAAAATATCACATGACCTAACCCCTCAGATGAACACCGTAAAAAATAAAAATATAAACGGTGTAAAAAAAGCCATTTTTTGTCACCTTACATCACAAAAAGTGTAATAGCAAGCAATCAAAAAGTCATATGCACCCCAAAATAGTGCCAATCAAACCGTAATCTCATCCCGCAAAAATGATACCCTACCTAAGACAATCGCCCCCAAAAAAAAAAAAATATGGCTCTCAGACTAAAATTATTATTTTTTTGTTTCAAAAATGATATTATTGTGTAAAACTTAAATAAAAAAAGTAGACATATTAGGTATTTCCGCATACGTAAGAACCTGCTGTATAAAAATATCACATGACCTAACCCCTTAGATGAACACCGTAAAAAAATAAAAAGTGTGTCAGAAAAGCCATTTTATGTCACCTTACATCACAAAAAGTGTAAAAAGTCATATGCACCCTAACATAGTACCAATCAAACCGTAATCTCATACCGAAGAAAATGAGCCCCCACATAAGACAGTCGCCCCAAAAAAATAAAAATACGACTTTCAGAATGTGGAGACACTAAAACGGGTGGCCAACCTTACAGACACAAAGAGGGAAAAAAAACAAAAAAAAAAACATGAATACCAGGAGCCACAAGCTATACAGTTACACACGAGTCACCGTATTTTTCGCCCAACAAGATGCACCTAGGTTTAGACAAAGAAAAATAAGAGAAATATATTTTTCATCTGATCTGAGGTCTGATAAAAATATTTTTTATTTTTCATTAGCAGAGAAAAAAAATATATATATTTTTCATCAGACCTCAGATCAGACTCCTAAATCATATCTAAATCTTCACTTGACCGAAAATAAGATTTTCAAACCTCATCAGACAACACAAATCAGACTCCCAGTGTCAGACCCTCAGTGCTCAGATCTCCCCCCCAATGCTCAGATCTCCCACCCCCCATGCTCAGATCTCCCCCCTTTTCAGGTCTGACCCCCATGCTCAAACAAGACCCCCCATTCTCAGATCTTCCCCCATGCTCAAATCTGAACGTCCGTAACAACCTTCTCTATAAAAATAGCACATGCTCTAACCTCTCAAATGAATGTTGTAAATAACACAAAATAAAACGGTTGCAAAACAGCTATTTTTTGTTACCTTGCCTCACAAAAATCATATGTACCCTAAAATAGTACCAAAAAAACTGCCACCTTATCCTGTAGTTTCCAAAATGGGGTCACATTTTTGGAGTTTCTACTCTAGGGGTGCATCAGGGGGGCTTCAAATAGGACATGGTGTCAAAAAAACAAGTTAAAATCTGCCTTCCAAAAACCATACAGCAGTTTACGACCACAGAAGGGGTGTTTCTGTAAACTACAGAATCAGGGCAATAAGTATTGAGTTTTGCTTGGCTGTTAACCCTTGCTTTGTTACTGGAAAAAATGGAAACTCTGCCAAAAAAGTGAAATTCTGAAATCTCATCTCCATTTTCCATGAATTCTTGTGGAACATCTAAAGGGTTAAAAAAGAGTTAGTAAAATCAGTTTTGAATACCTTGAGGGGTTTAGTTTATAAAATGGGGTCATTTATGTGGGGTTTCCACTATGTAAGCTTTACAAAGTGACTTCAGGCCTGAACTGGTCCTTAAAAAGTGGGTTTTGGAAATTTTCAGAAAAATTTCAAGATTTGCTTCTAAACTTCTAAGCCTTCTAACGTCCCCAAAAAATAAAATGGCATTCACAAAATTATTCAAACATGAAGTAGACATACGGGGAATGTAAAATAATAACTATTTTTGGAGATATTACTATCTATTATAAAAGTAGAGAAATTGAAATTTGGAAATTTGCTAATTTTCTAACTTTTTGGTAAATTTGGTATTTTTACTCAATTTTGCCACTGTCATGAAGTACAATATGTGACAAGAAAACATTCTCAGAATGGCCTGGATAAGCAAAAGAGTTTTAAAGTTATCATCACATAAAGTGACACATGTCAGATTTGCAAAAAATGGCCTGGTCCTTAAGGTGAAAAATGGCTTTGTCCTGAAAGGGTTAAAAGGCATTCCGCTTTGCTTTCTGTCATTATAGAAGTTTATGGGAATCATAACGGATCCGTCTGGTTCCTGTCATGCAAGACGGAAAACAAAGTCCTGTCGATACGTTCTGCGTATTGGAAACAGACGGATCCACTATGATTCCCGCTATGCTAAGTTTAATTCTTTGTGTGTTATTAGTTTAAGCAGACTGTAATTGTCTATTGTTGTGACTTCAGATCAGATCACATCACATTTTATGACCAATTTGTGCAGAAATCCATATCATTCCAAAGGGTTCACATCAGGGGGCGGACTGACCAGTCGGGCACTTCGGACATGGTCCGAGGGCCCGGCCGGGATGGGGGCCCGCCCCAGAATAACATAGCACTGGGCCCCGCTCACTGTAATAGTAATATTCCTATGTGAACAACTTGAAATCCCCTGCGATCCTCTCCCTCTCCCTCTCTGTACTCACAACCTCAGTAGCATAGAGGCAGCAGCAGGCAGTGTAATAGGAGCCGACAGTGGAAGCTAGCCCCGCCCCTCCCCGCCCTCCAACCAATCAGAGGCAACCAGCAGTCCAGCACTGACTCACAGCACAGGGGGAGTCGCCTGCACACACCTGGTGGAGTACACAATGCCCCCCAAATATGCTGCATCCCCCAAAATGCTGCACACCCCACCTGTATTAATCATTGCCCCTTGTCCCCCAAAATGCTGCACACTCCACCTGTTTGCCCCCCAATATGCTGCAACCACGCCCCCTGCTAGAAGCCAGCAATTAATATAATCTAATAAGCACTGTGTAGTGTGGAAAATCCGTGCGTGCGCAGTGTCAGGGTAAGGAGATGTTTTGCATGTCGAAAGACTGTGAAATCTCCTTAACCCTGACGGCGCATGCGCAGCTGGGTGCACGCGCGGTATTCTTGCGCGGACACAGGAATCGGCGCGCACTGTATCATGAGTTCACTAAGTTCCTGGTCGCCCGTTGTACTGTGCAAGCGCGGAGGTGCACACCCCCCGACACACCCCCGGAAGTCACGTGGGGTAAGTTTTTTTTTTTTTTCAAGGTAAGATTTTTTCTCAGAACACCGGGACTCAGAGAATCGTCTGAGTTTATTAGTTAAAAGAATCGAATGAGTCAGAGACTGTGTCGCCGAGTCCCTGCCGCCAGACTTCCTGCTCTGCGGCTCCCTGTCTCCTGACAAGTCCGTCCGGGGGGGTGGTATAGTATTGCATGTAGCAGAGCTGTGTGTGTACAGGGTGTTTGCTGCAATGTAGCAGTGCTGTGTGTGTACAGGGTGCTTGCAGCAATGTAGCAGTGCTGTGTGTGTACAGGGTGCTTGCAGCAATGTAGCAGAGCTGTGTGTGTACAGGGTGCTTGCAGCAATGTAGCAGAGCTGTGTGTACAGGGTGCTTGCAGCAATGTAGCAGAGCTGTGTGTGTACAGGGTGCTTGCAGCAATGTAGCAGAGCTGTGTGTGTACAGGGTGCTTGCAGCAATGTAGCAGAGCAGGAAGCCTGGCAGGGACTCGGTGACAGGATTATTTTAACTCAAAGAATCGATTTGGATTCTTTTATGAGAAGAATATGAGAGCATTGAATCAATGCTTTCCTATGGGGAAAAATTTGACCCTGGAAGTCATCATGCAGGGTGTGAGGACGTCCAGCGTCAGATACCAGACCAAAGGTCTGTTTTAATCCAGGAAGCCCTCAGGTGGCTGCCAGTGACTAGAGGCCGACTTATTGCTGGAACGTAAGCAATGCAGTTTCTCTAGAACATTGCAGTTTGATTTGCAAAAGGGACACTGTACCCAGACCACTTCAATGAGCTGAAGTGGTCTGGGTGCCTTTTGTGTCACTTTAACTTTGAAATCTTATTAAAGATTGTGTCGGGTGTGGCTGGAGGCGGGGCATGGAGGCGGGACAAGGGTGCGGCTTGCAGCAGAACATGGGTGGGGCCTGTAAGGGGGCCCTTGATTTATTTTGCCCGGGGGCCCCGAGGGTTCTCAGTCCGCCCCTGGTTCACATACTTTTTCTTGCAACTGTAGTTTTGTCCATTGTGTAGCGGATGGAGTGGTTACTGCAACACTGTTCCCACTGAGCTGAATGGAAGCAACACTGCAGTAACCAGCTCCGTCCACTACACAATGGACAAATCTGTGTACAGTAGTTCTGGTGCCAGAGCTAAACTCAAAACAACTGATCAGTGGGGGATAATTTATGGCCTTAGGATAGACTATCAACAGTAATATCCTGTACAACCACTTTAAGGTCTATCTGCACCAAAGACAACTTTTCATAAGATGAATGGTGAGAAGGTCCGGTCCTCCTTTAGGGGCAATATACACTGCTCAAAAAAATAAAGGGAACACTTAAACAACACAATGTAACTCCAAGTCAATCACACTTCTGTGAAATCAAACTGTCCACTTAGGAAGCAACACTGAGTGACAATCAATTTCACATGCTGTTGTGCAAATGGGATAGACAACAGGTGGAAATTATAGGCAATTAGCAAGACACCCCCAATAAAAGAGTGGTTCTGCAGGTGGTGACACAGACCACTTCTCAGTTCCTATGCTTCCTGGCTGATGTTTTGGTCACTTTTGAATGCTGGCGGTGCTTTCACTCTAGTGGTAGCATGAGACAGTCTACAACCCACGCAAGTGGCTCAGGTAGTGCAGCTTATCCAGGATGGCACATCAATGCGAGCTGTGGCAAGAAGGTTTGCTGTGTCTGTCAGCGTAGTGTCCAGAGCATGGAGGCGCTACCAGGAGACAGGCCAGTACATCAGGAGACGTGGAGGAGGCCGTAGGAGGGCAACAACGCAGCAGCAGGACCGCTACCTCCGCCTTTGTGCAAGGAGGAACAGGAGGAGCACTGCCAGAGCCCTGCAAAATGACCTCCAGCAGGCCACAAATGTGCATGTGTCTGCTCAAACGGTCAGAAACAGACTCCATGAGGGTGATATGAGGGCCCGACGTCCACAGGTGGGGGTTGTGCTTACAGCCCAACACCGTGCAGGACGTTTGGCATTTGCCAGAGAACACCAAGATTGGCAAATTCGCCACTGGCGCCCTGTGCTCTTCACAGATGAAAGCAGGTTCACACTGAGCACATGTGACAGACGTGACAGAGTCTGGAGATGCCATGGAGAACGTTCTGCTGCCTGCAACATCTTCCAGCATAACTGGTTTGGCATTGGGTCAGTAATGGTGTGGGGTGGCATTTCTTTGGAGGGCCGCACAGCCCTCCATGTGCTCGCCAGAGGTAGCCTGATTGCCATTAGGTACCGAGATGAGTTCCTCAGACCCCTTGTGAGACCATAAGCTGGTGCGGTTGGCCCTGGGTTCCTCCTAATGCAAGACAATGCTAGACCTCATGTGGCTGGAGTGTGTCAGCAGTTCCTGCAAGACGAAGGCATTGATGCTATGAACTGGCCCGCCCGTTCCCCAGACCTGAATCCAATTGAGCACATCTGGGACATCATGTCTCGCTCTATCCACCAACGTCACGTTGCACCACAGACTGTCCAGGAGCTGGCAGATGCTTTAGTCCAGGTCTGGGAGGAGATCCCTCAGGAGACCGTCCGCCACCTCATCAGGAGCATGCACAGGCGTTGTAGGGAGGTCATACAGGCACGTGGAGGTCACACACACTACTGAGCCTCACTTTGACTTGTTTTAAGGACATTACATCAAAGTTGGATCAGCCTGTAGTGTGTTTTTCCACTTTAATTTTGAGTGTGACTCCAAATCCAGACCTCCATGGGTTAAAAAATTTGATTTCCATTTTTTTATTTTTGTGTGATTTTGTTGTCAGCACATTCAACTATGTAAAGAACAAAGTATTTCAGAAGAATATTTAATTAATTCAGATCTAGGATGTGTTATTTTTGTGTTCCCTTTATTTTTTTGAGCAGTGTAGTTACATATAGTTACATAGTTAATACGGTTAAAAAAAAGACATAAGTCCATCAAGTTAAACCAAGGGATAGGTAGGGACGCGAATCCCAGAAGTAATTGAGACTCAGATTTCTACACGTTTTAATAAGCATTAATGTTGTTTACTTTTAAGAATTCATCTAAACCCTTTTTAAAACTGTCCACTGTTCCTGCTGTAACCACATCCTGAGGAAGTCTATTCCACGGCTTCACCGTTCTTACAGTAAAGAAGCTTTGACTCTTCCGGAGACTGAACTTTTTCCTCTTCAATCGGAGGCAGTGCCCCCTTGTCTTTTGAGCACATTTTACATGGAACAGTTATTCACTGTATTTTTTGTATGGCCCATTTATATATTTGTATAGGTTAATCATGTCCTCCCTTAGACGTCTCTTCTCAAGACTAAATAAGTTCAATTATTTTAATCTTTCTTCATAGCTAAGACCGTCCATGTCCCTTATAATTTAAGTACCTCTCCTCTGTACTTTTTCCAGCTGTAGTGTGTCCTTTCTATATTCCAGATTCTGCATATTCCAGATGAGGCCTCACCAACGCTTTACATGGTGGTAATATCACATCCCTGCCCCGCGAGTCCATGCCTCACAGTATCCTGGTGGCCTTAGAAGCAGCTGATTGACATTGTATGCTGTAATTTAATCTACCATCCACAAGGACACCCACATCTTTCTCTAAGTGACTCTCCCATTGTTACATCACTTAGGACATATGAAGCACAGAGATAATTACTACCAAGATGCATAACTTTACATTTGCCCACATTGAACCTCATTTGCCAAGTTGATGCCCAATCACTCAGTGTGTTCAATTCAGCTTGTAGTATATGGACATCTTCCATAGACTGTACAGTTCTACATAGCTTAGTATCATCTGCAAAAATAGAAATGGTGCTATTAATCTCGTCCTAGTTATCATAAAAAATAAAAATAAATAATAGAGGACCCAGCACTGAACCTTGGGGTACACCACTTATAACCCGGGACCATTCTGAATAGGAATTATTGACCACACTCTAGACACCGTCCTTCAGCCAGTTTTCAATCCAATTACAAACTATACTTTCCAAGCCTATAGGTCTATAATTACCTGTGATGGACCTTGATCCTTTTTTGAATATGGGCACCACATTTGCCTTGCGCCAATCACTTGGCACTGTACCAGTACCTAGAGAATCTTAAAAAATTATAACCAGGAGCACAGCAATGACTGAACAGAGCTCTTTAAGCACTCTTGGGTGAAATCCATATGGACCCGGAGCCTTGTTCAAATTTACCCTATTTAACTTGGCTTGGACCATATCTACAGTTAGCCAAGTGAGTATATTACTGGATGGACTAACAGCCCCAGCACCACAGATAGCAGCTCCTTTCTGTTCTTTTGTATATACAAAGCTAAAAAAAACATTTAGTAACTCTGCCTTTTCCTTATCTTCAGTGACTACCCCCCCTTCCCCCCCCCCCTTTACCTTTTAGCATTTATATATTTAAAGCATTTTTGGGGATCTGTTTTGCTCTCTTTTGCTACCTGCTGTTTATTCTGTATTTTTGCTAATTTTATCTCCCTTTTTACAGATTTTATTAATCTTCAAATGCTACAGCTGACCCCCACATTTGTAATTTTTAAATGCCCTTTTTTGTCTTTTATTGCCCTGTTTACAGTAGCTGTAAGCCATGGGGGGTTTAATTCTAGCCGTTATACTTGTTACCTAAAGAAATACATTTTTTAGTGCAATTACTGCAATTAATGTGGATTTAAAGCTGTGTCTTAGCTCTGCCTGACAGAGTTTGCTTCTTATAGTATAGGGGGAATATAATTATATTGTGGTCACTATTACCTAGTGTTTCTCGAACAGTAAAATTTCCAACAAGCTCTGCATCATTAGATATTAGCAGATCCAAAAGAGCATCGCCCCTAGTGGGAGCTTCTACACACTGGCCCATAAAGTGGTCCTGAAGCAAGTTGAGGAATGTTCTCCCCTTTGCAGTTGAGGCAGAATCATGACCCCAATCAATGTCTGGGAAGTTAAAATCTCCCATTATGACCACTGTACCAGCTTGTGCAGCCCACTTTATTTGGTTATACAGTTGCATTTCAATTTTTTCTGTGATGTTAGGGGGTCTATAGATTACACCAAGTATTATTTTTTCTGTGCTTTTATCCCTTTGAACTTCCACCCATAAGGGTTCCACATCCTGACCCACAATTGCCTCTTTCACACTTGTCTTCAGATCACTCCTCACATATAGGCACATGCCACCTCCTTTTGTATTGACCCTATCTTTCCTAAATAGTGTAAAACCCTTAATATTTACAGCCCAGTCATGCGAAGAATCCAACCATGTCTCAGCCACACCAACTATATCTGTGTTCTTCTAGTACCATAGCCTCCAGCTCCACCATTTTGCTAGCTAGACTTCTGGCATTTGAGACAATACATTTTAAATTACGATTACCTGTAAAGTGAATATTCAGGATTTTTGGGTTACCTTGGTTGATATTTGTATGTAACAGGTTCTTGTTACCAGCAGTTCTATTTTTCATAAGTGTATTGTTATGCCCAGTCTTCTCCCTACTTTCCTCTCTAACCCCAGCCCCCACTAAATCCCCACTGTCCCCTTCTATATCCCACTCTCTATCAAAACTATCTACACCCTTATTAGCATGACCTGCCACCCTCCCCCAGATCCTAGTTTAAAAGCTACTCCAGCCGTCTAACCATTTTGTCCCCCAGGGCAGTTGCACCCTCCACATTAAGGTGCAGCCTGTCCCTACTGTAGAGCCAAGCTCTGGAGAGTTCAGTGGTGCAATTAATAACACCTGGAAGCACACGCCACTCCCCTTAACCAAGCAGAGAGAAAAAAAAAGGGTTTAAATGGCAGTACACAGCAGAGAGAAAAAAATGGGTTTAAATGGCAGTACCAAAATGCAAGCTTCAGGTAGAGCAAGCTCTGGAGAGTTCAGTGGTGCAATTAATAGCACCTGGAAGCACAATCCACTCCCCTTAACCAAGCAGAGAAAAAAAATGGGTTTAAATGGCAGTACACAGCAGAGAGAAAAAAATGGGTTTAAATGGCAGTACCAAAATGCAAGCTTCAGGTAGAGCAAGCTCTGGAGAGTTCAGTGGTGCAATTATTAGCACCTGGAAGCACAATCCACTCCCCTTAACCAAGCAGAGAAAAAAAATGGGTTTAAATGGCAGTACCAGAATTCAAGTACTTAACTCTCAAGGACATCCGCTTCAAACCTCACTCAGGCACCTGCAATCACCCCCATGAAATCACACTAAGCACCAGAACTCCGGTTCTTTAACTCCACTTATTCAGCAGCAACTTAGTACAGCAAGCTTCAGGTAGAGCAAGACATAGAGGCGATTACTCTTACCGGTTATTGGATTTTCCAATAGCCTCCACAACGGCACTCCAGGAGGGTGTCACCGCCTCCCCAGGACAGGAAACAACGTAGAAGCTCAATCTTAAAAGGTCCCCTCCCCTTTCCTGCTTCAGTTAATGACATAGGACTCGGTTAGTTAGTTCAAGAACTGTATTGATATAATGAATAGTATAACAACATAATGTAACATAACATAATATATCCCACAATAATTAACATAACTTAGGTAGGGAATATAGTGCCATTGTGGAGGCTATTGGAAAATCCAATTACCTGTAAGAGTAATCGCCTCTTTTCCCCGACGCCTCCACAACAGCACTCCAGGTGGATTAATAGAGAAAACAAACACTAGGGTGGGACTACTGCAGATAAGACTTTTCTGCCATATGATAAATCACGATTTTGAAGTACATCTAATTTAGAATGCTTAAAGAAGGTATTTGATGTTTCTCCACGTAGCTGCTCTGCATATTTGCTCTACCGAGACAGAGGCATTCTGGTAGAGTGCGCTTTAATCCCCTTAGGAGGAGTCAAGCTTCTTTGGAGGTAACCGAACTCGATGGTGCTGATCCATCTGGCTATGGTACTTTTACCTTGCCGCCGACCTTTTTTGAGTCAGGAGCTTAAGTGGGATCTCCTGCAAAGGTTCAAAAGGTGCGCCCATTAATACTTCTAACACTAGGTTCAGGTCCCAAGGAGGAATGGTAGAATGGACAAATGGGCATCTTCTGAATGCTTCTTTTATGAACCGCTTTATCAACGCCAAGTCTGCCAGCTTTACTTCAAGAAAACTACTCAATGCTGAAACTTGCACTTTGATGGTATTTAGCTTGAGACCTTTGTCAATACCTGCCTGCAGAAAGTCCAGTATGAGTGGAATATTGGGATCCTGACTGCAGTACAGTCTGTCTCCTGCAAACTCCAAAAAGGCCTTCCATGTTCTCCTGTAGATCCGGGAGGTAGTGTCCTTCTTACTACAAAGTATTGATTTTTTTGATTGGGTGACTAAAATAATAGATGGCAGAGGTGCAGTAGACATCGCTTATCTAGACTTTAGTAAGGCTTTTGATACTGTCCCACGTAGAAGGCTTATCAAAATATTGTAGTCTTTGGGCTTGGACTCCCATATTGTTGAATGGATTAGGCAGTGGCTGAGGGACAGGCAACAGAGGGTTGTAGTCAATGGAGTATATTCAGACCATGGTCTTGTTACCAGTAGGGTACCTCAGGGATCTGTTCTGGGACCCATATTGTTTAATATCTTTATCAGCGAAATTGCAGAAGGCCTCGATGGTAAGGTGTGTCTTTTGCTGAGGACACAAAGATTTGTAACAGGGTTGATGTTCCTGGAGGGATACACCAAATGGAAAACTAGAGGAATGGTCAAAAATCTGGCAACTAAAATGTAATGTTGATAAGTGCAAGATAATGCACCTGGGGCGTAAAAACTCAAGAGCAGAATATACAATTAGTGATACAGTCCTAACCTCAGTATCTGAGGAAAAGGGATTTAGGGGTCATTATTTCAGAAGACTTAAAGGTAGGCAGACAATGTCATAGAGCAGCAGGAAATGCTAGCAGAATGCTTGGGTGTATAGGGAGAGGCATTACCAGTAGAAAGAGGGAGGTGCTCATGTCGCTCTACAGAGCACTAGTGAGACCTCATTTGAAGTATTGTGCGCAGTACTGGAGACCATATCTCCAGAAGGATATTGATACTTTGGAGACAGTTCAGAGAAGAGCTACTAAACTAGTACATGGATTGCAGGATAAAACTTACCAGGAAAGATTAAAGGACCTTAACATGTATAGCTTGGAAGAAAGACGGGACAGAGGGGATATGATAGAAACTTTTAAATACATAAAGGAAAAGAGGAGAGAATATTTAAAAGAAGAAAAACTGCTACAAGAGGACATATTTTTAAATTAGAGGGGCAAAGGTTTAAAAGTAATATCAGGAAGTATTACTTTACTGAGAGAGTAGTGGATGTATGGAATAGCCTTCCTGCAGAAGTGGTAGCTGCAAATACAGTTAAGGAGTTTAAGCATGCATGGGATAGGCATAAGGCCATCCTTCATATAAGATAGGGCCAGCGGCTATTCATAGTATTCATTATATTGGGCAGACTAGATGAGCCAAATGGTTCTTATGTGCCGACACATTATATGTTTCTATGGATATTACAGATTCCAATAAGCCCCTTTGTTTTAAGTGGACCCGTTCACTCTCCAGGCTGTTAAATGTAGTCTTGCTATGTCTGGCTGGAACACTGGACCTTGACGTACATAGTAGTCCCGGATACGTTGGGAGAGACCAGAATTGACCTGCAGACAGATTGTAGAGGAGGAGAACCCAGGATCTTTTTGGCCAAAAGGGAGCAATCAGTATTAACTGTGCCTCTTCATTGCCTTTACTAATACCTTTGAAATCAGACTGTAAGGGGGAAAAGCATACAGGAGATCCTTTGGCCATGGGCATGACAGGGCATCCACCATTAGCGGCTGATCCCTGCTGGAGAGGGAACCAAATAAATCGAGTTGTTTGTTCTTCTGATTTGCGAAGAGATCCACTTTTGGTAACCCCCATCTGTGAGATATTTCTCTGAACATGTTGGGGTCCAATGACTAATCTCCCACTCTTAGATATTCTCTGCAGAGATAATCCGCCACTCTGTTTTCCTCGCCCTTTAGAAGGACAGCTACCAGGGATTTTATATTTTTCTCTGCCCAACCTAAAATCTTCTCTGACAGTTGTTGTAGCTCTCTGCTTCTTGTATCCCCCTGCCGGTTTAAGTAGGCTACTGTGGTAGCATTGCCGGACAATATCTTTGTCATGGGATTTTACAGATGGATGAAGACACATAAGTACCTTCAAAAATTTCGCCAATTCTCTCATGTTCGAAGAGACAGCAGACATCCCTGGGCTCCAGGTGCCCTGGACCACCTGATTTCCTGTGTGGCCTCCCCATACTCGGCTGCTGGCATCTGTTCTGCCGGTTGCCAAAAAACTCCTCTTTGGAGATTTTTCTTTATCTTCCACCAGAAGAGAGACATCTTCACTTTTTCTGGAATTTTCACTCTCCTGTTTAGAATTCTGATTTCTGTCCCAGGATTCCAGAAGGAACCTTTGCAGTGTCCTTGTATGATGCTGGGCCCATAGGACTGCGGGAATAGTGGATGTTAGATGTCCTAACAATTCATGATGTCCCTGATGGCCACTCTTCTGGATTCGCAGGATTGGGAGATTTTTTGACTTACAACCATCTACTTTTCTGGAGGTAAAAGGACATAAGGTTGTGTGAATCTAGCAGGATTCCTAAGAACCTGTTCTGCTGACTGGGAACCAGATCCGATTTTTGGGTATTTATTAGCCAGCCTAACTCCACCAACATTTTTTGCACCGTCTTCAGATGCTCCTGGAGGTCCTGAAGAGATGAACCTGCTATCAAAAGGTCATCTAGATATGGGACCACTATTTCCTGGAGATGTAAATATCCCCTCACCTTGGCCATAATTTTTGAAAATATTCTTGGGGCTGATGACAGCCTGAAAGGGAGTGCCTGGAACTGAAAGTGGTACTCCTGACCTCCTAGGAGTATTGCAATCCTGAGGTACTTTTGGTATGCTTTGTGTATGGGAACATGGTAATACGCATCCAAGAGGTCTATAGTTACCATGTAACAGTTTCCAGACCGGAGATTCACTGTGGAACTGATTGATTGATCCCATTTTGAATCTTTTGTAGGTCATGTATTTGTTTAGTTTCCCTAAATTGATTATTAGTCTGAAGGACCTGTTTGGCTTTTGAATAAGGAATATGGGAGAATAAAACCCTCGCCCTTCCTTGTATCTCGGGACTGGAACAATAACAGCTTTTTTTAGGAGAGATAGTATCTCTGTCTCTAGGGCTTGCTTCTTTTCTGATCTTTTTAATGGCCTGTTGACTGTGAAAAAATCCGGTGGAGGCGTTTCGAATTCGAGTTTGTACCCCATGCATATGGTATTTATAACCCCTGGAGAGGATGAAATCTTTTACTAGGCCATAGAGAACATTTTTAACCTGCTACCTACTTGAAGCCTGGAGTCATTGGCCAGGTTTTGAAGTGCATTCAGGGATGAATAGAAACCCCTTCCCTCTTCCTCTGGAGGATTGCCATCTTCCAGTACTGTCTTTCATTTTCTGATCTGGTTTAGCTTTCCTTTGATTTCGAAAGGATGGGCGCTGATGATAGAATTTTGACTCCGAAGGGAATCCTTTCTTCTTGTCTGATGCTTTATCCAAGATATCTTCAAGGGCTGACCCGGACAGCCTATCCCCCTCACACGGAATAGAGCATAGCCGACTTTTCGAACTGGCATCACCAGACCAAGATCTGAGCCATATAGCTCTTCTTGTGGAATTGGAGAGGGCTGAGGATCTGGCGAAGAGTTTCACCAGGTCTGCAGATGCCTCCGACTAGAAGTTACAAGCATGTTTTAAGATGGGTATTGAGGCCAGGATCTCTTCCCTTGGAGTTCCTGCCGCCAGGGCTGGGACAAGGCCATTTGGTGCCCAGGGCGAAGATGGCAAACTGCGCCCCCCCCCCCCCCCCCCGTTTTTAAGAAAGAATCAATGTTGTTTCAAAACAAGAATATACTTAAAGCAATAGAACAAAGGACTGTGGGACTTTGAAAGTCACAGACACTATAAAGTTCCCCCCCATCATCATGTGCCAGTATAAAGTCCCCCCCATCATCATGTGCCAGTTTTGGGGGGGTAACACTATTGTAAAAAAAAACAAAAAAAAAACACTTATACTTACCTAAGTGTCAGCGATGCGATGCAGCCTCTTCCTGTGTCCCACGCTGTAATGTAAGGCTCAGGCGGCACGATGACGTCATTGCGCCGGCCTCTGATAGGCTGCCGGCCTAGTGCCTGCAGCCAGGGGCGTACATAAAAATCACTGGGCCCCATAGCAGGAATCTAAATTGGGCCCCCATTCCCCTTTTATAGCCCCTCCCTTTGTTCCATGAACTATTCTTGCTGCTGCGTTTTATAATTTATGCCATCAGGGCCGGAATGGGATTACAAAACAGCCCTGGCACACAAAAGAGGTATAATAGATGCAGATGTATATTATATACAGCAGTGTACAGTTATGTGAGGTACGCGGTATAATAGATGCAGTGTGTACAGGTATATAGTATATTCCCTAGTGTTCTGATATGTGAGGTACAGGGTATAATAGATGCAGTGTGTACAGGTATATAGTATATACAGCAGTGTACTGATATGTGAGGTACGGGGTATAATATATGCAGTGTATACAGTATATACAGTAGTGTAATATGTGAGGTACGAGGTATAATAGATGCAGTGTGTACAGGTATATAGTAAATACAGCAGTGTATTGACACCTCGTACCTCACATATCAGTACACTGCTGTATATACTATATATCTGTACACACTGCATCTATTATACCTCGTACCTCACATATATAGTATATACAGAAGTGTACTGATATCTGTACACACAGCATCTATTATACCTCATACCTCACATATCAGTGCACTGCGGTATATACTATATATCTGTACATATTGCATGTATAATACTGTGTAATATATGCAGTGTGTGTGCATGTATGTGTGTGTATATATATATATATATATATATATATATATATACAGAGCAGTGTATTGATGTGACACATAGAAGGTATAATACTGTAGATGCAGTGTTTATAGAAATATGTGGTCAGTTATGCATTATAGTCACTGTGAGGTACATGAGGTAGTGGTAACTGTCTGAAGTAGTATACATGAGTGAGCAATGAGTAAAAACAGGGCATGGAGGGGGGTAAATGATGAAAAGTGGAGGACCTCCTCTTACCTCTCCATTCCAGTCTGTATGGATCAATACAGAGCTGCTTGTGAACTTTTAATACTTGCTGTTAGGGGTTGAAGGACCTGTGATGATGTCATCACAGGTCCTGGCAGATGTACCTTTGAAACCTAGGAACTACACCATTTTTGGTGCAGTTCCTTTGCTAGATTCTGCAGGACCTGTGATGTTGAAGATGATGTCATCACAGGTCCTGGCAGATGCACTGTTCTAACCTGGGAACTACACTTTACACTGTGCAGTTCCCTTACAGGACCTGTGATGACATCATCAAAGGTCCTTTAGCTTTAGAAAGGTAAACAGGAGTAATTAGGGGGCGGGGCCTCTCCTCCACTTCGGTGCCTGCCTGCAGCCTATCAGAGGAAAGGGAAGGGACACGCCTCTCCCTCCCCTGCACCTCCGCTGGCACAGACAGTTTACAATGGAGATGAGCGCAATGGAAGCGCTCATCTCCCTGTGCCCGGCGGCGGCTGCTCACTTGGGGGGGTCATTTTAGTTGGGGGGGCACAGCATGATGTAGGGGGGGCCGTGGCTGGCACTTCACCTGCGCCCCCCTCCTGTCCGCAAATGGTAGCGCCCAGGGCACCCGCTCCTTCGGCCCCTGCCTTGTACCGGCCCTGCCTGCCGCCAAGTGTTCTTCAAGCTGTGTTAACCAGACTGATAGGGATCTCGAGATACAGGTGGCGGCTATACTGGGTCTCAGCATGGCTGTGTTTGTTTCCCATGCACATTTTTAAGAGACCTTCGCATTTCTTATCCATGGGATTCTTTAAAAGGCCCATGTCCTCAAAAGAGAGAATTTTTCTTAGATATGCGGGCGACAGGCGCATCAATCTTAGGAGTTTTGTCCCACAGTACTGAGTCCTCTTCGGCGAATGGATATTTCCTCTTAAAGGAAGTGGGAATAACATTATTTTTCTCTGGATCTTTCCATTCTTTATTAATCAACATTTTAATGTTATTATGTACAGGAAAGACCTTCCTTTTCTTCTCTCCCAGCCCCTGGAACATTCTGTCCTGGATGGACTGAGGCTCTTTAGCTTCCTCTATTTTCATCATAGCCCTGATGGTCTTTAATAACTTTTCTGTATCCTCTGAGCTACAAAGGGGTTTCCCTGATTCATCATCGGAGGATTCAGATTCTGCGAATGATATTATGTCTCCCTCATCAGAGTCAGGCTCCAACTGAAGGTCCGACATCTGTGATCTTTGTGAGGTAGAGGGCTGAGAACACGGCAGTAGCCTTGTGTCAATCGCTGATTTAACCTCTTCCTTAATCATGCCTCTGATAGATTCAAGGAAAGAGGGTGACTCCTCAGAAACCATTTTGTCTGTGCATCTTGGACATAACGCTTTCTTTGATTTGGAGGGTAGGGATTTTCTACATATTACACATCCCTTCCGAGTTAATGAATCCTCAGCAGATTTTTTGGTGCTGGTGTCCTTGCCCTGTAAGGTAATAATTAAGAACTTTTAGGGCTCTAACTAGGGAGACTCTTTTTTTAAACACCAGCACCACACCAGTGAGGGAAATAACAATGTGCTCCTCCCCCCCTCCTCAAGCAGGATCAGTAGTCATACAGGAAGGAGGCTTACCGGGCTCTGGGCAGCAGGATCCACAGGCTTGCGGGACTCAGGAGCTTCCAGGGGAGCTGACATGCTGTGCGTGCTGCGATGCTGGAAACGCCGTACTCCATGCTCCCGGCCTCCTCATACCTGGCAGTTACTATGACGTCACCCGCCACCGGAAGTGACGCCGAAGTCTGGCAACGGAATTCCCGGCCGGTGCGCATGCGTGTGATCTCTCGTTCCCCGTGATGAGCGAGCAGGGGATCGGAAGCCCGGGGCTGCCTTCATGGAAGGACTTATGCCGAAGCAACGGGGACAGGGAATGATCATGAACCCCGACCTCTGCACGGCCCTCCCAGATGGGGCAATATTATTTAGGCCATGCGATCCATCAAACCCTGACATTGCAGGAGCAGCTTCCACACAATCCCGAGGACAGGAAACAACAAACTAAAGTAGGTAAGGGGAGGGGGCCTTTTAAGATTGAGCTTCTACGTTGTTTTCTGTCCTGGGGAGGCGGGGACACCCTCCTGGAGTGCCGTTGTGGAGGCGCCGGGGAAAATATATATATGACATATGTTTTTTGCTAGAGACTGAAAATGTGTGGACACCACCTGGGTGGTCCTTGACTTCCCAATATAGCATGAATACATTCTATAAGGAAGACAGGATCTCTGAGGATCAGGTAAGGAAATCCAGAAAGGATTTCTGAGGAAGGGGCATTTTTTAAGTAGGCCAAAATATATGTGCTGGTTAATTTATAATATATCTTTACAGAAGTCAAAGCTATATTATTCTGAGGCAGAGCTCCAAATTCTCTGCTTTACTTCACAAAGACACAAACTTAAATACATCTGTATGCCAATAGGCACCAGTATGGGGCGCTCAAGAGCTTACTGTGGACACATTTATTATTCAGTTCAATGGAAACTAACTGAATCTTCACTAAGATCCACCTAGTGACAAAAGCAGTTTCAAGTTGTCAAAAAGTTTGTTAAACATTCTGGTGCTAAAGTAAAAAAAAAAAAATTAAGCAGCTTATAAACACGTTAATACAAATTATTGCATGTTTTCAATGGAGACTTTTTTATGCTTGTAAATAGGAGAAAAAGTCATGTGGGAAAAGGAAGTGTATGCTTAGCTGAACCATCCAACTGGAAAAAAACAAATACAAATGAAATACTGTAAGAGCAACGATAACAGCAGATGTGTAAGAGAATCCACCACAGACGATGATACGCCTCAAAGTCTCGCACAGAAAATTATCTTTTATTGAATCTGGCAGCTCCAACATAAACAGCTTTCTGCAGCAAACAAACGAAATCTCTTCTTTTAAGGCAAGACATATGGTCAGCCGGATACAGTCCATAAAAACAGCATACGTTTGCAGGAGAAAGCCCAGAAATCTAATATATGTGTTACTATTTATCATCTGGGGAATGATATGTCTTCACAACTGATGTTATATTGAGGAATAGCACGCCTTATGTTCAATCAGCAGGTATGTGTTCAACAAGAGCAAACAGTACTCGGCTGGATCTCTAACTATTCGATTACATATTAATGTCTAATACCCATCTGTGTATAGAGCAACATTTCTCCAGTTTTTTTAAATGCAGACACCATCTGCCATATGTGTGCAAAGCCAGTTTGACATTATATTTGTCAGTTTCACATAAACTTCACGTACAACTTTTCTAACTAGATTTCATTTGTGTATCAATATATCCTGGTAAGCAGTCAAGACACAGAATCCAGCTCATATAGAGAGACCTATCATTATGTAGTAGTGAAGATCTGAGATCTGTGGCTTTCAAAATACTGTGTGACCAACGGCATTGCTAGTACCTGGCACCAAAGGCACGTACCTTTGCAATTTTTCCCAAGGGTGGACTGGTCATAGAGCTTACAGGTAAATTCCCCGGTGGACTAATGCCCGAGGGGGCCACCCAAGCCCTACTCTCTGACTTGGCCAGGAATGGAATGAGTTCTCAGTGGTAATTAATGCTGTTAGAATCAGGCCAGTAACCACACATGCCCTCCTGAATTCAACTGCAGCAGCCCGCATCTCACCTCCTAAGCCCACTGCTCCGTATCTTAATCAAAGACAACTGGAGGAGGATGGTATATGGCAGCTATTGATGGCCACCACAGAGGGACAGCTTTTGGGGCAATATATTGTACTACTCTGTGGTATATGGTTATGCTGGAACGTTTTTGTGCTATGGTATTGCTGGCTCTGTTTACTTGTGATACCCTAAATTCTGTCAATTTGAACCCACCTACCACATGGGGCCACTTTAAGTACCCAGTCCACCCCTGATTTTTCAGATGCCCCGTGTCTCTTGACATCTAAAATCAACACATTCATTTCTATCTGTGGCTTCTTCATTCACCAGAGCCCCACCATTGCATATAACAATCTACTTCTTGTTGAATCTTGAACAATTAACCTAAAGCAAGCAGATTACCAGACAAGAGAGTATTACCACACAGAGGTGCCCAGGTGCGGGCATAAGCAACAATCCAACTTCTCCCTATCCATGTTTGTAGTATTGACATCCTTAGAGTTACATAAAGCATTTGAATTGCGAAAAAGTACAGTGACAATCATGGCAACAGGAGGCAAAGATATACAAACTTTCATTTAAGGTTAAACAGTGCTATTCATGATGAATTGGAATTCAGCAAAGTTGAAAAAGAGCTAAAAAAAAACAAGGAAACATTATATTAATCTTCAGTCACCAGGAATGAAAACAGAACTTGATGATTTCATCCTCACAAATAGGTTCATACATGACAATTTCAATAAGAAAACAACCTGGCAACTTTGGACGCATAGCTAACCAGACATAGGTAGGCACTAGATATTCAGTAGAAGAAGTTAAAGGGGATGTCTCACTTCTGCCAGGGGTATTTATCATGTAGACAAAGTTAATACAAGGAACTTACTAACCCCTTGATGAACAGACAATTTTTTTCATTGTCACTTTTCAAGAGCTATAACTTTTTTATTTTTCCATCGATGTGCCATATGAGGGCTTGTTTATAGCAGGACAAGTTTTAGTTTTTAATGGTGTCATTTTGGGATGCATATAAATTGCTGATGAACTTTCATTAACCTGTTCTCTGAGGGGGATGGGAAAAAACAGCAATATTGCCACTGAGTTTTTACATTAAAAATGTTATAAATTACACAATAACTTTACTCTCTGGGTCAGTACAATTACAGTGATACCAAGTATATTTAGGTTTTCTTTTTACATTTTACTACTTTTGCACAATAAAAACCCTTTTTTTAAAAAAAAAAGAAAATGTTTTGCGGCATTCAAAGACTCAAACTTGATTTTTGCAAGGTGACTTGTTGTTTTCATTGCTATCATTTTGGTGTACATAACACTTTTTGATCTCGTTTTATTATTATTTTTTGGTGGCTAATAAGCAAAAAGCAGCAATTTTTTTTAATTTTTTTTATAGCTTTCACCGCGTACGAGATAAATTACATGATAATTGTGGAGTGCACTGTGATACAAATTATTTGGCGGATATTTTATTTTTGCAATTTGTCCATTGAAAAGTGTTTATTCAAAGGAAAAAGTAGTTTTTTTTTACTTGGAATTTTTTTCATTTAATTTAACTTTTTTTAACTTATTTTTAACAATTTAATAGTCCCACAAGTGCAAATACAATAGGCGATCTTTTGATCGGTTCTAAAATACATTGCACTGTTCATGCAGTGCAATGTATTTTACTGTCAGTAGACATCCTCCAGTAGACTGTGTCAGAGAGACCCAAACCAGCGTGCATAGACTTTGGGTCAAATCCAAATTTTTATCAAATTGATTTAGCAGATTTCACAAAATGGAAGCAGCCATTTTTCATCTCAAAAGACAAAGTATGAAGGAGGACCACATGACCCAAGGCGGTAAATGTACATACAGTACAGACCAAAAGTTTGGACACACCTTCTCATTCAAAGAGTTTTCTTTATTTTCATGACTATGAAGGCATCAAAACTATGAATTAACACATGTGGAATTATATACATAACAAACAAGTGTGAAACAACTGAAAATATGTCATATTCTAGGTTCTTCAAAGTAGCCACCTTTTGCTTTGATTACTGCTTTGCACACTCTCTTGATGAGCTTCAAGAGGTAGTCCCCTGAAATGGTCTTCCAACAGTCTTGAAGGAGTTCCCAGAGATGCTTAGCACTTGTTGGCCTTTTTGCCTTCACTCTGCGGTCCAGCTCACCCCAAACCATCTCGATTGGGTTCAGGTCCGGTGACTGTGGAGGCCAGGTCATCTGGCACAGCACCCCATCACTCTCCTTCATGGTCAAATAGCCCTTACTTTCAAAGTTTTCCCAATTTTTCGGCTGACTGACTGACCTTCATTTCTTAAAGTAATGATGGCCACTCGTTTTTCTTTACTTAGCTGCTTTTTTTTTGCCATAATACCAATTCTAACAGCCTATTCAGTAGGACTATCAGCTGTGTATCCACCTGACTTCTCCTCAACGCAACTGATGGTCCCAACCCCTTTTATAAGGCAAGAAATCCCACTTAATAAGCCTGACAGGGCACACCTGTGAAGTGAAAACCATTTCAGGGGACTACCTCTTGAAGCTCATCAAGAGAATGCCAAGAGTGTGCAAAGCGGTAATCAAAGCAAAAGGTGGCTACTTTGAAGAACCTAGAATATGACATATTTTCAGTTGTTTCACACTTGTTTGTTATGTATATAATTCCACATGTGTTAATTCATAGTTTTGATGCCTTCAATGTGAATCTACAATTTTCATAGTCATGAAAATAAAGAAAACTCTTTGAATGAGAAGGTGTGTCCAAACTTTTGGTCTGTAATGTACATACAGGCAGTCATTTTCTGCCAAAAAGCAAGCATTTTTCTGACCATTTCTGTTTCTCCACCCCTGTGATGATGTCACTACTAGAGCTTGGAGGAGTTCTCACTGCTCTGTTTCTCCGCCCCTGTGATGAAGTCTTTAATTTCTGTTTCCTTCCTCCCAGCTGTTCCTCCTACATTTGATTTCCCTGCCTTTAAATCACCCCTCCTCCTATTGTAGGGCGTGGATTATATTTCTCATTTCAGTTGTAGCTCTTGCTTGAGTATCTTCACTTGTAGCTATCAGTTCACTGGACCTGTGTTCTGCTGCAGCAAGCACTCCGGATATTGCCAGCTGTCCTTGGATCCGTCTTCTCTGTGGCTGCAGCTCCTTCAGCTAAGTGTGCAGACATTGTTGTGTACCTGGTTATTTTCTGACTGGATCTGAGGTGGCCACGGTTCCCTCCATATACTGAGCAGGGCACCGGTGGCCGTGCCCCTTCCACTATGGTAGGGGTTACAGTGGTCATCAGTCTTAGGTACGCGGGCATGCCTCGTTCCGCCATTTGGATCCGGGCATGTGCTTTAGCAGCATAGGGAGAGCTTTGAGGGTCTGACAGGGGTCACCCTTTATCCTCCCTAGTTTGGGTCCAGTCAGTAGCTCTTTTTACTGTGTATACTCTTGTTGCTCACATACAGCCGTGACATTATAATCCACCAAAACCGTCCTTTTTTGACATGGATCCGCTTTCTGGCCTGGTTGACCACATGCAGGGTCTTTCTTTGGAAGTAGCGGATCTCCGTCAATCTATGACTCAGCTTCAAGCATTGGGCTCTGCTCCGACTCATGGAGTCTGTTGCGAGCCAAAGGTCTCACTTCCGGAAACGTTCTCCGGGGGCAGTGAGAATTTTGTTCGCTTCAGAGAGGCATGCAAACTCCATTTTTGCTTGTGTCCCCACTCCTCTGGTAAGGAGGAGCAGAGGGTGAGGATTGTCATCTCCCTGCTCAGGGGTAATGCTCAGACTTGGGCTTTTTCGCTGCCATCAGGGGATCCCTCCCTTCGATCTGTGGAAAGATTTTTTGTGGCCCTGGGGCAGATATATGATGACCCGGATCGTGTTGCTCTGGCCGAATCTAGAACAATCCAGAATAAACTGTCTGCGGAGCTTTATTGTTCTGAATTTCGGAGATGGGCAGCTGATTCGGGTTGGAATGATGCTGCACTCCGGAGTCAGTTCTGTCATGGTCTCTCAGAGAGATTGAAAGATGCGTTTGCTTTCCATGAGAGACCAACGTCCTTAGAGTCTGCCATGTCATTGGCGGTACGCCTTGACAGGCGTCTAAGAGAAAGAAACAAGACCTCTCTGTCCAGCCATTGTCAGTCTAGGGGCAATGGTGCGGACTCTTTCAGTGTGCAGGGGCCTCATCCTGTCTCGCTCCCCTCTGAGGAGGAGCCCATGCAGCTAGGTCGACTTGCCCCTGATAAAAGAGGATTTAGTCCTCATAGTATGGTGTGTTTTTGTTGTGGGGGCATAGGTCATTTGGCAAATGTTTGTCCGTCTAGGAGATTCTTGAACTGTACTAAGAGCGATAATAAGAGAAAAACCTCAAAAGGTAAATCATCAAATTCTGCTACTTTGGGCAAAGTTGATGTAGGAATTGATGCTTTTCCTCTGACCTGCAGTTCCCGTTTTCTCCTGTCTGCCAGGGTGGCGCTAGAGAGCAAAGTCATTTCTTGTGAGATTTTTGTCGATAGTGGAGCGGCCGTCAATCTTATTGACACTCAATTTGTAGCCATGCATGGTTTTCAGGTTTGCACATTAGAAAAGGATATACCTGTTTTTGCTATTGACTCCACTCCACTCTCACAGAGATCTCTGAAGGGCATTGTTCACAATATCCGGCTAGCTGTAGGTGACACTCATGTGGAGGATATATCTTGTTTTGTTCTTAACGGATTGCCTTCTCCTCTAGTTTTGGGGTTACCCTGGCTCACTAGACATAACCCCACTATTGATTGGCAAGGAAGGCAAATAAATGAGTGGAGTGACTTTTGTAGAGAGAATTGTCTCACAGCGACTTTTGTAGAGGTGTCTACTAAAACTGTGCCATCATTTCTCTCTGATTTCTCGGACGTGTTTTCCGAGAGCGGTGTTCAGGAGCTACCTCCTCACCGGGAGTTTGACTGTCCCATTAACCTCATTCCCGGCGCCAAGCTGCCAAAAGCACGCCTCTACAATCTCTCACAACCGGAAAGAATTGCAATGCGAACTTATATCTCCGAGAGTCTCGATAAGGGGCATATTCGTCCCTCAAAGTCACCTGTGGCCGCGGGTTTTTTTTTTTGTTAAAAAAAAAGATGGCTCTCTGAGACCTTGCCTAGATTTTAGGGAGCTGAACCGTATCACGATTCGCGATCCCTATCCCCTTCCTCTGATCCCGGACCTCTTCAACCAAATTGTTGGGGCCAAGGTGTTTTCCAAATTGGATTTGAGAGGCGCGTACAACCTGGTCAGGGTCAGAGAGGGGGATGAATGGAAAACGACCTTTAATTCCCCTAACGGGCATTTCGAGAATCTCGTTATGCCTTTCGGCCTGATGAATGCTCCGCCGTCTTTCAGCATTTTGTTAATAGTATTTTCTACCATTTAATGGGGAAATTTGTATTGGTGTATCTTGATGATATTTTGATTTTTTTCCCCTGATGTTCAGACCCATCAGGATCATCTTTTTCAGGTTCTGCAGATTCTGCGGGAAAATAAATTGTACGCCAAGCTGGAGAAATGTCTTTTTATGGTATCGGAGATTCAATTTCTGGGTTTTCTCCTCTCTGCTTCTGGTTTTCGCATGGATCCGGAGAAGGTCCGTGCTGTACTTGAGTGGGAGCTTCCTGAGAATCAGAAGGCATTGATGCGCTTTCTGGGTTTTGCAAACTATTACAGAAAGTTCATTTTGAATTATTCCTCTGTTGTCAAACCCCTTACTGACATGACAAAAAAGGGGGCAGATTTTTCCTCTTGGTCGGAGGAGGCGCTTGCAGCCTTTTCTAAGATTAAAGAGTTTTGTGTCTGCTCCCGTCTTGGTGCATCCCGATGTTTCCTTACCTTTTATTGTTGAGGTGGATGCTTCCGAGGTGGGTGTGGGTGCAGTTTTGTCCCAGGGCCCTTCTCCTGCCAAATGGCGACCCTGTGCCTTTTTCTCTAAAAAAACTCTCCCCGGCAGAGAGAAACTATGATGTGGGAGATAGGGAGTTGTTGGCTTTCGAGGAATGGCGCCATTGGTTGGAGGGGGCCAGGCACCCTATCACCGTTTTTACCGACCATAAGAATCTGGCATACTTGGAGTCGGCCAGGCATATGAATCCGAGACAGGCCAGATGGTCAAATTCAATTTTGTCGTTACATTCCGACCTGGGATCAAAAATGTGAAGGCTGATGCTCTCTCTCGCTGTTTTCCGGGAGGAGGAAACTCCGAGGACCCGGGTCCCATTTTGGCGGAGGGGGTAGTTGTTTCTGCTCTATATTCCGATTTGGAGGCCGAGGTCCAGGCTGCCCAGACTGAGGCACCTGCCCGTTGTCCTTCTGGGAAGTTGTTCGTGCCTCCTGAGCTACGTCACAAACTCTTCAAGGAGCATCATGATACGGTTCTTGCTGGTCACCCCGGGAGTAGAGCCACGGTAGATCTCATTGCTCGGAGATTTTGGTGGCCGGCTCTTCGTAAGTCGGTGGAGGGTTTTGTGGCTGCTTGTGAGACGTGCGCTCGCGCTAAGGTCCCTCGTTCACGGCCTTCAGGTTCCCTTCTCCCGTTACCCATACCTTCCCGTCCTTGGACACACCTGTCCATGGACTTTATCACGGATCTTCCTCGTTCCTCGGGGAAGTTGGTGATCCTGGTGGTGGTGGACCGTTTTAGCAAGATGGCTCATTTCGTACCTTTCCCTGGTTTACCCAATGCTAAAACGTTGGCGCAAGCTTTTGTCGACCATATTGTTAAATTGCACGGCATTCCCTCTGATATTGTTTCCGATAGAGGCACGCAGTTTGTGTCCAGGTTCTGGAAGGCTTTCTGTTCTCGCCTGGGGGTTTGGCTGTCCTTCTCTTCTGCTTTTCACCCGCAGTCGAATGGTCAGACTGAGCGCCTCAATCAGAATCTGGAGACATATTTCCGCTGTTTTGTGGCAGAGAACCAGGAGGATTGGTGTTCATTTCTCCCTCTTGCTGAGTTTGCTCTGAACAACCGTCGTCAGGAATCTTCTGATAAGTCACCATTCTTTGGTGCATATGGGTTCCATCCGCAGTTTGGGACATTCTCGGGAGGGGCTCTTTCTGGTTTACCTGAGGAGGAGAGATTTTCCTCGTCTTTGTCTACCATTTGGCAAAAGATTCAGAGGAATCTTAGAAAGATGAGTGAGAAGTATAAGCGTGTGGCTGATAAGAGACGTGTGCCTGGTCCGGACCTGAATGTAGGTGATCTGGTGTGGTTGTCTACAAGAAATATTAAACTGAAGGTTCCCTCCTGGAAATTGGGTCCCAAGTTTATTGGGCCTTATAAAATCTTGTCAGTCATCAATCCTGTTGCCTTCCGTCTTGATCTTCCACGGGTTTGGAAGATACATAATGTATTTCACAGATCTCTCTTAAAACCATATGTCCAGCCCACGGTACCCTCCTCTTTGCCTCCTCCTCCGATTTTGGTTGATGGCAATCTGGAGTTTGAGGTTTCCAGAATTGTGGACTCTCGCATTGTCCGCGGTTCTCTTCAGTACCTCGTTCATTGGAAGGGTTATGGTCCTGAGGAGAGGATGTGGGTTCCGGTGTCGGACATTAAAGCCACTCGCCTCATCAGGGCATTTCATAGGGCTCATCCTGAGAAGGTGGGTCCTGGGTGTCCGGAGTCCACCCGTAGAGGGGGGGGGGGGGTACTGTCACTACCAGAGCTTTGGGACGTTCTCACAGCTCTGTTTCTCCACCCCTGTGATGATGTCACTACTAGAGCTTGGAGGAGTTCTCACTGCTCTGTTTCTCTGCCCCTGTGATGAAGTCTTTAATTTCTGTTTCCTTCCTCCCAGCTGTTCCTCCTGCATTTGATTTCCCTGCCTTTAAATCACCCCTCCTCCTATTGTAGGGCGTGGATTATATTTCTCATTTCAGTTGTAGCTCTTGCTTGAGTATCTTCACTTGTAGCTATCAGTTCACTGGACCTGTGTTCTGCTGCAGCAAGCACTCCGGATATTGCCAGCTGTCCTTGGATCCGTCTTCTCTGCGGCTGCAGCTCCTTCAGCTAAGTGTGCAGACATTGTTGTGTACCTGGTTATTTTCTGACTGGATCTGAGGTGGCCACGGTTCCCTCCATATACTGAGCAGGGCACCGGTGGCCGTGCCCCTTCCACTATTGTAGGGGTTACAGTGGTCATCAGTCTTAGGTACGCGGGCATGCCTCGTTCCGCCATTTGGATCCGGGCATGTGCTTTAGCAGCATAGGGAGAGCTTTGAGGGTCTGACAGGGGTCACCCTTTATCCTCCCTAGTTTGGGTCCGGTCAGTAGCTCTTTTTACTGTGTATACTCTTGTTGCTCACATACAGCCGTGACACCATTTTTGTTTTGGTACCACTAGCAGCCATGCGTTTACCCATATATAATTATCTCTTTAAGATTACTAATGCTGGTTTGGCTCAATTTGGGTCGAATTGCCCCACCGGTTCAATTTTAATCGAATTTCAAGAAATTGGCTCATCACTAGTGCTGGGGGATATATTACCAGACAAAGCCATAATCATAGGTACGCTGCTATGCCTGGGGAAACGATGAAGGAGCTCTGCAATGTTCATTTACAGTAGCAGATCAGAAGAGTTGCTGAGGGGTGCACCTCTACTAATCAAATATTAATGGCCATCAATACCAAATTCCCTTTAATATATTTCTGAGAGTAAAATGTTATGAACAAAGCATTTACTGCCTGCATAAATCTGAATTTGCCCATATTTACAATGGTAACCAAGGCAAATGACTGTGTTCCACTAGCTGGATGATTAGCGATGGTTAGCCAACATCAAATCTTTTAAAGCGCTGCATGAAATGCCCTCCGATAGCATCTTGCAGTAATGTCAGAAAATAAGCAAGAACCTTATTGAATGCAATTACTTCTTCTCACCCCTAATAGTGTAATTAGACCAGTCTCAATGATATCCACACACTTAATTGGTACTGCTGACACAAGCTGTGATCATTATCTGCAGTATCCACACATATGGAATGATACAAATACAAGGGCCAAAGTAATTAGGAGAATAAGACAAGTCGGCATGGTAAATAAGACGTGTGCGGGCTTACGTAGCAATGCCTGTATCTTATGTCTATCACTAAAAGATCATTTAATGGCAGACAAAACAAACAATGCCTACTAGTAATGGAAAGCTAATGAGAACTCTACCTCTGCAATAAGAACTACCAGTGTACGGCTAAGATTCTGAGACAGCTTATAGAAAAGCTGCATTTATTCACCTTGACATACATTAGGCTCTGTTCACACCTTGGAATACTCCTGACATATATATATAAAACATATTTATAGTCTACAATATAGTCCACAATATAGCCCCATGTATAACAATGGAGTGATGGTAAGGCATATTTGGACAGTATACATCAACAGGTTTTTATTTCTCATCACGCTTAAAAACTGCAGCCATCTATGCATTTAAGTACAGGGGATAGTGCAAAAAAAAAAAAAAAGTAAATCAAATAAAATGCAGTGTATACATGTTTTATAATGGGAGCAAATAGAAAATGTATGCAACTGTATGGCATAGGGGATGTTCACATGTGGCAGAGAATTCCACCAGTAATATGTCACATAAAACTTTCTCTATTTTACCCAATAGGGTTGAAAAGTGTCTGTCCCTGCATCAAAATGCACACAGAAATCTGCATCTTAAAGCGAACCTTTCACCTCATTTTCACTTTATAAACTAGCAACAGTACCTTATAGATTATCTTGAGTGTGTTGTTATCCATGTTAGTGCCGCTTTCCTGCGCTTTTTATTCATAAAAAAATTGTCTTATAAAGTTCTCATTTCTGCTCCAACAGTCACGCAACAAGTCAAGGGGGTAGCCCTTCCCTCTCCTCTGGCCGTACCGCCCCTGCCCTAACGCCGCCTCTATGCTTTGTAATTGACAGCCGGCTCAGTCGCCGGGACGGCGCTTCTGAATCCTGCGCATGCGCCGTCCTCCTCATTCGCCGCGCGATCCCGTCTTTCTGGCGGACACAAGCGCGACCATGTAGCAGAATCGCGCATGCGCTGTACGCGATGCCTGCCTGTCTGCTCTCCCTCCCGTGCGCGCGCTCCACTATCTTCAGGCTCCAAGTGCCCCACGTGATCACTGTAGACTTGCCGCAGATTGCAAGCCAGTGATCATCGTGAGCGGAGCATTGTTCTAATAATCCGAAGGTATTTTATGAAGATAGTGGAGCGCGCGCACGGGAGGGAGAGCAGACAGGCAGGCATCGCGTACGGCGCATGCGCGATTCTGTTACATGGTCGCGCTTGTGTCCGCCAGAAAGACGGGATCGCGCGGCAAATGAGGAGGATTCAGAAGCGCCGTCCCGGCGACTGAGCCGGCTGTCAATTACAAAGCATAGAGGCGGCGTTAGGGCAGGGGCGGTACGGCCAGAGGAGAGGGAAGGGCTACCCCCTTGACTTGTTGCGTGACTGTTGGAGCAGAAATGAGAACTTTATAAGACGATTTTTTTTATGAATAAAAAGCGCAGGAAAGCGGCACTAACATGGATAACAACACACTCAAGATAATCTATAAGGTACTGTTGCTAGTTTATAAAGTGAAAATGAGGTGAAAAGTTTGCTTTAACCAGCTCCTAAAAATCTCAAAACACTGTAAACATCTGCACCTCCATATTTTCTGGTGAACTTTTCCACTTCATGTGAAGCCACCCATATAGTTGCATAGATTGGTGTTCTGAATAAACGCCTCAGTGCTCTCAAAAAGAGAAACAATATAAAATGTTGTAGTTTTGTTTCTATTTTTGAGAGCGTCAAGACTTGTTACTACTGGCTAAACAAGGTACCAAACCTTTTTCTTTTGAATAAACATCTGAAATACAGAAATATAGAATGCAGCAAAAAATGAACTTTATTGCACGTATTTTATTTTTTTATTCTTTATACCAGGGTGCTTAACACAGCCTTATTTCACCTTAAGGACCAGGCCATTTTTTGAAAATCTGACCAGTGTCACTTTAAGTGGTGATAACTTTAAAACGCTTTGACTTATCAAAGCCATTCTGAGATTGTTTTTTCGTCACATATTGTACTTCATGACATTGGTAAAATGAAGTTAAAAAAAAATTATTTTATTTATAAAAAAAATACCAAATTTACCAAAAATTTGTAAAAAATGGCAAATTTCCAAGTTTCAATTTCTCTACTTCTATAATACATAGTAATACCTCCAAAAATAGTTATTACTTTACATTCCCCATATGTCTACTTCATGTTTGGATCATTTTGGAAATTATATTTTATTTTTTGGGGATGTTACAAGGCTTAGAAGTTTAGAAGCAAATCTTGAAATTTTTAAAAACCCAATTTTTGGGGACCAGTTCAGGTCTGAAGTCACTTTGCGAGGCTTACATAATAGAAACCACCCAAAAAGGTATTCAAAATTGATTTTACAAACTTTGTTAACCCTTTAGGTGTTCCGCAAGAATTAATGGAAAATAGAGATACATTTCAAAATGTAACTTTTTTGGCAGATTTGCCATTTTAATAATTTTTTTCCAGTTACAAAGCAAGGGTTAACAGCCAAACCAAACTCAATATTTATGGCTCTGATTCTGTAGCTTACAGAAACACCCCATATGTGGTCGTAAACCGCTGTACGGGCACACTGCAGGGCGCAGAAGGAAAGGAATGCCATACGGTTTTTAGAAGGCATGTTTTGCTGGACTGTTTTTTTTTGACACCATGTCCCATTTGAAGCCCCCCTGATGCACCCCTAGAGTAGAAACTCCATAAAAGTGACCCCATCTAAGAAACTACACCCCTCAAGGTATTCAAAACTGATTTTACAAACGTCGTTAACCCTTTAGGTGTTCCACAAGAGTTATTGGCAAATGGAGATGAAATTTCAGAATTAAAATATTTTGGCAAATTTTCCATTTTAATCCATTTCTTCCAGTAACAAAGCAAGGGTTAACAGCCAAACAAAATTCAATATTTATGGCCCTGATTCTGTAGTTTACAGAAACACCCCATATGTGGTCGTAATCTGCTGTACGGGCACACGGCTGTCACGACCATGGTTATATTCGTGACTCCTGGACCCGGATGCTGTTGCCTGCGGTTTGGTTTTCTTGTCAACCACATGGTGAGGGCTGCTTGTATGTTGCCTCACGTGTGGTTGCCGCTGGCAACATGATTATTGACAATATAGCAGCCTGAGCTGTTGCTAGGCAGCTTGCTGTCAAGTGCATGCGGTTACACCTGGCAACCTGGCTATGTAGGTGTGCCTCTGGTCTATATGGTGTGCACTCATTTTCCCTTCACTTGCGGTTGTCTGCGGCAACGTGTGGTGTTGTGTGCATGTGGTGGCAGTGTCTCGGCCTGCTGGCTGATTCCCAGGACATGATTGCCACGCATGCCGTTGCCGTCGGTAACAGGTGGAGTGTGATTTTTTATGTGTGCACTTTCCCTGTTTGTTGTGCACGAGGTTTAGATATGTGTGCACTTCCCCTTTAAGTGGTTTCACTTCCCTGGTTGGTGTTGGAAGGGTTAATTCCCTTTCCTGTGTGTGTCTGTGTGGGTGTGGCCATTTGGGCTATTTAGCCTCTGCTGAGACCTGTAGCTGAGGGGTACTCCAGCCTTTTTGTAGCTGGAGTCATCCTCCTGGTTTCTTATACCATCTGCCAGTGAGGGCCACCCTTGTGGTCATAAAACGTTATGCGTGATTTTATTTTATGCTTATGTGGTGTCTATTATTACTGCAGCTATGGATCTGGGTTCCTGTGTGTATGTGTGTGTGCTGTGTCCTTTTATGTTTGGTGTGGACATCAGCAGTTGAGCACGGGATCCAGTCAGTGTGTCTGTGGCAGGTAGGTGTGGAAGTCGTTTAACTCACCTGCCATATCCATAGGCTGTTTATGTTTCTCTTCCCTTGCAGCTTGGCCAGTTTAGACTCCTGTTCATACGTGTCCAGGAGGAACAGGTTGTCTTACTCAGCTCCTAGTTCAGGGATCCCTTGAGGGCTAGTAGGGACCCGAGGTTACGGAGTATGAGCTCTCCTACCATCTGGGTTGGCTCATACAGCTAGGAGTCAGGGTCAGAGTTAGGGACGCATAGGAGGTGACCTGCTCCCTAATTCTGTTGTCCTGGTCAAGCAGCTTCCCTTTACGTTTAACATCACACGGATTAGAGTTACCCTCACTTTGATTCGTGACAACGGCAGGGCGCAGAAGAAAGGAATGCCATACGGTTTTTGGAAGGCAGATTTTGCTGGACTGTTTTTTTTTACACCATGTCCGATTTGAAGCCCCCCTGATGCACCCCTAAAGTAGAAACTCCAAAAAAGTGACCCCATTTTTTAAACTACGGGATAGGGTGGAAGTTTTTTTGGTACTAGTTTAGGGTACATATGATTTTTGGTTGCTCTATATTACACTTTTTGTGAGGCAAGGTAACAAGAAATAGCTGTTTTGGCACAGTTTTTAATTTTTGTTATTTACAACATTCATCTGACAGGTTAGATCATGTGGTATTTTTATAGACCAGGTTGTCACGGACGCGGCGATACCTAATATGTATACTTTTTTTTTATTTATGTAAGTTTTACACAAAGATTTCATTTTTGAAGCAAAAAAATCATGTTTTAGTGTTTCCTTAGTCTGAGAGCCATCATTTTTTCAGTTTTTGGGCGATTACCTTGGGTAGGGTATGATTTTTGCGGGATGAGATGATTATTGGCACTATTTTGGGGTGCGTGTGACTTTTTGATCGCTTGCTATTACACTTTGTGATGTAAGGTGCCAAAAAATGGTTTATTTAGCACAGTTTTTATTTTAAATTTTTTACGGTGTTCATCTGAGGGGTTAGGTCATGTGATATTTTTATAGAGCAGGTCGATACGGATGGGACGATACCTAATTTGTATACTTTTTTTTATTTATGTAAGTTTTACACAATAACAGCTTTTTTAAAACAAAAAAAATGATGTTTTAGTGTCTCCATATTCTGAGCCATAATTTTTTTATTTTTTGGGCGATTGTCTCAGGTAGGGGCTAATTTTTTGTTTAATTTTACTTGAAACTTTTAATTTTTGGGGGGGAAAACTTTATTTTTTCAACTTTATTTTTTACTTTATTTTTTGTCCCACTTTGGGACTTAAACTTTTGGGGGTCTAATCCCTTTACAATGCATTCCAATACTTCTGGCTGTGTGAGTAATACTGTGTGTATTACTCATACAGCTTCCGGCCTGTGAACTCCAGGGGGCTGGATCTCACAGGCTCTTCTCCGGAAGGCAGCGCGATGCCTTCCATGCCATCGGGTCCCCCCTACAGCCCCATGGGGACACAATGGCACCGCCGCCACCGCAATAGGTAAAATGATTTGAGCAGGCACCGGCTTCCAATCACCGCCCGCCGCGCGGCGGTGATCAGAAATACACAGGGCGTAAAGGTGTCCTTAAGTACCAGGACATAAGGGCCGTACCTGTACCTACCGTGTCCTGAAGAGGTTAAAGCACAAATTGTTTGATCACGAGTATGATACTTTGAAATCATTTATTATTGTTTTTCAGTGTTCTACTAAAGGGTAATCCTTTAGGCAAACTAAGAAAATAGAATAATAATCATGGAAAATAATGCACTAACAAACTACAAACCGGATTCCAAAAAAGTTGGGACACTAAACAAATTGTGAATAAAAACTGAATGCAATGATGTGGAGATGGCAAATGTCAATATTTTATATGTAATAGAACGTAGATGACAGATCAAACGTTTAATCCGAGTAAATGTATCATTTTAAAGGAAAAATACGTTGATTCCAATTTTCACGGTGTCAACAAATCCCAAAAAAGTTGGGACAAGTAGCAATAAGAGGCTGGAAAAAGTAAATTTGAGCATAACGAAGAGCTGGAAGACCAATTAACACTAATTAGGTCAATTGGCAACATGATTGGGTATAAAAAGAGCTTCTCAGAGTGGCAGTGTCTCTCAGAAGCCAAGATGGGTAGAGGATCACCAATTCCCACAATGTTGCCCAGAAAGATAGTGGAGCAATGTCAGAAAGGTGTTACCCAGCGAAAAATTGCAAAGACTTTGCATCTATCATCATCAACTGTGCATAACATCATCCAAAGATTCAGAGAATCTGGAACAATCTCTGTGCGTAAGGGTCAAGGCCGTAAAACCATAGTGGATGCCCGTGATCTCCGGGCCCTTAAATGACACTGCACCACAAACAGGAATGCTACTGTAAAGGAAATCACAGAATGGGCTCAGGAATACTTTCAGAAACCATTGTCAGTGAACACAATCCACCGTGCCATCAGCCGTTGCCAGCTGAAACTCTACAATGCAAAGAAGAAGCCATTTCTAAGCAAGATCCACAAGCTCAGGCGTTTTCACTGGGCCAGGGATCATTTAAAATGGAGTGTGGCAAAATGGAAGACTGTTCTGTGGTCAGACAAGTCATGATTCGAAGTTCTTTTTGGAAATCTGGGACGCCATGTCATCCGGACCAAAGAGGACAAGGACAACCCAAGTTGTTATCAACGCTCAGTTCAGAAGCCTGCATCTCTGATGGTATGGGGTTGCATGAGTGCGTGTGGCATGGGCATCTTGCATGTCTGGAAAGGCACCATCAATGCAGAAAAATATATTCAGGTTCTAGAACAACATATGCTCCCATCCAGACGTCCTCTCTTTCAGGGAAGACCCTGCAGTTTTCAACAAGATAATGCCAGACCACATTCTGCATCAATCACAACATCATGGCTGCATAGAAGGATCCGGGTACTGAAATGGCCAGTCTGCAGTCCAGATCTTTCACCTATAGAGAACATTTGGCGCATCATAAAGAGGAAGGTGCAACAAAGAAGGCCCAAGACGATTGAACAGTTAGAGGCCTGTATTAGACAAGAATGGGAGAGCATTCCTATTTCTAAACTTGAGAAACTGGTCTCCTCGGTCCCCAGACGTCTGTTGAGTGTTGTAAGAAGAAGGGGAGATGCCACAGAGTGGTGAAAATGGCCTTGTCCCAACTTTTTGGGGATTTGTTGACACCATGAAATTCTGATTCAACATATTTTTCCATTAAAATGGTACATTTTCTCAGTTTCAACTTTTGTTCCGTGATTTATGTTCTATTCTGAATAAAATATTAGAAGTTGGCACCTCCACATCATTGCATTCAGTTTTTATTCACGATTTGTATAGTGTCCCAACTTTTTTGGAATCCGGTTTGTAGATGCAAACATTATATAGGGACTAAGCCCTCACTCTAATATGATAACATCTGAGACTCTCAGCAATATATTTTGATCAAAACGCATCTATGCCCTTCAGGCAAACTAAAAGCATAGACACGGACATAGATAATGTAATCACATGTACAGTTCATGCACTCAGCTATTTGGTGCACATGCACATGTATGGGGTGCACACACTGCAGTGCATATCAATAATGTGGAACACGGGATCCCCTGTCTTGTATTGTTCCTTAGCTACAATACTTCGAGGGGAGAAAACATTAGTGATACTGCATGTGGTAGAACACACTGTGATTTTCCTTCTTATAAAGTCTCACACAATTCATGAGAATAATCTTCTATGCACATTCACATAAAATTGCAGGTATATAAATTTACAGTATGAACCTTTTTGTTTTCTTTCCAGAATATGTGCATGGAGCCTTGCGTCAAAGTACCTCAAAATATTACTTTCTTTGCTCCAATTCCTTTAGGTAAGGAACTTTGTAGTTTGCATTATCAAGTAAAAAAAATTGGGGTTGTCCTAGGTAGACAGCATGAAATAATCATTAGACTAAACACCATGCTGTATAATGGTGGGGGTTATTCACCTTGTCAGGTCTCCACTCCATGGCCCTGCTACATTAAGATGCAGTTTTCTTCCTCAGCGGTGTAAGCAATCAGAGATCAGAAATTATGTTAGAAGCAACGTCCTGCCATGCATTGTCTGTTGTTTGTTTGCAGTTTATACCCATTCCCATTTTTTTCTCCAACTGATCCAATATTGACTTTGCTCCTGTATATTGCTATTGTCTCATCCACTGGATTGTTTCTCTGACCCTCGGCTATCTTCCTAACTTCACTTTGCATCGTCCTCTGACCTTTCATATCTGGACTGCTCTCCTGGTGATGATCTTTGGCTTTGTTCCTCTCTACACTATCATTACATCTGAGCCACGACTGCTAATCCACGACTGTTCTGGGGACTGTGACTTGGGGATCTTCCTAAAGCAAACATCACCCCTCCTTGCAGGGGTCAAGGGTGAAAAACAGATGATTACATACAGTTGCAAGAAAAAGTATGTGAACCCTTTGGAATGATATGGATTTCTGCACAAATTGGTCATAAAATGTGATCTGATCTTCATCTAAGTCACAACAATAGACAATCACAGTCTGCTTAAACTAATAACACACAAAGAATTAAATGTTGCTATGTTTTTATTGAACACACCATGTAAACATTCACAGTGCAGATGGAAAAAGTATGTGAACCCCTAGACTAATGACATCTCCAAGAGCTAATTGGAGTGAGGTGTCAGCCAACTGGAGTCTAATCAATGAAATGAGATTGGAGGTGTTGGTTACAGCTGCCCTGTCCTATAAAAAACACACACCAGTTCTGGGTTTGCTTTTCACAAGAAGCATTGCCTGATGTGAATGATGCCTCGCACAAAAGAGCTCTCAGAAGACCTACGATTAAGAATTGTTGACTTGCATAAAGCTGGAAAGGGTTATAACAGTATCTCCAAAAGACTTGCTGTTCATCAGTCCACGGTAAGACAAATTGTCTATAAATGGAGAAAGTTCAGCACTGCTGCTACTCTCCCTAGGAGTGGCCATCCTGTAAAGATGACTGCAAGAGCAGAGCGCAGAATGTTCAATGAGGTGAAGAAGAATCATAGAGTGTCAGCTAAAGACTTACAAAAGTCCCTGGCATATGCTAACATCCCTGTTAGCGAATCTACGATACGTAAAACACTAAACAAGAATGGATTTCATGGGAGGATACCACAGAGGAAGCCACAAAAACATTGCTGCACGTTTACAATTTGCACAAGAGCACCTGGATGTTCCACAGCAGTACTGGCAAAATATTCTGTGGACAGATGAAACCAAAGTTGAGTTGATTGGAAGAAACACACAACACTATGTGTGGAGAAAAGGAGGCACAGCACACCAACATCAAAACCTCATCCCAACTGTGAAGTATGGTGTTGGGGGCATCATGGTTTGGGGCTGCTTTGCTGTGTCAGGGCCTGGGCGAATTGCTATAATTGAAGGAAAAATTAATTCCTAAGTTTATCAAGATATTTTGCAGGAGAACGTAAGGCCATCTGTCCACCAGCTAAAGCTTAACAGAAGATGGGTGTTGCAACAGGACAACAACCCAAAGCATAGAAGTAAATCAACAACAGAATGGCTTAAACAGAAGAAAATACGCCTTCTGGAGTAGCCCAGTCAGAGTCCTGACCTCAACCCGATTGAGATGCTGTGGCATGACCTCAAGAAAGTGATTCACACCAGACATCCCAAGAATATTGCTGAACTGAAACAGTTCTGTAAAGAGGAAAGGTCAAGAATTACTCCTGACTGTTGTGCACATCTGATCTACAACTACAGGAAACGTTTGGTTGAAGTTATTGCTGCCAAAGGAGGTTCAACCAGTTATTAAATCCAAGGACCAAGGGTTCACATACTTTTTCCACCTGCACTGTGAATGTTTACATGGTGTGTTCAATATAAACATGGTAACATTTAATTCTTTGTGTGTTATTAGTTTAAACAGACTGTGATTGTCTATTGTTGTGACTTAGATGAAGATCAGATCACATTTTATGACCAATTTGTGCAGAAATCCATATCATTCCAAAGGGTTCACATACTTTTTCTTGCAACTGTAGCTTCGTCACCCCAGTCATGTCCCTAGAACAAGGATTACAGCTTACAGAATCAACAATCCTTTATGTGACGGTAACACGTGGGCCTGAAATCATCAAGTCAGTACAGCCATTTCTAACAAACCATGCTGAGATTTGGGATAATTGTCCAAAGTGTTATGTAATACTTGCTTTAATTTCAAATGTGTAAAGTTTGAGTTGTCTGCCCACAATAGCCAATATTTATTAAAACTGTTATTCTTTTGCTGTAAAACGATTTAAAAATGAGTGCATGTCAATGGTATATTTTATTGCAAATTATGTATATTATTTATCCACAATACATTGGTATTATATATTCGTATATAAGAACATTATTCTGTAGTACTATCTCTGACCATAAAGAGTTATTTATAACCATTAACAAGACCAAATTTTAAACCTTGGATGGGTTAATGAATGTTTCTGTCCTTATGAAATTGCACAGTTTAATTTGTAGGATACAATTATCTACGGATATAAGTAATGCAACTTCATCATCTAAAAGATTTTTATTTATTAAAGTATTGGCAAGGCAGAAAACTGTCATAAAAATGTATCAAGAGAGGAGGAGAGGGAGATTTATCATGAATGGAGTTTTCTATGCCAGTCTTGACTTATATTCCACAGCTCTTTGCTGACATTCTCACCACTTGCTGTCCCCAGTGGAGCTCACAATCTAATTTCCGTATCAGCTTGTCTGAGTGTGGTAAGAGTACCCAGCGGGAATCAACACAAACCTGGGGAGAACATACAAACTCCATGCAGATGTTGTCTCTAGTTGGATTTGAACCTAGGACCCTGCAAGGACTTGTCACAGCTGAGGATGGGGGAAACCCTCAGCCGTGCGATGCCAGGAGATGGTAGGTCGCTATTTGGCCAGGACCACAGAATTAGGGAGCAGGTCACCTCCTATCGCATCCCTAATCTGACCCTGACTCCTAGCTGCATGAGCCGACCTTGATGGTAGGAGGGCTCATGCTCCGGAACCTCGGATCCCTACTAACCCTCCGCAGATCCCTGAGCTAGGAGCTGGGTAGACAGCCCGTTCCTCCTGGACGCGGAGAAACAGGAGTCTAAAGTGGCCAAGCTGCAAGGGGATAAGAACAAGAACAGCCTATGGATATGGCAGGAGAACTACAATAGTTCACACCTACCTGCCACAGTCTTGCTGACTGGATCCCGTGCTCACAGCTGATGTCCACACTATAAATAAATGGACACAGCAAACACACATACACACACACACAGGAACCCAGATCCATAGCTGCATTAAACATGAAAGGAAAACAACATCAACTTAACACCATGAAACATAAGCTTATGACCACAAGGGTGGCCCTCACTGGCAGGTGGAATATAAACCAGGAGGAAGACTCCAGCTAACCATGGCTGAAGTACCCCTCAGACTTCTGCTCTCAAGTGAGGCTAAATAGCCCATGTAGCCACACCCACACAGACACACCCAGTGCGCACACACTAGGAAGGGAATTAACCCTTCCCACACCAGGGAAGGGAAGACAGCCACTTAAAGGGGACGTGCACCCATACAAAAACCTTCTGCACAACAAACACAAGGCACACCTAATAGACAGGTTGCCAGGTGCAACCGCATGCAATGACAGCGAGCAGCCTAGCAACCAGCTCCAACTGCTCTACTGCCACATACCTAATGTTGCCAGTGGCAACCACAGGTGAGGCAACATACTTCAGCCCTCACCTGTGATTGACAACAACCCCAGACCACAGGCAACTGCATGCGGTTCAGGAGTCACGGCCATTACCATGGTCGTGACAGGACTGCAAGGCACCAGTTCTAACCACTGAGCCACTTCATAACTCTGCACCTCCATGCGCCACAAACTCAAATCTCTGCTAGCTAGGGGCCAGCCCAGACTTGAGTTATAATTTACACTAGCTTTTTGCACAAATGATAGTACAGGGTGGGCCATTTATATGGATACACCTTAATAAAATGGGAATGGTTGGTGATATTAACTTCCTGTTTGTGGCACATTAGTATATGTGAGGGGAGAAACTTTTCAAGATGGGTGGTGACCATGGCGGCCATTTTGAAGTTGGCCATTTTGAATCCAACTTCACACGAAAAACAATGGTGTGCTTGGTTTTAACGTAACTTTATTCTTTCATTAGCTATTTACAAGTTTTTCTTTGCTTACAGCCATTAACATGTCGCCGAGGTTAACACGTGAGGAGCGGATAGAAATTGTGTTGATGTCTGGTGAACGCAGTAACCGGGTCATTGCAGCAGATTTCAATGCAAGACACCCTACGAGACCACCCATCTCCCATGCTACAGTTAGCAAACTGCTTGCTAAGTTTCGTGAAACTGGTTCAGTGTTGGATTTGCCAAAATGTGGACGCATGAAATCTGTCTCTAATGATGAAACATCAGTGGCTGTCCTAGCTTCATTCAGCAAGAGCCCACAGCGTAGAACTCGCAGCATGTCACTGGAGAGTGGCATTAGTCGAACACCCCTTCAGCGGATATTAGCAGGGGCGTAGCTATAGGGGGTGCAGAGGTAGCAGTCGCTACCGGGCCCAGGAGCCTGAGGGGGCCCAAAGACCCTTGTGCTGCATAAGAAGACACACAAAGCACTGAGGGAAGGGGGGTCCAAGCCTAACTCTTGCACAAGTGCCCATGAGCCTTTAGCTACGCCCCTAGCTACTCACAAATGGCACCCTTACAAACTCCAGCTACTGCAGCATCTCAACGAGGATGACCCAGATCGGCGCACTGAATTTGCAGAATGGGCAAAACAAAATTGGAACGGGACCCTCAGTTTACGCACAAGATTTTGTTCAGTGATGAGGCAAACTTTTATGTGAATGGTGAAGTTAACAAACAAAACCACCGCTATTGGTCTGACAATAACCCACATTGGATAGATCCCTCCAAGACTGTTGGAACAAAAAAATGGATGGGATGGTATGGTGTGGTATATGGGGTACAAAGATAGTGGGGCCATTCTTCATCAATGGAAACCTCAAGGCCACTGGATATGCAAAATTGCTACATGATGATGTGTTTCCCTCTTTATGCACTGAAGCTGGCACGTTCCCTGAGTTTTTCCAGCAAGATGGTGCACCACCACATTATGGGTGTCAGGTCCGAGCATTCCTAGATGAACAGTTTCCTGGAAAGTGGATTGGTCGTCGTGGGCCAGTTGAATGGCCCCCAAGGTCTCCCGATCTGACCCCCTTAGACTTTTATCTTTGGGGTCATTTGAAGGCAATTGTCTATGCTGTGAAGATACGAGATGTGCAGCACCTGAAACTACGGATACTGGAAGCCTGCGCTAGCATTTCTCCTGTGGTGTTGCTATCAGTGTGTGAAGAGTGGGAGAAGAGGGTTGTATTGACAATCCAACACAATGGGCAGCACATTGAACACATTTTATAAGTGGTCAGAAACTTGTAAATAACTCATGAAAGAATAAAATTACGTTAAAACCAAGCACACCATTGTTTTTCTTGTGAAATTCACAATAAGTTTGATGTGTCACATGACCCTCTTCCTATTGAAAAAACAAAAGTTGGATTCAAAATGGCTGACTTCAAAATGGCCACCATGGTCACCACCCATCTTGAAAAGTTTCCCCCCTCACATATACTAATGTGCCACAAGCAGGAAGTTAATATCACCAACCATTCCCATTTTATTAAGGTGTATCCATATAAATGGCCCACCCTGTAAATCCAGTGGGCTTCAGAAGCTCCACCCCTCCCTCTAAGCCCTGCCCCTGTCCCTCACTAATTTAGAAAAGTGATGAGAAGCACATAAACTTATAAATAATACCCAAACTATGCCATGCAACATAATTTGCAACTATTTTATGTCACAAAAGTGGAGTAAAAAGCTGATTAAATGTGCTCCACAGTGTTGGAATGGTGCACCATGGACCCTGATAAGGCACCTTGAAAAAACAACTGGATTCATGGCAAACCATAAAAAGAATATTTATTTGTAATAAATATATAATTGGCACATGAAATCAATGTTAAACATTCAGTGGATGTATAATATTCCATGCATATATGCTGGGAAAGGTTATTATTTCTGTCTATTGCAATTATATTTCCTTTGCATACAGGTTCACTTATTAACATGATTTTAATTAAAGGTACATTAACATTTTTAATGGAAAGGTTGAAAAATGAGCAAGTAATGAGTTCACACTGTCTCATGTATGGGCACTCAAGCCTTGTAAGGAGTGGGTTTATATTTTTAGAAGTGTCTGTTAATTAATATCATCTCTACTCACCTTCCACAACACATATGAATGACAATGAATGATACTTGACATGAAAATAAGGTGAAAACTATTAACTTCATCAAGACAGCATCACCCCAGCAACTAGTCCTGCAAAATGAATATTTTAAAATGAATGTCAAAGCTTTAAAAAAGAACACAGACAAACAACGAACAAAGACAAAGGCTGAAAATTCGGATACAGCCCTCAGCACCACTGGTGGACTTGCCATGCTCATTGCCCCAGGTTCCATTATGTGAAGTGCAAGCATCAAAGCCAAGAAGAATTGCAGGTATAAGAAGCGGGTAATTTATTTATCCTAAAGACAGGCTGTCTAGGCCTGCAGCAGATTTATCACAGGGGCTCAGGCTGGATGATAAATGTGGTGCAGGGATAGACACTTTTCTCCCACTCAATACTAACTATTGTTTGGCTTACTTTGAGACATTCTTACACCAGGATTGTGCAAGATGTTGCTTCTTGGCCATGCCAGTGAAACTGCCCCCACTTCCAGCTAAACCCTGCCTTTTTGAATTGAGTAGGAAAGACCTGGAGAAACTTTAGTTGAACCAAATTGTGCAAATTTTGCACATTTTAGAGACATTCTAGGCACAGACACGTTCATAAATCTGGTCCAATGTCTTTATTCCATCATTAGCAAATACAGAAACGCATGCAGGACAGGCGATGATTCAGCTAATGAATGGTCTTTTTCAAGTGATGGAAAAAAGATATTGCTTTTATCTGCAATTACAGGCAAATACTATTATGCCATAGAAAGACAGATACACAAACAGGCAGCTGTGACTCTGATCCTGAGTCAAAAAAATTTACTTGACAAATCTTACTGGCTGTGGGTGTGGACCCACTGTACCAACCAACTGGTTTGGCTTTGGGCTAAATCTAAGGGGGTTATTCTGGCAGTGCTTCAGCATGCACCCTTAAACCCCTATACAGGGATCTGGACTTTGCTGAGGAGAAACCACCAGACCGATACTTCTTGAGATAGTCCTATTGTGGTTAGTGGCAGAGTTGGTCAGTACTTGCTCGGTGCACACTGCACGGAAAAAAAAGGGAGGGATCCCCACGGTCAATTAATTCACGAATACCAGCAGCTGTGTCTTTGCTATATACTTTTATTCCAGAGATGTCCTATAACCAGGAGGCGTTTCGGCAAACATGCCTTCATCAATAAGTACATCTTAATAAACATGTAACATATATATACATATAGGAAAATGTACCGCCTACAAGGACGTCCAAACCCCTCAAATTGAGGGTGGAACAATCAAGATGGATTTCAATTAGATTATAATGAATAGAAGTGTATTGGGAGAGAGCAAAAAGAAAAGAAAATAGTGACAAATTCTACCTTACATAGTTTCAATCACTGTCGCATATGAATATCAACTCAAGGTTCTTCACTATATAGTTGAAGTCTAGAAAAAATATATTCAAGAAATATAATACTATCATAAATACATCTTACAAAAATGCCTATAGGTGCATAATTTCATAGTCCCTATTGAGACCTTTTGGATGTAATGTACCTAAAGTGTGGATCCAATAAGCTTCTCTACGTAGCAGGAGCTTTTTTACATCACCCCCTCTCCTTGGTCTTTTAACCTGTTCCAAGACTTGAAATCTTAGTTGGGCTATGGTGTGTTTGCATTTGTCAAAGTGATTAGGAATAGGTAGCATCAGATTCTTTGTCCTTATGGTAGATTTATGTTTATTGATACGATCCCTAACTGTCTGCATTGTCTCCCCTATGTATAGCAGGCCACATGGACATTTTATCAGGTAGATTATATTTGCTGATTCATATGTAAAAAAAAAAACTTTGACCTCAAATGCACGTCCTGTATGAGGATGGTGAAATGTCAGGCCTTTGATTATATGTGAACACTGGAGACAATGCAGACAGGGGAACGTACCCTTACGTGGTGTAGATAATACTTTCTGACGTGAAATCTGACTCTTGCTACCCAGATCAGCATGGACCAATTTGTCCATAGACCTGTCCAATAGATCTATTGTGGTTAGTATCTGACTCGC